>NC_063446.1:72693616-73336086 GCF_020379485.1 Brassica napus
TTGTAAATTTAAAAACATATTAATAAAATTTTTTGGTAAATATGTTCATGTCTACAATATTATCTTGCCAAAAGTATTTGACATTATTGAAGTTATTTATACAACTTCAATAGCAAAATACAATAATACAAAAAATTAGTCAAATTTACTACAACTAATGAAGAAAACTTCTCAGGAAAACTTAGTCAAATTCACAAAATATCAAACATTACATTAGTTTAAACATATAACAATTTCACTAGAAGTCTTTTGGGAAGTCTCTTCCGGAAGACTTCTTCTCAGAAGACTTTTCGGAAGACTTAAATTTCAAGCGGGAAATTTAAATATAACGGGAAAATTTAAGCGGAAAATTAAAATTTAAGCGAGAAACTCAAATTTTAAGTGAAAACTAAAATTTCAAATTTCATGAAAATTAAAAAGTATATCTTATGATCTAAGAAGACACATTTAACCACATGACTTGATATTCTTGAAGTTACTTAACACTTTTGATCACCACTAAAGCAACCTACTTGTTAATGACCACAAATCATGAGCTTGAATGGTTCTATGAACCTTAAAAATTTTAGAATCAAAATCTTGGGTTTTTTGGATGAATATAGAGAGAAAGTGAAAGAGATGTTGTTTTTAGTTCATAAGAAATGAGATAGAAGGAGTCAAAATCGATTTTTAGGTGCATTAAGAGCTTCAAATTAGTTGTTCATGGTTGTTGGTGTATTGATGGCAATGATAATATTGTAACTACTTGAAGAAGATGAGGATGAAAGAGTAAAAAAATTATTTTTGAAAAAAATAAATAATTATGGTATTTTCGTAAATAATCCGAACTTTTGGGGTGAATAGGACAAATAATTTTTTTTTAAAAAACCATGGGTTAGTTTTGTGTTTGACTTTGAGTTTTGAGTCATATTTGCAAAAAAAAACCCTATTTTATATCTACAAATAAAAAAAATTGAATGTCATTTGGTTTGTTTTTTTATTTGAAATCCGACAAAATTTATCCAAAATTGCAAAATAACCGAAATTAAACATTATGTAAACTTCAAACTAGACATCTAAATTTTCGTACTACGTACTGGAAAACATCACAAACATAATGGAGTTAACAAATAAAATTTACTACAAATAAATTAGAAATAGAAGTTTATAAAAAAAAACAGAAGAAAATTTTGTCCAGTTGGTTAGGTTGGGTCGGTTCTTATCATTGGATCCGAGTATTTGAAATATATGTATTCATAAAGTTTGAGTTAGATTTCGTTTTTGGACCATATATGTATTTATAAAGTTTGAGTTAGATTTCGTTTTTGGATCGTTTCCATTCGATGTACTCTAAGCTTGGTTTTCCTAGCGCAGCCAAAGCAGTGTACATATAATCTCGTTTCATCAACACAGCAAGAAAACTAAATGCATCAAAGCTTGTCACACTAACACAAACCATAGATGAACTGTGAGGTCTTTATAGTCATTCTATGAATCAGTTCTATGGTTTTAATTTGAATGCGATATAACTTCAAATTTATGCATCTAAATATATAATTTGAGAAGGAAGAAAAGGAAGAAAAGTAATATTAGAAAAATAATAATATGGGTTTGTGTATATGCTCTTCATTCGGAGCTAAAGACGGGTCGCAAGAGGAATTATCCATACCTGAACCAAGCTCTGAACCACAGATAAAAAAAATAACACTAGTTACAAATTTAGTTATTGTTTTTTACTTCTTAATATCATAACTATGCGAAACAAAGTCATCTTATAAATATTTATTATTATTTTATTATCAATTCAAAAGCCATTACAATTCAACTCTATTACTTCAATTATGACATATAAATTCTATTAAAATTTTCATAAAAGACATAACTTTACAACTTTTTAACACAACTGAATATATCCCTAATAATTTTATCTAAAATTTCAACATTGTTTGATCTTTATCCATATAATGAGTCAAGATTCTTTAATCAAAGCAAATAATAATATAAGTGAACCAACACTTATAGGACACATTGAAAGAAAAATTATGATGTGTTCGGTTTGTTTAAGTTTGAGAATTTCAAAAATAATTATGTGGACACTTTATTATATTGTTTTGGACAGTAGAACATTACATTGTGATGTTTATTTTAGTATTATATGTACACAAATATATAATTTAATTTTTGCAATTTAACAAGATCAGATGGAAAAATACATGTATATAATATAATATATATTTCGTTTTTATATAATAATAATCATCCAAAAAATATGAAAGGTAAATTTGTATAAATATTACTTGAATAAAAAGAAATTGAAATCTATATTATCATTATCCAAAAAATATTATTTATTATGTTATTATCCATAATTAATAAAATAGAAAGATAAATAATTGATAATATAATAAATAGAATTAGTTATTTATTAAAGGTATAAAAGACATTAACCACTCTAATTTTCAACGTGAGAGCTCGAATGCGAAAAATCTCTTCACAAATAATATTATAGATTTGTTTGTTGTTAATTTTTTTTTGCACATGGATAACTGTTTACTTTACTTATCTTAGTCCAAATAGAAAATAGAAAATAGAAAATAGAAAATCTGACAATAAATTAAATGCTATTGCAATTGTTAAGAAATAATGGTGACTTATTGAAGGTTATTATTATACGACTATGACTGTTGTTATTGCGGAGAAAGAGAGAGATCATGGAAACTTATTTCATTGTTTTGATAGCCTGTTGTTGTGCTTTCTTTCTTGCGATTGTTTTATTGACGTTTTGTTTGTGGAAGAAGGAAGCAATCACTGATGGGTCTGGGCACAACCAGAGAAGCAGTGTTGTAAGAAGCAGCAATGGTGACTTCATGCTTTTTCTAGTGACGGCACTGGCGGAGTGTCTTTCTATGTAAATAGTTAGTTCTGTATAACGATTTCTATTTAGTGCTGCTGACATAATTTGGGTAGATATATATATATTTTTTTTTTTTTTTGTTTAACCAGGTATTGACCTTGCGGTCCACCACCTAGGTCCGGCGCCAGCCTTTATCTGTACCTTTTTACGGGTTCTGTACACGCCTCCCCCTCCACGCGAGTCGAACATCCGACCTCTCCTCCCCAAGGAGGTAGTACCACTAGACTACGAGGTCCTGGGTGGGGTAGATATCTTTAAATTATTGTTTCTTTTCGATTGGTGATTTAAAAAAAAAATTCAACCTGACATATTCTTATTTTGTTTTCTAATTTGATTCTCATGGACGGAATATTATGTAAATAGTTTTATATCTACCGAAAAGTAAAGATAATGGCAAAACTATAATATTAGAGTATATATTATTATCTGTGATCTCTTGTGAACATCTTTTTCTATGAAAAATAATAAAAATAAGACTCTTAATTTTTTTTTATAAAGTCGTGTATTATCTCCTCATTGATATATTTGCTTTAAATTTTAATTTTTAATGACACAATTAAATTATTTAAAATATTATTATAATAATACTTAAAAATTTAGTTTAAGAAACTCAAACTGAGAATGCTTTTATCGTGAAATTTTTAATATATACATATGTAATATTAATTATTTTAAGTAATCTCCTAAACTTTCTTTCAATTTATAAATTTGTTGTGAATTAGAAAATATTACTGTGATTAAAAGAGATTTTTAATCAAAGTTCTATATAATATCAATCATGATAAATACTACAAAATAGCACCATTCACCGGGTCCAGTCCTGAAACTTGTAAAAATATTTTGGGCCGGAAGCTTAAAAAAAATTAGACCAGAAAAATTTTCGAAAAAAATAGTGTAGTTGTTGCATAGCTTCGAACCCTTGAACGGAATTTTACAGGTTTTGCCGCCTATACTAATGAAAATTTTAGAAAAATAAAGACCAATAATTTATTTATTTTAAGAAGGCCGGAAGCCAATGCTTCTCCCGTTTCCTCCTAGAACCGGTATACCTTCACATATAATGTGTTCTACAATTGAATTTCTTTGTATGTTACCTATTAAATATAGAAGTACACTAGAAAATAACTATATCCTCATCCTTTATATACAAAAGCGCAAGTCGCCTGGTGAATCAAATATTGACACGTGGAAAAATGAAATAATTTTTTTTTGAAAAATACATAAAAAACAAAGCACGATTCATGATATGGAAATGTGTAATAATGGTTGTTCTGATTCTTCTTTCACACGATCACCTTACCAACAATCTCTAAATAGCCACCTATTTTTTATTATTATTTATATTTGTAAGAGGTTAATTTATAACTGCATCTTGCTAAAAACACAGTTCTCTGTTCCTCTAAGCCACAAACTCAATGTTGGCATGGAATGCTTCTTCTCTGAGATAGATTCTTTTTCTGGTAAAATTTCGAGATAGATTGTTATTTATATCACACTTTTATTTTGTCTTTTGCATAATATCTTTGGATCTTACTCTTTTCTCTACTTTTACCATGGCTTTTATTTATAAAATCTGACTCACTCACGTGCAGAACTTTCTTCAAAAATTCAAGGTTATAGTTCTTTTTCAAAACGATAAATCTGAGTTCGAGAAGGCAAAATAGATATATCAAAGTTGGTCTTTGTCTCAAATGTTACTCTTCATAAATTTCTATTTTGTTTTTGTAGCTTTGCATGCTTAAAGAAATTATTTACCTTAGCTAATAAATAATGATTGACTAATGCAGATTCCAAAGAAAAAAGATGTGAAAGAGTAAAGAATCTAACAGTACTAAAAAGTATCAACGAAAGTGGAATTACATGTATAAATACCGTATTTTCAGTCTTACGAACCTTCTTATCATAAAGAAGTAGCATATTTTTGTATTGTTTCTTTAGGATTGATTTTTGTTTTTTTTTCTGGCAAAGATAAAGTAAAAATCATGAAGATAACATCTATAGTATCAATCCTTTTGCCATTTATGTTGAAATGCTACCTGAATAACTGTTGAAGTAAGCTTGAGAGAAGCTTAAGCGAGAAGTAATCCTAATCCCATCAGAGATATGAAGATAAGAGTTAAATAGATTTAGGAGTTATCTATATCTATAAGTACTAAAGAGATTAGGATTACTTATTAATATATATATAGATATCATGAGATGATATAATGTGTGAGAGATTTGTGATTGAGAGATTAAGGTTTTGAGTAGTTTCCTTAAGAGAGAATTAATAAGAAGAGTTCTTATTCTGAGTTAATAACTTGTGTTCTTGTGAGTTCGATATCGTGATCCTGAAACCAGTCAAACAATAATTGGTATCAGAGCTTACAATGGGGGATCTGGTCGTATCATCAACAAAACCGAAAGAGGGAGGATCTTCAATCAAGTGTCCTATATTGAATTCAACAAACTATACCGTATGGGCCATGAAGATGAAGCTCCTATTGAAAGTTCACAAAGTATGGGAGATAATAGAGACCGAGATGGTCGATGATGAGAAGAATAACATGGCAATGGCGTTACTGTTTCAATCCATCCCTGAGGCACTTGTACTTCAAGTCGGAGACCTAGACACAGCAAAGAAGGCTTGGGAGGCAATCAAAACAAGGCACATGGGAGCAGAACGGGTGAAAGAAGCTAGGCTTCAAACATTAATGGCCGAGTTTGATCGTCTCAAGATGAAAGAGACTGAGACAATTGATGATTTTACCGGGAAACTCTCTGAAATTTCTTCAAAATCGGCAGCTCTTGGAGAAGAGATAGAGGAACCAAAACTTGTCAAGAAATTCTTGAAGAGTCTCCCGCGAAAGAAGTACATTCACATAGTAGCTGCGCTGGAACAAGTATTGGACTTCAAGACTACGAGTTTTGAGGACATCATAGGTCGCTTAAAAGCGTATGAAGAGCGTGTGACCGAGGAAGAAGAAACAGAGGAGGATCAAAGCAAGTTGATGTTTGCTAATAACGAATCCCAAGCTTCCCGTAGTTTCAACAGTAATAACAACAACTATCGAGGTAGAGGACGTGGAGGACGGACTCCCTTCAGAGGTCGGGGCCGTGGAAGATACAATGAGAATAGATACAATGAAGCAAGAGATGCTTCTCGGATAACATGTTATCGGTGCGATAGAATAGGGCATTTTGCTGCCGACTGTCCAGACAGGTTGCTTAAGCTACAAGAATCGCAAGAGGATGAGAAAGATCAGACACAAGAAGCTGATGAGCTTATGATGCATGAAGTTGTTTTCTTAAACGAGGGAAAAATCATACCAAGCAACTACGAAGTAGACAAAGAGGAAGAAAGTACTTGGTATCTTGATAATGGGGCAAGCAACCATATGAGTGGAGATAGGAGATATTTCTCTGTTATTGATGATTCCATTACAGGAAAAGTACGTTTCGGTGATGACTCGCGCATCGACATCAAAGGAAAAGGGACAATAGAGTTCACGGATAGGAATGGAGAAGCAAGAAAATTAACAGACGTGTATTTCATTCCCGAATTAAAGAGCAACATCATCAGCTTGGGGCAAGCCACCGAGTCCGGATGCGACGTAAGAATGAGAGGAGAACTTCTGATGATGCGTGATCGAGATGGCAACCTAATCGCAAAAGCAGTCAGATCAAAGAACAGGCTATATAAGGTACGAATGGGCTTAAAGGAGACAATGTGTTATCTCTCCACAACAACGAGCGAATCAAGTAGATGGCATGCGAGGCTCGGTCACATAAATATGGAGACAATGAAGTCAATGATACAGCGTGAACTGGTTGCAGGAGCTCCTCATATTGAGATCGAGAAGAAGATTTGTGGCTCTTGCTTGCTTGGAAAGCAAGCGAGACAAACGTTTCCAAGAGCAACATCATATCGAGCGACAAAAGTTTTAGAACTCATTCATGGTGATCTCTGTGGGCCTATAACTCCAACCACACGAGCAGGGAACAAATACATATTTGTGCTAATAGACGATCACTCAAGATACATGTGGACAGTTCTACTCAAAACCAAAAGTGATGCACTCAACAAATTCAGAAACTTCAAGAAATTAGTAGAGCAAGAGGCAAAAACACATATACAAACGTTCAGAACAGATCGAGGAGGAGAGTTTGTTTCATATGAGTTTAACTTTTTTTGTGATGAAACAGGTATCAAGAGACATCTTACTGCCCCATACAGTCCACAGCAGAATGGTGTTGTCGAAAGGCGAAATAGAACTTTGATGGAAATGACAAGAAGCATAATGAAGCATATGGCCATCCCAAACTACCTGTGGGGAGAGGCGACAAGGCACTCTACCTATCTTATTAATAGGATAGCTACAAGAGTGGTTAAAGATCTCACTCCATACGAAGCATATCACGGGAGAAAGCCAAATATTAGTCATCTCAGGATTTTTGGTTGCATAGGGTATGCAAAGGTTGATGGGAAACTACTAAAGAAGCTGGATGATAGGTCACGCTTGTTAGTTCATCTCGGAACTGAACCAGGCTCAAAGGCTTATAGAATGTTTGATCCAAAGACACAAAAGATTGTGGTGAGTCGAGATGTAGTTTTTGACGAATCAAAAGGGTGGAACTGGATCACAAAACAAGAGAATCAAGGTGACACTGGAGGCTGTGAGATAAAGGTTGGAGAGTTCGGGAATCATGGGATACAAAAGTTAAAGTCTGATGAGCTTCAGACTAAAACAGAGAAAACAGAGGAGGTGTTAGAAGAGGAAGACGAGATTGAAAGCGAGGAAGATCAAGAGGAGTCACAAACCACTCTGAGACGATCTCAGAGGGTTACTTCAGCTCCTAAATACCTAGATGATTATGTACTATTTGCTGTAGAAGAAGGAGAGATACTACTTATGTGTCTAAACGATGAACCGCGAACGTTCGAAGAAGCTAAGAAGTCCAAAGAGTGGGTGCGAGCATGTGAGGACGAGATTGACTCTATCACACGTCTAGAGTCTTGGAGTCTTGTTGATCTGCCTCCAGGAGCCAAACCAATAGGATTGAAGTGGATTTTCAAGATCAAGAGGAACTCTGATGGAAGCATCAACAAATACAAATCTCGTCTTGTTGCAAAGGGATATGTTCAACGGTATGGGATAGATTATGAGGAAGTTTTCGCGCCTGTAGCCCGCATAGAGACAATACGCTTCCTCATCAATCTTGCTGCAACTAATGGCTGGGAAATACAACATCTGGATGTCAAAACAGCATTTCTTCATGGTGAGCTAAAAGAAACCGTCTATGTAACGCAGCCAGAAGGTTTTGAGGTTAAAGGAAGTGAAGGAAAAGTTTATAAGTTGAAGAAAGCCCTGTACGGCTTGAAACAAGCACCAAGGGCGTGGAATGATAAGTTAAACAAGATCTTATTAGGATTTGAGTTTACAAGATGTCTAAAGGAACCATCCGTTTACAGAAAGGAGACTAGTGAAGGTCTTCTTGTTGTTGCAGTATATGTTGACGATCTTTTTGTGACAGAAGCTAGCATGACTAGTATAAACACCTTCAAGAAGGAGATGGCAACAAAGTTTGAGATGAGCGATCTCGGACTACTCACCTATTATCTTGGAATCGAAGTAGCACAGCATGAAGGAGGCATCACTTTATGTCAAACACGATATGCCTTAAAGATATTAGAGGAAGCAGGTATGAAAGAGTGTAATCCCGTCCAGATACCAATGGACTCAGGTCTGAAGTTAGAGAAGTCAGAGAAAGAAAAGGACATTGATGCTACAGGATACAGAAAGATCGTCGGGTGCTTCAGATACCTCTTACACACACGGCCTGATCTTTCTTATTGTGTAGGAGTACTGAGCCGGTACATGCAGTGTCCAAAGGAGTCACATGGGAATGCAATGAAACAGTGCTTGAGGTATCTAAGAGGAACTACTTCATACGGCTTGACGTTCGAGAAAACAAGACAGAGTGTGTCAAGGCTAATAGGCTATAGTGACAGTAGCCACAATGTAGATCCTGATGATGGAAGAAGCACAACAGGCCATATATTCTACTTCAGAACCAGTCCAATAACATGGTGCTCTCAGAAGCAAGATACAGTGGCTCTATCATCGTGCGAGGCTGAGTTTATGGCAGGTACTGAAGCGGCAAGGCAAGCTATTTGGCTTCAAGATTTGTTGTATGAGGTCATTGGTGTTCCCGCAGAGAAGACAGTCATTCGAATAGATAATCGATCTGCCATAGCTCTTACAAGAAACCCGGTGTTTCATGGACGGAGCAAACACATACATACCAGATTTCATTTTATACGGGAATGTGTTGAGAAAGGTCTTATGGAGGTCGAGCATGTACCAGGCAGTGAGCAGAAAGCCGATATCTTAACGAAAGCTCTAGCACGGATCAAATATAAAGAGATGCGCGAGTTGATTGGTGTCCATGATGTAGATAAGAGAGATTTCAAGCTTAGGAGGGAGAGTGTTGAAGTAAGCTTGAGAGAAGCTTAAGCGAGAAGTAATCCTAATCCCATCAGAGATATGAAGATAAGAGTTAAATAGATTTAGGAGTTATCTATATCTATAAGTACTAAAGAGATTAGGATTACTTATTAATATATATATAGATATCATGAGATGATATAATGTGTGAGAGATTTGTGATTGAGAGATTAAGGTTTTGAGTAGTTTCCTTAAGAGAGAATTAATAAGAAGAGTTCTTATTCTGAGTTAATAACTTGTGTTCTTGTGAGTTCGATATCGTGATCCTGAAACCAGTCAAACAATAATAACAAGTATATTGGTTTATTTACTAAATTAAATTTATGTATAATAAGTAGAGAAACTATAATGCAAATGGATTTTCCATAAAATAGTAAATTTTGGCACAAAAACCCAAAGGTACTTACTTTGATGAAAATATGGTCCATTGTATAAGGTTGTATTTTTATAAAGCAAGTAGATATCAATTGATGGTGGAGTTGAACCCAAACTTTTTCTTATTTTTGTTAAAATTAAAATCGAATGTAAATTGATTTAGGCACATCATGTCATGGTCCCGGATGTGTATTAGTTCTAGATTTAATAATAATACTTCAGAAAATATGAGATAGTTTATGTATATTTAAGCATAATGATTACATGAGCTAAATCTCTAAACTTTTGTAAGAGAACATAACAAAAGCTAACACAAACATTACAACCAAGTAAAATGAATTAGAAACTAAAAGGAAATTTAGAAGAAACTATTAATCACTTTGTCCGTTGTAAAAAGAAGAGAATGCTACTGTTATTATAATAGAACTTAAGTACATATATATATTTGTTGTCTACAAATCTCACAACATATTTTGTTACAGAAGACACTGTTTTAACATAAAAAAAATATCAGTTTTTTTTTTCCGTACGAAGTACGGGACACAATACTAGTGTGTAATATTACAACGAATGCCGTTCAATTATAACTAAGACATTGTATCTATATATAATAGCAAACTCACTTTTTGTTTTCGCTGATGTCAGCATTTTTTTTAGGAAAATAAAAATTTAAATCTGATGGTAATGATTGCTTCTTTAAGAAATCTAAAGGTCGAGTTTTAGTTTTGTTTAAATGTATGACATCATTAGTTACTACTCTAAACGGTGTGTTTTTCTTTTTTGAATCATTGATTTAAAAAAGACAACCCTTTTTCATTTTTTTTGAAACACCAAAAGACAACCCTTTCAAAATAAAAACACACCCTTTAGAGTAGTAACTCATGGCGTTCCAAGCAACACCTCTCGTAAACCACGGACCTTCTTACAGTCATGTTTTTTTTACAAGTTGTATCTGTTAACAAGTTTATATACTGAAACTTAGATTTTTATTTTCCCATCTCTCTATGGGCATCATGGATTCATCATCATTCGTCAACTCTGCATTTATATTCTATTTTGATTTTACTGTTGCCAAACGTTTTCCGTTATTTGTTTCTTCGCTCACTTCCGTCCACCCACAGCTGCTGATTAAGTGAAAACCCACTGTAACGACCCGATTATCACAAACCAGTTTGATTTTGTTTATTAATTAAACCAATTGTTTCTTTTCCTCCAAATTAATTTATTTGATTGTCACACATATTTATTCTCTTTTGAGCAAACCCTACACAGGGCCCGGCTCAATACTGTTAAGGGCTTTATGGCAAAAAATATTTTTTTTTTACCTTCTAAAATTATACGTAGATAATGTTTAAAATGTTTTTAAAATTTAATCAGTAATATTTTGTTATGAAAATAAAACTATATTCATATCAAATAATTTGAGCCATTTTCAATTTTATTTATTATATTTATAATTTTTTATATATAAAAATATAGATTTTTTTAAAAAATTAGACCCCTTAATTAGTATTATACGGGGGGACACCGGCTTGGGCCCGGGGCGGTCGCACCGCTTGTCCCCCCCTAATAAACCGGCCCTGGTCCCTACAACAACATGAAAAAATGATGAGCAGTCACAGAGAAAGATCACTTCTTCTTCTTTCTATTTGTTCTCCTTGTGCGACACCCATTGGTGTTATTGATGACGAGACGTTGTGTTGTTGACGATGAGACGTGATCATTAATTATTCATCACTGGAGACAAAGCATTGACGTTGACGTTGCCTGTTGCCGTTATGGAGAATGTTCGTAAAGGAGCCACCGTTACAACACGACAAGCCACAATTATCAATCATGACTCATGAGCCACTGGATGCGCATGCAATGACACCGGAAAGCCGCGCTGTGATACACCAGAGATCATACCAGCCATTAATGTGAAAGGTTGTGAATTAAGGTTGTGTTTTAAGGAGATCACCAACAGCAGAAAAAGCCATTGACAATAGCATGAAAAACGGTAGACTGATATAAAGAAGAAACAAATCGATTTTTCATCAAAAGATGAACTTGATGACACATGAAACATCAAATGAGATATTTCTATATTGTATGCAATAATCACGTGAAAAAGTTTTGGTGTCTGTTGACTCCTAATTTCGCCCTGAGAGAAGACAGTTTCTAATATTCTCCTCTCTACTTTAGGAAGTCTACTTTTTACTGGTTTAGATTAATATTTAAACATGAATTATTTTACGTAGGGTTCATATTAGAAATAAAAGGCATCTGTTCATTAAAATAATTTTCTCTCTTACAAATGGTTACTTTATTTATGATTATTCTATAATATACTGTTCTTAAAAAAAAAAATTATCTCGGAGAATTCTATGCAACATATATTTTGTACTCTATTTTCGTTACGTAATATTTCGCACCCATCATATTTTAATCTAATCTTAAATTAATTTTATTTCGTATTTTTGGGTTATAATATGGGGGAACCCACTTTTAAGTTTTCTTATATAACCATTATATAATGGAAACTTTTTAATTAAATGTTTTAGATTAATGTATTTTAAATATGAAGTACTTACGTAGGGAGATCAAAAATTTAAACCATCCATTCATCTAAGCACTATATAAAACTCTATAAATTAATATTTGATAAATTAATAAACATTATAAATTAACAATTTCTTGGGATTCGAGTTTGGCCGGTTCAAAATATGACACAAATTGATAAGATAATAAGATACTAATTCTTGGTAAACAAGCTTGGAGGATCATGCAACATCCAAATTGTCTAATGTCTAGAGTATTGAGAGCAAGATATTTTCTTGATGGAAATATTTTAACGGCAAACCTTAAGAAGAAGGCTTCATATGCGTGGAGATCAATACTACATGGGAAGGATTTAATCACAAAAGGCCTAAAATTTATAGTAGGGGGGCGGAACAACAGCTAATATGTGGACTGATCCTTGGATCCCCGATCATCCACCACGCCCACCAAGACCTCAATTTGAAGGTAATCCAGATTGAAAGGTTAACATCTATTTTAATGCAATGGGAAGTGATTGGAATGAAGAAATACTTAGGCAATTTGTGGTTCCAGAAGATGTAGAACGAATACTAGCTCTCAAAATAAGTTGCAAAGCAGTTAATGATCTGGTTGGTTAGCATTATAATCAAGATGGGATCCACACAGTGAAATCAGGTTATTGGTTGGGAACCCATCTCCCTGATAATAACAACCCAACACCGATCCCAGGTAATCCTCAACTGAAGCACAAGATATGGAAGACAACTTTACTAGTGAAGATAAAATATTTCCTATGGAGGATTCTATCAAAAGGTCTTGCAACAGGAAGTAATCTAAAAAGAAGGCATGTGATACACGATGACCACTGTAGGAGATGCTGTCAGACTGAAGAAACAGAATTTGGAGAGCTTCAGGATTTATGAATTTGGGAGTTATGGGACAGAATGCAACGCTAGAATAAAAGATAGAAGCATGTTTAACAAGCTGTTCATCCATAAGATTAGCTCATTTTCAAGAAATTCTTGTATGGATACTATGGAGAATATGGAACAGTCGCAATTTTATTGTCTTCCAACAGAAGCAACTATGACGGAGCGGAAGTACCGTCAAGTAACCGATAATGCGAAGATATCGTTGAATTCTGAGAATACCCGCTATCTAAGCCTTCTTAAAGCCGTTGAATTCTTAGAGAATGCCCGGAAGTAAGGATTCAAGAGTTTGTTAACACCAAAGCTCTAGTTTATTAATCAATAATTCAAAAGTTGTGTCTCTTACAAAACCAAGAGATCACATTATATAGGGACATAAATCCTAAAGTAAAAGAATAAAGGAAAACCTAAACGTAAACTTAAAAGGAAAACATAGATAATTTAGAAAAGGAAATAGAACACCAAAGCTCAATGTGTACGCTACATCAGGTCCCCTCCCCTACGAGCGATTCGTCCACGAATCCGGACAGTACGTCGTCAGAAGGCTCGAACTTGAAGAGATGCTTCACATTGAAAACATCTGCGGTGTGAACATGAGACGGAAGACGGAGTTTGTAGGCATTTTCATTAATCTTTTCAATGATCTCCACGGGACCAATCTTGCGAGGTTGAAGCTTGTTGTACTGTCTCGAAGGAAAGCGCTCCTTGATCAATACAGCCCAAACACGATCACCTACCTGAAAGTGAACTTCCCGACGTCTTCTATCAGCGTCCCGTTTGTACTTTTTTGTTGTACCTGCCAAGTTATCTTGCGCTCGAGCATGCAGGGTGGTAATCTCCTCCACAAGCTCTACAGCTCGGCCATGAAACTCGCCCGGCTGCGGTGTTGTTGCCAACGCCAAAGGCCCCCTCGGAACTACACCATAAACCACTTTGAAAGGGCTAAAACCAAGACTGCGATTGTGAGCATGGTTATGGGCAAATTCTGCCTGACATAAGAGAGAGTCCCATGATCTCACATTGTCACCGACCAAACACCGCAACATATTGCCTAGGCTTCTGTTGACAACTTCGGTTTGACCATCCGTCTGGGGATGATAGGCAGTACTCATGTTCAAGCTTGTCTTGAACAGCTTCCAAAGAGACCGCCAAAAGTGACTAATGAACCGTGAATCACGATCAGACACAATAGAGACTGGCAAGCCGTGTAAACGGTAGATCTCCCGGAAGAACAAAGACGCAACTTGGACGGCGTCGGTAGTCTTTTTGCAAGGTATAAAATGAACCATCTTGGAGAATCGATCAACCACCACAAAGATCGAATCATTACCTCGTTGCGTCCGTGGAAGGCCAAGGACGAAATCCATACTGATGTCGCTCCAAGGTTGAGTAGGAATTGGTAAAGGCAAATACAGCCCTGCATTAGACGCATGGCCTTTTCCTTGCTGGCAAATCGTGCATCTCGCAACGAATCTTTCGACGTCCCGACGCAAGGAGGGCCAGAAATAAGATTCGGAGACAAGTTTGAGTGTCCTATCTCGTCCGATATGGCCCTCTTTATGCAACTCCACGATAATATGCAAGCGAAGGCTACACTCCGGGACACATAAGCGATTATCACGAAAAAGAAAACCATCAACCAGAGAGTACTCAGATCGTACGCCGTGCGTGAGGTCCATCCATATTGCAGAGAAGAAGGTATCCGTTGGATACAACTCAGCCAAGCACTCAAAACCGGTGACACTAACTCGCAGAGTGGAGACCAAAGCATAACGACGACTTAATGCATCTGCTACTTTATTGAGCTTGCCCGACTGATGCTTAATAACGAACGTAAATTGTTGCAAGTAAGCTGTCCAAGATGCATGACGAGATGAGATCTTATCCTGCGTTCCCAGATAGCGAAGAGCCACATGATCCGTAAACAAAACAAACTCTTTATGGGCTAAGTAATGACGCCAATGTTTGATAGCTTGAACAATCGCGTAAAACTCGACGTCATACGTACTATAACGAGCTCGTGCTCCTGCCATCTTTTCGCTGAAGTAAGCCACAGGACGGACTTGTTGACTTAAGACCGCTCCAATGCCGAGTTTGCTCGCGTCACAATGCAACTCAAAAGGGATATCAAAGTCCGGCAATACCAATACAGGGGCCGTCGTTAGCCGCGTTTTAATAAGCTCAAACGCTTCAGATGCCTCTGGAGACCAAATGAAAGTCGGGGTCTTCATGCAGTCCGTAATCGGGGCCATGATGGCACTGAAGTTATGCACGAATCGTCGGTAAAATGATGCTAAGCCATGAAAACTCCGGACCTCTGTAACAGTTGTGGGCGTTGGCCATGAGGCGACAGCCGCGACTTTCTGTGGATCAACCCGGAGGCCTGCAGCCGAGATGACATACCCAAGGAATAGTACTTGCGATACACCAAACTCGCACTTATGCTGTGCTACGTATAGTTTCTCACGACGCAGGGCTACCAAAACGTCTCGTAGATGACTGAGATGGTCTTGCAACGTGGTACTAAAGATGAGAATGTCGTCGAAGTAGACAACGACGAACTTTCCAATAAATGGTCGAAGAGCCTGATTCATAACACGCATAAAGGTACTAGGGGCATTAGACAATCCAAAAGGCATGACTAACCATTCAAACAACCCTTCACGCGTCTTGAAAGCCGTCTTCCATTCATCCCCTGGTCTTATGCGAATTTGATGATAACCACTTTTAAGGTCCAATTTCGTAAAAATAGTCGCCTTGCCTATCTGATCTAAGAGATCGTCAAGTCTTGGAATTGGAAACCGGTAGCGGGTCGTGATTTTGTTTATTGCACGACTATCGACGCACATACGCCACGTTTTATCCTTCTTTGGTATAAGAAGGGCAGGAACCGCACAAGGACTAAGACTCTCACGTACGTACCCTTTCAGCAACAGACCTTCTACCTGTCGGCGTAGTTCCTCATGCTCCTCTGGGCTCATTCGGTAGTGAGCTCTATTTGGTAAGGCTGCACTGGGAACAAGATCAATGTGATGCTGAATGTCTCGTAGTGGTGGCAAGCCTGCCGGAAGTTCTTCCGGGAAAAGGTCCTTAAACTCCTCCATGATTGATGAGAAAGCCGTAGGAACGTCTTTGGGTTGTTCCGGACTATTGTCGGTTGCGACGAGCGCAAATATTGGACAAGGCTCACGAAGTTCTTCTTCAAACTGAGATTTGGAGATGATAAGAAGCCCTTGCTTCGTTGACTTTGGCGACGCTGTGCTGTGATTCGGCACGTCGGTTTCCGGAGATGGAAGCAAAGTTATTTTTCGTCCTTCGAACACAAATGAGTGTGTATTATGCTTGCCGTTATGAATCACCTCCCGGTCGTACTGCCATGGTCGGCCTAAGATGATATGAGAGACGTCCATCTTTGCAATATCGCAGTAAAGCGTGTCCTTGTAAAACGAACCGACAGAGAGTGAAAGAAGTGTTCGTTGAGAAACCTGAACCTCTGCACCCGTTTGCATCCACAAAAGACGATAAGGATGGGGATGGGTTTCAACTTTGAGGCCAAGTTTTCTGACAGCTTCTTCGGATACTACGTTTGAAGAACAGCCTGAGTCGATGACAAATCGACAGATCTTCCCTTTGACCGTACATGTGGAGTTAAACAACGACGTCCGTTGCCAAGCTTCTGTTGTCTTGGGAGCCAAACAATTTCTTCGTAGCATTAAAAATGTTCCTGTATCACCTGCGACTTGCTCTTCTTCGGTATCATCGAGCACTTCTTCCTCGGTGTCATAAATTGGTTCGCCCGTTACCTCTCTCTCATTGGCCAGTAGACCTCGCCGACCATTCCTAGGACAAGCGGTTTGTCTATGCCCGTTTTCTCCGCAAGTAAAACACCGTAAAGCGCTGGTGCGCGCAGGAGGACGAGCATCACTGGTTGCTGCGTTGGTCTCGGAAGGTCGATTATTTCCGCGGGTAATGTTAGAAGAATCTACACCCGAGGATGTTTTGCTGTCGTCATTGGTCGTGCTGCCGCGCTGTCGCGAGTTTCCCGTCCAAGAGTTAGTCGAGAACTTTGTTTGCTGCTCAACCAAGACTGCTCGTTGTCTTGCTTCTGCCACGGAGGTGGGGTCGAATTGATGCAACATGTTTTGTAGTTGTGGTCGTAGACCTGCAATGAATCGTGCGACCAACTGATCTTCCGAGTCTTGAACGTCTACACGAGTTAGTAGTTGATAAAACTCATTCGCATAGTCATCTACCGAGCGGTTGCCTTGTCGAATATTATGAAACTTCTGAAACAGCAATCGCTCAAAATTATACGGGATAAATGTTTTGCGCAAATGTTTCTTAAGTTTATCCCAAGAGACGATTTTGTCTTTTCCGCGACGGTGACGCGAGATTTTTAGTTGATTCCACCAAGACGCAGCATGACTGCGGAATCGAGTTGTAGCGTAGGGAACTTGTTTGTGTGCTGGAATCTCTTTGAATTCAATGAACTCGTCGACCGCCACGAACCAGTCAAGAAGTTCTTCAGGTTGTGAACCACCATGGAACTCGGGAATGTCTACCTTGATACCGAAAATCCATCGTGTATCATCATCATTCCTGTTTCGTCGGCCGTTGTTGAAATTTTGGTGTTGATTGTTGTCGCCGAAGCGGTTCTCAACGTCGGAATCGTCGTTGATTTCTTCGAAAACAGGGTTATCGCGCCGTTGCTGACGATGCTGTTGAGCTGCTGGGGCGGCATTCGCGGGGTTGGCAGCCAACGCGGCTTGAACTCCGGCCTGGACGCCGGCTTGAATTGCTTCAGCCATCGTACGTCTCATATTGTCTTGAAAGTTCTCCTGAAAATCTTCCAAGAATTGTTGCATCTGTGTCCATTCGTTTGGACGAGGTGCCATTGAAACCTAAGATCGATAATCACGAGTAGAATCGCAATTAAAAGTCTCTGATACCAATTGACGGAGCGGAAGTACCGTCAAGTAACCGATAATGCGAAGATATCGTTGAATTCTGAGAATACCCGCTATCTAAGCCTTCTTAAAGCCGTTGAATTCTTAGAGAATGCCCGGAAGTAAGGATTCAAGAGTTTGTTAACACCAAAGCTCTAGTTTATTAATCAATAATTCAAAAGTTGTGTCTCTTACAAAACCAAGAGATCACATTATATAGGGACATAAATCCTAAAGTAAAAGAATAAAGGAAAACCTAAACGTAAACTTAAAAGGAAAACATAGATAATTTAGAAAAGGAAATAGAACACCAAAGCTCAATGTGTACGCTACATCAAACTACATTGGAGGTCTGTTATGGAGTATGCCCGTAATGACGCTACTGAGTGGAAACAAACAGGAGCATCAAAGTTAACACAAGGAGGTCTGAATGGTAAAAGAGAAAGTTCACGGCGAGAAAGTCATTGGACACGACCCCCACAGGATTGGCTCAAGTGTAACACATATGGATCTTTTATGAATATAGGAGTACAAAGTACTGTTGGATGGATTATCAGAGATGAGAATGGTGTGTATAAAGGAGCGGCTCAAGCTACTGGTAAACGAGTTATGAATCCATTAGAGAGTGAGCTACAAGGCATTTTAATGGCTGTACAGCATTGTTGGGCATTGGGATTTCGTAAGATCATACTGGAAAATGACTGCATCCAAGCAATTGATATCCTCAATGGTAAAACGTTACATTTCAGTTTTTATAACTGGATCAGGGAGATCAAGTGGTGGATAATGAGATTTGATGAAGTTTGATTCCAATGGACATCACGAGAAGCAAATAAGTGTGCTGATAAACTTGCAAGAAGTAGACTCCTACAATCGGAAGCCTTTGTTTTCCATAATTATATACCAACGATATTATCAAATTTTCTGCATGAAGATTATGTAAACTCAAGTATTCATTAATAATAAAGCATGATGTTATAAAAAAAAATAAGATACTAATTCTTTTAGAAAATTATATGTAAATTTATTGTTTCAATAAAATTATATAATTTATGCAAGTACAAGAAAAATCTTATATTATTTGATTTATATGCACCAATGGGGTTCGTTTCGATTTTTTTAACACTGCAATATATTTTATAATGTGTAGTAAAATTATATTTAAACTTACATTTAAATTATATGAAATACATTTAATATAAACCAAATAGTATAGTATAAATTTGACAAGTCGAATTTCTAAAATTTAGTCAATATATATTATAAAATTAACTATTTTCTTATTTAAAAAAAATATAAATTCTAAAACAGAGATATCAAAGAATGAAACTTTTTATAAATTAATAAATTTTAAAAATTAATAAAATATCATAGTATCACATTATTAATTTACAGAGTTTTTACTGTAGTTACATTTCTTAGAATAGTCAGTTCATTTTCTTAATTTTTTAAACAGTTGCGTCATCTAAAATTGCCATTAATTTGTCTAGACAATTATATCTCGAAGAACCTTACAAATTGTATAAAAACTCTATACAATTTGTAAGACACTCAGTTAATCTTTGATTAATCCTATATATTTTTATAGAAGTAAAGATATATATTGTTTTGGTAGATCTTTAAAACACCTCTACAAAATTCTTGTTCTTCTTTTGAGTATCTAATATTGATCAGTATTTTAAATAAAATATAATGTAAACTTAAACTAATTAAAATTAATTTTGTATATGTGTATAGTA
Organism: Brassica napus; assembly: GCF_020379485.1. Lineage (NCBI taxonomy): Eukaryota > Viridiplantae > Streptophyta > Magnoliopsida > Brassicales > Brassicaceae > Brassica > Brassica napus. Next base: position 72,713,507 of record NC_063446.1, read on the forward strand.
TATTTCGTACGTAAACTAGAGTATAATAAAAAAATATTTATAATAAAAATATGAGAGATAAATGAAAGACAAATAAAGAATTTTATAAAGTAAAAATAAATGTATTTATAAAATATACATGTTTTGTTAAATTAAATAATTTAAGAATTTCATAGGAAAAAAAGTTACATCCAGCGGTTCACTTTATCCCATTTAATAATCTAGCGAACAGGATTTTATTTTCTTTATAAGACATGACATAATCTCAAAAAGTCCATATCGTCTATATACTATAAGAGGAAACTTGTTTTTGTTTTCGGCTAACATTAATATTTTTATAGAAAAAGAAGTTTTATCTAACGCTTAAATATATCAAAATTTTGTAATCGAACATACAAGATCTTCTTCTTTTTATAAGATATGACTTCATCTTAACTCTTTTATCAAATGCCGTTTCATTCTCGACATACCCTTTTACATGCTTCTTTTAATTTCTGAACGATGCACCCTTTCACATGTTTATTTTAATATCTGAACGATGCACCTTTCTCACTCCTCTTTTATTTTCTTAACGACACTCCCTTTTATTTGATTATAAATCCTTGAGAAAGTGTTTTGGAAAAAAGCAATTGGGAGAGGTGAGAGAGAAAGATCGTCAAACTGTTTTAGCAAAGGATGTGTCATTCTCTAACACACCCTTTATACGCCTCTTTTAATATGTCAATGATGCATCCTTTCACATGTTTCTTTTAATTTCCTAATGAGGCACCCTTTTAGTAGATTATAAACCCCCTGCTTGAGAAAAGAGTGTTTCGGAGAAAAGAAAATGGAGATCCGCTTGAGAGAGAAAGAGATATATCATCAAACTGTTTTAGCAAAGGACGTGTCCTCCTCCGACACACCTATTTACACAACTCTTTTAAGTTTTGAACAACGTACTTTTCACAAAGCTTCTTTTAGTTTCTAACCGATGCATTTTCACATTTCATTTTTTTTTCTGAAGGACACCATTTTGTAGATTCTAAATCTTCCACTTGAGAAAAAGTGTTTCAGAAACCAAAATAAACAAAGAAACACATGAGAGAGATAAAGAGCGTGAGAGATGGAGATTTATATATAATACACACCATTTTGTATAAAAAGTTTTGAGTAATTTTCAACCTATTTGGCACTTTATTTTCATCATATAATATGTGTATATCTCCCAAATTTTTGTATAATAAACAAAGAATAAATGTATGACATAAATAAAATAAAATAAAAATTTTAATAAGTAAAAATTATAAATATTAAGTATAGATATATTATTAATCTTGTTAAAGTAATTTAAAATTTTATTAAAGAATCCATATGCCCGCGCGGATGCGCGGTATTGTTTCCTAGTATATCCTTTATATACTAAAGCATAAGTCACATGACCAATCAAATTTAGACACATGGCATTTGCTATACAATTTAAAAAAAAACAAATGCAGAAAATAAAATTTAAATGTAAAAAAACAGCTCCGTTTTTAACTGATTCTATTTACTTTTGATTTAAATTAAAAATCCTTAATATTTCTAACACCATGATCTCTTCACGGTCATGAAACAGTTAATTTTTTTTATAGAAGACTTTGCTCAACGATTCTGTAAAATTCAAATTCATCTCTTCCTGCATTTTCCTAATTATTTGCAGTGGCTCCATCGATTCTTTATCTTTCGTGAAAGTGTTGAAATTTCAATTTTTTAATTTCTGACGATTGTATCAACACTCTCGGCTCTGCTAGATACAAATAAAAAAAACAAAAAATTTCTATAGCAAAGCTTCCCGCAAAGTTGATAATTTCCTGGTTAGTGAGGTTAATAACTCCCCGACTAGAGTCAAATCGTAGTGTTTCATGTTCGTTGTTTATGAATCTTTTTCTCCTCTAGCCTATTTATAATTATAATTTTTTTCTTTTGCTTTCTAGATATTGGCAAAATCTACATACTTCTATGCAGTAAAAGGTAAATCCAATAAATTAGGTCAATTCTGTTTTCAAAAGACTAAATTGGTTTTCAATATGCTGGCACATGATTCTTGGTTGTGGTCATGGTAATTCAAGGAAGAGAAGTAAGAAGATCAACTTAAGAAGCACCTCAAGAAAAAACAAAATGTTGTGATAACAAGAAGATAGAAAATGAGGATTAAGAAAATCGAGTGGTAGAATAAACGAGGACTCATGTCTACCTCTGTATCAAGATCTAACTTCAGGTTGGTCTTCTTATTTTTGTATGGTGGTATTATTTTTTTGATCAACATATGTTTTTGTAGATTTTCTCAGAAACAAAAACTTTAGGATAAAAAGCATTGAAAATGAAAACCAAAATAATAAAGCAAGATAGAAAACAAAAATATATATAGGAAAAGAGCAAAGAGACGTCAATTATCTACAAAATTTAGAGTTAATATCTTAATTGTATTTGTGCTAGATATATGTGTTTCCCCCATTTTCATATTTAGTGTTTTGGATTTTGGATTAAGAGATCAATATTTTACGTGCATTTAGGATCCATATTGGGCTAATATAAATTATAAATATATAAATTTTCTAAGATAGTCATTTTTAAGTTTTTGTCACAAAAATATTCTTCAAAGAATAAAATGACCAAAATAATTTTTTTTTAAAAAGGTAAAAATGTACTTTTACCCTAAGGGTTAACTAATCTATACTTAGGGTTTAGAGTTAATGGGTGAGATTTTAGGGATATGGTTTCAAATTTTAAAAAATAAAAATTAAAAATTAAAAAATTCAAAATAAAAGAGGCTATTTTGGTTTTTTTTTTTTGAGTGCTATTTTTGTGACAAAAACTTAAAAGGTCTATCAGAAAGAATTGCTCTCAAAAAAAGATTTTATAAGTGTACTCAAATAACATTATTATTCACAGTAATTTTGTAATATATGTTATATAATAATAAGAAAAGTATAATGTCGCACGGGAGGTAATACTAGTTATAATAATAATTGATAAGCGTCGAAAATGAGGGGTTAGGGGCTGTTAGTGGGCGATCAAAGATGCGATTGCCTTCCCTTTTCAATTGATCGACTTCTTGCTCTGGTTAAGGCATCAAAGTTGTGATTGCCTTCCTGTAAGATGATCGTGATGTTGTCAATGGCCATTATAATGGCTCTTATACACAAACGCATCTGTAGTACCTTTATATTTCTTTTTCTTCTCACCAAGCATGTGAAGGATCAAGTCTTGATGATGATGATTCTTGACCAGAATTTGGGTATTCACAATTCGGTTGAAACATCATCAACAGCACGTTGGGTTTATCACATATATATCATGTTACTAGAATTCTATCACGATGTTAAGGTGGATAAATTCCATTGCGATGTTCGTTTGACAAAATATTGTCAAATGTTGATTGGACGGTTGAAACCATGGAAACCACCACAGAAAAAACAGAATGAAAGATATATTTTCTTTGTTGTATATGCTTACAATCGTTAAAAGTTGACTATCTCAGATTTTAGTTTTCATGGTTGAATCAATACATTGGATTCTATACCGAAAAAACCAACTGAGCTAAGATAGGCAACTACCTTGACCAACCAAAAAACAAATGAAGAAAGGAAGGGACGAAAGTGACTCGAGCAAAGATGGGTCGCAGCCTGGCACTCTCAGTCCCAGAACTAACAATCTCAGAACTCAGAATCAAAGAATTCCAATCCGGTGGTTGGACTATGGGGGCGGTCACTAGAGCCTCTTTAAGCATCAAGAATGCCTCACTCAAGGCATTTCTCATCAAACACAAAAGCCAATATTTATAGCTCTGATCTGGGATAGGCTCAACGTAATACAACAAATGAAATTGGTATCAATGATGAGACAAAGATTTAAAGCCCCCAAGGAAATTATTAGAGTAGACACTATTAGAAAAGAAGACATTTGAAGAAGTGTATCCAGGAAGATTTCACTTGATCTATTGTTGTCTTCTATTTGTTGTTGTTGTTGTTTTTATTTTCATATGAATTATGTATGTATTTGTATTACCTTTTAACACTATAATTAATAAATTTAAGTTGATAAAAAATATATATTATAATAATAATCCGTCCTTTCGTACAGAGATACCATTGATTAACATTGTTGCATTACAAACAGAGAGAATAAAGCCAACAGAACCAAAATGTTGATTCATGCAGATATATACGTTTGCATCTCTACAACTCGCACAAACAGACCTAAATCATAACTCTTTCATATCCAAAAACAAAAATATAAAGTCACAAAATGTTTAAAAGAACCGACAGAGAAAAAGAGAGAATTAATTCAATCGTTAAAGTGAGAAGCCGTGCTGTGGCAGCCGCGGCGTTGCTTCCACTTCAGGAGCAGCCGGTGGTGCTCTCTTTCCGACCATCGTTCTTTGTCTTGCGGTAACGATAGTAGAAGAGACATAAGATGAATATTATCAAGAATATTACTCCAATCACTATGTCCATAATCTTCAGAGGAGTCATCGCCTTCTCGTTTGGTTTTCTAAAAGAAGCAATAATCTTTGTCTGTTTACTTCTAATTATATTTACTTAAAGTTTTTGGAGGTGAGCCATTTTGAGACTTGGTAGTTGTTCCATTGACAATTGACTTTAATTATAATACTTGCGGAGATTTTTAGGTTGCATATAATGTTCCTTGTGCCAGGAAGCTAGTAACTGAGAATAGGTTGACAAAAAGGGTGTTTATAATTGTGATTTAAAAATTTGAAATATTCAAGAGATCTTTGGCTTGTAATTAGTATTTAATATTTTTCATAAGAAAACACAGAGTCAACTAACATAAATAAATGTTTTAATTGGTATACATAGGGGTTGTATCGGGTACCCGTTCGGTTCGTTCCGAGTTTATTCGGTTTCAGCTTTTCAGTGTTAAAGATTTCATTCCTTTCGGATATTTATAAATTTTGGTTTGGGTTCGGTTAGATCTTTTGCAGATTCGAATATATCCATTTAGATTATGTAAACAAATTCAAAAATCCTAATATACCTTAAAATCTAAAGAAGAAATATTGTTAGGATATTATATCTAAAACTAATTAATATTTGGATGGAGAATTAGTATGTATTTAGATATTTGAATGGAGAACTAGTATGTATTTAAATTTGAATATTGAATTCTAAATATCTAAAATTAGCATGATAATTAGTCTAATTTAGATATTTGGATGGATAACTAGTATGTATTTAGAGTATTTCTCGTGTTTTATATATTTTGGGATATCTTCGAATATTTACTTTTAGCTATAGTTTTTTTTTTTTCAGTGGTAACCTGGTAGGGTATTCATAAATATCTCTTGAAAGAGGTATTCATTTGCAAGTGAATTGGATAAGAGAGAAAATGCTAATGTCAAAATGAACTGAAATAATATCAAAGCATTCAAAGCTCCACATGACAAAAATCATCTTTAACCAAATGAAGAAAACATGTTCAAAATTTTCGGACAAAGAAGAGACTGAAACTATAATATAAAGGTGTTTGAGTTGCCAGCTTCTTGCAGTCTTTTAAGCACGAGGAGCAGCAGGGGCACCACCAGCAGGGCGAGGGGGCTGACCAGGTTGTCCCGGCTTGGGAGTATCCTCCTTGCGTCTAGCAAAACGAGGAGGTGGGGTACGAACCTTACGGTTGGTGCGGGATCGGACTCTCACAACGTGTGAGTGGATAGCGCATGAAACACAATATTGCATCTTGGCGTACAACTTTGGGAGAGTGTAACCATCGTAAACACTGGCTTCTTGAACATCTCTGATAGCAGCTTGTTCAACAATGTTCCTGACAAGGAATCTCTTAATTGCCTTATCCTTGGGGCAGCATTTCCCGCAGTTGGAACACCTAATGGGGTTCACATGACCACGGTTGTGCTTGTTCCTGCCACCGTTTCTACGCTTGAAAGTCATGCTGCAAGCAAAGAGTTTCAAGCCTCTACTGCGATCTCTTCTTTTCTTCGTTACGGCGACAGAACTTTTAACTATAGTTTCAAAGTATTTTTCGTATATAATTATGATTTTAGTTTATTCAGATACCCGAAATATTTTGGTCCGCGTTTGGTTTTGATCCGATTCTTTTGATACCAAAATTTAGACCCGTTTGAATATCTTACCAGTCTTGGCTCGGATTTGTTATATTTTTTCATGTCTGATTCGATTCGATTTTACGGGTTCATATAATCATATTGCCCAACTCTAGTTGTACACATGGATGGAACTGGTATTATATATTGGGTCGTATTTTGATGGAGGCCCAAGCGGGAATAGCCATACGAAACCCGCTCGAGAATGCACACAGGTATATGAGCTGTGGTGCATTTTAAACTATCAGCAGTTAAGGTTTAAAACTTAAGGGCTTCAAGCGCGGGTTCTTTATGGTTTTGTGGCAAACAGGGTCCGCTTTGGTTTTTAGTTTGGTTTAATCTTTTAGAGAAAGTAGGTTACATATCCATAACAAACAAAAAAATTAAGTTTATACACATTACATATTGGGATATAGATGATGAATATTCCTAGTCCGATAATATTGGGAAATATTCTTGTAACAGGTTGTGAATATACTTTCGAGATAGACTTGTATCTAAGTAGTTGAGATTCTCTTTGGGTATATAAGTCGTGTGAGGAACTTAATGTAAAGTCATCTTGTTCAATACAAAGTATTATCAGATCTTTTATGGTATCAGAGCCTTAGGTATGACAAAACCTGAAGGGAAACAAATCGAAAGCAAGGTGGAGGGAGCGACCAGCAAAGTCGTGACGTCTCCATACGCTTTGTCAACAAAAGATGATCCAGAGAATGTGATCACCAAGGTTGTCTTTACTGGAAGAAACTACGATGAATGGGAGAGAAAGATAAGGACCGGTCTTCGAGCAAAGAAGAAACTGGGTTTCGTGGACGGCACGATAAAGCCACCACAAGAAGGGTCCGATGAAGAGGAGGATTGGATGACGGTGAACGCGATGGTGACATCCTGGATCTTTAACACGATTGATCCAAAAATCAGGTCTAGCATCACACATCGTGAGATCGCTAGAGACTTGTGGGATGGCATCAAGGCGCGTTTTCGTGTGAAGAGTGAAGTGAAAGTTCAACAATTGAAAGAAGAATTGATGAACTGTAAGCAGAGAGATGTTTCTCTCGAGACATACTATGGGAAGCTGCAAGTGATATGGGAAGATCTCTCGAATTATGAGTTCAAACCGGTGTGTAGTTGTGGAGGATGCAAGTGTCAAGGATGTACGTGTGATTTTGTACGTCAACTCGAGATGGCGCGAGAAAAAGAGAAACTCCATCAGTTCTGTCTCGGGTTGGATGCATCGTTGTACGGTAACGTACGAACCGCTATCGTAAACACTGATCCACTACCTAGTGTTGATCACGCATATGCGATGGTGGCGAGAGAGGAACAGATGCGTTTCTCTGATCGAGATCGTGAGAAGGAGGCAAGAGGAGAAGCTATGGCTTTTGCAGTCAATACAAGTGTGACGCAGTCTAGAGGAGAATCTCGAAGCAACAGTAGCAGAGGAGGATTTTGCACTCACTGTAACAAGTCTGGACATGACATTGCAGCGTGCTACCAATTGCATGGATATCCAGACTGGTGGGTTGAGAAGTATGGAAAGGGAAGAGGAGCGAAGTCTTCTCAACAAGGAAACAAATCGAGTTATGGAAGAGGGGCAAGTGTCAATGCAGTTTCTCGCATAACACCTACAGTTGATGCTCACACAGTCACTGGACTATCAAGGGAGCAGTGGGATAAGCTGGTGAAAATGTTGGGCGAAAAAACAGAGGAAACGCGTCTTACCGGTAAGAAGTGTAGAGATGACTGGATTGTAGACAGTGGTGCCTCTCATCATATGACAGGATTGGTAGATTGTCTAGTTGATATACATTCTGTTGCCCCGTGTCTGGTTGGTCTGCCAAATGGGAAGTTGGTTATGGCTGATCAGGAAGGAAGTGTTCATTTGACTGAGACTTTGACACTTCACAGTGTTCTTTATGTGAAAGAGTTGAAGTGTAACTTGATTTCAGTATCCCAACTCATCGATGAGCTGAATTGTATTGTCTTGTTCTCAAAGACGTGTTGTCTGATGCAGGACCTCACCCTGATGATGCCGATTGGAATGGGTAAGAGAAGGGATGGCGTCTATTTTCTTCAAGAAGTGGAGTCGGTGAGAAGAGTGAAGAAAATAGATGCAAAGGAGTCGCTGGAGCTGTGGCACAAGCGGCTTGGGCATGCATCAGAGAAGAGAATAAGGCAATTGCCAGTAGTTGATAGTAGTAGCGGTGTTCAGTTTTCAGTTTGTGATATTTGTTTCCGAGCAAAACAGTGTAGAACTGAGTTTCCTTTAAGTATCAATAAAAGCAAAGACATTTTCGAGCTTATTCATGTTGATTTGTGGGGACCATACAGAACACAGAGCGTGTGTGGAGCTTATTATTTCCTTACGGTGGTAGATGATTATTCGAGAGGTGTCTGGGTATTTCTTTTGGCAGACAAGACTCAAGTTCAACAAACACTGAAAAACTTCATTGCATTGGTGTCGCGCCAGTTTGATAAAGATGTCAAAACAGTAAGATCAGACAATGGAACAGAGTTCACTTCCATGAAGGGGTTTTTCGCCTCTAGTGGGATAGTTCATCAGACTTCGTGCGTCGGAACTCCGCAACAGAATGGAAGGGTGGAGAGGAAGCATCGTCATATATTAAACATTGCGAGAGCGCTTATGTTTCAAGGAAAGCTTCCGACAGAGTTCTGGGGAGAGTGCGTACTGGCTGCGGCTCATTTGATTAATCGAACTCCTTGTGAGATACATAAAGGAAAGACACCGTATGAAGTGATTTTTGGTTCTGCGCCGAACTATGATGAGCTGAAAGTAGTAGGGTGTCTCGCTTATGCTCACAATCAGAAGAGAAATGGTGACAAGTTCGCAAGTAGGAGTCGTCGTTGTGTTTTTCTTGGATATCCATACGCAAAGAAAGGTTGGACATTGTACGACTTGGAGACGCACGAGATATTTGCGTCGCGTGATGTCACATTTTTGAAGATGTTTTTCCTTTCTCGGAATTACCTTCTCCGTCCTCGCCAAAAGAGGTGGAGTATGAGGGGAATCGACTCGTGGACTATGATGTTGTTTTGTTCTCTGATGATGTTGATGGTGCTACTAAACCGAATGAGACTGGTCTTGATTTGACAGAAGCAGAACATCAAACAGAAGTCGCTGCCCAGGAGGCTAGTAAAGAACAAGTAGAAGAAGAGGCGACTGAAGTTGGTCAACCAGAAACAGAGCCTACTCCAGAGTCAGAGGAGGAAGGAGGTGAGACAGAAACAGCTGCTACACCTGTAACGGAGCTGGGAAGAGGTTTACGTGAGAAGAAACCTCCTACGCGATTGCAAGATTACATTTTGAATACTGTTCACAAGGTTGAAGATCTTGGGGGTGGTGAGTATGAGTTCGAGTTTGACTCTCTATATGGGATAGAACAGTTCTTGTCTTGCGATAGTTTCTCAGCGGCGCATACTGCGTTCTTAGCGTCTGTAACTGGAGGTGTAGAACCAAGGTCTTTCGCAGAAGCTATGAAAGACAAAAGATGGAGAGATGCAGCGAGCTTTGAGATTACTGCACCGGAAGATAGTGGTACATGGACCGTTGAACATCTGCCTCCAGGGAAACATGCTATAGGATGCAAATGGGTTTTCAAAATCAAATTCAATGCAGATGGGACTATAGAGAGATTCAAGGCACGGCTTGTGGCTCTTGGAAACAAACAGGTGGAAGGGATTGATTATTTTGAGACATTCGCTCCTGTAGTTAAGATGACAACAGTGCGTATGTTCTTGAAAGTTGCGTGTGGGCGAGGCTGGGATTTGCACCAGATGGACGTGCACAACGCTTTCTTGCATGGAGACTTAGATGAAGAAGTTTTCATGAAACTACCGCCTGGTTTTCGTGCCATAGAGGAGGGTATGGTGTGTCGGTTACATAAGTCATTGTACGGTCTGAAGCAATCTCCGTGCTGCTGGTTCTCTAAGTTCGCGAAGGCATTGTTTGACTATGGATTCGTTCAGTGTGGAGCTGATCATTCCTTGTTCTCTTTGATCACCAGAAAGAAGGAACTGCACGTGTTGATATATGTGGATGACCTGGTTTTGACAGGAAGCTCAAATGAAGTTGTCGAAGAGTTTAAGACTTATCTGAGTAACTGCTTCCACATGAAAAACCTTGGCAAGCTAAAATATTTCTTGGGGATAGAAGTGGCACGCAGTCAGGAGGGGATATTTCTGTCACAGAGGAAGTATACGTTGGATATTCTAGCTGATGTTGGGTATCTCGGTGGTCGTCCAGTTGATTTTCCCATTAACAGAATCATAAATTGGCTAAGTCTACTGCACCTGTCATGCTCAACCCGCAGAAGTACAGACGACTGATTGGAAGACTTATTTACTTGGCAGCCACGCGTCCTGATCTAGCATATGCGGTTCATACCTTGTCTCAATTTATGCAGAGGCCAACTCAAGAACATTGGGATGCAGGATTGCGAGTAGTGAGGTATCTGAAAGGTTCTCCTGGACAAGGTGTCTTCCTAAAATCAGACTGTGAGTTACAACTTACAGCTTGGTGTGACTCAGATTGGGCAGGGTGTCCTATAACAAGAAGGTCTCTTAGCGGTTGGCTAGTTCAACTAGGGGAGTCACCGATTTCTTGGAGGTCCAAGAAGCAGGATGTTGTTTCTCGTTCTTCGGCTGAGGCAGAATACCGGGCGATGGTTGAAGCTTTGTGTGAATTGAAATGGATAAAGAACGTCCTTTATACCATGGGTATTGATCATCAAGGGCCGATGAATTTGTTTTGTGACAGCCGGTCAGCATTACACATTGCAGCCAACCCGGTTTTCCACGAGCGTACCAAGCACGTCGAGTTGGACTGTCATTTTATTCGAGATGATATACAGCGTGGAGTTGTTCGAACGAAGCATGTTCCTACAATGAATCAGTTGGCAGATATTTTTACAAAGGCTCTTGGCGGGAAGGTGTTTCAACAGTTTCTTTCCAAGTTGGGCATTAGAGATCTACATGCTCCAACTTGAGGAGGGATATTGGGATATAGATGATGAATATTCCTAGTCCGATAATATTGGGAAATATTCTTGTAACAGGTTGTGAATATACTTTCGAGATAGACTTGTATCTAAGTAGTTGAGATTCTCTTTGGGTATATAAGTCGTGTGAGGAACTTAATGTAAAGTCATCTTGTTCAATACAAAGTATTATCAGATCTTTTATTACAGCAAACATGCCAGAGTATTCAGTATATTTTATATAATATTATATTGTTTATCTTTGGTCACTCTCACCCATTTGATCATCCCTCCACAGAGGCAGACCCACTAAAAAATTAGATGGATCAACTGACACATGTTAAATTATGAAAAATAGCTCTTTTGTATATTAAAAAGCGTAGATTCAGTAACATAGATGGTGATTTAGTGGGTTTGACACCTCTTACCTGGGTTCAATCCTCCAAATGACACTTTTGTCATAATTTTTTTTTTAAATTCTATATTATGACACATGTAAACATAATTGTTGGGTCCACCACAGTCCCTCCATCTTTCATCATCTTGTTTACTTTACTTTTATTTGTTTTCTTCTCCCTCTGTCAACTTTGTTTCATTTGTATCTTTTATCTATATATATAAAGTTGGTTTTTCTCTTCTTCCGACAAGTTGCAGGAGGCTTTTGCGACACATGTCATCTATGTATTTTTTTTTATATTTTAGATCCTTCTCCTTTAGATTATTGCAATTTAGTCAAGTATTTTCTAATAGTGAACTATCTAATCATTTTCGCACTAACTATTATCGTATGAAATTTGATAATTTATTTTATTGTTCACTAAAATTCAAGATGAATAAAGAAATACATAAAATGATAGAAATATATTTTACATATTCAATTTATTCACAACTAAAATAACATAAATTTTTGTTTTTTTTTATCATTTCTATTATTTAATTTACAAATTATATATTTATTTAACTATTAAAAATATAAAATAACCAAACTAATAAGAAAAAAATTAGAGTGCAATACATAATTTAAACATAAAACTTCCCCAGTCAGTGAGAAAAAAAAAATACCATAGTAACATCAACTCAATAAAGGTTTGGAGCTGGGAAAAGATCAACAAACACTACAAGAAAACACGCCGAATTCCGACGGAGGTTCCGACGGACATCAATGTCGTCGGACGTTTGTGACGGATTACCGACCAATTTCCAACGAAAGCCAAAAATTTGAAGTCGTCGGAATTCCGTCGGCCATTTCCGACGGAATTCCGACGAAACATGGGTCGTCGGAATTTTCCGACGACTTTTCGACGACATTCCGATAAAAAATGTAACCGTTGTAGTCGTCGAAAATTCGTCGGAATATACCGACGAACTTCCGACGACATTCCGATTAACAGTACAGTCGTCGGAATTCCGTCGGAATTTTCCGACGAACCATGTGACCATTGCCGACAAATATATATGACCGTTGTATAGCCGTTTGAGATTGGAAAATACCGACAGAATTCTGACGGACTGCTTTATATTGGAATATACCGGCGAACTTCCGATAAAAAATGTAACTGTTGTAGTCGTCGGAAATTCGTCGGAATATACCGACGAACTTCTGACGACATTCCGATTAACAGTACAGTCGTCTGAATTCCGTCGGAATTTTCCGACGAATTTCCGACGAACCATGTGACCGTTGCCGACAAATATATATGACCGTTGTATAGCCGTTTGAGATTGGAAAATACCGACGGAATTCTGACGGACTGCTTTACATCCGTTGGAATTTCGTCGGAAAGTCGTCGGAGGGCCGTAAGCAATTTCCTATAAATACAACCCCTCCTCATTCAACTCATTCACACTTCATTCTCTCTTCATTCTCTTTAGTCATAACAATTCCGTGAAAATCATGTCTTCAGAAGTTTATTATCGTTCGTGGATGGATAAACCTCATTTGGATCCGAACACCAATTTGCTTACGGAAGAATACGTTCAAGGGATTGGAGAATTCATGAGGCTTGTTCAACAGCAACCGGATGCAAAAAGTGGTATGTTAAGATGTCCATGCTCTACTTGCAATAATAATAAGGTTATAAAAGAATTTGATGTTTGGACTCATTTGTATATGAAAGGGTTTTCACGTAATTATAAAGTTTGGTACCTTCATGGGGAAACTGGTTATGAATATGGTAGTACTAGCGAACCTCAGCCTGTTAGTGAACTTCAGCCTGATATTAGGTTAGAAGAATCTAGAACGGATATAGATTATGGTGTAGGTACTGAGCAGATGTTACATGATCATTATAGAGGGGAAGAACCAAATCCCGAATCTATGAGATTTTTTGACATGTTGGATGCAGGAAACCAACCTTTGTATCAAAATTGTAGAGATGGTCATTCAGTCTTATCATCTGCAACTAGATTAATGGGTGTTAAGACAGACTATAATTTGGCTGAAGAATGTATGGATGCGATTACTGATTTTGTCAAAGGTATTCTACCTGAGGATAACCTTGCACCGGGTTCATACTACGAGGTTCAGAAACTTGTTGCCGGTCTTCAACTGCATGATCTACTGGAGAGCGAATGAGACACGAAATGTATGCAAATTTTGTGGGAAACCTCGTTATCAGGAGACGAGGGGAAGAGTTCCGATCCCATTCAAAAGAATGTGGTATTTGCCTTTGACGGAAAGATTGAAGAGGTTGTATCAGTGTGAGCGCACAGCAAAAGCAATGAGATGGCATGCAGAGCATTCCACAAATGGTGAGATTAGACATCCTTCAGATGCGAAGGCTTGGAAACATTTCCAGTCAACATATCCAGAATTTGCGGAAGAGAGAAGAAATGTTTATCTTGGATTATCTACTGATGGTTTCAGCCCATTTGGAAAGCATGGAAGACAGTATTCTCTATGGCCAGTTATTGTGACACCGTACAACTTATGGCCGAGCTTGTGCATGCGACGAGAGACGATGTCTACTACGGCAACATAAAAGAAATATTGTGATGCTGGTGTTTCATCTTCTTCCGGTGACGATGTCTACTACGACAACATAAAAGAAATATTGGAAATCCAATTTCCTGGAATGGTTGGATTGCGTTGTGTAGTATTCTATTGTGATTGGTATGACACCACCCCAGATAGAGGAGTGAAGATTGATGCGTTTGGTGTTACATCAGTTCATTCGCGGCGAAAACTTTAATATTATGATCCCTTCATTCTTGGTTCGCAAGCTGATCAGGTATGTCAATTTATTCATAATTTTTTACCAATATAATTAATTAATGTTATATATTTTACTAATACTTGTATAATTGATATGTATAGGTGTGCTACATCAGTTACCCTCGGGTGACGTACAGAGACGATCCATGGGTTACTGTAACGCAAATCAACCCAAGGGGACGAGTGGATGGAACTTCTGATGATAATGAACCATTGCAACCAGAGTCTACCAGCAACGCCCAGGCAGTTGAAGATTTGGAAAATGTTCAACTCGTTGAGAATTTGACTGTGTTTGGACATGATGATGTTGTACATTCGGAGCCAGAAGCAAAGGTTGGGGAGTTTGAAGAAGATTCAGAAGATTCTGATTAGTTTTTTTTTTTTTTTTATTGGTCCGTCAGAAATCTCTCGCAATATACCGACGACATAGCGACGACATTGGGTTTCATTGAAATTTGGAAAGGTCGTCGGTAATTCGTCGGTATATTCCGACGAATTACCGACGACATGTGTTTCTAAAAAAAATCAATCATAAAAATCTATAAATTTAGATGCCAAAACTATGAAAATAACACATAATAAGTGTTTAGTATAGTATTAGATCGCAACCGTTCAAATATAACAACTCATTAAAATATTTATGTATGCATATCATTGTTTTCATAACATCTCATCTTAACACTCATATACTTATACAATCATATTCATATAATCTTACATTACAAAAAATGTTGTTGTGTAAAATCGTGCTATAAAAAGATTTTTATTGTTAAATCTTTATGCAAATACTATACATATTATCAAAGATTGGATTTTGCATTTAGAAACTTGTAATCAACACCCTAAAAACTAAGTCGTTGGAATTCCGTCGGAAGAAGTCGTCAGTATTCCGTCGGAATATACTGACGGACACATTCCGTCGGAAATCCAATTTGCCCGAGAGAACCAAACCACGTGAAAATTTTCGCGAATCGCCATTTGGTATATTTTAATTATACCGACGGAATACTGACGAACCCGTGTCCGTCGGAATCTTCAGATATAATAACCCTTCTTCTTCCTTCTTCGTTATTTCCGCCTCTCTCTCAAACATCCTCTCTCTCCGGCGATTTCTCTATCTCTCCGGCGATTCCGGCCCTTCTCGACCTCCCTTCACCGGCGAATCCTCTTCTCACCCTCATATCTCTTCTCCAAACCCCAAATCATGTAAGAATCATCCCAAACCTTGTTTTATGTCAATTGTTTAGGGTTTTAGAAGTTAGATCTCGGATTTTAGGTTGTTTGATTGAAAATTTTAGGATTTAATGAATAGTTTAGGATATATAAGTTAGGATCGTTGTTTGGATTGTTGTTTTAGTTTTTTTTGGAATTATTTTTTTTTATTAAAATTCAAAACGTTTTACTATTTTTAAAATGTTTTTTTTTTATTTTTAAAAACGTTTTTCAAGTTTCAAGTAATAAAATATATATAATAAAACGTTTTTAAATTTTTTTAAAAATATTTAACAACATTATTATAAATTTTTTATAATTTTTTATACATATATATATATATATATATATATATATATAAATCATGTATAATAAAAATTTTAAAAATTTTTATAATTTTTTATAAGTTTCCACTAATAAACTATGTATAATAAAACGTTTTTTAAAAAATTTTAAAAATATTTAACAACATTTTTCTACATTTATAATTTTTTTATAATTGTGTATACATATATATATATATATATATATATATATATATATATATAAATCATGTATAATAAAAAATTTTAAAATTTTTATTATTTTTTATAAGTTTCCAGTAATAAACTATGTATAGTAAAAAAATTTAAAATTTTTATTATATTTTAAAACGTTTATAAAGCCTTTTGTAAATATATAAATGAAAACATTAAAAATAGAAATGATTTGAAAAGATTTTTGATGTATTATTTTTTTTTAAGGTCCGAGGATGAACCCCGCCCCGCAGCCTGTCTTCGACGTAGTTCGGTGAGCAGTTCCCGTGCATCGGGATTGTCTCATGAACAAAACTCGGTTCCCGCATATATTCCCGCTCCAGCTCCCGCTGCCCCTCCCGATGCTGCTCAACAGGATCCGGGGGTCATGCCAGTTGAACTATTGGTTCAACAATCAGGTCGAGAGCATCTCCCGGTTCTCCAACCCAACCCACGACGAGGACATAGCACTTGGTTAGTATTTTTTTTATTTGTAGCATTATGTTTTTTTCCATTAATTAACTTGCTAACTTGTATTTTTTTTAAAGGTTCACCAAGTCGAAAAATGGCATTAGCAGGAGCATCAACCAGATGATGTACTCCATGCTCCGTTTTGGATATTCAAAGTGGAGTGTGATCCCTTCCGACGAACGAGAGTTGTGGTTTCGTCAGTTTGCGGTATAGTAACTCTTCATTTTTTTAAAGTTTTTACATTTTTTAAATATATTTACTTATTAAATATGTTTGTTTTGTAGCAAGAGTACAACTGGCACTCCGATCTCACGGAAACAGTCCGTAAGAAATTCAACGAAAAGGCCCTGGACTCTTATACGAAGCAGATAAACGCGTGGAAGACAGTTTGGCAGAAGAACAAGAGGCCACGGTTCATCAACGGGACGGTGTGGGAGCAGTTGATAGCTCATTGGGAGAAGGAAAAAACTATAGAGACGTCTTCTAGGAACTCCAAGAACCGGAAGAGCGATCGTGGCGGGAAAGGTATGTATGTGCACAACCTCGGCGCTTGCTCTATGTCTACTAAGGAGGATGAACTTGTAAGTTTTTTATTATTATTTATCTTTATATTTTTTAAATAAATATTTTATATATTCCTTGGCTAATAATGGCGATTTTTTTAGATCGAAGCAAATGACGGTAATCCCGTTGATCGTCTCCAACTCATTAAGGTGACTCACACTAAAAAGACGACGGGTCAAATTCAGGACCCCGTGATCAAAGATGTCGTTGATTTGGTGGAAGCTGAAATAGTATCTCAATCTCAGCCTCTCTCTGATGACGGCGATTCTACGGGAGCTTCAACCAAATTGTCTCTATTGCAAATAAATGAGATGGTTGAAAAGGTAATTTTTTTTATTAATATATTTTTTTTATAATGTCGATTACTAACTTGTCCCTATTTACTAACTTTAAATATTTTTGTAGGCGGTTCCTAAAAGGAAAGGAGGCCGTTTAGTTGGGTTGGCCCGCCGTGCTTCTTCGTATCCGACATCTTCTTCGCAAGCTCCGTATGCCGATCCCATGATTCTCGAGGAGCTACATGACAAAGATGAACGGATTGGGGCATTGGAGGAGCAGAACACCACTATCCTTTCTGAGAATGCCACTATCCGTTCGGAGAATGCCACTATCCTTGTTGAGTTGGCATCCCAAAAGAAGTTCAACACCGAGATAATGCAGAAGCTAGATCGTTTGATGTCTTCGAGTTCTTCTTAGTTTTTTTCGGCTTTTTAAAAATTTCTGAATGTTTTTTTTTTCTATTTCGGTTTGTATGAATTTTAAACTTTCTGAATGTTTTTTTTCTATTTCGGTTTGTATGAATTTAAATTCTATAATATTATTAGTTTTAAATTTCAGATTTTTTTAATTTATTAATTAATTTTTAATATAAAAAAATATAAAAATGCAAAATTAATTCGTTTTTAAAATTGGTATATTCCGACAAATTCTGGGCGTCAGAATATACCGACGGACAACGGTTCCTCAGAATATACCGACGAACCAACATCCGTCGGAATATACCGACGAACCAATATCTGTCGGAAATTTCCGTTCCGACGAACCAATATCCGTCGATATATTCCGACGAACCAATGTCCGTCGGTATATTCCGACGCCAAGGATTCGTCGAAATTACCGAGGAATCCACTCCGTCGGAATTGTCCGAGGAACGTTCTCCGTCGGTATATAGTTTTTCCGATGAACTCTGGTCTCGTGTGTCCGCATCGTAATATCGTCGGAAGTTCATCAGAATGACGTTTCTCGGTATTCGTCAGAAAGTCGTCGGAAGTTCTGACGATATTCCAACGAATTTTTTTTTTTCGACAAAGCGATACCGACGGATATGTTCGTCAGAAATTCGTCGGAATCGGTCTATTCCGACGAATTTCTGACGATTTCGGCCATCAGAATCCCCCTGTTTTCTTGTAGTGAAAGAAGATTAACCTATCTCATCTTACCATATACTGTATTGGCTAAAACAAGCAGATGTCAGAAAAAAGATAAAAAGATAAAATATGAGACAAAACAGTCCTCGGAACTAGAGATGGCAATTGGGATCACCCGCAACCCATTTGTCCCGCCCCGCCACGGTACCATTTTCAGTTGGGTCTTTGCGGGTCGTACGGCCGCGGGACGCGGGCCCTGAACCCTATGACCAATCCCGACCCGCACTATAGCAGCGGTTATGCGGGTCGGCCCGTGGGCCCTATCTTCAAAGCTTGACCAATCATGTGAACCTGCAAGAAAAAGAGATTCTCATTTCTTACAAGCATACGACACTATCCATAATGTAATCAAAATCAAAGATATGACAAACAAACAGATAACCCTTAAGTTATGTTTAATTAGTCATCAGGCATCACTTTCATTAGTCTCGTTTTGAGTTTTAGACAATGTTCGGACTGAAGTTTTAGACATTGTTCACTTACATTTTTTCCATCATCAAACGAAACATGGTAGTATGATTTGTACCTGTTCACTTGCTGTTGTTTTGAAGCAACTCCTCCTTTGTCTACAGGTTTCCTTTTCCTTATGTTGTTGTGACGTTCTAGCTTTCTCCAACAGCTGCGTTTTCCCTCGTCAAAGTCCGGGAGCACATGGAACCTGCCATATGGTTTACACATTCTAAGGATGGTAACAAGACCGATAAGACCAAAAAAGTCTCCCATAAACAATACTAACTAGCTATTAGATAGTTGATAAAAGTGAATTGGTTCAGCTCAGCTTATGCAGAACAAAGAGAGTTGTTTAATAATTTATGTATAATTTCTGGAACCAACAATCTCTCCGCAAGTCACCCAATTTCCTAATGATAGCTTTAATAGTTTCTAAAACTACCACAAAGACATCATAAATCAATCTAGATCTTGAAGATATCGTGCTGAAAATCAACTTTCATGAAGATAGTTATTAACTTATGTTTGTTACGTGTGCAGCGTTTGTAATTAGCACTTACGTTCATTAGTCATTACTCATTACTTAATTAGTCTCGTTTTGTTTCTAAGACACAACATCAATGAGTACATAAGTAACTTCAGTTCTTTAAAGATGTGAATTGGCACCAATAATTCAACATGTAAAGGTAAAGTGCACGGATATTCATAAGTTCATAACCAAATTCAAATAAAACGAAACACCAAATCAGTACCACATCCATGCAATAAATTCTTTCTCTAAAGAAATTGTTCGTGATTTGTGGCTCAAAAGGAAAGAAAGAAGATGATGCCGAGAAGAAGACACTTACTTGATCAAATGATACGATGAGTACCATGCATGGAGAAGTTATTGTCGAGAATCGAAGTTGCTGTGGTGGATTGAAGAAGAAGATACGCCGGAAGAGATCGTCTTTGAATTCATCAGTTCTCTCTGTTTCTTTGCCAGTGGGAGCTCGAAGAGAAAAGATGACAAAGTGGGTGCGGATCCCGCGTGTCCCGCGGTACAACACGATCCCATCCCGCTTCCGGCCCAAACCCGCACAAGCTCAGCCCGCGAGGCCCGCTAAAAAATGGGCCTAGTTATGTAGTGACCAATCCCGACCCACAGCAGATCTTAATGGTCCGGTCCCGTGGGCAAGCTCCTAAATTGCCATCTCTACTCGGAACACAAAGGATCACGATAAAGCACCAACGCAAAAAAAACAAAAAAAGCGGGTCAGAGAAAGAATAATCATCGAAAGAACAAAGTCATCACGAAACAAAAAGATGCATGTCTAAAGCACTGGAAGCACAACCACCAGCTAAGAGATAAGAAGCACCTCACAAACTAAACAAGCACATACAAGGCTCATGCCAGCGAAGAACCACAAAAATCTAAATAAAAGAAACCAGAGCTTCAAAAGACTAACTCCGCACACCTACACCAAGAGATGCATGAAAAGAAAATAAACAACCTGGGGGAAAATGGTAGCCAACCACCGAGAAACCAAAGCTTAAGCTTGAGACCATAAACAACCTTCCAAGCACACAAAGCATATACAGAGAAAAACACTATCCAAACCTTGAGTAAAAAATATGGCGAAAGGGAGAGCTACAAGAGAAGTGATCAGCAATGAAAGGTGCAATGAGATAAGAGAATAAAGAGATAAAAATGACAAAATGAAATAAGCAAACCGTGGAGCCATCCCCGAGCTATGAAAAAGAGCATAAAAGTCAGATCACCAAAAACTAGATTTTGAAAACCAAGACGAGGAGAGACTATTGACGACAAACCAGCGACGAGGAAAATAACATCAATGACAACTAAACTCTGACCCAACCCAACGAGATGTAGTTTCTAACCTTATCCAAAACCTAAAGAAAAAGAAGACCAATATTGACTGAAATAACATACAACACCGTAAGAAACAAACGCACATCGTGGAGAAAATATGCATGATCTATAAAAAATACAAGATAATCTCATAAAAAAAAAGGTGAGTAAAACAAGAGCACGAAGGTGAGTCTTTTCCCAGTGATAGTGAGAAACACCGCACACCGAAGAGGTAAACAAAATACGTGATGGCTCAAGGTCAAAAGATGGGGGAGAGTGCAAAAAACACCTAAATGGAGTAATGTGAAAAATGTGAAAAATTAAAATATAATTTTGATGCCGTTAATCTTAGAATCAACAAATGCCTAAAAATAAAGTTATTGAAATTCAATATATTTTACATCAAAAACGCACTTCACCACTAATAAGTAGTATTATGCATACAACAGACAAACACATAATATATTAACTTATTATCTACTACTACGTAACATAATAAAACATAAAAATATGCTCTTCACAAATAAATATTGACCACATAATCACATCATCAGAAAATCATATTTAAGAACAATAAAACAATATTCCGCGCGAAGCGCGGACACCTCCCTAGTATCAAATATAATTCAATCAAATAATTGTGTTGGTAAAAACATAAATATTTTTTTTACATATGTTATAAGTTGAAAAAAATTAATCGGATTGTTTAAACATTATCAAGCAAAATTTGTACTATATTATATCTGAGTTATATAAAAATCGAATAGTTCACTTGATTTATACGTTGAGTGGTAAGCCATGTGTATTTGAGTTTTGAAATTCAATGTTTTGTAAAAGCTATTATTGTACTGCTATAGTGTTGAAATTAACGAAGGTTCACAAGCATGTATGTATTGACAGTGTATACTGTTTATACAATATTTGAATAAACATTACATTATAACTCTGTTCAAAAATGACGCCTGCTCAGACCTCATCCGCTGCAATTTTGACCAAATCGGTCAATAAAATCAAACTGACTAATCGGCCCAAGGTTTTATTTATTAAGATATTTTTGGGCTTTACTTGAAACCTGATACCTTAACAGTTTCACTGCATGAAGAGGACATTATATATCGAGACGCCTTTTCTTTCTTTTTCTTGTGCAACCGATGTGGAACTCTTATGCCTTAACATTATAATGCAAAAATAATTATTATGCACTGATGGAGCGTCAAAGTCAGATTGCTCAGCGTGATGGCAGTGGTGTTAACCACTAGGAGACAGCAAATCTTTGACATTTTACGCATATGGTAATAAATATACGCATATACTTATACTAAAAGTACAAAAGCTAACCTCTAATTAATTTCTTATTTGTTGTCTAGACCTGTGTTTTTTTTTCCGTCAATTTTACTAATGAAACGGGCCGAGCCCAGCAAAGATACAAAAGGGGTGAAGCCCACATACAACCAGGCCACCAGCCCAAACACACTCGAAATACGGCCCAAAGGCCCAAACATTGAAAATCCTAGAAACAAAGAGTGCTGCCGCCGCATGCAACTCTCCTCCGAACCCCTGACCGTACCGCCAGAACTCTCCGGAGGCCAGCCACTCCAACACTTCTTCACCGCAAAAATCTCGACTCAGGTGATTCCTTAATCGGAGTGATTCAATCGCACCTGCGAGATCTCCTCCACCACTAATCACCGCCAACACCGAGAAGAAGACTCCGCGTGAAACCATCTTAAAACACCGTCGACGAGCTTCCCGACTCAACCGACTACCACTTCATCGCTTACACCATGGACCCTTTCCATCTGCGCCTCTACCTCGTCGGAACCAAACCGTACGAGCCTAAGACACAGAACAAGAAACCGCAAATAAAACCGAATATAAAAAACAACACAGAGCCGCTGTCAACCGAGGAGTATGGCGACGCGGAGACTTTAGCCGACCGTTCTCCTTTATCGTAACAGGAGCCACGACGGGTACCTAAACCGACGTCGACGGAGCTGAGAGAGCCTCCATCGCTCGGACCACGACCACTTGCGCAAAAGAGCCGAAACCTCCACGCCCTGGAACACAACACCGACGCGTCTTTACTCCAAACTACTCGCGACCGAAAAGGAAGGAGACAAACTTCAGAGCTCCGACAAGGCTATCAGTGGTGAGAAGCGGCTAGGAGGAACACATGCGATCATTATTCACCAGAAACAAAGGTCCCGGCGACGGCACAGACGCTCACGCGCCGGCCGTACGCCGGCCTTTTTAGATTAACTTTCTCCTTCCTCTCTTTCTCTCTCACTTCTCTCTCAAACTTCTAAGTAGTTTTTGCGTTTCTGTTGTCTAGACCTGTGTATATACATATATATTTTTAAAATAGATTTTATTAAAGTTAATTATTGATATAAATTTGACTATATATAAATTATCACATTATAATGTTATTTACGTTATATATTTAATTTTAATTATTAAATAAATAAAAATATTAAAAAATAGACCCCGCGTGTATCTCGCTTAATTCCCAATTTTTCGATAACTCGCTAGATCTGAGGTTTTTTTTATTTTGTTTTTGTCCTTTCGTAATTAAAAAAAATAATACAAAGAATCTTTATGAACGAATAATATTTTATTTTTTGATGCATTTCAATTGTAAGTAACTATTTTTCATAGATTTTTGTTTTCTGTTGGTTCTTTAATTATGGTATGGAAAAATGTAAGTAACTAACTCAATAATTTTTCATTTGAGATACTATTAGATGAAATATTCAAAAAATGAGATACTCAAAACAATTTTTAATTCATAATTTATTTTACTAATTTTTGAAATTCTTGAGAATTAATATATATCCAATAAGAATGGTCTTGATCAAATTTTAAATCTATTGATTGTGATATACCGAATTCGTTAAAAGATATACTGCTATGTTACCTAAGAGAATTCCAATATTTTACCAATAAATTTAACAACAGGAACTTATACATAGTTTATCCAATACCATTAAATTCCAATATTATACCAATAAATCGTTATGCATACACATCTTTCACGAGTACGTAGCACAATCTTTCACATTTGATAACAAGCAAAATCCGGATGGGATAAACTTGATGGGAATAAATATAAATGCCTACGCAATTTTTGTTGTTGTTGAAAATAACACATCGCCGCGGTTTCAACCACTAAAATCGCCGCCATAACCACCGCCAAGACAGCCGATGCTTTCTATTAGCTTTAGAAACTACTCAAAACTAAAGCTCTCAGTATGTTTCTCTCAGATCATATGGAACACCTCTCCATTAGACCTATATTTATATGAAAGACAATTCTCTTTAACATGTGGGATATGAAAAACACAAACCTAACCTAAATAGAAACTTCCTTTTCCTATTTCTAGGTTTCCTTATTGTGTTTATCTTAACATATTAAACATCTAATAAAATATTAAGTTTCCACAAGCTTGGAATTATCCAACATTCACCCCCTTAATTCCAACTTGAATTAGGGAGATCAATTTTTTGAACTCCGATTAAGCTCCTCATTTGCTTGAACATAATCCTTGCTAATGGCTTGGTAAGGATGTCAGCCTTCTGCTCAACACCCGGCACATGCTCCACTTCGATATGCCCGTTCTCCACACACTCACGAATGAAGTGATACTTCTTGAGTACATGCTTACTCCTTCCATGGAAAACTGGATTCTTGGTTAGAGCAATGGCTGATTTGTTGTCGATCGTAAGCTTGACTCTCTCGCCTTCTTTGCTTAGTATCTCACTCAACAATTCCTTGATCCATATAGCTTGCTTCGCTGCTTCTGTTGCTGCCATGAATTCTGTTTCGCATGATGACAATGCAACCGTCTGCTGCTTCTGCGACGTCCAAGTAATCAGTGATGAACTGTAGTAGAATGCATGTCCTGACGTGCTCCTCCCGTCATCGAGATCAATGTTGTGACTGCTGTCACTATAACCAACGACACTCCTTGACCCATCTCTCTTGAAGAACAGACCGTAGTTTGTTGTTCCTTTCACATATCGCAATATGTGTTTGATGGCTTGTCCGTGAGAGTCTCTCGGATTGTGCATGTATCGGCTAAGAACACCTACTGCGTAACACAGGTCGGGTCTTGTGTGAAGCAGATACCTCAAACATGCTATGATTCTTCTGAACTCGGTAGCATCTATCTCTTGCTCATCTTCAGCTTTTGAGATCTTCAAATTCGCCTCCATTGGAATTTGAGTTGCGTTACACGCTTCCATCTTTGTGTCACGCAGGATTCCTTGAGCATACCTCTCTTGTTTTATTCTGATACCGTCTGCTCCTTGAATCACCTCTATGCCAAGGTAGTACGTTAGCTTACCTAGATCTGACATCTCGAACTTCTTAGACATCTCCTCCTTGAATTGCCTAATCACCTTAAGTGAAGTTCCTGTCACAAATAGATCATCAACGTAGATGGCAATGATCAAGACGTCTCCTCCTTCAGTCTTGCAGTACACTGATGGTTCCTTCGTGCACTTCTCAAATCTCATCTCCTTGAGAACCTGATCAAGTTTCACACTCCATGCTCTGGGTGCCTGGCGTAACACATGCAACGTCTTGTGTAACACACAAACTCGATCCTCTTCTCCTTTCTTCTCAGAACCAGTTGGTCTATCTACAAGCTCCCATATCTTGTTTCTTGTGATAGACTCCAACTCGTCTTCCATAGCTTCAACCCAATCTTCTTCACAAGATAAGTTGAACTCATCTGAGGCAATCTCTCCTCCTCTATCGGTGCATCCTAGATTGAACACATCTGAGGCAACCTCTCCTCCTCTATCGGTGCAACCTAGATTGAACATAGCTGAGACAAGCTCTCCTCCTCTATCGGTGTGAGATCTTTTGAACCGATAGAATGCCTCATTATTATCTGCTGTCGTTGGTGGTGCGGTTTGTCCACTCAAATCTCCAAGCAATAATCTTAATGGCTTTGATGTACGAACCATGGCCTTAGTCAGGAGTGAGTTTCTGGTTTGCTTCCCTGCGAGACATGTGTCACACACGCCTTCTTCGTGTGTTACACTCGGGAATGAGTGTCTCGTTTGCTTCCATGCGAGACATGTGTCACACCCGCCTTCTTCGTGTGTTACACTCTGTATTCCTACGACCATCTCCTTCCTTACCATGTTGTTCATCACTCCATAGCATATATGTCCTTGTCGAGCATGCCACCTCCATGTAGCATCTACGTCTCTGACATGTAAACACTCCGGGTAGCTTATCTCCATAGGGGTCTTGTAGAGACGGTTTGGAGATCTTGTCACACGAACTAGCAACCTTCCATGCGAATCTGTGAGCGTTAAGTAGACATCTTTCATGTTAACCTCACATCCGTTTTCTGTTGCTTGCCCAAGACTCAATATATTGTGCTTCAGATCGGGTATGTAGTATATGTCCTTGAGTGCCTTCTTCTCTCCAGTCTTGCACACAAAGGTAACCACACCCTTTCCTACAATTTCAACACACGATCCTTAACCAAACTTCACCTTCCCTTTGGTGTTGAGATTCAAACTCGAAAAGAACTCCTTGTTCCCTGTCATGTGATTGCTCGCTCCATTATCCAAATGCCAGACACTTGCACTGCCTTTGTCGATATCAAGATTCTTTGGAATCACCTTATCTTCGTTCAAAAACACCACCTCGTGTACATAGAGTGCATCAGCCTCTTCTGTCTCATTTAGGTTGGTTTCTTGATTCTTCTCTGTCTTTTCGGGACAGACAGTTACGTAGTGACCAGGCTTTTCACATCTCCAACATATCAGCTTTGAACGATTCTTCTTCGGGTTGTTATCTTCGGTGTGTGACGCACGGTTTTGGTTGTGTGACCTACCTCGACCTCTGCCTCTACCATTCCGTCCTCTTCCTCTACCACGGGAATTCTCATAGCCCCTCTGACTATGCTCTTCATTGTTCGAAAACATCAGTTTCCCTTGGTCTTCTTTCTGAGTTTCTTCTCCTACACGCTCCTCGTACGCCTTAAGCCTTCCAACTATGTCTTCAAACCCCGTCGAGTTGAGATCTAGGACTTGCTCAAGTGATGCTACGATCTGGATATACTTGTGTCTTGGAAGACCCTTCAAGAACTTCTTGACCATCTTGGATTCTTCTATGTTTTCTCCCAACGAGGTTGCTTTGGATGATAGGCCCGATATCTTCCCCGCGAAGTCATCGACCGTATCTGCATCATCCATCTTCAACCTATCAAACTCCGTCATCAACGTCTGAAGTCTCGCCTCCCTTACACGATCAGCTCCTAGGTGTCGCGACTTGATGGCATTCCAGATCTCTTTTGATGCGGTTTGTTCTCCCACCTGGAGAATCAAAGTCTCTGGAACAGATTGAAACAAAATAGCTATCGCAACATTGTTCTTATTTTGATCATCTGAACCGGGTTCGATTGTGTCCCACACTTCATGAACACGTAGTAGAACCTTCATCCTCATCGACCAAACTGTGTAGTTTGTCGGTGACAACATCGGACATTGGATGGATGTAGATCCAAAGTCCTTCGTGCGTGGAGCCCTAGTCACGTCAGCCATCTTGTCGTCGCGATCTCTTGTTCACAAGCACCAGGATATTAAGCTACAACTTAAGCTTAGATCGAGTCTCCAACCTGAGGCTCTGATACCAATTCAGATCTCTTAGAAACACAAAGAGTTATAAGAACAACTTTTCTTATTAGCTTTAGAAACTACTCAAAACTAAAGCTCTCAATATGTTTCTCTCAGATCATATGGAACACCTCTCCATTAGACCTATATTTATATGAAAGACAATTCCCTTTAACATGTGGGATATGGAAAACACAAACCTAACCTAAATAGAAACTTCCTTTTCCTATTTCTAGGTTTCCTTATTGTGTTTATCTTAACATATTAAACATCTAATAATATGTTAAGTTTCCACAAGCTTGGAATTATCCAACACCAAACACTATAGATTCTACTAATTAATTTCGTCTTAATCTTAATGTTTTTATCTTCAGCTTTGATATTGGTGATGAGTCTCTCGTTGACTTAATATTTTATAAACCAACTCGTAGATTTTGTATTGGGTTTCATTTGTATTTAAATAAATTAAATTCAAATTCACACAAAGCTCATTTAGAGAGAGGAGAGAGAAGCCTTTTCTTTCTTCCGCCTCTCCCAAGCCGCCGTAAGCCCTAGAAGTCTAGAACCACCGCTCAAAATCTCTCGTCTAATCAGAAGCGCTGGTGTGTGCTTGTTGGAAGTAAGCTTGAAGTAACTTGAAGAGCAAGCAATCCTGCCAACTGACTTCCAGGATCTTTTGACTTGATCTCTGCCACACACACCTCCCAATCCTAACTCGATGGGTCCCGTTCCTACTCAAAGGGTATTTTGGTCTTCTTGCATATTTCTCGTCAACCGCTCTGATACCAATTGTTGGGATTGTTAAACCCATGTCCAACTCTATATTATCTGATTAGTACGATATTGTCCACTTTGGGCCTTAGAGGCAAGTCCGCATGAATGTACTTTTGGTTTCCTTCCCAAAAGGCCTCTTACTATTAGAGTTGGACAATTCTTTATATATTAGACTCTCTTTGTCTAATTCTCTAATGTGGAACTTAGTTTGTTATATCACAGTGCTTCCCTTCTCTGGAATGAAGACGAAGTGGTGACAGATTGGAAATCTCAGTGGCCTTGCTTCCTCTGCCTCCAAGTACAGGTGATTGTTTGGAACATCGTTGCCTCCCGACGTTTTCAACGGTGGCGAAGTTTCAAGGTCTTTAGAGCCTCTCCTCAAGGATTCAAGGAGCAGTGGTTCTCTGCTGGGAGCCTCTTCCCCTTACATCACGTGACAGCAACCATGGTTTATTGTCTCTCGTTAGTGCTTTGGGGCTGGACGCTTATGGTTCTTTGAGGACAGAACCATTGAGTTCCCTTGAGGTCATGATACTAGAGCTTTAGCCCTCTCTAGGACTTGCCTGTTGTGAGGAGCCGTATGGTTTCTCCCGTTCTTCAACCCCTTATTCATGCTCCGGGTTGCTCTCTTACTGACAACTTCCACGTCTTCGCTATCCTTAGAGTCGTGTGGCCGGTTTCAGGAGCTTATGGAAGAGCTATACCCGAGAGGCTATTGGTTATTGTTTTCAACGACCTCCACCTCAGCTAGCATCAGAGTGGGTTTGCCAGGCCCTCCGTCGTCGCAGCTTGAGAGAACTTTCGAGTTTGACTTCGGCAAATCATATCTGTATGGTCTTCTCCTTGATTCTATCAGTTTACCAAAGATGAGGAAGTGTGTGGATGAGGAATTAAATGCTGAAGTGTGTTGTAACCTATAGTTTTAAGGTTTGTTCTTGGAACAATCTTTGAAACTTTGTTGATTCTATGAGTTTTTTTTTAACTTTTTTTGCGGCTCTTAGAATCGGAATTGCACTCGAGCAAATGAGATTTCAAGTTTCTTCATGTTTCTTGTAATCAAAATTTCATTTACCATGTTAATGATATTTACATTTTAGCAAAAAAAAATAATAATAATTAAATTCAAACCCGAATAAAAAAGCACAAATTTCTTAAATAGCTATTTTATATTTTTTGTACCTTAAATAATTCTCAAAGACAAAAATACCAAAATTAGCATCCATTAATGGTAAAAGATAATTATATATTATATATGTAATTATTCATTAAATATATAAAAAGAAGCCTAAAATAGACGATCAAAACATGTTTTATCCTCAAATTGTCTCACAATGACTATATTTTAAAAAATTTGAGACTATTGTGTTGTGGGTCAGCCTGAGAATAAAAACATATTTTGAGAATTTTCTCAACACTAAGGATTTATATTCAACAAAAGAAAACACAGAGATTGAGACTGAATAAAACGTAAATACGATTGCAAATAAATAGAAATAGAGTTCAGGGGGTTCTTCTCTAAATCGAGAGAGATGACATTCTCCCTTTACAAAGTAGCAAATCGCGACAAAAAAAGCTCTAGAGTCTGGTTTCTCTCTCAAAACCTAGCATAGAAAAATCATAGAATAGAGAAAAAGAGTATATATGAGGTCCCTGGCGGCTGAGAGTAAATATGGGATAATAGGACAAATCCCGAAATATCTTGATACTTTCCTTAAAAATCGCGGGCGGCTCAGCAGTTGCTCCGTTCAGGATCACCCACCAAGCTGCTCTATCCGGCTGCTCCGCAAGAAAACTCCAATTTGCGTTCTTTCCTTCATGTGTCCCTCCAAGAGCCTCCTAACCTACTCTTGACCTGAAATGACTTGAAATGGATTAGAAAAACTAGATAAAGACTTTAAAACAATTGGAAAACATATATACAAGATGTCAAAAACATCATATATCACCAAACCACTCAGTCAAGAAAGATCGACATACATATATCTTGATAAACCGCAAACTCTCATTCCCCCCGGTTCGGATAAATATCGAAGATCTAGACATCCATCACTGTTGAGTAGAGTATCTAGGCATCCATCACTGTTGAGTAGAGTAAAGCAAAACGAGAAGATCTAAACCGACAAGAAACAAACACGAAAATCTAAGACCGACTCGGTGAAATCAGTCGGAGAAACCAAGAGATAGTGTAGAGCATTAAGAGAGAGGTCTTCGTGTTGAGACTATTTAAGACTATTTTTATTAAATTATTTAGATAATTTTGTGTGTTTTTATTTGACGGATTATTAACCGATATGTTTCTTGCTAGTATATATATATATATAAATTTATATAAGAAAGTTTTATTATAGAGAAAATTGCATTGTTTAGGGTTGAGGGTTAACCCAAATTATAGTAAAACAAATTTCAATTTCTTTTGTTTTTTATTTTATTATTGACTATTGTTCATAATTTAATGGGTATTTAATATATTTGGAATAGTTCTATAAAAATCAATCATGTGACCAACTCTAATCTGAATAAGATTCCGCAATTAATCGGTACAACTCGAGCAAAAACTGTATTATAAAGTTGGTTTCATTTAAAAATACACACTCCCACGAAGAGTATCATTTGAAAAGGTAGTAGTTTTTCTTAATTTTATAAGCTTTGTCCTGGTCAGATCACTGATTATTGAAGAATAATTTTTCTTAGAACGATATATAAAGAGTATTCTACTGGCATTTGTTTCAATTTGTTGTTTATTTTTTTTTTTTTGAAATTTATATATATTTTTCTAATATTCTGGTTTGTGATATATCATGAAAGGGCTAAAAAAATCAATTTGGTTATTTATGTTATTAAATGTATTTACTTTTTGGGTCACATATTTAGAAATAAGTTCAGAGTTAAACGTGTTTGAGGCAGAGTAATAAAAGAATTGATCACCTAATGAAACGTGATTTGCGTGCGAGTTGGGCTGACTCACGGGAAAATCTCATGGAGTAATTATAGGATTAGTAAAAAAGTCTTTGAACCTCCAAAAACTTAATGCACCACCCATCTATGGATGGACAAACCGACTAATCGGGCATGGGAGGGCCATTAACCATGAATGGCCGAGACGTTATAAGGGGTTTTAAGCCAAACTTAGATGAGTGTGGAATTTTATGTGGGTTCACACTGTCATAGGTAACAAGCATAGTGCACTACATGGATGTTTCGTCTTTTGAGAGGGGATAAATTCTGACATCCCGATTTGTGGTATATGTTGAAAAGGTTACGAGAATTGATTTAGATATCTATGTCATCAAAGTGAATTTATCTTTTTGGTCATACATCTAGAAAGAACTCTAGAGTTAAGCGTTCTTGATATAATCTATGGGAAAATGATTTGTGATACTGTGCGAGTGAGGTCAAAACACGAAAAAGTGTTTACGATGATGGTTGTAGGGCTAATAAACAAGAATTTCGAGCATTTAGAAAATTAATGCACTGAACACGGCACAAAGTGAATGAGACCTACGAATCGAGTTAGCGGACGTGGGAAACTCATTGTCAATGGGTGACGGGGCATTACAATTTTATAATCTGGTTGAAGCATTACATATTCATAAAACGTAAAGACCGTTGATATGTATGTATTGGGGTTGATATAGGCTAGCAAAATTATTTGTTTCATCCAGTACAATCTGAGCTAGAAACCAATTCTATCTAAATCATTTTGTAATATTTTTTGGAGAATGCTATTAATTTCATATTATATTTCCTTTTTCCAGAAATTTAAATTACTCATTAGGTTCAATTTCTTGTGCAAGGTTATCTTGACCTATTTTGATACTTGTAAAACAGAACCTAACCTATTTTGATTCACACAATAAAAAATCAACGAAAGCACAATCATCAACGTTCACTTTTGCCCCTTAAACTCGCCGATATATATCAAAATTAGATACAAATAACAATTTGCTTTCCACGAAGAGATTAGAGTGTAATGACCATCTGATGGAGAGACACAAAGATTGTTGCTGATGAGATCAGTCAGCCCATTCCGCCGATGCCGTCGTCATAGCCGAAGGGGAGACAACTGGTTCTTATCTTGCCTCCATCTTTCTAATTAGTTTTATTGTAGAGAAAATGAATAAGCCAAATGATTAAGATTAGCAAGAGAACTGCCACAAACACTATTAACATAATTACTTTCCCCATTGATAGATCTTTCTTTCTTTGAATTAATTCTAATACGCAGTTATGATTTGATTCTCGTACAGGGAAACATTAATTCTAAATAAATAGATGGAGTGCTGCTTGCGTTGGTTTATAATTCTTTATCATGATTTGACTTATTTGCATTCTAACATATATCTCATTAGTGTGTTGTTTTTTTATCTTGACATTATTGGAGTTGTTGCGGGAAGTTTTCATATTGCATAAGTTGGACGTTACAGAACTTTTCTAATTTGGAAATAAGTGCGTTTGATATACATATATATCCTCCACAACACACAAAAATATTCGCTACCTACACTATGCTTTCAGACTATTTATATGATGGATGGATCATGGACTCTTGATACATTTTTTTGTGTAGTTATGGCCATTTAGAAAAAATTATTGGGTAAGATTCAACTTATGGGCATAAAGAATGAGAAAAAGAAAGTATCTTGATCATCTCTTTGAAACTTATTCCAAGAATCTCATATTGGACAATGAAAAATATGTTTAAGTACTCAACATTTCAGCGCTTTGAAACTTATTCCAAGAATCTCATATTGATGATAGCAGACTCAAGAGTGTGGCCAAGCTTTTCAGCAGAGTTGAAAGAGTTACTTGTTCTAAAAGAAGATTTCAAGACTATTTTACAGAAATTGTATTTCGTTGGTTGTTTTATTTCAATATAGTTATCTGGACCATTTCAAATTTGAGTAGTAGAATAATGTTTTGATGTTAAAAAAAATATACTTAGGTTAAATATTCATTAGGTTTTGAAAAGTTCACTATATACATCGATTTATACACGTTGAGATCATACATTCCGTACATACATTATGTTAATAGTTAAACCACGAAAGAAAAAGGTTAAACCATGACATCCACAACAACAACCGTACCCGCTTAGCCTCCACAGCCGCCGCACCCTCCACAACCACCACCGTCTCCTCTTCCATCTCCGCCTCCACCATCATCACATCCACAACAACAGCCGCCCCCACCGCCAGAATCTGCGATGATCACAGCCGCAGCTACCGTAGTAGCTGTAGTGGAAACATTCCTTGTCAAAACAACAAGTCCTCCATCTTTTGATCCCGTTTGACTCATTTCCAAATCTCGCGACTGAGACACTATAGGCCTTTGCTTTCTGTGTTTGAGGACACAACATAAGACAAGAGACGGCAAAACAATACCGGCACATACTATAATAATGACAATTACAAAAGTATCCATTAAATTTTTTTCTGTAGGTAAATTGATATAAAAAATGCGATAGTAGTGTCCTTTTTTATATAGAAGTTTATGCCGTACTCCTATCTATTCTATTAAAATAGCAGCATGACCTATTGATAAATATTATGTCCAATTATTATTTGTTATTTTTCCATGTTATCTACTGATTTATATATAACTGTATCTATTTACATCAAAACAAATTCAAGCCACGTTATATTTTTTTCTACCAAAAACAGTGACCACATTCTCTTTCCAAACACTTTTTATTTTCATCAATTAATTATCACTAACAAACAAAAATTATGACCACGACACTTAATTCCAGAACCATGACAGGATTATGATCAAACTAAACTGACCCTGGAATTTTAAAAACATGGCAAAGAAAGTTTTATGATTATAATTTTCTGCGTTTCCAACTTTTAAAATTTTATTTTTCATTGATATTTCTCTAAAATGTTTTGTTCCAAAATAAATTTTGTTGTATTTCATTTTGAAATTGATTTGAATAGTTAACGAGGAAGATTAACTGCAAAGTTTAAGGTTTATACTCTCAGTGTAGAGAATCAGCATGATTTTGTTCTAAAACGAGATTCTATTGCCGATTAACCGGAGTAAAAATGATTGACTGGAAATGTTGATAAATCTTTTTATAATGTTTGTTTTGTGTTAAAGCCGATGAATGGTTGATAGTTTTGTGGATTTTAACAAACTTAAGAACAGCGAAAAAGAATTGATGAAAGAATTAAAAAAACAGATCTTGAAAAAAATAGAATGGCTGAATATTTAGGGTTACAGGGCCAAGGGGAAGACGACGAATTGAAAAGACTGTCTAATCCTTAATTATTTGTTTCTAAAAACGTAATCCCTTTTCAGTGCCTGAACTGGTTATAACCGGCTTTAGATACAGTTTAATATAATTGTAAAAATCTCTTATTAATCATTTTTAAAAAATACTATACAGTACAAAGGAAAACACAAATATAACTAAAACACAAATAATTTTTTTTAAAAAATATAAAACAAAAATATACTTATAATTTTTAAAAAATATAAAACAAAAAATATATCCGCCCTTCTAGGACATGTCAAAATCTAGTTTAGTTTCTTAAAGATACACGAAATTGCAAAGGAGTTTCAAGAAAAAGTCGCCAAGACATGTTCTTCTTGATTAATGATTACTTTTTCTTGTCAACAAAATTTCACAAGTTCCGATCCCTTTTTAGAGGTCAGTCAACAATCCATAGAGCTATCTACACTTAGTCCGTGTTAAAACATACAGTCATATATACTATGAGATCACAATAATAGGTTGAATATTAGAAACATCATTCTACACAATATTTGGAACGTCATTATACTTCTGGTCAATACAAAAACGTGTGATGACTTTACCCATACGGCCATACACATCAGACATGCGAGAAATATTCGGAATGTCATTCTCAATAATAATTTAAATGGATAATGTATTTTAATACATGTATTCTATGATTCTATCTAAATATGTTGGACATTCAAACTCTTATATCGGTATGATAGAAATGATTTCTATATAGCTTATGCCATAATCCTATTTAGTTTCTTACTAACAACTTTTTCATATAACCATTTATACAAAAATCAACTAAGATTTCCCGAAAGACTTCAAACTATTTATTGAAGAAAGAGCTTAGGAAGCTAAAGCTTTTGTAAACGATATTTTTGATTAATATGCAATCAAATCTTATATAAATACATTCAGGAAAATTTAAAGCCAAACGTATATATATATATATAATATGAAAAAAATTAAATTTAAATTGCACATAATTTAAATTTAAATTAAAGCCAAATCTTATATTATTTACACATAATATGAAAAGAACCCAAACGCAAAAATAATACAACATAATAGAAAAAATTAAATTGCTTAAAAGCAAAAACAAAAAGAAAGACTTTGTTCATTCCTCTCTTTTTACATAATATAATATATATCACTGTTTGGAAGGTTTTGCGACCCAGAATGTAATGTAAACTATCTTATTTAGGATATTTTGGATTAATAATTGCATAAATTTCTCCCAAATTTAAATATTATGAAATCAAGTGAAATTCTTACTTGGATTTGTTGAACCATCTAAACCAATTTTAACTCACAACATTCTAGCACTATCAGCTTTTATGTTTTCGTTACTCGGACTCCCTGATACATCTTACTCCTCGCTATATAGTAAAGTCATGAAAGAGACTTTAAACATGCTTGATTCGTTTAATTTTCATTTGGCTAATTGAAATGATATCTAGTTTTAAGTTTCTTCAAAATCTGACGAATGAGGTATTAAACGATTATATTCACCATGAACAGTTAGTCAGGTGGTAGAAGTCTATACTACTTTGGTTTTTTTTTTTTGTCACGGGCGGTTTCCGGAATCTCAGAGGACTCGAACCCAGGTGCCTTGGGATCCAGTTCACTCTAGTGTTACCACTAGGCTATTCTGTCCCGGCATACTACTTTGGTTAATGAAAGAAAATAACAACTAAAACTATGACAAACCGTTCCACGGACCCATGTTCACAGTCCTATAGGACACCGACCCTAAACCCTCACATGTGAGTCTTCATTGACTTTTCCATGTAGGTTATTGGTGCGCTTGCCGTTTCTCGAACCCAAGACTTCACCCTTTAACAACATTTCCGCAGGAAAAGCTGTCACCAGTTGAGGAACGTTGTTAAAGAGTGAGGTATTGGGTTCGATGAACGCCAATCGCACCAATAACCTACATGGATGAGTCAGTGAGGACTCACATGTGAAGGGTTAGGGTCGGTGCCTTGTAGGGCGGTGAGTCTGGGTCCGCGAAACGGGTTGTCACATGAAAAAAAATCGACTTTTATTATAACAATCTGTCATGTGGGCTCTAGGCTGGCCCTATGGGGCACCGACCCTAACCCTTCACATGAGAGCCTTCACTGACTCCTCTATATAGGTTATCGGTGCGCTTGGTGTTCTTCGAATCCAAGACCTCACTCTTTAACAACATTTTCACATGAAAAATTGTCGCCAATCGACCAGATCAATTGACCCACGGATAGTTTCCACCAGGTGGGTTGTTACAAAAACATTCTCAAATAATCCCTTCCACTTACGTATAGTCAATATTTTGGAGTAATTAGAATTCTGTTTGAAAGTTTAACTCACAAGACTCTCAGTAATCATACTACAGAATTTTTATTTCCGAAAACCAGAAAAATTCAGATTTAAATAATATGGTTATATGCACCTTATTATGATGATTCATTAACTATGAGTATAATTTTTCTCATTAAGAAGATCACACTAAAATCTTATATTCACGATCTAAATTTATTACATGCAAAATATTTTATCGGCCCATAAATATAACACACGCAAATATAACTTAACTATTACATAACTAATAACGATATAAGATCTTTAACCTCCACACCCGCCACGCCCGCCAAAACCGCCACAACCACAACAACCCTCCGCCATTTGCACCACCATCACACTCTCCTCCACCTTCATCGCCACCGGAGCCACCACTACTGTCTTTAGAGATCCCGGTGGTTACAGCCGCAGCTACAACGGGTGTGGTGACAGCAGTTCCTGTCAAAACAAGGAGCCCCCCATCTCTTGGAACGACACTGCTTCTACATTTTTCAACGTCCCTTACGGGCGGAGGAGGTGAAGGAGACCACGTTTTTTTCTTTTTGCGGTTCTGAAGACACCATAAGATGAGACCAACCACGATTATTGCGAAGCAACCGCATACAATAAGAGCAATAATGTAACCTTTCATTGTTTCTTTAAATTTTTATTTTCTTGAAACTGACCGTGATACAAAATTAGGACTTTTGGTGTTCTTTTATATAGACCTAAGTTATCGTAACTTAGAAAATATATAGAAGGTTATGGGATAGCCTAAACATTTTTATTGGTGTATTAAAGATACAAGAAATTGCAAAGGAATTTTCAAATGTACTAACAAAATTAATAAATGTGACATTTTCTTCTTTGAACTTTTTCCTTGAAAGAAAACAAAATTTCAGAAAACTTATTAACCACTTTATTTGATTGACCACAAAACTAAATGATCATGTTTGAAACAAGTAAACATTTAATAAATCAACTATATATTACGGGTATGGGGGCATATAACAATGTTCAAACAATCAAATATACAATGAGATCACCATAAGTAGGTTGGATAACTGAAAGTCCAAGTCAAAAAAAAAGAAAAAAAAAACTGAAAGTCCACATATGATTTATATTCGATCATTCAAAGCGCGTGCCGGCTAAGAAGCACTTATACATTTTCTTTTTCAACTGATTTACTTAATTGAAAACTAGATTTTGACCCGGACGTTCGTACGGATTTTTTTTCATTTTATAAATGCATTTGATATTATTACAAATCTTTTAAAAATATAATTTTCATTTTAGTGTTATATATGTGTAGATTAAATATATAGTGATTTGTTTAGTACATTTTACCTTTTTTATTAATTTTTATTTGTTACGAATATATTTTCGAGTTAGGTATAATAAAATAACAATCTGAAATAATCAAATAGAAAACTTCTTTCAAAATATGTTTTTTATTTAATTATACATTTTTCATATAATAAATTTTAAAACCTTATTTATTTATATATTATAGAAAATCTATATGTTTAAGATAATTTATATTTTATATACTTTAACATATATCATTTTTAGTATTTTACGGGATTTATAAGTAAAACACTGTTTTGTTTAAATAATATAATCCTATTATTTTAGTAAATTTTATACATAGTAGCATCTATCATATTGTTTTAGTAAATTTTATTGATATATGATATTTTTGGATGTTATGGTATTAAGGTTTTTTTTATTAAGATTTCAAAATATTAGATTACTTTAATTTTGACAATATATATAGTTTGTTTTTCGTGAGGAATTTTAAAAAGTTATTCTTTATTATCTATGATTTTATCTTTTGTAAAATTTTAAATATTATCATTTTGATTTTGAATATTTATCTTCAAAATTGAATATTTTGTGAGGGAAACTTTGAAAAATTACCCAACTATTTTTGAGTTTGGAGGATTAGATGAATTTTGAATTTGTTTTTGTTACTATATTAATAAATTATTTTATAAAAAATATTTTAATTTTTGGTAATATTTTCTAAACTTTTCTCAAAAGATTTTGTTATAATTAAAATAAAAATAAATTTATAATTAAAATTTGATTTGACATTAATATTTTAAATATATTATTAAAATTTCATAGTTTTCTAATAACATATTTTTTAAATAGTATATGAACTAAAAGTTATTATATACTATTATAGTTTGTATATAAAATTTTTTAAAAAGTATATTGTTGAGAGTTTCAAAATAAATAAGAAGATAACTATAGTTGTAGACATAAAAGTTTAACTTATGTTAATAAATTTATTTTTGTACAAAAATATTATATATTTTAACAATTTTAATCCATTTTAATGATGAGTGATAATTTGTTTAAATGAAACAATTTTTTTTTTGTTAATTTACGTATTTAATATAATTTTATCCTATTTAATTCATAAACCAATTCAATTTTTATATATACAGAATATAATTATAAAATTTATAAAAATAGTATATAGTTTTTATTTTCTTGTTTTAGAATAAAATTTTAATTAACACTAAACAAACTTTACAATGAAAATCAGAAAGTTTCTGAGGAAGATTTAAGCTTGAAATATGGAGGGGTGACCAAGATGCTAATGCCACAATTCAGCTGATGCAACCATGAGGGAAACATGATTGTGAGAGAAATCACTTTGGCTCAGTAGATAAAGATCGTTGAAACGATCACCCTGACCAATCATCCATTCCTGAATATGATCCTGAATGAAACAAAAATCATGATAGAAATGCACTGAAAATTGTTTGTTTTTGAGCTTATCGGAGACTAGATAGACACCGGAGTTATTTGCGGCGTGAAGATAAAGAGGATTTGCGTACGGATCAGTGTTCACCGCAACGAAAGTTGGATTTGCCGTCGGAATAGGTAGATCGTGATTCGTCGCCATCTTCGGAATGAAAAACGGAGCTCAAAGAGCACGAAACAAAGCTCGATCGAAGAAGATGAGCTCAGATGAGCTTGGAATAGCTCAAAAAAACGATCGGAATGAAACGCGATCAACGATAACAACGAAATAGAGAGATTTGATGAAGAATTTGTGAAAAATCAGAGACGAATAGAGTGCGGAAGATGAATGAAGCTTGGGGAATGCTCTGATACCATTTCAGATCTAACGGAATATTATAGAAAGCTTCATTAAACTGTAAATGAAAGTGTATCAGCACTTAAATACAACGACTTAATCACTAAACCAAATAAGAAAGTAAACCGAGTCTCATAACCAACATTAAACCAAATGTATTTATTCTATTACAGATCCGTATACAGGCTTAAATCTTTTCTTCTAGAGTAGAAGACTAGCTGAGGATTGTTAGATTTTCAATCCCTGATGCTATCCATATCTTCTTCAAATACGCACATTAAAAGAAAATGTGATTCTCTGTTTGCTCTGTCATACAACATCGTTGACAAACAGCATATCTGATTACATGCCTTTTTTCAAATTATTACCTGTTGCTAGCGATCTAGACAATAACCTCCAAAGAAAATCATTCAATTTAGCTGGGGCCTTTGTCTTCCAAATCTTTGTTTTAAGCTCTGCATTCCCATAAGTAGGTAGCTGATGATCATTTTTGGTAGATGGTCTTGTTGTGCAGTAGGACTAATTCTGATTGCTAGGATCTTTTCAATATCCTCCTCTACAACTTCATCACGAAGTTTTTGTATGTCCCATTATTTTCTATCTCTGTCAAAGAACTGATTAACTTTGATTCCAGCAGTAATATCTCGCCGTGGTCTTGGAGCTCGAGGAGGGTGATTAGGGATCCACAGATCTTCCCACATGTTAACTAGTGAACCATCTCCAATGATATATCTGAGTCCCTTAGTTATTAGATCTCGTCCATGTAATATTGACTTCCAACAGTACGATGCTTTCTTTTTCAAAGTAGCTTTAAGTATATCACCGTCTGGAAATTATCTAGCTGGAAGAACTCTTGCCATTAAACAGTTTGGCTTCTGCATAATTCTCCACAACTGCTTGCTTAGTAGAGTTTGATTTAAAATTTCCAAGTCTAAAGCCCAAATTTTTATCTTATATTCATACTTCCCATACATTATCTTAAACTATCAAATAAAACATATTAGAAAAAGTATTATAATTTTATAATACACTATATTTCTAATTTTTTCATATAATTAGTCTGGTATGCTTTATTTCTTTACATTATTTTTTTTATAAAAATTACCAGGTTATTATTATTATTATTATTTTTAATTACATAAACAAAACTAGCTGAAAAAAAAACTTAAACAAAATTAGCTAAAAAATTCGACAGACTCATTCTTTTACTAAATATGAGAAATAACAGAGTCGGGATACAAATCTATGTTAACCAAAAAGGTGGATATACAACTTGAATAAGAAAATTAAATAAAAATAAGAAGGACCATGTTTAAAAAAGTATGTGCTGCAGCATTGAATCATTGATGGATCAACTAACGCAAGTTAAAATGATTCATAAGAAATTTCGATGCCCACAACTTTGTGTGTTTGCATAGAACTAATTCATTTACATCTGCATATATGAATATGACTAAATTATTTAGTAATGTTTCATAGAAGAAGAATAAACGTATGATGCTTTATATATCGTGTACGCAATATATACTCTCTTTTTTTGTAACACACGTACGCAATATATACATTCGATAATTCCATTGTAACAAGAAATTACATTAAAATAAAGTTTATACATTACATATATAAAAGAAATAAATCACAAATACAAGAAGTTATCATTACATACAGAATTACAAAATTCTCATCTTTTAACCGCCTCCACCTCCACCTCCGCAGCCGCCGCCTCCACATCCACCACCACCACCATCTCCACCGCCTCCGCCTCCACCAAAGCAGCAACATAGGTCTGTACATCCGCTTACATCTACTGGTTCATTGCGACGCTTCTTAGTCTTAGTCGGCTTCACCACAACAAGACCTCCATCTTTCTTTCCTTTTTTGCCCCTTTTTACTTCTCGCGGCTTTTTCTTCTTGCGGCAGAAGCAACAACATAGCAATCGACACATCGTGATCTTGAATAGCAGACGTAACCACAGTCCACAGAGATATTTGATATATATCAACGCGAAGTGTAAACTCTTTTGTTTTCAAATATTCTGAATACTAATGCAAAATATATGTGATGTAAAAGCCTTTTTATATAGCCTCAAATTGCCACGGACTTTGACAAATATATATATTAGCTTATGTTTATGAAAGATACAAGAAATTGCACAAGAAAAGTCAACTCTCTCCTAGAAGACAAGTTGGACTTCCCTTCTTGATTAACATGGTAAATAGAGAATGAGATGGTTATGTACAACCCCTGTTCTAAAACGCGCCCGTAGTGGACGATTACGCGCCGCTACAACGCTGATCGGAAGAGTTCCGTGGCGAATACACTCTACGCGGCCAGAAAAATCGGAGTAAGAAGAAAAAAATCTGTTTTGTCCTTTTCAAACTTGAAACGATGTCCATATCATAGATCTATCATAAATCGATACTTATAATAAGAAAACGAAACTGAAACGAAGCAAATCATACCAAAATTTGATGAAAATTGTTGAGGAATGAAAAAGCTGGGTGAAACTAGGTCTGGAGGTGAAGGAAGAAGATAAAAGCGAAATTACGATACCGGCCTTCATTAAATAAAAACAGGAAAAAATTAAAAAATAGTGATTTGAGAGTTCAAACTCAAGAAATGGCAGTCAATATAACTTACCAAACCGTTAGGCTACATTGACTTTGTTGTCTTCTTTGCTAAAGTAAATATTTCATGGATCTAATAGTTAAATATATCAAAAATTCCACCCCGCGTAATCCCCGAGTTTATCCCGCTTTTATGTTAACTCGCTAGGCCTAGGTCAGCCGCACGCGTTGTGCCTAGCGAGTTTCCGAACAGGGTGTACAACATGTATGGTTTTGTGTTACGGAAATAATTGTCAGATATACCAAGATAAATCCGTTATATAACTACACATTTCAGCTGTAGAAAATATATTCGTATTATACCAAAGAAACGAATGCATAATTATATGTATCATAAACAGAAAATACTTGGTATAACTATCTCTTTTGACGTAGACTATTTGTTATGAAAGTTATAAGAAATTGCATAAGAAAAGTCAATCCCGCTAGCAGAAAAGTAAGACTTCTCCCTTCTTGATTAATACGGTTAAATAATGAGATTGTTACAAGTTACAAACTAAACCTATAACAACTGTTGTCCGATGTACCTTTACGTTTCATATTAGCTGATTAAACAAAAAACAACAATGGGGATTGAGGATATGTTATTTTAGTGTTAGGGTTCAGCCACTTGACTGTTTTTTTAACCACTTTGGCCTAATCAAATTGTCGGTTTTGGTCGGTCCCGTGGGAGGTTTTCCTACATAATTGTGAGTCATTTGCAAATCAAGCTATAATCATAGAGAGCTCCTTTCACCTAACTTAGTGTGGTCTGTTACTCTCCTCATAATTAAAGAGTTTTGTATTTTTCTCTGAGATGGGTCTTTAGATATCCTAACGTTGTTCTCTACCGACCGATTGTCAGAATACATCTAATTGCTTTGTAACTGGTATTAAGTTTGAGCTGCGCTTTCAAAGCGCGGATTTGTTTTCAAAATTAAATATATGTTTTAAATTAATTTATATATAAGAATATAGGTTTAAGGTACATTTATCTGGAACCTCGAGTCGCATTGTACCAAACTAAAAAAATGAAACTAAAACTGAATAGAATTTCATAAATAACCGAGCATATCATATATCTCTCGATCCAAAATTAAAATCAAACCGAGAATTAAATGGTACCTGAATTTTAAAATACAAATTATATACTTACAAATATTAATTATATTTAATTCCTAAATAACCAAATATCCTAAATGCTCTTTATAAAACTAATTACCCTAAAAACAGAATTATCCAAATATTTGTTTATTCAAAGTATTAAAATACCTAAATTATCCGATATTTTTATCCAAACATCCTAAATTACCCGATTAAATTGAAGACCCCAAATTATCCAATATTTTATCTATAAATTTGTAATTACCCAAAGAACCAAAATCGAACTGAAACTAAACTGGACCCACATTTTTCCATATCAGCCGAACCAAACCAAAAATGAAATAACTCAAGTGAAACCAAACCATACTTTGTACATACTTGAACTGTTCCTAAATTTCTAGAACAAAAACACTGAAAACCAAAATACTTGAACCGAAACCGAATGATTATGACTAATAGTGCATGTACATTTAAATGGTGACAATCAGTGTTTTTAAAACCGGACTGACCCGATGGTTGAACCGGGTTCGACCATGAACCGGTTACATACCCAGGTTGGGTCTAATAGATATGGTTCGACCATGAACGGCCACGTAGCCGGATTAGATCTTAAAGTTATTAAACTGATAAAAACCATTGAAACTATCAAAAATCTATAAACCATCCATATAAACATAAATTAGTTTATATTTATAATATTTTATGAATTGAATTTATTTCTATTTTAATTATGTATCATATTTGCTAACATTACTTTTAAATTTATATATTAAAAATATATTAAACCAGATTATTGAACGATGTTTGACCCAGTCGAACCATATTGAATTGTGATCCAAAAATTATCCGGTTCACCTTCCGGTCCGGTTTTAAAAACATGGGTGACAATAAAGCATTCTATTTTTACAAAATATTTAGCTTTTTTATTGGGGTACATATGTAATTTATAAACGAATTAAGATATAAGCAGTATTTTTATATCTGGTCCAGACCTGTTGTCAAACCGGTAAACATGGTGCCCGTATATAATATAGACTTACTTATGTTCTTTATGTAGAATTCTATCAGATTTTCTACCAACTCATATGTTTTCACAAAATTTGTATTTAATGAAAGCCTATTAATTAAAAATTCAATAAAACCCCAAAATTCATCATTAATCCGTGAACCGAC
The DNA here is from genome assembly GCF_020379485.1 of Brassica napus. NCBI lineage: Eukaryota > Viridiplantae > Streptophyta > Magnoliopsida > Brassicales > Brassicaceae > Brassica > Brassica napus. The sequence goes on from NC_063446.1 coordinate 72,758,269, forward strand.
ACCGATAGATCCGGTAAAAACCCATAATGTTTTCAATACTTTTTAAATTTTTATTGTACTTTATAATAGTACATAAAACTGAATAAACTATTTTACTTGTCATATAAATAAACGCATTATATTTAAGTTATGAATTTTAATTTATAGGTTTTGTAATAATCAATACTATTACAATTTTAATGTATATAATTTTTTTTAGAAGCATACAATGGATTTACACCTATTAATAAAATTAAATTTATATTGATATAATGAAAATTTTAATAGGTCATTAATGCAATGAATTAAATTAATCGGTATCAGTGTTATAAAATACGCTATTCGGTAGTCGGGCGGTTGACTACCGTATAGCGCTTGAATATATGTACAGACGTTTATGTGGGGTATATATGGTGAATATTTTCTTTTCAATTTTTTATACATACTAATATATATGTTACTAGGAGTTTTCCTGCGCCATGCGCAGATATAAAATATTTAAAAATGTTATATATAAATAAAATTTTCTATTTTTATATTTTAGTTTTATTAGTTTAAAAAATAAAACCATAATGTAATTGTTTTTAGTTGGATTTATTCAAGTTTACTTTGACCTTTTAATTTTACATTATTTAACTTTTGATAAAAATAATTGAAATTTATAAATTTACTTTATTATATTATTATTTATTTAATTACCATTTTTAAATATGTCTATTTGTAAATATGTAAATTATTTCTAATAATATATACATTAAATAAAAATAACTTATATACGTTGATAAAATATATTTTAAACTACACTTATTTTAATAATAAAAATATGATTCATATATTGATGTAAAATTTTAATATTCGTAATTATTATTTATATATAAAAACATATTATTTTAATTGATATAGAAAATTTATTAGGTATCATAAAATCTTACCGAAATGAATATTTACTGAGAAAAAATATTTTTGATATAAAATTTATTAGTTATTACTATATTATGAAACTTTTCCAAAAATTTAAAGCCGTATATAGAAAATCATTATTATTATATTTAAGAAATCTTACCAAAAACATAAATCTAAATATAGTAAATTTTACATGTCACAATTAGATTTATGCCATGTCATATTTCTTTTAAGCCATGTCATCATTTTTTTGTGAAAGTTAATGTAGTGATGACACATATACAAATCACTTCTCAAATATAGTATAGGAGATATATAATAAAATTTATTGTAAGACACCAAGTTAAGCAAATTATAATTCTTATTTGGGTGTATATTAAATAAATTTTGTTCATGTACATATATTTTTGGCTGGTTTAGTTTTAGAATTCATGAAGATGTGATATAAGTGTTTGGTTCAGTAGAAAATGAAGCTCAACAAAAGTTTTACGAGAAAAGCACTTACGCTATCATTATCTCTGATTTGATTTCTATATATTATATTATTAAAAGAGAAGTACAAAAATAAAATAACCTTTAGTTTTTTAACTTATTTATAATGGCATGTCACTGAAGTTATTAATTAACTTACCTTTTAGAATTTTTTAATCTTTTCCTCTTTAATTAGTACATTTCCAAAATCAAATTCTAACTAAAAATTATGGCAACAATAATTAATAAACCTAGGTTTTAGTATTCTTTGTCTTTTCCTATTTTACATATGTGTGTTTGAAAATAATTAATTTCATATATACATTTCGTAATTACATACATGATATGGTAATTATTTTACTAATTCCACATATACATAATAAATAGTATATAACAATTTTATTATACATAATCATAAAATTTTGATCCATAAAAAAATAAAAATACATTTGTGTGAACTTATAGGTCATATTCAAAATAAATGGATGATATGATTAAGGGTCGATAAAATAAAAATACTCAATATAAACTATAAAATTATTATATTTAAAAATGTCATTTTAAAACAAAATTAAACCGGTAAATTTTAAAATATATATTATCACTTATACAAATAAATATTTATTTATAAAAAACTAACACCTGTGCGGGTGCGCGGGTCAGGCTCTAGTTTGAATTTAATTAAGGACACACTAAATTTGCATGTCATAATTGAAGAAAAATAGTGTGGATTCAAGCGGTTTATGAACAAACCGTATAATATAGCCGTACATGTAAAGACGGTACAGTGGCTAACCGTTCAACGCATTGTCACCGTATAAACGTCCGTACTAAACGAATTTTAGGGTTTTGAGTTACAGTGGGGTTTCCTTATGCCGTTTCAGATGTCCAATCATTGCATAATTGCAATCCAGTCCCTTTTATTTAAATACGCAACGAAAAGGATTTATACTTTCGATTGGTTCCAAAACACATTTGATTATGCTCAGAAATCTAAATCTTTTAAATCCTAAACATGGCTGCGAATCAGGTCCAACGAGATCATGAAAATATATATTTTTACGTTAAAAATCAAGAAAAGAATGAACCAAAAACCATTTGAGAACTATGGTATAAACCGAAATGAATCTCAGAACTCCGGACAAGAACTCTAGTCTCTAATCTAGATACGACTTGCATCACTATTTTTCATCAACAAACCAAAAAGGAGTTTCATCGCTGATTTTTTTTCTTCGGGTCTTTGTTGATCTTACGAAATGATCTTTAGCGGGAGTTGTGTGCATGTTCCAATCATCAGCCATTACGATTTTATGTCGATGTTTAGGGTTTGGAATAAGCTATAGCTTTTTTTTTACTGTAGAAATAAAATTGTAGATTTTTTGTTGTAGCTAGAAATGTTTTTATTTTAAGATAAGATTTTGGTTGTAGGTTTGAAAAAAAAAATTAATGATTTATTATAAATTTTCTAAAGTCAAATATAAGTACAGTAGAAACTCTATAAATTAATACTCGATAAATTAATAAATACTATAAATTAATAAATTTCTCCGGTTCCGGGTTAAGCCGATTTAAAATATAACACAAATCGATAAAATAATATGATAATAACTTTTTAGAAAGTTCTATGTAAATATATAGTCTCATTAAAATCATAAATTAATAATCTATCTATATATACATTTTACATAAGTACAAACAAAACATTATATTATTGGTTTTATATTTACCATGAAATTGTTTCTATTTTTCTTAAAATTTTAATATATTTTGATAATATTTAGTAAAAATATATCTAAATTTACATTAAAATTCTATGAAACATAAAAACATACACTATATAATATAATAAAACAATATGAAAGTCTAAAAATCGACTATTTTCTTATTTTATAAATAAAAATATTCAAAAATAGGAAAAATCTAAAAAATCTAAAAAATCTAAAAATGAAACTTTTTGTAAATTAATAAGTCTATAAATTAATAAAATATCATAATCCCAACATTATTAATTTATAGAGTTTTTACTGTACTCTTCTATTTTACTTTTAACGGCCAAAAGGAAACACATAAGAAAGAAAAGTAGCTTTAGAAATTTTTTTATGAAGCATGATTAGAAAAATTATGTTTTAGAATTAATTTAAACTGTATAAAATCTCTAAAACACTTGCCAATCAACTCCTTAGTCTATAGATCGCTCGTTCTTTATAAGTCAAACTATTGTTGTAGAAACTGCAATTTTCAATATATAACTTGTAGTAAAAATTGGATAATGTTAACATTTACTTTTAATGAATTTAACTATTTATAGTCAAAGCACTTAATTGTTTTCTGAATACATTTTTATTTGTTTAATTAGCATCAAATTTAATCGTATATTTTTACTGATAGTTTATTATTTATTATTTTAACATACACCTTCCATTTCAATAATATTTTTTATGTCTTTTTGGTTTTTCAATTGTGTTGTATCAAACTTTGATTTTTTTGACCGGGATTTTATCCCCAACATGATCATATATAATTTTTTTTATAATATTAGTTCTTAAAAATATTAGCTGTAGCATTTAAAAAAAAAAGAAACTTAAGCTATAGCATATTAATCAGTAAACTTAAAATAAAATCAATAATAACTTCCTAGATGATAAATGTTCATTAAATTTGTAGAATATTGCATTTGTTCTTGAAGATTATCCCTATACTTTATATAGTACATAGAGAACAAGTGTCTAAAGCACCACACGTACGTTTAAGAAAATTTTATATAACATTCACTACCTTTTTTTTTTATCAACAACATTCATTACCTAAATCAAGAAATTTTAGGTCCTACCGAGTGTTTAAGAAGCAGCTGACAATTTGTCAGACAGATCGTTTTTTTATTGTTCCGACAAATCTTATCGTATGTTTTGGTCTGACTAAGTTGGTATATTTTTGTCTAGTTGGTATATATTTGTCTAATCGGATACGACACTTCAATATCTCATGATGTGATCGATCAACAGAAAGAATAAAAATAGAATAATAACATTTTTAGCAAAAAGAAAAAAAAATCAACTTTATGATGGTGAATGGCTAACGGTAATAAAATATAACCTAATTTTTTACAAAAAAAAATATAACCTAATTAATAAGATTATGTTAATTATCTGATAGTAGAAGGTCATCCAATCTTTTTGAGTAACACAACACGTGGATATTTATGTCGCAGATTATACAGATGACTTTAGAGTAAGACTAATGAGTAGCGAGGTACGAATGTTAATTATTCACATCAAATTGGATTTCGAATTTGATAGTAGAAGGTCAGCCAATCCTTTTGAGTAATTATATTCTTCTTTTTATTCTTCACTATACGGTTGTGGTCAATATTCTTTCTAGTGTTTCAAAAAAAGAGAGTCAATATTCTTTCTTTCTTTTTCTGCATGCACTAAACGATGCATAGATAAGACTGTTACAAGAAAGAATAATTTCACATATTAGGTAGAAAACTAGTTCACACACTCACTGCATATGCCTATAAATACCTTCATTGTGAGTAAGAGCTTTACCATGATAAGATCACAAGATAAACAAAAACAGTGACGATGATAGAGTTTTTCATTGTATCCGAGAGTCTTGCATGGGAAAATAGAGAATGATACTGAGCCAAAGATGACTTGCCGATTTTACAGATGAATTAATCTAAACTGATATTGGTAATCGGCAAGTAGACTTTGGCTCTGTTTCCTTCTCTTCTTTTCGATGTCAGACTCCAGATATATGCTTATATACAGGTCATCATCATCGTGATGGGATTGTATAATTTAACTGAAATGTGCTTTTCTGATGAGTTAATACCGTTTGCTCCGATTAATCTTCTAATCTACGCATGAGATGTGCAATCCGTGTCAAGGGTTTGTTATTTAAAGTTTTCGGTTTTGTTGGTTACAAAATAAAACTAGCAAATGCGATTTGGTTTATTTTTGTTTGAGTTTATGCACTTTTGATTTGTGATTTGGTTAACCTTGCTATTACGATGAAGCATTTTGTAAATTTCCTTGAGGTGGTTTCTTTCCATGTTGTCTTTGAAATCTTATTATAGACAAAGAGATTTCACACTAACACTTATTGTAGTCAAATCATACTAAAAAACAAAAACAATTAGCCCAAAACTAGAAACATATTTTCTAGTCCAGATATATTACTTACAGAGGTAGCCTTCCTTTTTAATAGACTTCGAATCATCTTTCAAGGTTTTGGTTCTCGGTGAGTTTCGTATTGAATAACTTCAAGAGAGTTAACGACCACATAATAAGCCAGGAAATTGCCTAAAATATCATATTTCTAATACCACTATTCATGTTTATTTTATATGCTTTACCATCACTTTTAAAGAGATAAAAAACACTTATAACCTTAGGGTTAACTAATTTAGAATTAGGGTTTAGAATTGAGAGGTGTGATAGGGTTTTGGAATGTAGAGTTTAAGATTCTAATAAATATTTTAAATTTTTTTTTTAAATTTTAAAAATTTTTTTTTTTTTTTGTTTGTGTTTGGGTTAAGATGGATGTTTTGGGTTTGTTTCATGATCTAAAATTATAGTTATGAATTTTCAGTTTGAGCATTTAATTTTTTCAAGAAATATGTAACTTTGTGAAATTGCATAAACCCAAACTCTAAATACCCAAATCCGATATGCAGTGTAAAAATATCTAAATGGTGTCTATACTCATATACTGAATACCCCAAACCCCTAAATACCCGTCCTATCCGAACGGAACCCTATATGAACTTAAAAGGACAAAGTTTTCAAAGTTTATCAAAAATACAAAACAAAATCAGAAAAACTTGCTGAGCCACAAGATTTCCCTTGGGTGAAAATAATCCCTGGTCAGTTTTATTATTGGCAGAAAGAGAGACGAGTTGAATTCTGCTATACTGTTGCAGCCAAAATTAAGAAAACCTTTGTGAGCCACAAGATATTTGGTTCAAATGGTCCATGATGATGTATTTTATTGTGTTAATTATTTGGTAAAGTTTATTTTTTGACTAAAAATAATAAATTTCTTATCAAATTACTAAACCAATATTAAAAAAAAACAAATCTGGTGATTATTATCTGAATGGATATTTTATAATCATTATCCTCCATAATCATTTTCATATGTGTAATATTTCTCTTTGTGGTATTTAGTGACTTATTTAAAATGATTAAAATTGATTTGGTTGTATAAGTCATTCTAATGTAGTTATTTTTGGTTATTTATTATAAAAAACCTTTACAATTAAACATATTTAAGCTAGAATAGTAAAATGAGAAATTATCTATCAATAAGTGATTTATGATATCGTACAAATGAGATCAATACACATGAAATAACTATATAATGTTTGTATGGTCAGTAAATAAATCATCCAACCTCCTAAATTTAAAGCATTAACCGTCGTCCAGGTGATATAATCCACAGATCGGGTAAATAGACGTGGAGACCAACTGATAGAAGCGGTCAAAACATTAACTATATATATGTGTGAATTGTTGATGATAGATATATTAATTATATTTTCACTAAAATTTAAATAGCCCCACTTATTATAGGGCAAATTTGCGAGATATACATAATGAGTTGTAAATTAAGAAAGTAAACATGTAAAGATTTTATGGGAAGCCGTGTTAATTTGACACAAAAACTCATTTTCCGCGTTTGACGCGAGATGCACAACTAACGAATTATACTATACTATATACATTAAACAAATAGTATACAAAAATCGGTTCATATCAATTTCATTACAACAGAAATAATACATAACTACACTATTTTTAAGTTGTAAAATAGGTTGGGAAAGTACGAAGTAGAAGTTTCCGGCAATGATGACCCTTTGCTACACGAGAGAAGGAAGAGGATGAAAAAAGGTTGAAGAAGAGGATAAGTGTGTGTGAGTGTGTGAAAGAGAGAGAGTGAGATATTATAAAACTGTATTTCTATTCTATGTTTTCAAATAGAATATAACATAACAAATCGCTCATTTTAATGTGAATTGTTCTTCTTCATAGATGAACGATAAAAATCACTAGGCGAGGACGACTTCCGATCTGTGGAGAAGCTAGTGTTACTGTCACTGGTGGTATTGTCAAAATATATAAGAGACTAATAAAAACCCACTATAGGAGGTGGAGGAGAAGAAGTTATTTACTATACCGTGATCATTAAATATAATAGTTCAATATATTAACTGTTCATTTTCTCCAAATCTACAATATATTAACACTGTTCATCTTCTCCAAATATGAATTCCATCTTAATTATCGTTTATTAAATCATCACATGATCACATGATTCACTTTAAGATCTAAATCCATTAACACTGATATCAATCTCACCGCTGATCTTCCTCTATACTAAACCTAACTCAAGCATAGAAAATTTGATACATAAAAACATCACAATGTTAAGCGTTTATAGGTTAAGAAAGAGTGGCAATGATGCCTCGCCGGGAAAAAAGACAAGACGTGGAGATGATGTAACAATACATGTTGCGTTGTACTATTCTATGTTTATCAAAGGGAATAGTACAATGCAACATGTACTGTTCATCTTCTCCAATAGTTCTACATATTTTCTCATCTATTTCTTAATCCACATATATCGAAAAGTAGTAAAATTGTAAACACAAACAAATATATGAAGAAAAGTGATCAGCATCGTTGTTGGATCAGATGATTACAGGACATGCGTAGTATCACTTTCCAAGAATTTTATAAAACTTGTAAATTATCGTGGAATAAAAGAAAGAGAAAAAAGATCAATATAAATTTTGGAAAAGAAAAAATAGTTTTAGAAGAATGAGATCAACGATGGAAGTGAAAGTGAAAATGAAACAGTGGAATGAAAGATATTTTTTGTCTTTATACATATTATACAAAAAATATCATAGCCAAAGAGTTGTTATGGTTATAAACTTAATTTTTGGTGTTGCTATGTATATTCAATCCAATTTCCCCTTATTATATGCTAGGTATAATATATATGTTTAACCGTTTGTAGAGTAATAGTTGCAATAAACTAATTTTTTTTATAGTTTCACCTTCATACTATTAACTTTCTTACATTAATATTATACTAGAAACCAGAATAAATAAGGAAACTTTGGGGGTAAAATGCGTGTTTAAGAAGTTGACAAAAGAAAAGAGAGTATGGTCAATGTTTTGAAGAATCTTATCATATTGTAGGTCTGACCAAGTTGGTATATAATTGTCTAATCAAATACGACATTTTAGCATCTCATGATATGATCCATCAATTAAATAGAATAACTACGACACTTCACCTTGTGGCCACGAGAATTTGTGCTTTATCTTACTGTCCATTCGAATATTCAGAGTGAAAGTCATCCGTGAACCGGACTACTCCTTTGGAGATTAGTATGGGCCTTTCCACGGCATGGAATATCCCTAAGGTTAAAAAAAAAATACTCCATCTGTTTCATATTAAACGTCAATTTATCATTTTTTTCTTGTTACATAAAAGTGTCATTTTACAATTTAAATGCAATTTATATTTAATTTCTTTTCATTAAGTATCACTTTATCATTTTTTGTTGGTACATAAAAAGTGTCATTCTACAATTTCAATGCAATTTATACTTTTAACTTAATACTAATTGTAAAATGCATTGATCTTATAAATAAATTTATTTATCTAAAATGATACTCCCTCCGTTTCAGAATGATCCATATTTTAGAAGAAAAAAATTGTTTCAAAAAGACACATTTTTACCTTTTCAGTGTATTATTTAATGAAAAATTGCAAATTTCAAAAAAAATTAATGGTGTTTATTAGATTTCTATTGGCTAAAAGTTATGAGAAATTGTTATTCACAAAAAAAAAACAATGCATTCACAATCATATTTTATTGTGTTTTCAATTAATATATGTAAAAGATTTAAAATCTGTATCTTTTTGAAACGGAGAGAGTATTGGTTAAATAGATGACATTAATGAAAATATAAATACATTTAAATTTGTTTCTTAATATATGTGAAAAAAGTTTAAGTGACACTCTTTGTGAAACAAATGGATTAATAAATAAATAGAATAAAAACTAACTTTATCGCTTTAATTAGTTTGTCCATTTTTATCAATGACGTTGTCGTTAATAAATACTCACTCCGTTTCATATTAAGTGTCGTTGTAAAAAAAAATTTCTTTACAAAATAAGTATCGTTTTCGATTTTCAATGCAAAATTTATTAATTTTATTCAGTATTTTATTTTTCCATTGGTTGAAATATTGTTAGATGTATAGATGATTATGTTTTTATATAGAAAATATACAAAATTAATTGTTTTCTTAATTTGTGTGCACAAATCCAAAACGACTCTTAAAATGAAACAGGAAGAATATTAAGTAAACATCAAACGAGATCAGAGAGCTGCTTTCACACGATGATCAAGAAAACCATATTTATGTTTATCCCATTGTTTTAAAAATAGACACGTACTAATGACAAACTCTTTGATTAGTTGCTGCTTATACGTAGTAGGTACCATGTACATTGGCTGGAAACAAACGAAAGCTGTAAACACACCATTCTCCTTGAAAATTCATTACGTTCCTATACAAATGAATAATCTAATTTAGATTGTTGATACCACTTATCGATAAGGCCCACATGATAGGGTGCTTAACACAAATTGAAAGTCTAGTGATTAGTGGGTAGAGTTAAGTTAATTAACAGTTATGAATAACATGTATTAGTGTGCTCTGAGCCTCGGACAATACCATGAACCATGTGTTTTCCTGCACCATGTGCAGAAATAAAAGTTTTAAAATTTAAATTATATTTAATATAAAAATTTGTTAATTTTTAGATTTTATTATTTGTTGCAATATTTAATTTTAAATTTTAAATTAATTATATGTAAAAATTAGTATAAAAGAAAGAATTTTTTATTCAAATTTATATTTAATAATAGATATGTGTATATCTAAAATTATAATCTTGGAAAGACTTTTTTCTATTTTATGGTTAAAATATATTAAATTAAATTCTAAAAATTTAAAATTAAATTACATTAAATAGATTAAATTCTAAAAATAAATATTAAATTAAATATATTTTTTGGTTAAAATATATTAAATTAAATTCTAAAAATTAAGAGAAAATTATGTCAGGTAAAGAATTATCAAAAGGTAAAACTAAATAATATTTATATGATTTGTAGATATTAAAAAGAAACTAGTGGTATAAGAATTAGAAAATTACATTTTTTTGAAAAAACTGCATAAAGTTTTGAAGAATTAATTTTTTGTAACTAAAATTATATAATTATAAAAATAATATAATATAATATTTCGAAAATTATGAAATATTATTATATTTCTATTTCTACTATTATAGTATGTATTGTTATATTATTGATGATCTATGAGTTATTACCATATTTTCAAAAAGTTATCTAATTATATATTAATATTTAATGTAAATGTCCATGTCACAATTAGCTACAAGACATGTCATCATTGTTAGTAAGCCATATCATTATTATTTTTCAAAATTAATATGGTGGTGACAAAAATAATGTACAGAGGATATCAAGATAATACATTCTCACCTTAAATTACCATCTCAAAATTTCTATTTCTATTCATTTTCATCCACACACAAAAAAAAAAAACAGAACTTTTTTCAAACATAAATAATCTCATGTATATTAATTGAGGATCATTTAAAAAGTTGTAACCTTAAGTTTGTACTAATTAAAAAGAGGCTATGCTTAGGTGTCACTTAATTAGGATGACAATTTAGCTTACGTGCCAGCTTAAAAATCAATTGAAAAAATGTTGGTTCAAATCCAATTACTAGAGAACATTATATTAATTCAAAATATAAGATGTATGTATTCTTTCCTTAAATAAAAGCTATAGAATTACCTAATATGATTAACATATATATGGCAATAAATTACTATGAACAATAAAGATTTGATAACAATTTTTGCATCTTTTTTCATTTTTGTTTAAGTTTATATTAGTAAAAAAATAAACGATCAGATTAACCATATAATAAAAAAAAAATCTTATATGTTATATTTTGATTTTTTTTAAATGACTTTAAATCACAAAAATGAAGAAACCTTATATGTTATATTTTTCTTATATGTTATATTTTTTCTTATATGTTATATTTTGAATTTATTAAAACGATTTTAAATTACAAAAATATAAGTTTTCCATAAGCATACGACTAAAAGCATTAAACATGTATCAATTCGATGGTTGATCTGAGACCTTCCAAAACCATATGAAAGATAAATGTCAAACTAATTCAATTGTGGAAACAGTACTGTTCACTTTTTTTTCAAAAATGTGTTCGGTAGAAAAAAATAAGGTTTTTGTGTCATAATTTGTTTAATGTCCAATCCGATCAACCCATGATATATTAATTATAGTTTAGTTCCACAATTTTTAATAAAAATTAATCTGGTCCATCGGAAAAAAATTATATAATAACAACAAAAAACATTGTATATGTATAAATAAAATGATCAAATATATAAAAAAAATGTTGATAATATATACAAATAAATTCAATTTGCGCAAAGCGCAGGTCTTATTCTAGTTAAATATTATAAAAAATCTTTCAATTTTGGTTTGATGATCGATGACTTATTTTTGCAAATACATCACATTTTAGTCGAAATGTCCAATCCTCACATAGATACGACAAGTTGATTTCTTACGACGCCTTTCGAGTTTGGAGTAGTGTGAGCGTGACTAGTGAAATTGTTCACATAAAATCTGAAGTCGAATTTGATAATTAAGGTCAACCAATCTTTAAAGTAGTTTATATTCTTCAATATATGGTTATGGTCAAAATTCTTTCTGTTTTTTTTTTTTTGCTTGCATGCACTAAAACCATGCATGGATAAGATTGTTCGAATAAGAATAACTTTTTGTCTTCTAAGAAGAATAATTGCGTATTAAATATCAAATTAATTAACACAATCGTCACTACATTTTGCCTATAAATCCTTCATCAAGAGTAAGAGCTTGCCATGACATGATCACAAGATAAAGAAAAATAGTGATGGTGATGATGAGAGTTTCTATATGTATCAGAGAGTCATGCATGGGAAAATAGAGAATGATAATGAGCCAAAGATGACTTGCCGATTTTACCAAAGAATTTAAAACTGATAATGGTGACTGGCAAGTCGACTTTGGCTCTGTTTCCTTCTCTTCTTTTCGATGTAAGACTCTAGATATCTATCTACGTATCATCATCATTATGCTGCAAATAAATACCTTCAGCATGAGTAAGAGCTTTACCATGACAAGAGAACACAAGATAAGAAGAAGAGGTAGAGTAAAAATAATGATGATGGATGAGAGTTTCTCTTTGTATCTGAGAGTCTTGCATGGAAAAATAGAATATGATATTGAGCCAAAGATGACTTGTCGATTTTACCGATAATTCTAAAACTGATATTGGTACTGAAATTGGTAGCCGGCAAGTTGACTTTGGCTCCGTTTCATTCTCTTCTTTTCGATGTCAGACTCCAGATATGTGCTTATATCATCATCATCATCACTAGTACATCATTATCAGTATATTTATCATCGTCCCCATCGTATTGCATTGTGTAATTACATTAGGAAATAAAAAACAAAAAAAATGTAATACAGTTCAAGGTTGATTTGATTTATTTTTCATTTGCTATTTACTATGAAGCATTTTGCAAGTTTCCCTGTTGTGGTTTCTTTTTCATGTCACTCTCTTTAATCTCATACTATAGACAATTCAGCAAATTTGGAGTATTTGACACTATAAATATGTCTCTGAAACTTTATATCAGTAGATATAGCCAATAATGGATTCTACCAATGTGAATCCATTAGAATATGATTTTTTTCAGTGCCATAAAGGTAAAGAGATATAACAGTGTTTTTGTGATGAAATCAAACCACTTAGCCAAAACAGAAACAGAATTTCTAGTCGAGATATATTACAAACAGATGCAGGAAAGGTCTTTATGCCATCTTAACAGACTTGGAATCATCTTCCAGGGTTGTGTGGTTCTCAACGAGCTTCGTACTGAACAACTGCAAGAGAATCAACGACCACATAATTATCTGGAGAATGATAGATTAGCACGTACAGCAAACGAAAAAAAAAACAAATTAGTAGGCTAAACCGGAATGTATCTATAATTTTTGTCCATTACTAATCAAGAGAGAGTTCAAGAAACCTAAAACCATTACACTACACAACATGGATTACTAATCAAATACGACATTTCACACTACAAGAAAATAATGTTATTGCAACTATAATTTTTGTCACAATATATAGATTTTTCGTCACAATTTTTTTATTGTGACTAATGTGTGACAAATTCAAAAAAGTCACAATAAAATGATCACAAATCATGTTTTGTATCAAAATTGTCACACTTATAGTGACGATCTACTACGGTAGCAGATTTGTTAACAATTGTGACGAAATATAAAAGTCACAAAAATGACACATTTTGTTACGGTTAAAATGTAACATATACGTCACGAGCCGTGACAAAAAATTAATGACAGATTCGTTAGAAGTTCTTACCAAATTTGTGTCACCCATTAGTCACAAACCCCCGACCGAGAAAAGTCACAAATCCGTCACGAGTGGTGACCAAAAGATAGTAATAATATTGTCGCAAACTTTTAATTTGTGACGTTTTGTTGATACTACTATAGTTCATGATTATTAATAATCTGAAAACTGATGCAAATTCGTCATATATTGTAACTACGTAATTATTTTTCAAATATCTATAATACATACAATGAAACACATAATAAAACGTTAAATTACCACCAAATATATACAATAATTAAGAACTAGCATCCAAATCAAAGAACAAAGTAGGTTTGCAAATATAACAACAAGAAAAAAGCCTTAACAAAATACATAATAAAAGATACTAAGAACATGTGGTGAACGTACTCCATGGAAACTGGATAGTGTTGGTGGTGGATCCAGACCTAGACATTCAAACTTGTGATTGACCGAACAAGCTTTTCCATATTTTCAAGTCTTTTTTTTTCAAACTGCAGATTCTCTTTACAGCTCTGTTTAAGCTCTGCTTCCACCTCTTGCAACCTTTTTGTTATTATTTCCACTTCTTCGGAAGCATGTGATTCATTCGATGGAGCTTCAATAGATGGTAAAACCTTACTGTGTAGTGCTCCAAGTCCAAAGACATGTCCTTGTTTAGATGTTCCAGCATTCAAATAAAAATAACAAACATGTGAACAAAAACTAAAGCCATGCAAAATTGTAGTAATAATTAATGAGTAGTATATTTACCACTATGTACATCACAAAAAATCCAGGTGCAGTTAGTGAGTAACAAACAAACCACAACCACAATGACTTGACACTTAAGAAACACATATCACTACTACTATTTTATAATCGTACGTCAATTATATATTGTTTATCATTAAGGATAAATAAGAGAAATAATCAATAATATAACTAACTGTAAATATTTGGCATTAATATATATCACAAAACATTATTCAAACATTACAGTAGTACAAGAGGTTAGAATGTTACCTTGATAAAAATTTCGTTTTTCTCACACTGATCAATTATATATTGTTTATCATTAAGGATAAATAAGAGAAATAATCAATAATATAACTAACTGTATATATTCTGTAGACCAGAAGATTCAAGTTGTCCCAGGCGTTCTTCTATATGCTTTTCATAAGTTTCTGCAACCAATCGAGCTCGCTCATCAACGTAAGTTCCGTCAGGTTTTTGATGTGTTTTCTTCATCACATCAATAAAAGAGAAGTCTTCGTTGTTTGCTTCCTACAAACAATTAAAAAGTACATCGAAAATAAATAATACAAAATTATCAAGAGAAACTAAGAATGGAACTATAAACATTACCAGCACATCCTGAACTTTGGAACATAAACCAGCTCTATGTTGATGTAGATCTAAACCATTGCGATTAGACAATCGAGAAGCACGTGCACTAGCACTCGTCTTTTTGGCTTTCGGTGATCTCCCATAAGAGCGTCCACCTATTGTTGCTGGAGCCATCTAGAAAACCAATTTATAAGGATACGATACGTTGGTACAGTTTTAGTAAGGACACGATACTTTGATACAGTTTAGCAATTCAACTTCAAACCAATTTCTCAAAATCCAACATCATGTAGAAATTACCTTTCTAACTGAAGGCGACGGAGAAAAAAACAAATAAGAGAAGAAATCTACAAAGATAATTTCGTTTTAAGATTTGTTAGGGGCAGAAGTTATCAAATGCCTCAGGTACTTGTGTTTTTCTTGGGGTTATAATTGAGTTCGTGAAATACTTGGCAATACTTAAAGCGCTAGAGTGAAAAAGTTATGGCTCCACTTAAAATTTTTAACGCGGCCTATTAAAAAAAATTAGAAACCCACTACCTGATTTTAAGTCGTGTGTTAATTTTAACAAAAATATTTACTTATTTACATTGAGTAATTTTGACAAGGAAAATACCCCTCATTGGGAAGTGATAGTCGGCTTGATCTTTTGAATGCACAAGCGATAAAATAAATTTTATGCCAAACTAAATAATTTGCGAGTGTTGGTTGAGTCAAGACTCCCTCTACTTCTCAACGGAGGGATCTTTTCTTAAGCTAATTACTTATGGGGTCTCTGCAGAGACACATGTGCACATAAACTTATACTTGTACGTCTAGTGTAATCAAAGAAACTTAGATACAATGATTTGTCAAATACATAATATGGCCAACAAAAGAAATAATTTGGTCAAAAAAAAAAACAAAAGAAATAAAAGATAATTATAAAATACAAAAAGAGGATATTAAATGATTTTCATGTGAATTATTATAAACCTTTTTGCAATTTTTTTTATAAACCTCAAATCCTCATGACCGACTTCAAACACACACAAGATTTAGGGTTTAGGGTTTAGTGTTTTTGATTTAGGGTTTAAGATTTATCCTTAGGTTTAGTGTTTTTAAGATTTAGAGTTTAGTGTTTTTGATTTAGGGTTTAAGATTTATCCAAGAGTTTATGGTTTATCAAGGAGTTTAGAGTTATAGTAAGCTGCTGACGGTGTTAAAAATATTTTTTATTTTTTTTTTACTTATTTTAAAATTATGATATAAATTACCAATATTTTGTTTTCTATTTTAATAGATACTAAATATAAAATAATTAATTCTTATTGGTTGGCGAACCCTCAAATAACCCAAGAATAGCTCTTTATGTTTCATCCGCTACAAGTTCTATGTGTGTTGTCCGTAAAAAAAATTAAAATTTGGTATAATAATTTAACATATTACCAAAAACAAAAAGTTAAAATACTTTGTAGCAAATCTCAATCACCAATGATATTAAGATTCTTAGCACAAAAAACACAGATATAATGGTTTGATTAAATTTTATAATTTGATCATATATAGAGAATCTAATCTCATGTTTACAAATAGAAGTAACGGTTTAGTTTTTGAAACTGAGAAAAAAAAACTTTTTAGAGTAAGAATCAATGACTCTTCACTATGTTATATTCACGTGAATAAAATTTACATGTTTTATTATAAAGAAACTAATTTTAACAAAAATAGTCAGAAAATTTGATGATGTTGTGTCACTTTATAACAAATATATGCGAATTAGTGACGAGTTATGGTCTCATAATTACTAACAATATGTAAGACGGAACTTTTCGTCACTAGTTTGTTATCATTTATGACATTCTTTTGTTACTTTTTATTATGTTACAATATTATGACTAAATAGTTACTATTTTGTAACATAATAGTTTTGTCACAAATTTGTCAGCAAATCGTTATAATATTGTGACAAATTATTTTGACACAAAAATCGGTCGCAATATCAATACAGAGAATTAAAACTAACTTTATCGCATTAATTAGTTTGTCCATCTTTTTTATCAACGAGCTTGTCGTTAATAACATGAAACGGGATCAGAGCTGCTTTCACACGAAGATCAAGAAAACCATGTTTATGTTTATCTAGCTAGACCTACTAATGACAAACTCTCTGATTAGTTGCTGCTTATACGTACCATGTACATTGGCTGGAAACAACGAAAACTGTAAACACAACATTCTCCTTGAAAGTTCATTACGTTCCTACACAAATGAATAATCTAATTAGATTGTTTATACCACTTATCGATAAGGACCACAGGATAGGGTGCTTAACACAAATGGAAAGTCTAGTGATTAGTGGGTAGTGTTAAGAGCTGACGAAAAAAAGTGGGCAGAGTTATGTTACTTAAAAGTTGTGATTCTTGTGAATAACATGTATTAGTATGCTCTGAGCCTTGGAAAATATGATGAAACACATTCTCACCTTAATGACCATTTCGACATTTCTATTTATATTCCGTTCACACATAAAAATGAAATTAATTGCAGTTCGTCAAACATATAAATATTATAAATAAACTTTCTATTTTTGTTTGACGATCGATGACTTACTTTTGCCAATCAACCACATATTAGTCGAAATGTCCAATCCTCAAATAGATATTACAAGTTGATTTCTAACGATGCTTTTGGAGTTTGGAGTGGTGTGACTTGTGAGTGAGGTACGAATACTAATTATTCACATAAAATCTGAAGTCGAATTTTATAATTAAGGTCAATCGATCTTTTAAAGTAGTTATATTCTTCAATATATGGTTATGGTCGAAATTCTTCCTGTTTTTTTTTTCTGCTAGCATGCACTAAAACCATGCACGGATAAGATTGTTCGAATAAGAATATTTTTTGGTTTTCTAAGAATTGCAAAATTAAAATATGAAATTAATTAATACAATCATCACTACATTATTCCTATAAATACATTCATCAAGAGTAAGAACTTTACCATGACACGATCACAAGATAAAGAAAAACAGTGATGGTGATGATGAGAGTTTCTATATGTATCAGAGAGTCTTGCATGGAAAAATAGATAATGATATTGAGCCAAAGATGGCTTGCCGATTTTACTGATTGAGTCTAGAAAAACTGATATTGATTGCCGGCAAGTTGATTTTGGCTCTGTTTCATTCTTTTCTTTTCGATGTCAGACTCCAGATATGTTCTGATATATATCACCATCACATCATCGTTATAATTATATTTATAATCATCATCGTGATTGGATTTATAATTTCATTCAAATATGTTTTTTGTGCAAAGTATTTGATGAATGTTAATACGATGCCCCGATTATTCTTTTACGGGTTTATACAAACTGAAACAAAATAAAAACTTTAGTTAGTATTTTTTTTTCTTAACTTGACATAATATGGAGCATTTTACAAGTTTCCTTGTGAAAGATTTCTTTTTGATACATTGACACAAAATATATGGCTCTGAAACTACTTTAGATGAGATATAGGCATATATAGCCAATATTGGATTCTACCAAAGTGAATCCGTTATTATAGGATTTCTCCATTTACCAAATGGTTAAAAGAGATTACACAAGTCATTGGCAATCAAATCAAAGCCACGTAGCCAAAAACAGAAACAGAAACAGTCTAGTCCAGATATATTACAATCAGATGCAGGAAACGTCTTAATGCCATCTTAGCAGACTTGGAATCATCTTTAGGGGTTGTGGTTCTCAGCGAGCTTCGTATTGAACAACTGCAAGAGAATCAACAACCACATAATTAGACGGAGAGTGATAGATTAGCACTGCAAACAAAAAAAACAAAATAGTAGACTAGACCGGAATGTATCTAACAAAACCATTACACTACACAATTAGGATTAGTGTTGATAGAGGTAAGTCTCACCTCTACGGGTACGCTTCTTGTAGAGAATACGGTAGCCACACTCTCTGCACTGGATCACATCCCCAGACTTCAAAGTGTTCTCTTGTCCACAATCTTCAAAAAATCATTCAGACAAACAAAAAAAAAAAGGTAAACTAAAGCAAACTTTCTGTTAATTCTGTTTTTAGTTGTATAATGTCTGAAGCTGATTAGGACAAGCTTTGAATTGAGCAAAAAAAAAAAAAAACATCAGATTGATTTAGGCCTCCTAACTAAGCCAATTATTAAAATAGATTAGGGTTCATATGGCTACTCAAAAGAGGCGTGTCTTCACATAATCTCTTCTCCTGTGTATTATTAATTTCCGATTCAAAGGTTTCGATGAAAGATTCGAGAAGAGGAAGAAGATGGTTTACCTCCGCAGACGTAAGTAACTGGTTCTGGCTGTTGATCCATGATAACGAATCGAATCCACAAAGCTAGGGTTTATGCGGTGACTTCAAACACGAGCGAAGAGACGACGAGAAAAGAGGATCCTGTGACGAGAGAGGCGTATAACCGCGATACGTGTGGGCTTATTAATTACAAAATGGGCTTATAAGAAAGCCCATAAAAAGCCTCAAATAGCAAGCAAAGTCAACGTCAACGTTGAATCGTAAACCGGAGATTGATCTGCACATCCGGCCCATGTATTACTTCTTACATTTTTATATATTGATATTTTTTTCATAATTAATATTATATATTTTAGATATGTTGAAATATAACTAATTGAATTCAAAAGACATAGACCGAATCGGATAATATGGTTATTTTTGGTACAAATATCCGAACTCGTTTCAGATACATTTGTTATTTAGAAATTTTTATGTTCCTATACATCTTAATCGAACTCATTCAGACTGAGAAGACAATAAATATATTTAGAAATAGTTTTTTATTTAGTAAAATAATTATATGGAGTGAAAAAAAAGAATAAATGTAATACTTTTTATTATTTTATTCACAAAACATGTCTTTGAATTATATTTTTGGCTACGTAATTTTTCACCGATTGAAACTAAAATTAAAAAAAAAATCTTAGTAAAACAAACTAAACCGAACGTCTAACCATATGTAAAACCAGTCATTTTACATTTTTGATTTTATAATTGGCACAAAGTTAATATTGATTAACTAATAAATAAAATTTACACTATTATTATTATGGTAATGTAATTAATGATGTGATCTACTGTTAATGTAATATAATTAATGAAATTATTACACTGAGTAAAATATGGAAAAAAAAATAATGTAATTACTAAAAAGATATTAACGGTTTGTGGAAGTCCAATTGATCCAGTATTTTGATCAAAGGTTCATTAATGTTTTTATAGCAGGAGATTTGAATTTCAATTCCAAAAAGCCGCGAATTTTACAGAATATTGGAGAAAATGCCTATAAGAGATCTTCGATATCGATATAGCACAAAGAGTACCATAAGGAATGGATTTCATAGGACTGTTCAAAGTGATGCAGCCAGGCAAAAATCTTTGTAAAGTAGATAGAACATTTTGTTGTAATACCGTCTATGTAACGGTCGTTTCGGTTTATTCTCTTTAGTTAATAGAATAATAAACGATTTTAAAAGGATATGTTATTGGGGTTTTCTTCATTTGTTAATTTACTCTTAATGATAAATTGATATTTAGGCAAAACCAAACCATAATGACACAAAGTGTAATATTAATTCCGATAAAAGCTAATGACAAATCTAGGATTGGACAAAAAATCCTGACCCGAAGAACCGAGCTGAACTCGTTCGAAAAAGTAGTACCAAACCCTAACCGAAACTGGTTAAATATCCGAATGGATAAAAAAATTTGTTATCAAGAAAACTGGATCCAAACCCAATCCTAACCGAAATATTTTGGTATCGAAATTAGATTTATATAGTTAAATATATTAGTTATTTTGGATTTAATATCAAATATATTAGTTATTTTTAGATTTAATATCCAAACAAATCCAAAATGTATAATATATTTTAAAGTTGTTCAAAATATTTCAAAATGTATACAAATAATCATAAGTAAATATCTAAACAATATTTAAGACAATAAAATACGTCAAATGTCTATTGATTTTTTATCCTAATTTTCAAGCTAAATTATTTTTCTGTTAAGTTTAAGTATTTTATCATATATTGCTCCCGTACTCAAACCAAACTTGGACTGAAATTTATAAATACCCGAACGGAGCTGAAATTTTTAACTCCAAAAATCTGAAACTCAAATGAATTCAAACCAAACCCGAGTGGGTACCCAAATGCCCACTCTAGATAAATCTGAAAAAAAATGATCATATGTGTTAATTGTATTGATAAATAAAAAAGGTTGCAAGAACTTAAAAATGAAATAAAGTAGTCTTTACGACTTTTCAATAGGACATATCATATCATGGATTTGAAAAAGTCGACTAATGAAGACAGGCTTTGTGTTTCATTATGCCCAAATAATTTATTCGCCAAAGAAACAAAAAGTATTAGATACAAAATGTCCCACGTAGGGATCTTAAGCAATATATAAAATAGATAGACCACTTCATTTATCACCAATTAGTTTTAGGTTGGAAACACATCTAGTTTAGCATGGTATCATAGCCTGATCCACGCATTCCAACCCAATCCACATCGATCTAGCCCAAATTTGGCCCATCGATCCTTATCCGAACATTCCAAAATTGGTTTTTCAAGAGTCATCATCTCGAGGAGGCATATTAGACATAAAATGTTCCACATTGGTAGTTGGAAAAGATCCTAACCAACATATAAAATAGATAAACCATTTCATTTATCACCAATTGGTTTTATGCTAGAAGTTCATCTAGCTTAACAAAATGTTCTATGGCGTTTACTCACAGTTTGTTTTCCTTGGCCGGCAAGATATATTGTCATCCATTCAGAGGATTTAAAGCTCATCAGTATCGACTAGATCAATTTTTATCAAACATAAGAGCAAATAAAACATGTAAAAGAAACTTTCTCATTCAGAGCATTTGGTATTTCTGATAGGGAGTCAAACAAATGCAAAAATTAATTTAACTGGTGGTAGCAATCCACTGAGAAAACTGCCAGAATTTTCCAAATTGGCTTTACCAGTTACCATCTAAGTCAAGTAACTTTCGTTCAAAAAAAGTGAAGTCGTTAAATCAACTTTGTGAAGAAGAAAAAAACAAAACTTTATTAGTCTTCAGGACTTCTCAATAGACACCATGTAGTATTTTAATGCTAACAAAGCGGCAAGTTATGCTTAACGGCTATATATTTGTACCAGGTTGGACTATTAACTTAAAACACAAATTTGGAACTTTACAATCAGATAGCAGTCATCAGTTGACTGTGACAAGCCCTCGCTTGCAAACATTATAAAGAGACACCCTAGAACACTTAAGAAGACATTGTTAGCCACTCTAATGAGGACCCTTACATGATCACTATGATAAGTAACTAACATAGAGACAACTGGAAGAAAAGAAAAAAAAAATCAAGATTTTGGATCACGAAACTGAGAAATTCAAATGAAACTGAGAAATTACAAGGGAAAACCGAGGATTGACAAACATTCATATTTTTCTGAAGCATAGTAGTTGAGAAAACCAATTCTGGAAACTTATGTATCTGTATATAGTGAGGAAGCCACAAACACATCATGTCATCAACGCCTGACTATCCTTCTGGCTTTGAAGAACCTCCCTTTGATTGTGTATAGCTGCTTTACAACTTCACGCACGGTCAACCGATTCATAGGAAATTGTTCACAGCACCTAAGTCCCAACTCCAAAATCAGTTTCAAGCACACTTCAAGAGGGAATCCTACTCTGAGACCGCTAAGTAACGATTTGTCCGCAATGTCTAATACATTTTCCGGTAATGCCAACTTGGTGTAGATCTGGAGGGTAAAGTTTCCCCCAAATAACTCATTAGATGGTCTTTTTCCAGTGAACATTTCCAGAAGAAGAACTCCAAAGCTGTACACATCACCATGTATTGATGGTTGTCCTCCCATTGCATATTCTGCACCATAACTCACATAAACAAGATTAGTCTGTTGTTATTTAATATTGTAGGCTACAAAGTGTCTGGTTTGGTACACAGTGACACAACCAATTTAGTTCATTAGTCTATTTTTTATTTAATATTTTAGGCTACAAAATTACACACCCATTGTAAAAAAAGTTTTTTGATGAATAAAATTTAACATTCATTCAAAAAAAATATTGGAGTGACAAGAGAATATACTATCTCTTCATCTTAACATGACACATGTGTGATATGTTTACCTGGTGCGGCATAGCCGATCGTTCCTCTGATGCTGGACGAGCTAAGGGAGGATTGTTGGTCGAATTTGAGGAGCAGCCGAGCTAGACCAAAGTCACTAACATGGGCTGTTAGATCATCGTCTAGAAGGACGTTTCCTGGCTTAAGATCACAATGAACTATAGGGTCATGATAGTTAACATGAAGATACTCCACGGCAGAAGCCACGTCTATGGCAATGTTAAACCTCTCAAGAATGCTCAAAGGCCTTGAGGTATTGTTGGTCCCTTCTAGCTGCTCTTCTCCGTGCAGCCACATATCCAGGCTTCCATTTGGCATGAACTTATACACCAGTGCTCTGAATTCATCACCTTTGAAATCAATGCTCGAGCAAACTGTTAGGAGCTTCACAAGGTTGCGATGCCTCACACTCTTCAAGACTTCACATTCTGCAATAAAGCTCTTGGCAGCTCCATGAAACTTGAGATTTAACACTTTGATGGCAACTGCTCTGTTTTCAGGACCGAGAAATGCTTTATACATAACACCAAAGTTCCCTGTCCCAATCATGTTTCCCAAAGAAAATCCACCGGTTGCACTATGAAGTTCTCCATACCGTACCCTTTCATGTAAGGGTGCAATACTTAAATTATCCATATGACGTGTGTTGCTGCTTACCCTTTGTTTCATGCTGCTTCGTTTCTTGAACCAAGAGAGAGAGATGATAACCATTACTGAAAGAATAAACAAAGTAACAGCTGCCCCAACGCCAATGGCGATTTTCCTTCTCGTTGAAGAATGCTCTCTTGCTTTTGTTTCTAAGCATGGTTTCAGCTTTAGTTCAGCAACCCCTCCACATAGATTTTTGTTTCCAAAGACCGAGACGTTTCTTGATTTTTGAAAAATTCCTTCAGTTGGTACTGGGCCATCAAGATTATTCACAGAGAGATTTAGAAACTGAATAGCAGAGAGGTTTACCAGATACTCAGGTATGGTGCCAGAAAGATTGTTGTTGGACAGATCAAGGAGTCGTAGGTTCCTCAACGCTCTGATATCTATGATGGTTCCTTCAAAAAAGTTTCCGTTCAATAAAATTTCTTCCATGCATAGACAGTTCCCCAGGGTTTGTGGTACATGTCCAGATAATTGGTTGAGTGAAACATCTAGTCGAACAAGACTGACCAACTTTCCTACTTCATTGGGGATCTGTCCTGTTAAATTGTTATGTGAAATATCCAAGGTAACAAGAGATGGGACGTTCATGAGCTCTCCAGGTATGGAGCCACACAGCATGTTGAAATCAAGCCCAAGGTAAAGAAGGTAAGTGCAGTTTCCAAGACTGGAAGGGATGCTTCCTTTGAAATCATTGTTATACAAATAAATTTGCGTTACCATACTGAGGTTCCCAAAGGAAGATGGTATGTCTCCTGACATCATATTAAACTCTAGAAAGCTTCCCGATGGAGGCCGGAATTTCACCTGTCAAGAGGTTCTGTTCAACCTTGAATGATTGGAGGCTCTCAAGATTTCCGATGTCAAGAGGAATGCTCCCAGAGATGGCATTTCCTCCAAGGAAGAGATACGTCAATAGACTGGATAGATTGGATATGAGAGGAGGCAAGTTGCCCCCAAGTTTGTTGTAGCCAACACCAAGAAACTGAAGTTGAGTGCAGTTATTCAAACTGCCAATGAAATCAAGATCTCTAGAGGAGTAATTTCCCAGAGAATTATAAGCAAGCGCAAGTATTTCGAGATTATGTAATCTCCCAAAACTTAAAGGGATGCTTCCCGTCATGTGGCATTCTTCAATATCAAATTTTCTGAGAGATGTAATATTGGCCAGTGAAGATGGTATCTCCCCTTCGAATTTGTTTCCTCCCAAGAACAGCACTTGAATGTCTGGAAAAAGCTGGTCAATGTCAGGCCTTAGTTTACCATAGAAACGGTTGTCGGGGATGGATAGAAACAAAAGAGAGGACAGGTTGCAAATAGGACGCGGAAAAATCCCCGAAAAGCTGTTTCCAGCTATTCGGAGATACTTCATCCGTGCAAGTCTAGACATGCTGTAAGGAATCATTCCTTCCATACGGTTGTACTCTATATCAAGCTTCCGGAGTGATGTTAAGTTCCCAAGAGAAGCAGGGAACCTCCCTGTCAGATTGTTTCCACGGAGAGACAGGATGACAACCGAAGAAAGTGAGCCTAGTTCAGAAGGAACGTCGTGTTCAAGATTGTTGGAGGATAGATCATTGGTCAAAAGGGCAGAACAGTTTGGTATGCCAAGTGAAATCCCACCTCCAAGAACGTTGTTGCTTAGGTTCAAGTGTTGAAGCCTGAACAACTTCCCTACCTCAAGAGGGATGCTACCATGGAAAGAGTTGTCTGCAAGAATAAGAGATGTGAGGAAAGAGAGGTTACCGATGGAGGGCGAGATAACGCCAGTTAGCTTCATCCCGCTGAGGTCTAAACCAGTGACCCTCTTGTGCCTACGACCACATATAATTCCAGTCCAGTTGCAGAGATGAAAAGACTTGTTCCACGAAGCTAAGACAAGCCGGCTGTTCTCGGTTAAATGGGTCTGGAATTCGACCAGGGCTTGTTTGTCCGTCTCATCGTTGAATCTGGAAGCCTGGCACGAGTATACAAGAGCAAGCAAATGAAATAGCATAAGGCTCATACAAGGAAGATGCATTGAAAATAACAAAATTATCAGTTGTGTCAAAAGGACGAAATGAGAAAACAAAACTACTTGGTGAGGGAATAAATTATTTAAAAAGACGGAACCAGAGGAAATAAATGGCAGTAAATTTCCAAAAGTACTTTAACTAAAGGTCGTTGCCTTCTCTATCAACGTGTTTGAAAAGAATCAACGTACATGCATCAGTAAGAGAGAAACTATGTCAAATCAACATAGGCCAAGCATCACAATTACAGTTCTTTATAACAAATATAAGTTAAGTAAGAAAGTGAGTTTTATGTTTTCTTTTATTAACATGTGAGTATTCCAGACTTATGAATATGCTCACAATAGATTTCAAAGAGATGTGCAACTCATGGATAGACGTTATCTGAATATTTAAATAAACCGAAAACAAGAGCTCATATCAATGAAAGTGTCTAAGAGCAATGTGACTTAGTTTCATGCAGTTTGTGGATCAAATTTCAAACGTGTTCGCGTCTCAAACCCGTCTCATTACCACTCGACCACAAGGTTCCAGACAACAAGGTACCAGACAAGTGAGTGAGTTTTATGTTAGCAGCAGCAAACAAAGGAAAAACATTAAAAATGAGGGATATCACTCCAATAATACATCATTTTACGAGAAAAATAAAAATATATAAATAGTGTGTTACCTCATTATCATAACGCTATTCACAAATTCATTTTGATGTTTAACTTTTTTTATTTGAATAACCATTTCTAAAATTTTGACCAAAAAAAAAATTTATGCATAAACAAAATATTACTTTTAGAAACTTTTTATTTAATATGTATATAATGATTAAACTTTAAAACATATTGATAATAACAAATTAGTTAAATACTTAAATATAAGACTTATTATTCAATAATGCTACATATAAAATAAAAATATGATAAAAATAAATAATAACATTAATAATACATAACTAATACCGAAAATAAAATAAAAACAGAAAAAAATTTCACATAACATAGAATTTTTTTGACAAAAATAGTTATGTTTAAAAAGAACTCTGCCATTGCTTTCTATGTTGCTATATAATTTTAATAATGTAATAAATAAATACTAAAAATCTATAAAAAAAAGTTAGATTAACAAGTGAGTATAATTTTTAAATTTTATCAAATAAAGAACTTTATGACATATGTTGATTTGACATAGTTTTTGTAAGTAGATAACATTTAGAAATTATACTCACTCGTTACAAGTAGATAAAAAATTTGGCCCATAACATTTAATTTTCTATTTTTTCTCCTACAAATAACTTATTTATTATTAAATATATATAATATCTTACCTATTATTTTAATATTTTCAAAATAAAATATTTTAAAAGACAATCTTAAGATTTAAAAATTATACTCACTTTTTAAATCATTTAAAATTTATAACAAGTGAGTATAATTTTTAAATCTTATCAAATAAAGAACTTTATGACATATGTTGATTTGACAAATCTTAAATGTTATGGGCCAACCTAAACTATTTGTAAGTAGATAAAAAATTCTTTATGTATCAAATATTTATATTTGTGATTAATTTGTACTTTTGTCTTTTGGGTTACATGTTCGGGTTTGGATAATAATACTTCGAGTTTGGATATGTTTTGTACCACCTTACAGACTCACTCTGGTATTTACATCCATTATTTTTTTAGAGTTAATTATCAAATGATTTATTGTTTGAAGATTTGTTCCTTGTTTTGGTTACTATTTACTATAACAATTTGTTACATTTTTCCTCTCCAATTTTTCCTTCTAATTTATTCCATATAGTTCTTTAGAAATTTTTTCTCTGCAATTCCTAACGTTCATTAAAGTGGTCACCAGTTAAACTCATGTTCAGTGGTGTACTATATGCTTGTAGAGCTGGGAATTTTAATCATTGCCCGCAGGTTCCGTACTGTTTGATTTTGACCCGCCGCGGGACGGGTGCTGGTCGAACAATTTGAAAATTTTGAATAGTTGGTACAAGTACGGGTTGAGATTATTTTAAGCTGGCCGGTACGGGTCAGCCGAACTTGAGTCGCGGGTATCCGATAATCCGCAAATTTTTTTAAAAAAGTTTATAAAAAAAAATCCGTAAAAATATATAAAATATTGTAAATATTTATATAATTTTAATTATAAATATTTTATTTTAATATTATTTTTTAAAAAATAATAATTTTTAATTAAAATAATTCTTTTTAAATAAAATAATTCTTTTTAATATAATTAATATTACCCACAGGTTTGGCGGGTTTCGGCGGGGCGGGTGCATATTTAAAAGTTTTTGTTTGCTGGTTATGCTGATCGAGTTTTTGAATAAAAAAATGATTTGACCCAATTGGACATTTAGATAAAAAATAATTTAAAGTAGAAAAGTCTAAGTCAACTAACATAAACCAAGTCTACTCAGATATCAATCAAGCATGTCCTCTCCAATACTCTTCCCTTTCTCAAAACCAAATTTTCGTCTGATCTTGCTATTATTCTTCTTGTTCTACTTTCACCATCTTCCTTGTGCTCTAAGTCAACCAGACCTTAAATCTTGCGATCAACTGTTTCACTGTGGGAATATCTCAGCGGGGTTTCCTTTCTGGGGAGAGGCTCGACCAAAACCTTGTGGTCATCCTTCTTTGGGGCTTCAGTGTGACCAAAACTCGGACAAGACATACTTTACCTTCTCAGGTCAGATGTACCGTCGCCTTTACATGGACAACTCAACCAACACCCTTGGATTTGCGAGGCAAGACTTTTTAGTTGGATCATTCTGCAATTCTACATTCACCGGTACAACATTGACTAATGAACTATTTCAGCTTTCACCAGAGTACACGACCCTCTTTGTATACTATCTCTGCGAACCTCATCTTCCCAATCCCGCGAATTTCAAATGTCCAAAGATTGGTGTGGCCTCAATGCATCAGAGCAATGAAAATCATGAAAAAATGTTATGCGAGTTTCAACATCACTGTTCCCACAAGTTATGTCCCAGAGAGGGAAACTTTGGATATGACCCGTTTACAAATTGTTCTCCAAAAAGGATTCGAGGTGAAGCTGATGATTGAAGGAACGTGTCAAGAATGTAAATCCACTGGTGGAGTCTGCGGCTACGATGTCGGCATTCCTGTTTGCTGCAAGAGAAACTCTTCATCAAAAATCAAATGCAATCAAATGCTCCCTTCTGGTATGTTTCTGAACTATTAGCAAGTTTCTTTGTGCATCTTAATTTATTCCCTTTGACAAAACTTGTAACAATTTGCTCATAAGTCGATTTCCAGCCTCGTAAGTTCCACTAAGACACATAACGCAGCATTTACAACATACTAATCACCATGTCACAAATATCCTTATATATTTTATACCATCCATTGGAGTATTTTTTACATTTCGGATCAAGTATATAGAGATTCATGTTTTTGGGTTCCTATTCGGATTTCGTGTTTTTGCCCAGACCTAATGTCTACCAGTCCATTGGGAGACTAAGTCATACTAACCCACCTAGTTCCAAGAGAAATTTCCGGGAAATTATTGGAGACCTAATGTGTTTTTCTTATGGAGCCCTACAAAACCGCAAAACCAGGTAGGTGCCCATTCTCTTCCTTTCTAGGATTCTAAATTCACTGTTTCAGTTCAGTTAATCTGAATCTTTAGTTCGGTTTGGTAATGATCTTCCACGAGAACCAGATCTCCTCTCTTCCTCGTCCTTTTATCTGGAACTAGTTTACATAACATGAAAATGATTTATTACATTTCTTTTCTGGTGATCATTCAGAGAAGCTCCCTTCCCTTCCTCAGAAACTCCTAAGTTCTGTCTTAATGATATGAATAAGTTCTGTCGTGACTTTGAACTGACATATTTTTTCATGCAGGCCTCTCCAAAACAGCAAAAATAGGTGTCTATTATTTTTCCTTTCAAGAGAAACAGTTTCAGTTGAACATACCTTAGAAACTGATTGTCCTTTTTTTTCCCTGTCTCTAGGCATCGGAGTGGCTTCTGGATTCTTGGGTTTGTTTCTGACCCCAAAAACTTTTGAGAACTGTTTTAAGTCTTCCAATAACTCAATAAAAATTATAACTCCAATAAAATTTATCTGTTTTCTAGGATCAATTGCAATTGGTCTTCTCTTGTTCATGGCATTTTCATCAGGCTTTGGAAAGAAAAAAAGTACACATCATCGGAAATACCAGAACCTAGGGACGCTAGTACAACTGAAACAATACAGTTACGCAGAAGTGAAGAAAATTACAAAATCATTTTCGTACACAGTTGGAAAAGGAGGTTTTGGAACTGTTTACGGAGGAAACCTACGTGATGGTCGTAAGGTTGCGGTGAAAAACATGAAGGATTTTAAGAGCAATGGTGAAGACTTCATCAATGAGGTCGCTAGCATGAGCCAAACATCTCATGTTAACATTGTTTCTTTGCTTGGTTCCTGTTATGAAGGGACCAACAGAGCAATTGTGTACGAGTTTCTAGAAAGAATTCACTGAATGTAGATATGAGTACACTATATGGTATTGCTTTAGGTGTTGCTCGGGGAGTTGAGTATTTGCACCATGGCTGCAGAACAAGGATTGTTCATTTTGACATTAAACCTCATAATGTACTGTTAGATGATAACCTCTGTCCTAAGGTCTCGGACTTTGGTCTCGCTAAGCTATGTGAGAAAAGAGAAAGCATATTGTCATTTCTAGACACAAGGGGAACTATAGGTTACATTGCACCAGAGGTGTTCTCAAGACTGTATGGCCCAGTCTCCTACAAGTCAGATGTTTATAGCTACGGAATGTTGGTTCTCGAGATGATCGGAGCGAGGAACAAAGAAACAGAAGAAAATGTTGCTTCTAACTCTAGCTCGGCTTACTTTCCTGATTGGATATATAAGGATCTTGAAAATGGAGAGCATACATGCGTAATTGGTGATGGTACCAAAGAGGAAAACGAGATTGCAAAGAAGATAGATCTTTTTTTTTTTTTTGATAATCTAGGGGTTCCCCGCTTCGCGGGTCATTCCCCTGGGCCCGGTCAGGCAGCGGTCCACTTCACCCGGGAGGGCTTTACCTGGGCTGGATCGAACCCAGTACCGCTTTGGTGTCCAGAAGAGGCAGGGTAGTTTCCGCATGGGGAGGAAATCGAATCCGGATGGTGGTTGCCACCACAAGCCCGTCCTGCCACTTGGACTACCTGGTCCGGACAAGAAGATAGATCTTGGTGGGTCCTTGGTGTATTCAGCCATGTCCATCTAATCGTCCAGCCATGAAACAGAGGTGTTGAGATGATGGAAGGAAGCTTGGGTGCAATCGAAGTCCCTCCTAAGCCTTCCATGCAAATATCCAGAAACCCTCTTCCAGATTCGTCATGTCTTTCAGAAGTGAATTCAAACAACTCTGAGGAATTGATTTGATTCACAAGTTGAAAATCTATTTCCGAGTCTCCATCATATACTTGGTATAAACTTGTGTGAGAAAATCTATTTCTTAAAATGTTTCAAAGTGTCTTTGTTTGTTTATCCAACAAACTGTCTTTATTATATGTGATGGACAAGACTCTGACTCGTTAATGGATTCCAAAGTAGATTCTTGGATTCTCCGAATGGCTGAAGGCTGCGATTTTCAACCAAGTAAATATTTTTGGATTTAATTTCAGCTAAACAGAAAATAGAATTTTGTGTTGTAACAATTGTGAGGAAAAACAGATGCGGAAACAGATGAATAAAAGCGATGTAACTACGACACAGATATTTAACGTCGTTCACCCCTAGGGCTACGTCCACGGGTAAAGAGATATCTTATTATTGGAGGCGATATTGAGCTTACAGAGTGCGAGTTCAGGGTTACTTCGAATACAAGATATATATAGTAACATCTCGCATCTAAAACCCTAGAATAAACGGACTCATGGGCTTAAGCCCACGATCAGATGTAACATCCATAATAACTTGATGCAACGCTCTTGATGCAACCGAGTCGGTATGATGTACGTGATGTAACATCCATCGCCTAGATGTAACATCCAGATTCAAGGCATATCAACAATTCTATACCTTGACTTGAATCCTCTCAATAACAGATGTACCAGATGCACCTTCAAGTGCCAGATGTACCAGATGCGTTTCTCTGCGCCAGATGTACCAGATGCGCCATCAGCGCCAGATGTACAAGATGCACTTTCAAGTGCCAGATGCGCCATTAACACCAAATGTACCAGATGCGTTCTTCAACGCCAAATGTACCATCGCTCTTTTTGCCTCATATGTCCCTTCAGACCAGATGTGTTGCTCTGACGAACCAGACGCCCTTTAACGGCCAGATGCTCAACTAGAGCCAGGCGTTCGTCATCAGCCGGATATCCCAACGGACTAGATGTCCCAACGGACCAGATGTCCCAACGGACCAGACGCCCCCAACGGGCCAGATGTCCCAACGGGCCAGATGTCCCAACGGACTAGATGCCCCAACGGGCCGGATGTCCCAACGGACCAGACATCCCAACGGACTAGATATCCTTGCGGACCAAATGTCCTTGCAGACCAGATGCTCCAACGGGCCAGATGTCCTTGCGGACCAGATGTCCATGCGGACCAGATGCCCCAACGGGCCGTTCGCCCCAACGGGCAAAATGTCCTTGCGGACCAGATGCCCAACGGGCTAAACCATATACATGGTGAGATGAATATTTGCAGTGCACAGAATACTGATATGTTCATCTGAAGACATCACGAACCTTGTCAACACTTCATTAATGTAGGCCTTCTGTGACAAGAACAACTCCTTCTCCCTATCTCTTATCTCTGAAGATCTCCATCCCTAAAATCTTCATTGCTGCACGCAAATCCTTCATCTCAACTTCAAAACCCAGAAGCTCCAGCTTCTCGATGTCACACTTCTCTTCAGCTAACAACATGTCATCCACGTAGAGTACCAAACAGATGAACGTCGCATCCTTCAACTTACTCATGCAGACACACCAATCATAAGGACTTCTGATGTAGCCCAACTTGATTATATACCTGTCGAATCTCTTGTACCATCCTCTGAGAGACTGCTTAAATCAACAAAGTGACTTCTGAAGCGTACACACATAGTCATCCTTTTCAGGAACTCGACAACAATCTGGCTGAGTCATGTATATCTCCTCTAGCTCTCCATGAAGATACACTGTCTTCACATCAAATTGCTCAAGCTCCAAGTCCTGACGTGCTACCAGCGCTAGCAACACTCTGATGGACGTATGTCTGACCATCGATGAGAATATCTCATTGTAGTCTACTCCATCTCTCTGACTGAAACTTATTGCAACAATCCGAGCTTTATACTTAGCTCCTTCTGCCAGTGATGCTCCATCCTTAATCTTGAAGACCCACTTGCATGTAACATCCCTTCTCTCCGATGGTAATGTGACCAGGTCCCATGTATGATTCTTCTGATGAGACTCCACGTCTCTCGTTGCAACATGCTATTTATCAGATTCGGGACTAGAAACAGCTTCCATGTAAGTAGATGACGCATCCACTTCCTCTGCAACCTGAAGTGCATAACCCACCATATCTTCGAAGCGATATCTCTCTGGTGGCCTGACATCAACCCTTCTTGGTTGATCTTTCACGATGCTACACTCTGTAGCGTCAAGCGGTTAAATCTTTGTAGACTCCAACTGAACATCTTCTACACGCTCCTCTTGATTTGATTTTATGTGTGTGCCTGCACATCGATCACTTCATGATCATCTTGTAGCTCCACCTGTTCATCAGTGCTACCCTTTTCTGCTTCTGAACTGGACCCTGAGCTCCTAACCATAGATGTTTCATCGAAGACACCATTCCATTCGGTTTTCTGATGGAGACCAGACCATATATCCTTTTATTCCATCATTGTAGCCCATAAACACTCTTAAAAGTGAATATTCGGCAAATCTATCTAACCACACCTCAGAAGGTATCATGCACTCGATGCCTATGTGGGGAACAAGATTTATCAAGTAGCAAGCCGTGTTAACTGCTTCAGCCCAAAACCGCTTCTCTAAACCAGCACTCGAGAGCATGCACATCGCTCTCTCTAGCATTATCTGGTTTATCCATTTTGCAACACCATCCCGTTGTGGTGTTCCCCTGTCTGTAAGATGTTTGGCAGATGTTGCATCCTTACAAAATTGTTTAAACTCTTTCGAGCAGAGTTCCAAACCAATATCAGAATGAAGCATATCTTGCTTCGACAGATGTTGCATCCCACACTCACCTATATGTCCAAGCCTCATATGCCATAGCTTAGTCATATCTTCCTCTGGGATCTCTGGCGATGCAACATTTGCTGAACCGGTAACCGTTGTACCCTTCAACAAATACAGAGTATCGTTCATGAAACCCTTCAGAATCACATCAGAACCCTTGCATACATTCAGAACTCCATCACCACCCGAATATTTGAACCCTCTATTGTCCAGAAGACTCATGAATATCAAATTCTTCGTCATTGATGGAACATGCCTAACCTCGTTCAATGTGCAGAATCTTCCATCATGTGTCCTGAGCTTGATTGAGCCGATCCCAGCAATCTTGCAGACAAAATCATTTGCCATCTTAATCTTGCCGTCAAGTACCTATGTGTACTTCGA
Source organism: Brassica napus (assembly GCF_020379485.1). Lineage (NCBI taxonomy): Eukaryota > Viridiplantae > Streptophyta > Magnoliopsida > Brassicales > Brassicaceae > Brassica > Brassica napus. Next base: position 72,793,027 of record NC_063446.1, read on the forward strand.
AAACCACTCTCTCCTCGGTGTCATATGGTAGGATGCTCCTGTATCCAGAACCCACACATCAGAAGAGTGTGTGTGTCCGTGCACAACAAGAGCGATGTCACTATCAGACTTGGCTTCATCCTCAGCTACTGCAGCAGATCCAGACTGTTGCTCCTTCTTCTTCTTGAGACAGTCTGACTTCCAATGTCCCTTCTCTTTGCAATAGTTGCAAATATCAGATGCTTTAGGACCCCTTGGAAACGACTTCCTATCTTTTGAAGTCCTTATGTTCCCATGTCCCTTCACACCACTGACAAACAACCCCGATGCTTGATTGTCTGTCCCTGAGCTGGATGCCTTATGGCGCAATTCCCGACTATGAAGCGCCGACCTAACTTCTTCCAGTTTCACTGTATCTTTGCCAACAATGAACGATTGCACGAAGTTCTCGAAGGAGTTCGGCAGAGATACCAACAGGATTAGTGTCGCGTCTTCATCCTCCACCTTAACATCGATGTTACGCAGCTCCAGTAATATCACATTTGGCTTGTCAAGATGGTCGCGAAGCTCAATACCTTCTTGCATACGCAAGGCAAAGAGGCGTTGCTTCAGAAGTAGTTTATTCGTCAGAGATTTTGTCATGTACAAACTCTCCAACTTCTGCCACAAACTAGCAGCCGTTTTCTCATCTGATACTTAGATGATAATCTCGTCTGCTAGACACAACAAAATTGTTGAGAACGCTTTCTCTTCCAGAGCCTCCAAATCAGCTGCTTCAGATTTCTTCCCTGACAATGGTCCCCAGATGCCTTGTTGCTTCAACAACGCCTGCACCTTAATTTGCCAAAGACTAAAGCTATTTCTCCCATAAAACTTGTCGATCTTCGCGTTTATTCTAGACAACTTCTCACTAGATCACAACCTGAAGCTCTGATACCAGTTTGTTGTAACAATTGTGAGAAGAAACAGATGCAGAAACAGATGAATAAAAGCGATGTAACTACGACACAGATATTTAACGTGGTTCACCCCTAGGGCTACGTCCATGGGCGAAGAGATATCTTATTATTTGGAGGCGATATTGAGCTTACAGAGTGCAAGTTCAGGGTTACTCCGAATACAAGATATATATAGTAATATCTCGCATCTAAAACCCTAGACTAAACGGACTCATGGGCTTAAGTCCACGATCAGATGTAACATCCATAATAACTTGATGCAACGCTATTGATGCAACCGAGACGGTATGATGTACGTGATGTAACATTCATCGCCTAGATGTAACATCCAGATTCAAGGCATATTAACATTTTGACAAGTAAATTTAGTGTAGTAGCTTAAACACAGGTGAGGATGAGTAAGAGTCTATAGAAGCAGATGGTCGAGGTTTCAAACATTATTATCTAATTAAATGACTCATAAGCACGTCTGTGATTAAGTACGGCTTAAACGTTTGTCAACTATACTTTAACTCACAATTTACAGCTATAGTTTATTTGTTTTCACATTTTTGTTATTATTTACAAGATTAGAACTTATACAGTTTATCTGGTTGTCTCTGATTTATCCGGTCTTGTGATACTTGATATAATTACTAAATTCCAAAATAAAAACAAAGAGCTGTATCTCCATATTTGTAAGAGATCATATAATAATTTGTGTGTAATAAGGTACATGTACAAGAGTAAAGCTTTCAACAACAAGAAATCATCAAAAAAGAAGTATCAAGAACAAAAAAAATCGTAAGTCAAAAGGTTACAATATAAATCAAACGAACACACATGAAACAATTATTTATAGGACAGATAATAAAATAGTGATGTTTGATGGTTTCCATGAAACACTTCCTTGGAGAATCAAAAAAGATTGATCCATGCACATCCCAATGCCAATAAATGAACCAAAACTCAGACCACGTTCATCTGTTTCTTCTTTCCTTCATATCCAATTCACCTTTTCCCCCAAGATTTCTCTTCTTCCTTCACTCCATTTATACTCTTTCATTCCTTTTGCCACTTCTTCACAACTCTCTCTCTCTTCTTTCACCCACAAAAGGGTTTTTTCTTTTCTTTCCTCCATCACATTCTACACCAAAAGTCTCAACATTTTCTCTTGATTTTATATAAATAGCAAAAAAAAAACACATTGATTGTAGTAATGGCCGAGTTAAAGAGTAAGTTAAATAAACGTCACGCCTTCACAAGCAAATGTGCATCCTTGGTGAAGGAGCAACGAGCTCGTCTCTATATTCTTCGTCGTTGCGCTACCATGCTTTGCTGCTGGTACATACATGGCGATGAGTAATGAGATGACTCTCATCCTTCAATATATAATACACATATATTAATAGATATCTCAATGACCCTATTCGCTAGTTCTTGAAGCTCTCCTTTGGCTTCTTTGCCATTTCAACAAAAAAAACTTCAGTTCTCTTTCTGATTTGTTATGACGCAAACTCTTTTACATTCCATCTCATTTTTTAACCTATAAAGGATCAATCTTTTGTCCTTTAGGTTTTATTTTTTGGTTTGCATCAGACAAGAGAGAGAGAGCAGCAAGAGATGTTTATCTGCCAATCAAGCCAGAGTGTTACTGTGTCTGAAACAGAGAAGCTAGAGATGCTGATTCTGTAAGGAACTGAAGATACTTCAAGGGTTATGATTAGTGACACTTCTGTAATATTTTCAGTTTCATTGCATCATGTGTCCTAATAAAGAACAATAAATCTAATGGTAAATGTTAGAACCATATCGAATAAAGTATTCTTCTTTTGCATCTCAACATCCTAATAATAACACAACAAGAGTTTTCACTTGTCACCATCTAGATATCTATAGATCATAGTTTCCATGTTCCCAACATTTCATGCCCAATCTTTGAAAATCAACATCATGTAAACAGGAACGTTGAACGCCGCAATGACAATGCTCATCATGACTGTACGTATCACTCTCTGGATCACAAGCTTCGTTCTTGACTTCGATGCTGATCTCATTAGAGGATCCGACACTCCAACACCTACATTTGAGTCCATCACATTTTCGATATCGTTCTTTCTAGCTGCAGATCTCAGCACAGCATTGCCCCTACAAAGATTAATAGAATATCAAAACTTGTGCCCATAGAGAGTAACCAATGGATGTTGAGATCTCACTCACCTTTCTATTTGAGATTTATCGCTTTGACGCTTCACTGGAGCTTGAAGAACTTTCTTAACGAGATGCATAGACCCTTCTGCGTCCCACACCATTTCATACTCACAGTTCTCATCTTCATTCTTCTCTTTCGTGACACCGCTTAAGAAGCTTAACTTCATTACACTTGAGATAGTGTCTGCAGCGTTGTTTAAGAAGCTTATGCCATGGTTTGGCCAGAGAAGGAGAGCGAGAAGGGTCAAAACGAACAGAGAAAGGTACCTGGTATAGTTCAAAAATCAGACACAGAGATCAATAAACATGAATTTAAAAATAATCACAGAGCCAAGAACATACCATATGTAGATGAATAATTGTCTCGGAAGGAAGCATAGTTGAGTGTGCAACATACTGTCTTGATCAGATGAGTTTTGATGGATGGCGTTGGGAACAGATAATAGCATGAATGAGGGATATAAATTTCCTTGTTGCCAGCTTATAGTCCCTAAAGTATGCTGCAATATGATATATACCATCAAAGATTGTCCACAGTGGAAATACAAATATTATGTGGTTATATTACCTCAGTTACAGATCCTGCTTCAGACTTGTGAGTTAGAGTACACTGGTCGTGATCATGGCCAGACAGAACTAGCGTCTGCATAAAAGGCGTTGGAATTAGTGAGAGCCTAACAGAGATGGGGACTTTGACATGAATAAATTACAGAAGTTTTTTTATCTTACCGGTTTGATTAACTCCAATAACCTCTTTGATGATTCTGCAGTGATATAGTTCTGATACCTGAGTACAAAAAAGGACATGCATCGGATTAGTTTCTCCTTGTTAAGATGGCTTTACTACAAGTTCTGTATATTATAAAATGGAAAAAATAAAGGCAGAAGTTTACATTACTTCTTGATCTTTAAAATGGCGCCATAGCCGCTGTAACATGAAAGGGAATGCATTATTAGACCACAAAACAAAGTGTTCTAAAAATCAGTATAGGCAAATCGGGTCTAAACGAAACGATTTTTTTAAAACAATTCTTTTTAAAGTTTGGTCTAGACATTCAAAAAATCGGTCAAGAATCGATTTCTTTAACATTGGTATTGAGTTTATTTACCTGATCAATGACAGAAGAAGCACGGTGAGGGCCGCATGGGGTTTGATCTGGCCGGTATAATGGGATGTGTGTCAATAAAACTCTAGGATGTGATTTTGCATCTAACAAAAAAAAAGATTTGTGTAAAGCTTCACATATCAGAAGATAGTAAATGCAGAAAAGGATATAAGCTGAATAAACACACACACCAGAGGAGACATTTTGTACAAACTTCCAAACCTCTGATGCCAATTCCTTTTGAGGATTCCCTGCAAAACATCTTTTCAGTTACAGAAGACAAAAAAACTTATAAGGATACATAGAAAAAAAGCAAAGTTTTTGTAATAAACCATCAATAGCTTGTGCATCAATGCTGACGAACTCAGTACTTCCAATAACAAATCTACGGTTTCTGCTCCCAAATGCTTTCTCATATCTATTAATCACCTGTTAGAATATTAAAGTTATGTCAATCAATAGATTGCTACTCATATAGGAAAAGAGGTGATAAATGTCATACGTCTAGCTTATGGGAGGCAACACGAGAGTAGCCAATATCATGGTTCCCTGAGATGTAGAACGTAGGGACGTCTCCAGCTTGTCCTTGTGAGTTCATCCCAAACACATGTTTAAACCGGCTTAAAGACTCATACCACCTGATTCAATAGCTGACTTTTCAGCATTGACATGAGCCATTTTTTGAAAAGAGACGAACAAGGAGAGGGGCTTACTCTTCCTCAGGGAGAAATGGACCACCATCGAAATAATCACCTAGAAATAAAACGACGTCTGGTTTGAAAGGCAAGACAGACTGAAAGAACGATCTCCGCATGTTTACATCAGTGTAGAACTGTGCAACCTCCAAAGCAAGCGTCTTTGAAGACAAACGAAACGATGTCTTATCCATGAGCTGCAAACAACACACAATCAGATGATAGGCTCTCCATTAACACACACACACAACAGTATTGAAAAAGCATTTGAAGAGCTAGTTACCTGTGGATCAGTGACAATAGCTACTTTAGTAAACTTCACATCACTCTCCACTCCATCACTCTGCAAAAAAAAAGAAGGAAGAAGCTAACAGAGATGACCAAGAACAGTGACTAGACAGCTTATTTGAGATGCTTACAGCTTACATATCAAAGATATTACTAACCCGAAAATAGTAATGCCGAGAGTGTTCTAAAAATCGGTCTAGGTGAAAGAAACGATTTTTTTTTCTGTATGATCTCTCATCTAATCAATAATTCCTTATAAAACGCATAATTACCGCCTAGCGATTTCTTGAACATTAGCCGAGACAATCAATGTTTCAATTTCAAATCATTTCTTTACCATACAAAAAAATTATCCTACTTTCGGACAGAGCAAGCAACTATAAGATCGAAGTGTCATTGCATCTAAACTCTTGTTCAGACCCAACATTGATTGGAATCAAAGTTTTAGACTTTACCATTCGTTGATTGATTATAGCCATTTAGACTAGATATCTAAGTTTCAATTTCAAATCATTTCTTTACCATACAAAAAATTATCTTACTTTCAGACAGAACAAGCAACTACAAGATCAAAGTGTCATTGCATCTAAACTCTTGTTCAGACCCAACATTGCAGATCAGTTATCGAAAAAGATGGAAACTTTAGTGGAGAACTAGAGAGGGACCTTGAGGAGATGATGGTGAGGCCAAGAACAAGTGAAGAGAGAAGGAACCCAGAAGGCGAACATCTCGCCGTAGAGGATCGACGAAGCCCAGATGAGACATAGAGCCACCGTGAGCTTGTGGTGGTGTTTCATATCTTTCAGAGCATCTGAATCTCTTTCTCGGCTTGCTCGCCCGAGAGATATCTGATGATCGCTTGTTGACCAAAAAAAGAGCGGTAAAAACGCGACGCTTAGATGCGTTTTGAGTTGTAACACGGCCGTAGTATGAGAATCCAAAACGTCATGTAGTTTTTAAAAAAACGGCACGAATGTTGTAGTATTTCGACCGAGAAAAAGTTTGGGCCGAGTTTAATATTGCGCCTAGTCATATCGGAACTATAATGCTTCGTAAAAAGGCTATTAAAGAAAGAGCTCCTTGAATCTCCGCTCTCTCGCTCTGTTTCAAAGGTTAGTCTCTGAATCTCTCATCGATTCAGTACAATGTACGAAGTAACTTTTTGCATTAGTGAGAAGGAGAAAATAATACATGGTAAACAAAATAACTCATATATTCATCAAATCAGCTACGTCCATGGATAAAAATAACTATTATTAGAAGTTGAAATACATTTTATAAATATCAGAATCATAGAAACCGAAAATTCCCATTAAACAATATTTTATAAAACTAATTGATTTTCAGGTTGGACTCATAAGAAAATAAAATAAAATCAGCAACCATAAAAAGTTAAAAACATCCAATAAAATCAGTGAAATCTCTGACTAACTTAAACAGCAAATTATACCAAATTCAAAGTCTATCATGCCCTGACTTTTTGCTGTTTGTTTCTTAAGGCAGCTTAACTTCTTCTTTTTTGAAACTAAGACAGTTTAACTTTACTAAGAAAATTTTTGTGAGATAACCAAAAGAAAAAAAGAAATTAAATTTGTAGTAAGAAGATAGAAAAAGATAGGAAGAGAAATGAGGAGAGGGTTGGATTTTGGCTAGTTGATGAATTGTAGTTTTTTTCTTGGTCATTTGGCCTAATTTTCCAAAAAATTTCAAACCATCTAAAATAAGATTTATTTGAACTTAACAAAAGAAGAAAGATACTTACAATATAGGGTAACACATCTACTGTTTTATTATGTAGCGGATTAATTAACATCAGTTTGACATCTTTCCAAATCGACATACCAATTAACATAGGTCAGGTCATCTTATATTATTTGGATAAGGGCCAACAAAATTATTATTGAAAGAGAAACACGCCGTGCGTCTTGGCTGGAGTAAAAACGACAGCCCATCACTCGTAATTAGTTTAATCATTAGTACAAGTACAACAACTAATAATTAATTTATAATGGTCAAAAGATAATTTTTAGAAGAAAAAAAAAACCACCGTCATATGAGGAGAAGTTGTCGTGGGGATTATGATGAACAAGGCCGGCTTATTAGGGGGGACACGCGATGCGACTGCCCCGGATCCAAGTCCGTGTCCCCCCGTATAATACTAATTAAGGGGTCCAATTTTTTTTATAATCTATATTTTTATATATTAAAAATTATAAATATAACAAATAAAATTGAAAAGGGCCCCAATTATTTGATATGTATATAGTTTTATTTTCATTACAAAATATTACTGATTAAATTTTAAAAACATTTTAAACATTACCTACATATAAATTTTAGAGGGTAAAAAAAAATATTTTTCGCCCTAAGGCCCGTAACAGTGTTGAGCCGGCCCTGATGATGAATCAACCTAGTTTTGTTTTCCACGACATTTTCCTTGGCAAATGTTTTCCACATAACATTCCATATCATATTTTGAACATGGTTACATTTTAGTATAAGAGATTAATTTTTGTTTATGTAATTTTAGGATGCTATGTCATAAATACGGAATAAAAATGGTAGAATCAAGTGATAAAACTTAATTAAACTGTATTTTATAAAAGATAGAATGCTTGATTGCTTATCTTATTGATTACAAGAGTTCTCTTTATATAGAGATACAAGTAACGTAGAGGATATACATGAGTCTCAGTTGTAGATAACAACGAACTATATACGAAGTTAATCTACTAAATAAGATAAGAGTTATCTTTAATATTGTACTTATCCTAATATCCCCTCAAGACGGTGCACGATTAGTAATACCGATCTTGGTAAAGAGCATCCCGAACCGGTTTCTCGTAAGCGGTTTGGTAAGGCCATCAGCTAACTGGTCCTTGGAAGAGACATGTGACACACGCAGTGTATGATTTTGGACTTGTTCTCTTATGAAGTGGTAGTCAAGAGCTAAGTGTTTCATCCTTGAAAGGAATACTGGATTGGTACTGAGATATGTAGCACCAATATTGTCACAGTAGATAGTGGGAATATTGTCAAGCTTGACACCAACCTCACAGAGTAGTGAGTAGAGCCAACGAACTTCAGAAGCTGCAGCCGAAACTGCACGATATTCTGCCTCCGTCGAGGAGCGAGCTACTCCTGTCTGCTTTTTGGTCGACCATGATATTGGATGTTGTCCCAGAAACACAACATAAGCCCATGTAGAGGTGTAATCATCCTTATTACCAACCCAATCCGCGTCAGAATATGCATGAAGTGACAAATTGTTGTGTCGAGATAAGAAGATGCCAGACGTGTATGTGCCTGCAAGATATCTTAAGACTCTCTTAGCTGCAAGCCAATGTATAGTCGATGGTTTGTGCATAAACTGAGAGAGTTTATTGACTGCAAAGGCTATATCTGGATGCGTCAGAAGTAAGTATTGAAGACTGCCCACGGCATTACGATACTCTGATGGATCATCAAGTTCTTCACCATCACGAACAGAGAGCGACGTAGACACACAAATTGGCGTAGGCACTGGCTTTACGTTAGTCATGTTTGTACGATACAAGAGATCACCAATGTATTTGCGTTGAGATAAGTGAAATCTTTGCTGCGTACGAAGGACCTCAATGCCAAGAAAATAGGATAAATCACCAAGGTCTTTGAGTGAGAATCTTCTCGACAGATGAGTAATGAGGTATGCGATTGCTGATTCAGAGTTACCGGTGATGATAATATCATCAACATAGACTAACACAAACAGATAACGTCCATTGTTGATGAAGAAGAACAAAGAGGCATCGGCTACTGAGTTTCGAAATCCAAGGCCAAGCAGATAAGTCTTCAATTCTGTGTACCAAGCACGCGGAGCCTGTTTTAATCCGTATAACGCCTTGTTGAGCTTACAGACATGGTTAGGTTTGTCACGATCTACAAAGCCACTGGGTTGCTTCATATACACGGTTTCCGTGAGTGTGCCCTGTAAGAAGGCATTATTGATGTCTAGTTGCTTCACTGGCCAATTATATTTAGTTGCTTGACCAAGAAGAAGTCGAATTGTCGGAGACTTAATCACTGGGCTGAATGTTTCATGATAGTCAATGCCTGGTCTCTGGTGATTGCCTTTTGCGACTAGGCGTGATTTGAGTTTGTCAACCGTACCATCAGGATTGAACTTAGTGCGAAAGAGCCACCTGTTACCAATGACATTGGTTGCTTCTTCTGCTGGCACCAAATCCCAAGTATGATTTCGTAAAGCAGCATCAAACTCTGCACTTGCTGATTTGCGCCATTTTTCATCAGCCAAAGCTTGCTGAATTGTGTGTGGCTCGATGTTAGGTGCTAGTGTTGCGCTGAGACAGTAGCATGGATTAGGTTTGACTATCTGATTCTGTGATCTGGTCACAATGCGATTGTCCGTTGATGGTTGTTGCTGTGTTGACTCAGGCTGCACAGGTGGAGGTAAACTTGATTCCTCCGGTGGTGAAGGATCAACAGTTGGAGATGCTAGTACTGTTGCGTTTGAACATGGCTGTAAACCGCTGGCATGAAGAATTGGTTCTACTGGCGGCGTCCACAGTACCTCTTGACTAGCAGTTTGAGGAATATAATTAGCTATTAAAGACACAAAGGGAAATTCTGTTTCGACAAATTAAACATGATGTGAAACAAATAGACGAGAGGAAGATGGATCAAAACAGAGAAAAGCACTTTGTGTGAGGGAATAACCAAGGAAAACACAAGGAGTTGATCTCGGTTCAAGCTTATTAGTCGTATAGGGTCACAACCACGGGTAACATAGGCAACCGAAGACATGAAGCTTGGAGTAGTTTGGAGAGACTCTAAATAGACGTAAATACGGTGAGTCCATGGAGAGAGTCTTAGTGGGCATGCGATTGATTAAATAGACTGCTGCCGCGAATGCATATGTCCAGTATTGAATTGGAACCGAGGCGTGTGTGAGTAAGGACATACCAGTCTCCACAATATGACGATGTCTCCGTTCTGCCAAGCCATTGTGCTCTGGTGTATGCAGTGGTGTTGTTAGATGTGAGATTCCTTGATCCGCAAGAAACGAGCGCAGTGCAATGAATTCTCCACCATTGTCTGAATATAGTGTTTTGATTTTGGTGTTGAACTGATTCTCCACAAGTTGTTTGAACTTGACAAAAGTGGCTGCGACATGTGACTTAAGCTTTAGTGGAAAGAACCACATATATCGAGTAAAGTGATCAATTAGAAGTAAGTAATATTTATATCCGTCAAAAGAATGTTCTGGTGATGACTAGACATCTGAGAAGACAATTTGAAGAGGTTGAGATGAAGAGATAGAGGTATCATAAAAAGGCAACTTATGACTCTTATTAATAGAACACGAATTGCAATGAAGTCTGAGAATTTTGACATGAAAAACCAGGAGAAAACAGAGAGGAAATCTTTTGTAAAACATTAAAAGTTGGGTGGCCTAAACGGTGGTGCCAGTCTAGGGAAGAAGAAACAGAAGTAGCTATTGCAAGAGGTGGCCATGATCGCCTAGTAGGCCATTCATACAGATTTCCATTAACTGGAGCGGTTAGTACTGGTGTCCCTGTTTGCAGATCCTTCACCTGAAACATTGATGGAAAGAATTCCACAGAAGCCTCATTAGTTTTTCAAAATCGATTCACAGATATAAGATTCTTTTGCATAGATGGTGCATAAAGAACATTATTAAGTTTGAACTTTTTAGAGGGGGTAGTAAGTGAAAGTGAACCCGTATGAGTAATTGGAAGATTAGATCCGTTTCCAATCACAACATCATCTTGTCCTGTGTAAGGCGCTTGAGAAGCAAAGTTTGACATATCAGCAATAACGTGGTGAGATGCTCCACTGTCCATAAGCCAAGCATCGGGATGATTGTTGTTGAGATATGTTGTATTTGCCATAGGACGCCATTGAGATTGTTGAGAATTGTGATTTGAAGCATCTGATGCAACAACTCGGAAGTAAGGACATTTCTGAGCACTATGTCCATGCTGACCACAAGCCTGACAACGACCAAGATAAGGTCGAGATCCACGTTTCATGTTGTTGTTGTTGTTGTTGAAGTTGTTGTTGTTGGAGTTATTGTTGTAGTTGTTGTTGTTGCGTGATGAGAAAGATGGTTTTCAAGTTCCTCGATTGTTGTTGTTTCCTTTTGTAGCAGTGTTTGTTGTAACTGGAAAAGTCGGTGTGGCTGGTTGATCACACACAAACATTGCTTCTCTGTTAAGAAGCTTTTCAGTGAGTTCCACGAAGGAGATCAGATTGTCCCTTCCATTGACTGCATCAATCTCTGCTTTGTACTCTTCAGGTAGACCAGCTAGGATTTGTTCAATCAAATCTTCTGCATCAATTGGTTTTCCTAGAAGCACAAGCTCATCAGATTTTGTCTTAATAAGCCGCATGTATTCACTGATGGTTTTGGTTCATTTGACACAACTCTTGATTTGATATTTGAATTGTTTGATATGACCCCTTGTAGGTGTTCCAAAGATGAGGTTGAGCGTGCTCCATACCTCATGAGTTGTGGTTGCACTAACAACGAGTGGTTGCATAGGAAGTGATATGGCACCAATGAGAACACTGTACAAGAGTCTATCTTGTCGTCTCAATGGTATATAGGCTGGATTTGGTTCAGCGAGCCCATTGTTGGTGATGACAGCTCCGGAGTTGAGGTTGTTTTCTCAAGGAACGTGTGAAGTTCATGTCCCTCAAGAAGTGCTTGAATTTGCTTGCTCCACATAAGATAATTAGTGTTTGTCAAGCGGGTAACGTTTGACATGTTGACAGCAAGAAGAGCGGTTGCTGGGTTTGTTGGATCGTACACAGCCGTGCGTATTGCAGTTGATGATGCAGACGTAGCTGAATCTGACATTGTTTTGATGTTTCCTTAAAAAAAAAATTGTTTTTATTGGATCGAGAGAAGCTCTGATACCATGTAAGATAGAATGCTTGATTGCTTATCTTATTAATTACAAGAGTTCTCTTTATATAGAGATACAAGTAACGTAGAGGATGTACATGAGTCTCAGCCGTAGATAACAACGAACTATATACGAAGTTAATCTACATTTCATATTGTTGTTAATTGTATGGGAAAAAAAGTTACATAATATATAACCAATTCACGTGGTAGTTTAGTGTTTAAGATAATTCATCTTATTAACTAATAGAAATTATCTAAGTTAGCTTAGTTTCAATCTCCTTGCTATAATTTAAATTATGACTGGTAATTAGAGACGTTAAAATGGTAAAAATCAGTTTTCCAATTTCAAAATTAGTATAGATTTTAGTATACAAAATTTTCGATTAATAAAACAAAAAAAAATATTGAACATGAATGTGATGGAGAGTATTGCATTATTATATAAATAATAAGCAAATCACAGATATGATATATATGAACTTTCGTAATAAATCAACTAGTATTGTTGAAAAAACAAAATTTATGTCTTTGTCATCCTGACTTGGTTCTAGCTGGCACTAGCTTGCTAGCTTGCTTGACAGGGCAAGTTAAGATTGACCTGCCCAAAATAGAACTAACGAGAAGTTCCCCATACACTTCAATTGAATGCATTGACTAACCTGATTCAATTGAAGTTCCCCTTGTTAATCTTTTTACGTAAGCATTTGATTTGGATACAGAAGAATGTAAACACATATTTACTTTAGAAATCGGATGTCTTTAATGATTAATCTAATTAAGCAGATTTTTTTCCTCTTCCTTCAAAATTATTCTACTACTGATTACAAACTAGCATTTCTTTTGTAGTCCTCTTCTTTTGCATTTTAGACGCAAATTAAGTAAGTTGGAAAATAAGGTAGATGAGAGCACCGATAAATGGATTGGCAGAAGCAATGATGAACAATGTAAAGATCCCAACCATATCCAACCAACCTTCCTATAGTTGTTTTCAGATTGGTCTCACTCTATACGTTATCATTATTATTAGCATTTTTGTTATTGAATAAATTGAAAATACGAAACAAAAATACAACCTCCATAAGCGCGTATGTTAGAAAATGTACATTACAGGCGAAATTATTATTAATTAATCTATCATGGTCAGATGACTATAATCATGTGTCATGTACACCAACAAAGACAGCTTTTTTTTCAATGCTTCTCGCTGAATAATTTTAAATTGAAAGGAAAATAATACTCTAACCAACGGTCCTATTATTGAAATCCAAGAATATAAAAACGAATTATTATAATTTTTATTTGACATTAAAAAAAGATTTTATGAAATGTACAAAAAACAATCAAACAAAATGCGCCGAATATGTGAGTGACTTTTGGATTCTTATTGGCTAAATCGTGCTTGACAGCTTTACTCTGTAAAAATTCGTTTTGTACTAAAATCACATTCAAGAAAGAGAAAAAGATAAAAATAGCAATAAATCAAGTTTTTGTTCCCAAACTAGCATTCAAATTCAAAAATCACGAAAATAGCACTTAATGTTTTATCAAAAGTCACAAACTTAGGGTTTAGAGTTAAAGGGTGGGTTTAGGATTTACGGTTTAGGGTTTAGGGTTTAGAGTTTAGGGTTCAGGGTTTAAATTTTAGGGTTTAAAGTTTAGGGTTTAGAGTTTAGAGTTTATGATTTATGGTTTAGAGTTTAGGGTTTAGGGTTTAGAGTTGAGAAATGAGTTTTTGGGGATAAGATTTCAAATTTTGAAAAATAAAAAAATTAAAATTTTCAAAAGATAAGGTGCTATTTTGGTCATTTTAGTTTTTAAATGTTATTTTTGTGATATAAACTTAGAAATGTGTTATTTTGTAGATTTTTCCTTCAAGAAAATCCACTTTCCGTAAATTATTATATTTTAGGAAAAAAAAACACAAACACAAAAAGTTCTCTCTTTACTTGTTTGGTCATAAGACTATAGAGTTTTGGCATCTGGAGAGGGAGAGAGAGAGAGAGAAAGGGGAATAAGATGATGGAGAATCGAGTGGTGGTGGTGGCTGCTCTGTTTGCGGTCTGCATTGTAGGATTTGAGTTTAGCTTCATCCATGGAGCCACTGATGCATCAGACAGTGAGTTTCTTCTTCTTCACTGTTGATTTTAAGCTTAATGGGTTTCTCAAAGTCTCAATCTTTTTTTCGTATATCCTTTCACTATCTTTAGTTTCTTTGATTATGTTTTCAATCGTCATCCAAATCTTTTTTAGTTTTGTTGGGTTAAATAAATCTTGAACCTTGCAAGATTCTTTGGTATTAGAAAGTAATAAGCTTTTTGATTTTAGATGATTAGATTGTGTTCTAATTGTCTATTGATCTCAAAACTTGTTGCAGCTTCAGCATTGAACATGTTGTTCACCAGTATGCATTCACCAGGACAGTTAACACAATGGACTGCATCAGGTGGGGATCCTTGTGTTCAGAACTGGAGAGGCGTTACTTGCTCCAAATCACGAATTACTCAATTGTTAGTGATATTCTTTTGTATTCTAACTTATATCTTATGGTTTACATTGTTAACATAAAGTTTCTTTGCAGAAAGTTATCAGGTCTTGAGCTCTCTGGAACACTTGGGTACATGCTTGATAAATTGACTTCTCTTACAGAGCTGTAAGATTAAATCTACCATATGCTATATACAGTTAAATTTTGTTAGTGCTTAGTGGTAGTAAGTTTTTATAATAGTCTTTGATGGAAACTTGCAGTGATCTAAGCAGCAATAATCTTGGAGGTGATTTACCATATCAGCTTCCTCCAAATCTGCAACGGTTGTAAGTTCCATTGATCCTTTTTCTCTGTGAATTTATCTGTGTTTTCGAGTTTTTAATCCACAGAGTGTTTCAGGAATCTTGCAAACAACCAATTCACTGGAGCTGCTCAATACTCCATTTCTAATATGGCATCACTTAAGTATCTGTAAGTGGTTTGCTTCACTATACATTCCTCTAGACATATCCCATAAAAGATGTGAGTACTGATGTTTTGTCTTTTGCAAAAAATAAAATCAGTAATCTTGGTCACAATCAGTTTAAGGGGCAAGTAGCTGTGGACTTCTCCAAGCTCACCTCTCTTACAACCTTGTAAAATCCTAAACTGAAGATTCAGATTGTTCTCTCAAGTTCTAGTCTTTGTATTGACAAAAAAGTTCATGTGTTTTAGGGACTTCTCCTTCAACTCTTTCACATCGTCTCTACCGGGAACTTTTACTTCTCTTACAAGTTTAAAGTCCCTGTAAGCATAGCTTCCATAGATTCTCAAAAGTAACTGAAAGTATCTGAGCTACTAAACATGTTTGGATATTAACTTTACAGATACCTTCAGAACAATCAGTTCTCAGGAACACTCAATGTATTAGCCGGTCTTCCTCTTGAGACCCTGTGAGTAACCTAACCTAACCACACTACATGTCAAACTGTTTTTTTTTTCTAAGACATCAACTAAAGTTGGTCCTTGCTCAATGTTCCTTAGGAACATTGCAAACAATGACTTCACCGGCTGGATCCCCAGTACCTTAAAGGGTACTAATTTAATGTAAGTTCTTATTTCACACACATTGCTCTTTTACTTTCTTTGAATACCAGGAGGTTGGGAGCCGAAGCATGTAATCCCTTTGAACCTTTGATCTCTCATTTTTCTTGTTCTTTGCAAACAGAAAAGATGGTAACTCGTTCAATAATGGACCTGCACCACCACCACCACCTGGTACACCTCCAATCCACCGCTCACCGAGCCATAAATCCGGAGGAGGTTCAAACCGTGATTCTACCAGCAATGGAGATTCCAAGAAATCAGGAATTGGAGCTGGTGCTATAGCAGGTATAATCATTTCATTACTAGTAGTTACAGCTCTTGTGGCTTTCTTCTTAGTCAAAAGAAGAAGAAGATCAAAGAGATCATCATCTATGGACATTGAGAAAACTGACAACCAGCCTTTCACTCTTCCTCCAAGCGACTTTCACGGTACTCCACTTACGTTTACACACTTTTAGTGTTTGCAAATATACAAAACTTTAACTCAAGATTCCCATATGGTTGCAGAAAACAATTCTATTCAGAGTTCTTCATCAATTGAGACAAAGAAACTTGATACTTCCTTGTCTATTAATCTCCGTCCTCCACCAGCTGATCGATCATTTGATGATGATGAGGATTCTACGAGAAAGCCTATAGTTGTCAAGAAATCCACCGTGGCTGTTCCCTCGAATGTGAGAGTTTACTCAGTTGCTGATCTTCAGATTGCCACTGCCAGTTTCAGTGTTGATAATCTTCTTGGAGAAGGCACTTTTGGAAGAGTATACAGAGCTGAGTTTAACAATGGAAAGGTATTGATCACATTCTTATCCCAATATCTTTTTCTTGATGAAACATGTCATAATGTTGTTATATCTTTATAGGTTCTTGCTGTGAAGAAGATTGATTCATCTGCTCTTCCACATAGCATGACTGATGATTTCACCGAAATAGTATCGAAAATAGCCGTTTTGGATCATCCAAATGTGACAAAGCTTGTTGGCTACTGTGCTGAACACGGACAACATCTCCTGGTCTATGAGTTCCACAGCAAAGGATCGTTACATGACTTCCTACACTTATCAGAAGAAGAAAGCAAAGCATTGGTGTGGAACTCGCGAGTCAAGGTCGCACTTGGGACTGCACGGGCAATAGAGTACTTGCATGAAGTTTGTTCACCGTCTATAGTTGACAAGAACATCAAATCAGCCAATATTTTGCTTGATTCGGAGATGAATCCTCACTTATCAGACACAGGTCTCGCAAGCTTCCTCCCCACAGCAAATGAGGTTTGATATTCAAAACACTTTACTAATTTCTCAAGCTTAATTGGTTTGCTTATATCATCATAATTCTGGTAAACGTGCAGTTACTAAACCAAACCGATGAAGGTTATAGCGCACCTGAAGTATCAATGTCAGGTCAATACTCTTTGAAGAGTGATGTTTACAGTTTTGGAGTAGTGATGCTTGAACTTTTAACCGGGAGGAAACCATTCGACAGGTAACTAAACTTCTAGTTATTGATCAATTGAGATAAGGAATGTGTTTTCTGAAGGGTTATTAACTTTTGAGCAGCACAAGGTCAAGATCTGAGCAGTCATTGGTTAGATGGGCGACACCACAGCTTCATGACATTGATGCTTTAGGCAAAATGGTTGATCCAGCTCTTGAAGGACTTTATCCGGTTAAATCTCTTTCTCGGTTTGCAGATGTTATTGCTCTCTGCGTCCAGGTAATATATAATGAACTGATAAGTAACTTACAAAATCAAGAAACTGTTTTACTGATTTTGGGTTTGGTTCTTGAACACAGCCAGAGCCAGAGTTTAGACCACCAATGTCTGAAGTTGTGCAGTCACTGGTTGTGTTAGTGCAGAGAGCTAACATGAGCAAGAGAACTGTTGGAGTTGATCCATCACAGCGTTCTGGTAGTGCTGAGCCAAGCAACGATTACATGTAAATCCATTACCACAGAGAGAGAAAAAAAGAACACTTTGCTCCCTATGGGATGAAGTCATTGTTTTTATTGTAATATGTTTGATAAACCTTCACACAGTATATTATCCCCATTGTATTTTGTTGTAATGTGTTTCCAAATTTGTAGCTTTTAGATCATTGAAATGAACAAATATTCTTTCTTGTTTACTTCTACATGGGTTCTATTTTGGTTTGTTCATAACTTTCCTTATTCATTGGTTTCCTTTTAAATAAAATAAATATTCTTGTTCATAACTTATTATAAAATACTCTACATAGTAGTTTTCAAATTTGAGGCTTTTAGATCATGGACATATTCAAAATTATCTTTTGTTCTTTTTCTAAATTGGTTCCGTTTGGGTTTGGTTCAGTTATTTCAGAGGAATTGACTGCAAATAACAAACTTAAAAAGGAGAATCTATAGAGTCAAAAGTACATTGAAGACGAAAACAAAAGAGAGAATGAAGCGAGATAAACAAAGACAAGAGTGTGTTTCTAAGTTTTGCTTCTACAACTTCTCTCTCTCTAATTGTAGACCATGTACTTTGGAGTTGCACTGAACTTCTGATAACCTTTGATGACTTTGTTCACTGCATCCAGAAAGTCTTTCTCAGTCACAGTCTTCCTCCTAGCTCTGATTGCATACATTCCAGCCTCAGTGCACACACTCCTGATATCAGCTCCTGGCAAATTTTGTTTTTTTTACCAAAACCACAAGTCAGAACAACTATCAAGAGACCATAAATAAGAAGTAGGAGAGTTGTTTGATGGTTTTGGATCATTTACCAGTTGAGTTTGGGCAGAGGCGAGCAAGGAGTTCGAAACGGATGTCTCTCTCGCAGTTCATGGTTCGTGTGTGAATCTTGAAGATCTGTGTTCTGCTCTCCAGATCAGGCAATCCAAACTCAACCTTACGGTCAAGACGTCCAGGACGTAGAAGAGCAGGGTCCAGTGTGTCAGGCCTGTTTGTTGCCATGAGAACCTTGATGTTACCACGTGCGTCGAACCCATCAAGCTGATTCACAATCTCAAGCATAGTACGCTGGACTTCGTTATCACCTCCCACACCGTCATCAAATCTTGCACCACCAATGGCATCAACTTCATCAAAGAACACAATGCAAGCTTTTTTGGACCGTGCCATCTACACAGCAATGCAGAGTATTACACAAATGTATAACAACTCGGATAGTAATGTGGAGATTTGAAGATTGAATACCTGGAACAGTTCACGAACCATCCTAGCTCCTTCGCCTACATACTTCTGAACAAGCTCACTGCCAATGACTCTGATAAAGCAAGCATCGGTTCTGTTAGCAACAGCTCTGGCCAGAAGGGTTTTGCCGGTACCAGGAGGACCGTAGCAGAGAACTCCCTTGGGAGGATCTATTCCAAGCTTCACAAACTTCTCCGGATGAAGCATTGGCAGCTCAACCACCTACAATCAACAAAGACAGCAAAACTTTTAACGACTTCTATGAGAGAAGAGATGATAGCAAAGTTCAACAAGATACCTCTCTCATCTTCTCAATCTGCTCCTTGCAGCCACCAACATCATTGTAAGTAACATCAGGCTTCTCTTCAACAGTCATCATGGTGACACTAGGATCGATCTTTGGAGGTAGAGGAATCTGTATCTGATACTTGGTCCTGTCAACTCTGCAAATAGAAATCAAAGACGGAATGTTTTTCTGTAAGTTAGCTTCCCTATGAGAAATATAGATAGAAGACATAAGGAACAACTAACTAAACCAGAGACAATCTCAGTTCATGAACAGGAAACATACCCCACACGCATGCCTTCTTCAATATCAGTGGGAGAAACTTTATCTCCAAGGCCAACGACAAACTACAGTTAAAGAAAAAAAAAAACCAGTTATAACCAAAAAGCTATAGACATAACTGGTCAGGTAGAAACAAGTATCAGCTTTGGAATGCAATGTACCTTAGCTATCTGTTTGACATTGATGACGTACTTGGCATCTTCAGTGTTTGGACTAATGATCTTTGTGCATCTAGCAACCTGGACAATAAAAACATTTACAGCTTAGAAGTCACCCATTAGAGAAGAATAGGTTTTCCTAAGAAAGAAAGTGTACCTGGAGAGGTTGCTCCTCTTGCATCATCTGTTTATCAGAGACGAGATCCCATTGACTAGGAAGAGCTAAACCAGTATCAGACTCCTTGATACCTGCAACAGAAAGTGAGAAGCTCCATCATATAAAGTAAACGCTTCAGCAAAAACAAAGAGTGTGCATACAATACATACCACAGAGATCGTTGATCCTCTTGGCGAGCTCCTTGATTTCTTTCTCAACTTTCTTGTTAGCTGCAGAGTAAGGACTCAACCCCTGCAAACAAAAGAGAGTAAGCAAGAAAACATATATCGAGAGAACAGACACAACCAAAACCGAAACTGAATTCTAGCTTGAGTCACTCAAGACGAAACATCAGTTTGGTTTTGTCTCAAGAGACGAAACCTAGCAAACAGTTTCAAAACCCTTAACCCCAAAGGTAGCAACTTTAACTAACGTGGACTCGCCTAACCCCAAAGGGATGACAGTTATGAGACGAAACCCAGCAAACAGTGTCAAGAGCAAGAAACCCTTATTCTAGAAACCCTAAAGGTAGCGACTTTAACTAACGAGGACTCTCCTAAAGCTAGATCCGAGAGACCCTCGATGACCCAGGAGAGTTAGAAGCTGAGAGGGGGTTGCTTACGTAAGTCTTGAGGAGAGCGATGTCGTCTTCGTCAAGGGGGCGAGGGTTCTTCTCGTCTCTGATCTCATCTTCGATATCTTTTGTCATCTTTTGCCGGAGTTCGATCGGAGATTTGAGATTTCGATAGTTCTTTATACGATTCTTGGCTTGTTGGAGAGGAAACGATGCTCTTTTCCGGTTTGGTTTGGTTTGGTTTGGTTTGGTTAGGAGTGTAAACTTGGCATTAAGCTATTTAATTTATTAATAAACTCGCACGTGTAAACTGGGCTTTAAAAGCTCGGCCCATATCGTCCGCCTTGTTGGAGAGGTCAGGACATACTCCACGCGCGCTCTCATGCGCCTACACTCGAGTTTCCCATGCAATTATGACCTGGAGCGCGAGTCTGGCCGTAAAGAATTATCGCAGGACGGTATTGGGCCCTGATTTTTTAGGTCCGCAAATTAACAGACTTCGCAGGATGTATTGTTCCAACGATGATGATTCGAGCTCCGACGATGACAATGTGAGCGGTGGTGCTTTAATTTGGTGATCTTTTTTATTTACTTTGGAATTGACAGCTTTGATTTGGTGTTTGGTTTTATTTAATTTTGGGATTCATCAAACTATAACTTTGATTATGAACTTATGAGTTATAAGCTAATGAAAAGCATATTCTGAATTATCTTTAATATGTTTGCCGTGTGACAAAATTAACTACAAGCTATTGTTTTAAATAACAAATAAACAAATCAATGACTCATGAACCATGTCCATTTCAATCAATGACCTAAATCATGTCCTAGAGTGGCATAAAGCGTTCTGGAGTGTCTTGAAGCGTCATGTTGCGTGTATTATCGTATGTCCCGCGGGCCGATCCGTAAAAGATTATACATATAACGGGATAGATTTGGACAACTATTCCGGAGACTGCGGCCCGCACAGACCTGAGCCGCTGTAACTTGCTTGAAAACAATCTAGTTGCGGTCAGAGACGGGACAACCTGTTTGTTATCTCTAATGTTTAGTTTTGAATTGAGGAGACTAGCAAAAATAAATTATTTCAAGAAAATTTGTGTTTTCTTTATATTTTTATAGTTTTTTATTTAATTGAACGTTTCAATTTTAAGATATCTGACCATTATGAGATAATATTTTAAATGAAGTTATTGTTATGATATTTATATTTGTAGTTTAAATTTTTCTAGACCATGTGAATTCCTTGAAATGTTTAATGACCGTAATTATTTATTGAGGTTGTGATTGTTTAGCACATGTAACGAGAAAATTTTAAGAGGGAAACATTTTTACTCTTAGTTCTCCTATTTTTCAACCAATCAAGTGGAAAATGTTTAAATAATTTTTTTGCTGGCAACTATTCACTAAGAGTAAAATGGTGAGTATTTTTTCCTTGTGGATAGTGCGGTGGAAAAGTTTGCGCTGTGTTCAACTTTTTATTCTTTTATTTACTATATAATTTTTTCCCTCTATTTTAATTACTCCAAGTTGCTCTAATAACATCCAATCAAACCCTTAATGTTTCCAATTTGGGATAAACAATAACACCACTTGTGAGATATAGAGTGTGATTGGAAACATTAATTGAGTAAAACCGAGTAAATAGGAGGAAAAATTAAGTGGGAAGAATAAGTTATTTATTATGTTACTCTAATTTACTCCACATATCCACAGAGTAAAAAGTAAATGTCATGTTTTCTAGAGTAACTGAGAAGAAAAACTAATTAATATTTTTTCTCCTGATTGGATGTAACTAGGTGGAACTCAGAGTAAAAAAGTTTTACTCTCCTTTGTGTTACTTTATTGATACTTGACAGCACGCGCAATTGAAGCGATCGAACATGGCTCGAAATATAAAAATAAAAAGCTTAAGAAGTTTTTAAAATATATAGATAAATTATGATAAAAAACTTTTAAATTTTAGAAATAATACTAAATTTAGAACTTATAATTAAAAAAAATCAGACAAAGTTATTAAATTTTAAAATTACTTGATAAAATATACGATTAATAATTTTTTGAACAGGGTCAAAAATTAATTTGAGACAGCCCTGATACCATCCAATCATACTCATAATAGTAGTTGCATCTAGGCCTGGAACTTTTATCCGAGATCCGGATTCGATCTGTGATCCGATCCGGATCCGATCCGAAAATCTGGATATCCGGAGAGGCCGAATCCGGATCCGGATAGTAAAATGTTGGATCCGTCAAAGCCGAATCCGGATCCGGATATCTTGATTTTTTAGTCCGGATATCCGGATTCGTAAATTTTATTAATAACTATTTCAAAAATAGTGATATCTATATATAAAAACTAATTTTATTTAATATATTTTCATTTTTATAATAGTATATATAATTTAATGTAAATTTTGTAATACTATACATAGAAATAATTAAAAACATTATATATATATTTTTATTTTTGAATTATTGTTGATATTTTATATATATTAATATTATTTTTTATTTATTTTAAGGATCCAAATCCGGATCCTGATATCCGCCGGATATTATAATTTTTAGAAGGATATCCGATATCCGGATATCCGCGAACACCGGATCCGGATAAAAATAATAAAATTTTGGATCCGCCGGATAAGGATCCGGATCCGGATATCTTAAAATCGCCCGGATACTCGATCCGTCCCAGGCCTAGTTGCATCCATGGGGATAGTGTCTACCATTTCCATCTTATACTGGTCAAATAGTTTTCAAGCATTAATCTATATATGTAGTATGTTGTTTGACTTTCATCTTTTTAATAATAATATTAAGTTCTAAATGTTTTAATCCATATTCAAACTATAAAGATGTAAAAAACACAAATCAAAGATAAAGACTGAGAAAAACTCAAGAAGTCGAATGGGGTAAGTCACCAACCCATAATCATCACAACTAGCATAATTGACACATTCACATTCTAGTATACTGAAACTAATTCTATTACAAATTTATGATAACAAAAGAAATCAATGGTTAAAAAACTATTTGTATATGTATTTAGAAACTGCAAATACAGAGACAGAACCATTGGCAAATCTACGTTGCCCTAGAAAGTGCAAATGCCACCATAAAAATTTCAAAAACTATTAAATATGCCTAAATTTTAGTTATTTTTTTAGTAAATAGTATTTTTAGCTATAATTTTAAGTTTATATAAATTTTCCCCCACCAAAATATAATTCTACATCATCCCCCATTGGACAGAACTCAATATTTTTATATCACTGGACAACGTATGTATATTAGAAAAAGATGATGAGCATTTATTGTTTCTATACCATGTCAAATCATAATATAAAAAATAATTTATTCAAAAAGACTTTATATACCTCTGAAAATTGGTATCGTCTTAACTAGTACAAGTGGCTTAGACTATGTAAAACCGAGGGGGGGGGGGGGGGGGGGGGGGGGGGGGGTGGGAGGGTTGAATAAAAGATTTAATAGCTGAATCTCTACAACAGTGAGCTCACAATGATAATTAGCACAAACGTTCAAATATGTAATACAATAAATAGCACAAACGATCAATGTATTGAACTTGGCAATACGATTCTATAATTCTGAAGAAAACTTGTAATACGAGATTGCCTTAACTAGTGCAACTGGCTTATATATTTTACAATGTTCAAATATGTAATACAATAAATTTTCTTCTATTCTATGGTTGTGGGTCTCATTAATGATACTTTTAATTCAAAGATACAAATTATATTCTCTAGGAATATATATCTTTCTGGCAAAAAAAAAAAAAAACAATCAGGACGCAATCTAACAATACTAAAAGGGAGATATGTTCAAAGAACAATCTGTCCACATCAAATTTAAAATTCATCCACTAAAAATCGTCCAAACTGCCATGTCATATTGATTTCTGTCGAGAATAAAAATTACTCTCTTTGTTGGGCTCAGTATACATGTTAAAGGCCCAAGATTATCCTTCGACTTCGTCTTCTCTTTTCCTCTTCGTCAAATCTTTGTTACTGAGTTCGTTTCACCTTCTTCTCTTTCTCCTTCGTTATAAACCACTTTGTCTTAAGTTGCTTTCATTCAATCCCGAAAAACTCCTCTCAAGAAGTTGAAACTATAGCGATGAAACCAAAAGGCAAGTTCACTTGCTGGTACTTTTGTTCATGGATGAAGCTATTTGTTCTTTAGCAGATACCAAAGGCATGACCCACTATCTTGCCTTTGTTTGGTAATTCCTTATTCAATTAACTAAAATAGTGCCAGTTTCAATTAAACGGTCCTGTTGATCTTAGTCGCCGTTGTTTGCCATTGCTCTTGCGATGCTTCCACTGATTTCTTCTTTATCAATGCTGATTTAGTTTTCTCTTCTTCTTTTTTTTCACACCAGGAGATGTGTAAGAGATTTATTTTGGGAACACTTTTCTTACAGCCTAGCTTCCTGGTTTCGGTTCAGGTAACGCAAGTATTTGCTCGGTTTGGTTTAATGATGTGGTGGTAAGGCTCCTATTTTGTTGCATATATGTTCTTCTTGTTAGACTTGTGAAGAATAGTAATTTTTTGTGAGATTAATTGAGCTTAGAATCATAATTCTGTTTTCTCTGGCCGTAGTATTCATTTGTATGTTCTATTTTCACTTTCCCATTAAATTTCCAATTTTTTTTAAATAAACTTTTTGAATCTCCAAATATATAACTTTCTCAGCAGATTCTTAAAATGCTTCTAAAGTCTCAGATCTATGCTAGCTACTCTGATCTCCAATGAATAAGACATGCTGGATAATCTAGTGATAATAAAGAAGAGAATGGAAGAACTCTAGAGGAACAGAAAATTTTCGATGCTTTTTTGATGTATATTATTAGTACATGCCATGAATCCTCTGGGAATCACCATTATTTGGGCTACCATTTCTCTGCAGGAACACCCTGAGATTCTCCAGAAGTTAGAGGTAAAATGAGAATATATGTTTTTATAATCCTTTTCCATTTCACTTTACAAGCTTTAATAGTGATTTCGTTCTACACAGTGCGATTGTTGAAAATTGAGCACCGGGCCAGAATTTGACTCTTAAAAGAGACACGTAAAATGGACTAACTATCACAGGTGCCTCATTGCAAAACAAGTTTATGGTGTTTTTAAAATGGTATGATTCGTTACATATTCTCTCACTGAATACAAAATGAGGCTTTTTATCTAAGGCCTTCCGGGAAGCAAAGAGGGATGGCCAAATGAACGGTCAGTCTATGCTCATCGCCTACATGAAACACAACAAACAATCTTTAAACCCTTTTTGTATATTCATTTCTATGTTTCTGTAATTAGGCATACATCATACCAAAAGGCTGGAAGGTGATGACTTGGTTCATGTAAGTTCACCTGGATCTTGAGATTGGCATGGATCCAAATAAATATGAACCTTCAAGATGGGAGGTATGTAGATATATAGATTTGTGACGCATTCAACAATCTAACTGTCTTTGTAATTTGAAGTTGGTGTTGCAAAAGAGTAACTGGACATGATCAAGTTCATTCTACAGGGATACAGACCTATACCAGGCACATTCCTTCATTTTCAAATCTTGTCGTTCCGCTTCTTGCTCTTCAAATTCTTGCTCTTCAAATTCTTGCTCTTCAAATTCCAATTTTTCTTCATCTTTGACCATTGAAGATGTGTTTAGCTACACTAGCTTTGAAGCTGTGGGTTATGACTTCAACACTATTGAGCTGAGTCAGCTGGTGAGAAGGGTCCCATTCTTTGATTCCAAAATTCTCTGTAGCCATGCACTGGTGTGGAGTGAACACGTACAAGCCGGAGATTAGTGTATACTTAGTGTATACTTGGAGTATTGTGGGTGCGCAGAGAGAGAGAGGACATTTGAGTCTCTAGGAGAAGAGGGTAGGACAGTGATGTACATATGTTTGACTCACAGGTCAGATGTTTATAGCTATGGAATGTTAGTTCTTGAGATGATTGGTGCAAGGAACAAAGAAAGCGCTCATCTCTGCTTCTAACACAAGTTCATCAAGGAACAAACGGTTTGAGAAGCCTCGCAGGCAGTGTGCGTTGCCTAGCTACCTTGAAGTGGGACTGGAGCAGAAATAATTAACTGCAGCAGTAAGGACACGAGAGAATCTAAACTATTTTTGGAGCTTTCTGTTTTTGCATTTTCTTGGTGTAATGAATAATGACTTGTGAAGTTGAGGTATCCCTTTACGAGAATGTGTGTTGGGTTTTTCGTGCTGTATAAGTTTTGATATATGGAAGACTTTTATGTTTGCTATGATTTACCGCTTTTTAAACTACTCTAACCATGTTTTTTGTTTAGTTGTAAAGGACTGAATGAAAAAAGACATGACCATATACTTGATCACACTGCAGGTATATTATTCTTGAACTTTAGAATATGCTCATATCAAACAAACGTGAGTTTCTTACTAAGACATGTTCTTCTTGCTGGTTCACATTATCTCAAAATCATTAGCTTCCTATCAATTGTGCAACCTACACTACCAAATATCTCACTAAAGAGAAATGTTGTGAGAACGAAATAACGAAAAACTACAAGTCAAACCTTCAAATTTATTACTCATTGCATATATTGCGTATATGTATTTTACCAATTTTAAAACAAATATTTTGAATTTTTCCCAAAAAAGAATATGGTAGTTAGGAGTAGTAATCAATAAACATTTAAACCCATATAAAATGTTCAACGCAGAGCAAACAAAAAAATAATAACAATGTGATCAATGAGGAGTTAATCCTAATTTTCTGACAAAAAAATTATAGTTTTCTTGATTTTAAGGGTGCAATCAATGGTATAGTAAATTATTTATTTGTTGTGTTCTTGAGTATATGAAAAATGTTATAGTTGATTATAAGTCTATAAAAATTATTATTTGCAAGACTAGATATCATAAGCATTATCCCCAAATATAATGCGATGATTGGTAAAATTTATATAAATATTTACATTAGTAAACCATATACAATCTATACTGCTAAACTAGAATCATGATTTTGACCTAACCTTAGTTCACTATGTGATGTTATCAAATTTGAACCTAAATAGTTAATGGAACTTTGTGGCTTGTGGTTTGTACCACTGAAACAAATAATCATATACAGTATCATTAAACTAAAAAACAGTTAAGATATCTTCATGGCTTAGATTACACCTTTTTTTTTTATAACCGTAGAGATTCCAAAAGTTTTCTAGACCACTAATCCCACAAGACCCATAGAAATCCCAATTTTCTTACCACTTAAGGCGTCTATGGATGGTCAATGCTATTCGAACCCATGGCGGAAACTCCAGCTGGAGCCCTTTACCACTAGGCCAATGCGACTTGATTAAAAAAGCAAATTGTTACCTCCAGTATATCATATATACCAAAGATTTTCCCATCTTTTTTTTTATAATGTTATATCAAATAAGTCTGTGTAAAGATCAATTTAGGTTAACACATCACCAATCCATTTGAGGGAGCTCTATAGTATTTCCAATAATTTATTCTATTTTTTCCAAAATAAAATACTTTATAATAGAGTATGGTTATACTCAACGATATTCTAACTTAGAATAAACAATAAAACAATGAACAAAAAAAAACTCTATTTATATATAGAGTAAACTCATTTTCTATTCTATTATAAAGTAAAATTAGAAATGTTCTTACAAACTTTAGAAAATTCTTCTCGGTATTACAGCTCCAATAATTTATTGAATCATTATTATCGGTCACCAAAATTTAAATATTTAAATATTCAAATTAAATACACATTTAATATATATATATACACATTTAATATATATATATATATATATATATATATATATCAAATAAGGTTATTTACCTATTCTTCAAATAATAATTTGATATTAACGCAGATGATGTATAAACAAATATATGATACATAAATAATAATAAAAAAAAAATTAGAAAATATTAAATATATAATATTTGAACTTTTACGAAATAGTTAGACATGATTTTTTTTTTGTCATCAGTTAGACATGATTACTAACAGATTAATAGAAACTTTAATTATGTTTGCATCTAATATATATATAAATATATATTAATGATATTTCAAAAAAAAATTCAGAAATAAATTAATTATATAACACAAAAATAAAAATAATTTATTGAAAAATTGATGTTTTAAATTATATTTCACATTTAAAAATATATATATATTATAGACAAATACGCGCGGTAAAATCCCTAGTATACTTAGAAACTACTCAAGCTGGAAGTCATGTAGGTGACAAGTATTTTTTATGCTTGTTGACTTCATCTTTTGTAAAAAGTATTTTAGTATTAAAGATATTCTTCAAAGATAAATAAATATGCATGAGATGATTAAATTGAGTAATCGACCAGAAGACTGAGACAATCCGACTAGAAGAATGGGTCAGCCACACGTCTCAACTAGTATAATAAACATACTATACCCAATTTAAGTTCCATAAAGTGAGAGAAATATCTACAAGTTGATGTTAAACGAAACAGCTGGTATTGTATGGTTAAAAATTTGCAAATACAAAGTCAGAAAACGACTTATCTCCAAAATATTGAGTGTATATATACAGATAACGCTCGATGATCATTTGTTTCTATCCAAGAATCAAATCAAAAACAGATTTTCATTACAAGAAAAATCGATGGAGTCGACAACAGGTTTGATCGTTAAAATAGTGTGTCCGCTTCTAGTCATCATAGTTTCCATTTTGGGCCTCATATACTCTTGTCGCAAAGATGACCGCAAAGACACAGAGACTGTTGGTAAGGATACCACCATGGCTTGAACACTTTATGTACTATTGCTTGCGTTCCAAACTAATTTCGTTGTCATTAATCTTAACGATATTCTTTTTTGAAATGTTATATGTTACAAATTGAGTTTCTAATGTGGGAGAGATGTAAACATTATCTGTAATTCAATAATTATTGATGAATTTAACACCTATCACAAAAGAACGAGAAAATTTTATGCCAGTAACTACCAGAACCAAAATGAAGCTGAAGTTTACAACTTGACCTCTGAAGATAAAATAGAAGAACTGGTGGAAGATCTGTAACTAAATATTTTTATCTTGCATCCTGAAAAAAAAACAATTCCATTAGATGAGCCGTCTACATTACATAACACTCCCTCGGTTTCAAAATAGTTGATGTTTTGGTTCAATGCACAAGAATTAAGAAATACACTTTTACCTAAAAAATAGCATTTAAAATATAAACTAAAACAAATTCAACCAATCATGAAAAAAACTAGTATAAAACATCATTGGTCACACAGTTTTCAATAAAGCTGAAACTAATATAAAATATCAAAACATCAAGTATTTTGAAACATTTAAAACCCTCCAAAACATCATCTATTTTGAAACGGATGGAATATTCAAATAGAAAAGTAGAAAAGACATGAGAAAAATAATCACCTATCACAAAAAGGGTTTCTCTTTATAAGTTGCTTTATAAGTTGACCCTGGACCGCAGGTCTGGCCGGCAAAGGCTTGCAGCGGAGCTGTATTGGGCCAGAGTTTTCTAGGCCCGCAAATTTACGGGTTTTGCGGGACGGAATATTGCGGAACTGGACTTTTTTTGGAATGGGCCAAAATGGGTCATGCGGGATTACAAGGACCCGCGTCTCTTTTTCTTCATTCCTTGTTTCACCTAAAGAAACGAGAGAGAGAGAAGAAGATGATACCTTGCCACTTCGGCCAAGAGAGAGATGAACTCCGGCGACGATGGTTCGTGTTCTGACGGTGTTCCGGTCTTCACATCGTTAGAAGTTATGTAGTAGAGGAGCTTCACGGAAAGAACCGATGGCAAAGGTGATGGTGACTTCCACCGACAGAAGCTTGTATATTCGTTGATGACGATTTGGCTTCCGAAGGTTCTTCCTCTCTTCTCCTTCGTCTTTGATCTACATGCATGCAACAAAAACATGTACATATTTCATGTTTTTCTTTTCTGTAGATCTACTTTTCATTGCATGTTGATTACTTCAAGAAAAAGGATTGAATTTTCTCTATTACTATTGCTTGCTTGTTATGTAGGTTCTTACTGGAAGAGTCGGCCTTATTGCCTTGTTCTCGAGACAGAGGTTCGGTTTTATCATTGCCTTATTGCATGTTATGTTTGCGTGTTGATATTTCATTGTGTAATATGTGATTGTGCTTGTCTTATGTTGTTTGCTATGTGTTATGTGTCATTGTATTGTTCTTATGTTTATCTTATGTTGATTACAATGCTGTTGATTGATCATAATTCGAACTTGCATCCACAAAGCATACTGATCATGTAGTATGGATTGTGTAGGCAATAGAAAATTGGACATTCCGCGGCCCGATCCGCAAAGACTTGTACATATAGCAGACGGATTTGGACATCCATTACGGAGAATCGGAGACTGCGGCCCGCACGGACCTGCCGTGATCCGCTTGAAGCCAATCCCGCTGCGGTCCGGGGCGGGACGAACTTTGCCATCTCTAGTTTTCCGTTTCTTTTTTTTTGTTGGTTTTTCTTTTTTTTTTTCCTGTAAACTTTTCTCTTTTCTTTAAGAAAGTCCAATTTTTTTTTAAAAAAATCTGAATTTTAACCAAAAAGTTTAATTTTTTACTGAAGACATTAAATTTTAAATTGTCAAAAATGACAATTTTTTTTTATGTTGTGCCGTTTTGGATTAAACTCAATTTAGGGTTTGAGTGGTTATATGGAATCAATTAAAAGACAACTAGTTGTAGTGCAAGTTAGCTTCAAACATCTGAACATTTGTTTCAAGAAAAGATAAGGTCATTTGCATCAGAAATTTTCTGTCACAAATCCGATCGGTTATTGATTGAAAGAAAGATTCTCTTAAACAACACAATTAAAAACGTCAAATGAAACATCAAATCTAACAGACCAGGTGAAATAAAAATCTCTTGGTTTATAAATCCGAAGTAAACACAGAGGCGGATAAGAGATACATCAACCGTATTTGAGCATCTTCCTCAAAGACGACTAATAACTGCTTCAACTTCCTGCGGAGTGTAGATATGGTACGCTGGAGCTACCTTGGCAATGTCCACATTATTCGGAGTCACCTACACAGACCACAAACAGTTAGATGGATCAAAAACTTTGGTAAACTGTTAAAAGTTTATATACCTTTTCTTCCATAACTTGCTTGAGGATAGATACAGCGATTGTCTCAGCTTCTTCAAGTGACAGATCCTGCATCAAAAGTTAAAGGAAGCTAAAGGTTAACAACATGAATAAGTCAGAATTGAGTAATTAATTATTGTATAAGTTCTCAAATTACTTTGTTGAATTGTTCTTGAAGAGAACTATCAGCTCCTTCTGACCCTGAACCAATCGCCTTTGCATTGCACTGCCAGAATGTTCCGGACGGGTCTGTGTAGTACCTGTAACAAGACCGAGCCGTTTACAATTTGGTCAATCCACAAGTGAATCATATCAGTAGAAGAACACTTACAAGCTCGGTCCGTTTTCATCGTGACCAGCGATGAGAAGAGAAACTCCAAATGGCCGAGACTGTAATAACACAGATGAAAAAAAGAGAAACAGTACTCATGAGTCATTAAGTAGAGATTCGGATTTGATTATCAGTTATTTACCATTGATTCTTCATCTCCTTCACCAAACCGTAAAGCCAGATCACACAGGGCTTGTGTAGTGGACTCTACAGTCATTGGCTCACCATACGAGAATCTGTGGTTCTGTACCATTAGCAAACAAGCTGTCAATAACGTGTAAAAGGTCTTTTTACGCTATAAGCAAAAATAAAACCGAAGAAAGAGAAACCTCACTTGAGTCTCAACTCTTGCATGCTCAACAAGAGTACGCGCATCAGCAATTAAACCGCTCATGGCACAGCCAATATGGTCATCAATTTCCATAATCTTCTCCACACTGCTCGGCTCCTGAAAAACAAAGATTCAATGTAAGAAGCCAAACCTGTTAAGGCGAGGTGATACTGATACACTTCTTAACTTAGACTTAGACTGACGTTTTAACATAGACTCAAATACCATAAATAAGTAAATATAGAATGCTAATACTTCATCCTATCTAATGCAACACCAGAGATGCAATTCGATGTAAGTAGGCAAACCAGCAAAGGCGAGGTGATACGCTTCTCGACAGCAAGCACAACTCCTTCCTTTGTCTTTACTCCAATTGCAGTAGAACCAAGCTGCAATAATCCCACACTCATCAGACACTCAAGAAATATTATAATCCACACACACATCATCACACTGTAAATCTCAACAACAGCAAGTAAACAAGAAAATGTGATCCAAACTCTGCAATACTCTTTAAGTATAAGCAATCAAAGAAAAGAAACACACTAAATCATTATCCAAGAAGATCACTAAATCTACCAATTTAGTCTCAATGGCTACAAAACTAAGAACTGGTAAGCAATAAAACTGTCTGAGCAATCAAAGAAACCCACTAAATCAACTTCTCTTATATTCTTCTCCATAGCTTCAATGGAAACTTTACTCTTAAGTCCAAACCTCAATATACAAAGAGATATTGAACTCATTTTCTTAAACTCATAAAAAAGTTGTTACCTTGATAGCTTCAATGGCGTACTCGACTTGGAATAGCCTACCCTCAGGAGAGAAAGTGTTGACTCCTCTGTCGTACTCAGTCCTTGGAACAAAAACACACAAAATCAGAAATCACGATTAAGCAAAAACCCACGACTGAAACATAAAAAAGGACGAAACTTTAAGTAAACCCATAAGCAGAAGAAGATAGACAGACCTCGTGAGAAACATCTTCTTCTTCGATCTGTAAAACCCCTTTAGTGTCTGTCTGCACAACAGAATCAAAACCCTGGAAGAATTAACAGATCTGGTTGAATCCACAAAATGGGAATCGAATTAACTAAGAAGGTGTTGAGAAGAGGAGATCATACGAGCTGGTTGGTGGGCGAATCGAGGAAACTGGATGCGTTCGGCTCCGTCTTTTAGCTTCCGAAGGTTCACTTGTTGAACAACAAGTTAGATTGATCCGAAACGCAGCGTTTTATTAATGGGCTTTTAATCTTATCCATGGGCCATAAATGAACATAAGAAAATGGAGGGTTGTCTTTGTTAAAGGTATACGGAGGAATAAAAGCTGAGGCTTCTACTCGTTTTCGTTTCAGATGCAAAAGTTTGTATTTGGTCAGTCTCTTATTTTTGTGTTTAAAACTCTCTTTTTTTTTGGGTAAAATGTAATGATATTATTACTAAGCTTTTAAGTTTTTGACAGAAGTACAAAGATGACAAGAAGCAGAGAAAAAAAAAAAAGAAAATCTACAAACACAAATTCAACAACAAACCGAAACAGACCGAAACAGGGGCATACACTAACCGAGATCGCTATCCAGTTGCTCCGACTCAGTCAACCTACTGCTTGTGTTTAAAACTTTTGGAGGACAACAACGATTCAAATTTAGCTAAACAAGAAAAAAAAAAATTAACAAAACACTATAATACTAGGTTAAGATCTGCGCCTTGCGCGGGATCAACATTATATATATAAATTATTTTATGTATTAAATATTTTTACATATTATGAAATAATTAATATATATTAAATAATTAAAGTTCAGTAACTATTAAATATATAATTAAATTGGTGCGAACATATAAATCAATTTTATTAATCCAATTTTTTTTTATTTAATAAGATATGTAATTAAATTTAAATGATACTAACATAGATAATATATTTTAGTATATTTTTAATATTAATGTCTATTAAATGATGATTTCTATTCATATAGTTTTTTTGATCATTTATATCTTTTATAGAAAAAAATTAAATTAATGATAACAAAATTTTCATTGTGGGATTAATAGTTTTAGTAATTTATAATTTAAAAAAAAATAAATTGTCAATGATCGTTCAAAACTTTTATCAAAAAAATTGTTCAAAGTAAATTTTGAAACAAAAATATTGTATTTTATATGGTTTATAGTTTAATTTAAAACGATATATATATTAATCTTAATAATTAATTAAATTAGATTTTTTGCTTATATAATTTTTGTAATCATTTGTATTTTGTCATAACAAAATTTTTAAACCACGGATCATAAAATTTGAATGTGAGACTTTTAACAGTTTTACTAATTTATAGCCGTTTGTAAAAATTCAAAATATAACATATACATAAAAATCTAAATTTTTATTATATGGTTATTGTGGTTGTTTAATTTATTTAATAGTTTAAAATTAAACAAATATGATAGAAGATACACTATTTTTTTTATCAAACTTTATTATTCAAAATCATTAATTGCCATATATACTTTAGCCACATTAGGCAATTCCGTAAATTTTATTTAAGGAAATAATAAAGTACATTAATGATGAATTTATTGTTAGTTTAATAAAAAACTTATTATATAATTAGATGGACCAACATATTTCTCTAATGATTCTAAGAATCATCCTAATGATGACATGTGGCTACAAAAAAAAGTTGTAATGTTTCTCAAATAATATATAGGGGATAAATAAAAAATAGTAAGAGATTCCACAAGTTAGTGTTTTTTTTTTACAATCTTTAGAATCTATAATTTGCAGTACTTATTTAACAAATTTTAAGGTTTATGCTAGAAATGAATTTCGGTTTTGAGTTAGTTTTAAACTAGAAATGCATACGGGTTTGAGTTAGTTTTTTATGCTTTCTCACATAGCATGAACAAAGACAACGAGCTTCAGTCATAAATGGTGATAACTCGAAACACTAGCTTGGCATCCTCCATTGAAATATGAGTCTCTTAAGAGAGTTGAGAAACAACTGAGCATCAAAAGAACATTCTAAAACTATCAAAACAAATCAAAACCACAACTACTAATTAGCTTAAGAATATGATAAACGATCTAAAGAACCGCTACTAAACTGATAACAAAAGGGGAAGAGAAGATCAAAGCCATCAAGAGGAGTAAAAGCCTAAACAAAGGAACCATTAAATCCCGAGAAGAGTCGAAACTCATACTCGGTGACTGGCCAAAAACCGAAAGTCTCTATTACAACAAGGAAAAAGGCCGGGAAAGAAGCAGAGACAACGAAATAAGATGAGAATCTAGAAACTCCGGAAAAGGACCGGTAGAAATGATAAGAAGATCAAATATGATCCAACTAAGAACATGATTGGATGCATGCAACATTGATCAACATAAGATCCAAATTAACACAAGATCATAAGCATGCATCAACGATCAATATATGACCATAACCTCAAAATTCATCAACACCCAACACTGGAATCCACAATTCATATATCTCTAGTCGCAAAGAAAACAAAGATTGTCTTGAATCTTCAATATTGATCTCACCTCCAAGGCAATAAACATCGACTATATGAAGCAAAGAAAGTGTAAAGAACAAACTGATTCCATTGTTGTGAGAACCACCAAAGTCGATCATCGAAAGCTAAGTTCAAAATTGTTTTTATTAGAGAGAGTGGGAAGAAAAAAAATAAAAGCGAAAGCCTTTTTGGATGTGAAAAAAATATTGTAGTATTACTCAAAATTTTACTCTCAAGTAAATGTAGTATATATTTTATTTTTATTTTTTTAGATAAATATATTTATTATATATTTTATTGAGGTTTTAATTTTTGATTAAAATTTGGGTTATAGAAACTTATGGTGCACTTTACATTATTACAATCAGATTAAAAACAATTAAAGACTTTATAGAACTTCCCAATTATAAAATTATGGAAAGTATCATAATTATGGTGAATGGTGAGAAAAATGCATGAATGTTGAAAAGTTACAATTATTGAAGTGAAATGATAAATCAACCATAAAATGTTTAATTGTTTATACATAATACACCTTCTGTTTCTAAAAAAATGTCATTTTAACTTCTTTTTTTTTACAAAAAAAATGTTATTTTAAAATTTCAAATAATTTCATATATCTTAAATACTATTAGTTGAATATGTGTTATTAATAAAAAAATTAATGTATTTTAACTATTTTTTTAATCTATGTGAAAAATGTCAAAATAACTTTTTTTTTAATGAAACTTAGGGAATATGATATTATGTTTTGAAAATGTAAGCATGAGAAACGTGACAGAATTAAAGCTGGTCATTATTAATATATTAATGCTCGGTCGTAATTTACCAAACGTAACGGCTAGCGACGTAAGAATCACAAAACATGCTTTCTTGGAATTTACCATATCAATGTTTTTTTAAAAAAACCATTTACCATATCAATGTATTGAGTTTTCGTATTCTTGCTCAATATTTAAAAAAAAATTACCGATGGTGAAAAAGATAGACTATTTTGCATTTTTAAATATAATACAAATAAATTAAAAATATTCTAAAAGCACCGAAGATCGGCGGAGTGTTTGTCAACAACAGTCCAATCCAATCTTGTGTTTCAGTTTTGTTCAACTACTGGAACAAATATTTGGCGAACAAAAAAATAAATATTCTGTTATAAAATATTAATAGTTCATATGAAAAAGTATAATATGTAAAACGTAAAAATATATAATCAAATGAGGTCTATAACGAATTAATATCCCATACACCGTAGGCTGGTGAAATTTCCAAAACTATTTTGTAAAAGAAAATATTAAATTTGAGTTAAGATTACATTTGCTAGTTAATTGAAATATAAATATGGATAACACACACTGTATTTTTTATTTTATAAACAAACGTGGTAAAAGTAGTAATTCCCGACAACGAAAAAGGTCCATGTCGAGAGTGTCAATTCCCACGTTTTAAGCGAGACATGAAAGGCAACCACTCCACAAACAGTACAGTTAAATTTTACTCTTTTAATATTTCACACATTCTCCTTCGTCTTCCACTTCATCTCTCTCTTTTTTCATTTTTCTGTAAACATTTGTAATTCCCGAGATAGAGAAAATGACTAAAATCTCTGTTGGATTGCAACTTGTGACAACAGATTCAAAAGAAAAACTAAGCAACATAGTGATCAGATCTTCACTAAGACCAAACCGATCCAATCCAAACATCTCGGAGCGCTGTTTCCTCAAAACATGTCACCTCTGTATGAAGCGGCTCCATCAAGACGAAGATGTTTACATGTACAGGTACAAACTTCTATAACTTATCAAGATTATGAATACCCATTTATGATCTAAAGACCTTTTCTCGAGTCTCAATTGTTTTTCTAAATGTTTTGGTGAAAACAGAGGAGACTTGGGATTTTGTAGCAGAGAGTGTAGAGAAAGTCAGATTTTGATCGATGAGAAGAAAGAACTAGAGGCGTCCACAAAGATGATGTTGGCAGCTTACAGACGCTGTAACTCCGGCGAGAACCGGAATTTGTTGAATGATCTACGGCGGCGACGCCAGCTATTTATAGTTCCTTAAATCGATTACATACTTCACTAATTAGTAATTATTGATTTTTTGTTTGTTCAAACACTATAATTGTTGCAGATATGTAGTTATATCCAAGGGATATATTATATTACAAATGTAAATTACATGGTTTATATTGAATATATTTTGATATTTTTTATTTGTTTATGGTGAGGATAACGAAATCTAAACATGCACATTAGTCTCCAAATTTGAATTATGTAATATGTATAGATTATTCGGTTTTGAAATAAATTAAATAAATATATATATAATAAAGTTAGTTTCTAAAATGTTAAAAATCTTATGAATTTTTAGAACGAGTTTTAATCGTCTTTTTTTTTTTTTAATTTTAAAAGTTTTAGCTGAAGCCTATATTTTTTTTGGACTAAGGTCAAGAACTGGTTATTAAACTTTCTCTTTTTAACTATTGATACTCGAACTTAACATCTTTATCTTTATGACAGAAAAATTTAACCAATACACTCTGTATTAACAGAGACAACAACTCTTAGATTAGCCATCCCTTATCTTGAGTGGGAAGAATTACTGATTGAACAAACTTTGAGCTTATAAGAGTAACCTTATTATCAATGAAGTTCTCGAAATAGAATCTAAACCCATAAATAATAATAATTTAAAACAATAAAAAGTTTTCATTTAAATTTATTTTGTTTTTGATGATCAACCGTTTAAACTATAACAAATAGCTATCTAGTTTTTAAAGGCGTTCTAACAAATTCTGTTTTCAGAATCTTGACTGACATTTTCTCTTCTTTTATATTATTTTAGTATTTATAAATTTTTAAGAAATGGAGAAACACTTGTTGGACATGTTCTAAGATGGTTTGCAATTGAAATGATTAGTGAGATGATCAATATTCTAGAGTGTCATATCCACAAATTACAACCAAACATAATTATGCAATATCATATTCAGATTGGATCTTGACATGGAAGATATGAACTGGTATACTTTTTAGTAGGGAAATCTTTAGAATTATTCGATTTGTTTTTTTATACATGGAGATATTTTCATGTATGGAGATATTTTATGTATGGACATAATCAAACTATGGTGTAAAGATATGGACAGCTGATTTAGTCACGTGTTGAATATGTACTCTTTTTAATATCGTGTAATGCTATTTTAATATTAAAATGAATTATTATTTCTTAACATTCATACAAAAAATAATTATTATTTTACTTTTTATTTTATTTTCTCTCCTACCTCCTCAATTCTGATCTCTTAGGTCAACTGAATTTGTTGGGCCCAATAAGTAATAAGGTGACTAAGGTCAACTAATTTACGGTATCAGGGCAAAGAATAGCAGATTTAGAGTCTGCCCTTTCAAAATCGGCCCAATAACATAAACTAAATGCAAATGTGGAACTCAACCTGTTAAGCCCACTATATGAAATATTCGACCCAATAAAGTTTTGTTTGCTTTTGTCGGCGCCTAAGAAAATTAGAGTTGTATGCAAGTTTGATGAATGAGAAGTTAGTAATTTCAATTTTAAGGGAATTAACTTGGTATCTTTAAAGAAAAATGGTACAGTATTAAGGCTTAGCCAGAACCAGTTTGCTGTAGTCGGTAAACTTTGCATTCATAACTATTCCTGGGATTGGGTGTTTCAATCTCCAGATCGGGTTTAGATCAGTTTTTTTCGGATCTGGGTCGTTTGGATCCTACAAATTTAAAGCCAACTAGGTACTTGGAAATTTTAAGTCCATTCTTTTCAAATGCGGATCAGTTCAAGTCTAAAATTAAAATACATGTAAATACTTATAGTATTTGGGTACATAATACATTTAACCGAAATATATCATATTTATCATGAAGTACCCCCCACATAAAACATGAAGTACCCAAACTTCATCAAATTTAACCGAAATATATCATATTTATCAATTGTTTTTTTTGTTGCAAAATAACCAAAAATAAACTATTAATAAATGAAGTTAAACATTTTCAAACTCTTAATTTGACATTTAAAGTTTCATATTACTCCCTCTGTATCACTTTAAGTGATTTTTAAAGTTTTTGCACTTGGATTAAGAAAATACAAACTTCTATACCATTTAACTTGGTTAAATAAAAATATCATTAAATGAAATTAATTCAACCAATAAGAAAAAAATCAGTATTTTGCAATTGGTCACAAAGTTTAAATGGTATTAAATTTTATCTAGAATAATGAGAACATCAATTATTTTGAAACAAATTTTTTTCCTCTAAATACCACTTAAAGTGATACGGAGAGAGTACTTGAAAATGTTATACAATAAACAAAAAGACATTACAATTAAATCATAAATTAAAATATAAAAATAGAACACACAGAGTTATAATTTTGAATATTCATGTTTTTAGATCGAGTATAATCGATTCTTATTGGGTCGGATCTATTCGGGTTGGGAGTTTTCGATTCCTGAGTTATTTGGGTCGGTTCTTTTCAGTTCCGGTTTTTTCAGTTAAAGGAATTTTGGACTCAACTAAGTACTTATAAATTTTTTGTTTGGTTTCGGGTCAGATATTTTTGGACCAATTTTTATTTGAATTTTTTGATCCGGGTAAAATGCCCAAAGCTAATTACTCCAATTATTAAAAGTTTAAATACTGAAACAAATAATTCCTACATAATTGTACACGTAGTACTATATAATAATAATTGCACCATGAATGTCACCATTTTCTTTTTCTTTGAGATAAGCTGCGTTAGGAACTTGTCTCAATCAGGGAGAAAAGACTCTAACCCTTGCATCTTTTTGTTATACTATTTGATGTCGGGAAAACACATTTAATATTATAAAGTGGATTGGTTACCAGAGCGTCTAATCCGAACTTAGAATGCAGTCTAACTAATGCTCTGTTACGACTAACCATGTTAACCACTTAGGTTAAAGCTCAAATACAAACTGATTAAACAATGATAATTCAGTATTTAAGAAATCGAATCCATAACCGATATGGATACATATTGAACTCCAAAAAAATACCACTTAGCTGCCACCACTTAGTTCTACCTCTTTTATTTGCATACCTTTCCATATTCATTTTGATCATAGTATAAATTTACATGAATGTATCTTTTTATGATAAAATATCCATAGTACATATTTTTATCTATACGCATGCAGTTGAACAATACAATATTCATGTGTGTTTTTTTTGTCAACATATTCATGTGTTTTTAATATTCACAAATAGGTGTGTATCAGTGTATATTCATACAGTATATCCAGCTGGAAAACAATGAAAAGAGGGTCTCATCTGATTCTTTGTAATAAAATGCGGGGTGATTTATCCATACCTGTTATTAGAAAGTTTAAGTTCTTTTCTGGAACTATTTATTTATTTTTTCAACAAAAAATCACAC
This sequence comes from Brassica napus, assembly GCF_020379485.1. Classification (NCBI taxonomy): domain Eukaryota; kingdom Viridiplantae; phylum Streptophyta; class Magnoliopsida; order Brassicales; family Brassicaceae; genus Brassica; species Brassica napus. Next base: position 72,834,165 of record NC_063446.1, read on the forward strand.
AAAGTTTGAAAATCTATTCAAAATTCCACCGCATTGTAAATTGTATTTTATAGTAAAAGAAAACGTGCTTTTAATAAAAGATAAGTCAATTTGTAACTAACTTGGCAAAATCAAATTTGTGGAGGAGGAGATTAATTAAAATACATGTAAGTGTTGGTTATTGGTTAAGTATGTAAGTGTCAAGACTCAAGACTGAATGAATTCCACTAATATTGTCAAGCAATATCTTAAAACATGTTACTGTTAAGATCTCAAGAAGAAATAACATAATAGAGACTTTTTTTGTTTGTCAATAAACATAACTTTGTTAATAATTGTTTAAGCATAAGCAAGCTAGTCAATAGAGCACGCATGAGGAACACAAATAGACCCATTCTAAATTTGTTCGCAAATAAAATGATAATCAACTCCAACATGGTTTATTCTACTATGGAAACACATGCAAGTTTGATACATAGTTGAGTTGCATTGATCTTACCGCAGAAGATGGTAGGACCGTAGGAGTATGTACCGTAGAGCGAAACACCGAGATTTTTTTGCAACATAGGTGATCCATGATCCATCTAAGCTCTTCAGCAAATTAACAACTGAGTGATACTATATATGCTCTGATGCTTCGTTGAGATCTCTTGCCATGATTTTCTGCTTCGAAAACACCCACGAGATAGCGTTGTTGGATGAGGTAAACAATGTGAGCTCCAATACATGTGATTGTCTCAGTTTCAAGCCCAATTCATATCATAGTAAACATTACGAGTCAGTAGAGTGGAAGCAACACATTATAACTAGTTGATTTCATTTTTTTTTTCCGAGCTTCTATTACAACTACATATGCATCTAATATCACCTAATCTATGATTATTGATAACTTGACCTAATAAATATAGTTTGAGGGAACGAATTATTAATGAAATGAAAAATTGTGTTTAAGAATATTAATAAATTGGAATGCATCATCAACTACATATAACAAAAGTACAACGAATTGTTAATTTTTTTTGTTTGCCATAGGAAGACAAAATGCTTGTCATAAACACATAAACAACTTGCTCAAAAGCTTCAAGAAATGTACATGTGCAATTGGTAAGTATATTCTTTAATGCTTTTACAAGTTTAGACCTATGCATACAAGGCGAGGTATTAGCGTGTAATAACTACAGTTGCAAGTCGTCGTATATATTTCATTTTTTTGTCAAATTAACTAGTTTACATACCAGTATCAATAATTCATTTGTTTTATATGTAGTTATATTAATACATTTTTTTTCATTTCTATTTTCTTTCTTTATTATTTGGATACTAGATTGATTGTGTTTCCTAAAATAACTGCTGGGTTGTTGACCCCTAATAAGTGGAAACAAGAAGTATTTACTGTTTTGATTTTAAAAAAAAGAAGAAGAAGTATTTACTGTTTAATACTACTAGTGTATATCAGAACTAAATATGGGGAAAAAAAAAAATTCTTACTTGTGTTTTAAATTGTACAAGAAGCAAACAGATGAACAAGATCTAGATATGTTTAAAATAAAGTTGTAAGTTGGTAAAGTTAACTACTAGCCGGAGGCCACAAATAGCCAAACAAGGTACTTCAATGCCATTCTCTTCTCATTTTTCAACTATCAGATTACTTTTTACTATATTATTCAAGTATAATCAATCTAATGCCTAGATTCTTATTAAAATCAATAAATGTATTTTGATAGATTTTAGTACATACATATATTTTAACAGTATTAGTGTAAAATCAACCAAAAATACATTTTTTTTTTAATATTTGAAAATCATAACATTAAAATAAATTGCTTGAAACTAACTATCAAAAGATATAATTTAGTTTAGCTATCTTCAAACCTACGATAAAGTTTGACATGACTGAAATTTTAAAATGAATTAGACTTTATGTAAAATTCAGCGAACGTTAGGTAAGAACAGCTTTAGCCCCTTTTACTACCAGCAGTCAAAAAGGACTAAATTTAATCTTATTTACTTAAGGGTAGCATCATAGATAGTACTTCAAATTTAGGGCATAATTGTAAAATAACCATTGTACTCTCTTCATCTCAAGCTAAAAAGGACGTTCTCTTCCATTTATTTTATCTGAAGAACAAAGCAAAGTGCTAAAGAGAGAGAGAGAGAAAACAAAAATTAAACCCGAAGAATCTATTATTCTACATTTTCGCCGCTAAGATTCTGTTTCTGAACATTTACACCCTCACGCCATGTGTGGAGGAGCAATAATCTCCGATTTCATCCCGCCGCCGAGGTCTCGCCGCGTCACCAGCGAGTTTCTCTGGCCGGATCTGAAGAAGAGCTCGAAGAAACGCTCGAGTTTCTTCGATCTTGACGATGAGTTCGAGGCTGACTTCCAGGGCTTCAAGGATGATTCCTCTATCGATTGCGATGATGCGAAGCCGTTCGTTTTCGCCGGGGCTCGTAAGCCCGCCGTATCCGCCGCCACTGCCGGTAAATCCGCTTCCGTTATCATTCATAGTTTCAAGGTTCGGGTGAAGTTTTTTTTTTTTTGGTTATTAGTTCCGGTTCGGTTGAAATACTTCGGTTCACATATATTTTATACCACCGTACCGGATCAGGGGTTTTTGGTTCGGGTGACGGTTTTTTTGGTTATCAGGTTCAGGTTCGGTTGAGATACTTTGGTTCGCATATATTTTATACCACCGTACCGGATCTATTTGGATATTGTTATAGCTGGGTACGGATTAGGGGTTTTTGGTACGGTTTTTCGGTTATCCGTTTGAATTTGGTTAATACTTCAGGTTCGGATATACTTGTTATCATCTAACATGATAAATATATATGATGTTTTTATAGCTCGGATCAGATTCCGGTTTTTTGGTTCGGGTATTTTTTTTTTTCCTAGGCCTGTTCTTGCTTATTCGCTCCGTATACAAAATATATGATGTTCTAGCTTTTTATCTTGTATGAAAATGTATAATATTTTAGGATATAATTAACACAATTGTTTCTAAAACTAAAACATAAATTGTAAGTGGTGAAACTTTATTGATAAAACTAAAAATTAATACTCCAATTAAAAGAGTGTATTTATTGTTTTTTAATATGTGTGAGAAACCTTAAAAATCATACCAATGTATGATTTTGTGTGTTGTTTGGAGGTATATGAGGGTTGGGATGAAATTGATTTGAATATGCTCATGTAAGAACTATCTTTTGTTTCTTGTTATTTTTCCACCACCAGATTCAGTGTTTGGCAAGAAAGTTGTTGATGGAGAAGGTGAGAGGTCTGCAAAGAGGAAGAGGAAGAGCCAGTACCGAGGGATAAGGCAACGTCCTTGGGGCAAATGGGCTGCTGAGATTCGTGATCCAAGGGAAGGTTCAAGAGTTTGGCTTGGAACTTTCAAAACCGCCGAGGAAGCTGCAAGAGCTTACGACGCTGCAGCTCGTAGAATCCGTGGTTCCAAAGCTAAGGTGAATTTCCCTGAGGAGAAGGAGAACCCACCTGCCAAGAAGGTGGCTCCAAACCCAAGTCCAGTTTTGGCTCAGAACTTGGACAACTCCTTTGACAACATGTGTTTCATGGAGGAGAAGCACCAAGTTAACAACAACAACAATCAGTTTGGTGGTAATGGATATCATCAGTATTTCAGCTCAGACCAGGGTAGTAACTCATTCGGTTGTTCTGAGTTTGGTTGGAACGATCAAGCTCCTATAACTCCTGAGATCTCCTCTGCTTTTATCAACAACAACTCTGTCACATTCGCCGAGGAAGCTGATCCAGCTAAGCAGCTCAAGGTCATGGATTTTGAGACAACTTACAACAGCACTGAATGGGATTCTTCACTTGATTTCTTCAGTGGAGACGCTGTGGCGACTCAGGACAATGGTGCAAATCCTATGGAGCTATGGAGCATTGATGAGATCAATTCCATGATTGGAGGAGTCTTCTAAAGAGATCCATTGTCATTTAAAGAGTTTTAAAAACATTTTGAACTCTTTCTTGTTGTCTTTTGTGTTTTGGTTTTGTTACTTTGTGCCCCTAAACATCTTCTTTAACATTGTCATAAGTTAATATGTTGAACCATTGTTCTCTTTTGTGATATGGAATGCTACTAAGGAACCGGTACGAATCGAACCGGTTAGAAAGCGGTGCGATTGCGTGTATACTATTTGACCAAAATGATTTCCTAGAAAAATGAGCCACTTTTGTTATTTTTTTTCATACAATGAATCTAGAGGGAAAAGCCAAAAACGACGTCGGTAAAAGACAGAAGAATCTAAAGGTAACTGGTGAGTTTGTGTCTTTCTCGTGACACTTCTTTATGAGACGGGAAAAAAAGAAAGTTGAATCACTCTTCTGGACATTTCTGCGTTTTCCGTCCTTTTCACCCATTTGTAATAAATACATCACATATACTACTACTTTTTAGTTTTCTTCGGTTTCAAATTTTCAATATAAATTATTCAGGATTTTTTTATTTTATAATATAGGTTACTTTTAAGTCTTATACAAAAACCAGTTAATTAAATAATATTTAATTTAAGAGAAATAAAAAAATTGAATATGATTTGTGATTGAATATTCTTAAAGACAATAATAATTTTAAATAAAATATAGAAAAATAAAATTTTTATAGGTGTATTTCTAACCAAAATAACTTATAAAATTAAACAGAATGAATTTACTGGTATACATAGTTTGTTGATTAAGCTGCAAAAAATATTAGGCTTCAATTGGTAAATGTTGAATTTGAATGGAAAAAAGAATAAAAATATACAAAAATATTCAGTCGAAGAAATGAAAAATCCAGAAATATATGAATTTGTGTTCATTCATTCTTCATAGAAATTAGAGAAGAAATTAATTCCTCATAATTCTTTTCATTCATAAGAAAATGAGAAGAATAGAGTGGACCCCATGAATCTATGATCTGACAATTTTTTTAACATGAATGGTATAAAACTTGAGCAATAGAAAATTAACCATCATTTTTGACAAAAATTGTGGTCACCAATTGAAGCCTTAATTTTATAGATATATATTTTTTAGTTCCTGACCGGAAATTTAACTAATGTGATTGTTTTGCAAAAGCAATTTATGTAAAAGATAAATAGTTGATAAATCTCTTTTCTAACCATTCCAGTCAATATCTCACTATCAAGCTCTAATTAATCCATAGTAAACACCATGGTGCATGAGTTATATGAAAAAGTATAAGACCTAACATTTTTTTTTGTTTTTTACTATTCTGAATAAATAAGTTATCTTACGGTGATACAAACCATTTGGAGTTAAAAAATACCGAAACATTTGACTTTCTTTCTAAAGTCATTTTGTATATGAGTGTGGAGACACATTTTAATACAATATAAAGTTATCTACATAGTCTTGTCGACATGTCTATAAGTTAGACTAAAAAAGCAAATCATTTCGTCTATATAAACATACATACACAAGCACACACACACGACTTAAGAAATTTTGTGGTGAATGAGAAAGTCAACATTAATGGAGAAAGTCACAAGAAGAACTATCTCCTCCTCCTCCTTCTTTTTGTGCTTCTTTATCTTCTCTTCAAGCATTCTTTTTCTCGCCGGAAAATCAGCAGCAAAAGTTTCTTATGACGGTGACAATGATGATAACGTGACGGCTTTGTTCATCTTCGGGGACTCTTTCTTGGATGCAGGAAACAACAATTATATAAATACCACTACACTTGACCAAGCCAATTTTCCACCTTATGGTCAAACATTCTTTGGCCTCCCCACCGGGAGATTCTCCGACGGTCGTCTCATCTCCGATTTCATTGGTGAGATATACATATTCTCCCTCCATTTTAGTATGTAATATGTTTTAGAGAAAGTTTAGTGTTTCAAAATGTAATTTAAAAAAAAAAAGATTTATTAAAAATGTGACCAATTTTATTAGTTTTGAAATATTTTCAGTTTATATTTTAATGATAATACTTATTAAAGCGAATGTCTTAATTTTTGGGTTCTCACTCAAAACAAAGGGCACACTTTTAATAAAGAATGAGATTTATATATATTATAAAGTTACTATTATATTACCTCGTGGCCTATTTAAATATATTATATTGACAAAAATGTACGTTAATGATAGCGGAATATGCGAAGTTGCCGTTAATTCCGCCGTTTTTGGAACCGGGAGATAGTCAAAAGAAGCTTTGCGGCGTCAACTTTGCATCCGCTGGAGCTGGTGCTCTTGTTGAAACGTTCCAAGGTTCGGTACGTATATTAGCTTTTCATCTTTATTTTATTTTGAAATTATTTGAAATTTTCAAATAGTTTTGAATTATACCTTTGCATTAAGTAGTTTTGTGTATCCCTTATATATTAATTGAAAAACATTACAACATTTTTTTGTAACCACGTGTTATCACTAGAATGATTCTTAGAGAAATATGTTGGTCCATCTAAATATATAATAAATTTTTTTATTAAACTAACCATAAACACATTATTAATATGCTTCATTATTTTCTTATATAAAATTATAGAATTGTCTAATGTGTCTAAAATATATATGACAATTAATGATTTTGAATAATAAAGATTTGATAAAAATAAGTGTATCTTATCTTAAATTTGTTTAATTTGTAACTATTAAAATAAACTAAACAATCATATTAACCACATAATAAAAATTTAGATTTTTCTGTATATGTTATATTTTGAATTTTTAAGAACGAGTATAAGTTACTAAAACTGTTAAAAATCTAACATTCAAATTTTGTAATCCATGGTTTAAAATTTTTGTTATGACATGATACAAATGATTACAAAATCATATAAGTCGAAAGTCTCATTTAATAAGTATTAATATTAAAAGATATATAAATATATATATATATTAATATTAAAAGATATATAAATATATATATCATTTTAAATTAAACTATATGTCATATAAAAATACGTAAATGTTTTAATTTTGAAATTTAGTTTGAACAAATATTTTTTGGTAATATATATATATCATTTTCTTTTATTTTTTAAAAAATATTATAAATTACTTACACTATTAATTCCAAAATAAAATTTTGTTATCAGTAATTTAAAGTTTTTGATATAATAAAAAAACATATGAGTAGAAAGCATCATTTAATAGATATTAATATCAAAATATACTATATATATGTTGCTATCATTTAAATTTAATTATATATTATATCAAATAGAAAAAAAAATATTTTTTTGGATTATAAAATTTATTTATATGTTCGCACCAATTTAATTATATAAGTAATAGTTATTGACTTTTTAATTATTCAATATATATTTATTATTTTATAATATGTTAAAAACACATAATACATAAAATAATTTATATATATAATGTTCATCCCGTGTAAGGCGCATGTCTTAACCTAGTATATATAATATATGTATATCTTTTTTTTGCAAAAGAATGTCAGATGAATTAATATGAACCTCCATAGACCAACTCAATGGAATAGAAGATTTCCATGAAGAAAATTTGTCATGAAGGTTCAGATTCAATATTGTCATCTTCCAACACAAATTCAACATATGTATATCTTCTATTTGTCGTACACACAAGGCACATGGAAGTTTATATGATTGCTTGATCCAAAAATTTGATTGAAGTTAATTTTTTTATATTATAGATTACAATAGTACTATTATATAAAATATTAGAATACTAATTAGATGGTTCCATATGGGTGCGCGTTTGAGTTTTGACCCGGTTATTGTGGCTAAATTAGTTGAACAATAGTCTTAAAATGGATTCTTTTGTCCCACCTACGATTTGTTTTGTAGTTGAACATGCTTTATTTAGCTATGTAATAAGGTTCCATTATTATATTATAAAATATGTATTACTCACTTACTTATTTGGGACAACTAAATTTTATAATCTAAGGTCGGTGAGATGTATTATTCTATGTCAATCAACGTAATGACCAATTCTTAATAATTATTGCAAGGTGATAAGTTTGAGAACACAATTGGATCACTATAAGAAAGTGGAGAGATTGTGGAGGATAAAGTTTGGTAAAGAAGAAAGCAAGAAGAGAATCTCAAGAGCTGTCTATTTGATAAGCATTGGGTCTAATGACTACTCAAGCCCTTTCTTGACCAATCAATCTCTCTCCTTCTCGATGTCTCAACATGTTGACATTGTCATTGGTAACTTGACTACATTCATCCATGTAAGTTCATCATCATCATTATTATCATATAAATCGAAGACTGGTTCATTTGCATTCATTTGATATGGTTTTGTAATAGGAAATATACAAAATTGGAGGACGGAAGTTCGGGTTCTTGAATGTGCCGGATTTGGGTTGTTTTCCGGCTTTACGGATACTAAAACAGAAGAATGATTCTTGCTTGAGAGATGCTTCAATACTGGCAAGCATACATAACAAAGCTCTTTCAAATCTCTTGTTTAAGATGCAAAGACAAGTCAAGGGCTTCAAGTTCTCTCTCTTTGACATGAACAAAAGTCTTAAACTCAGAATGGATCATCCTTCTAAATTTGGTAACTGCGTTCTCTGTGAATTTTGTTGGGCTTTTTAATTTAGGGTTCGTAGTGAATTTCATTAAATGGCCCTTAAAAAACATGCCTTCATATTTTTTTTTTTTTTGACTGAACATATGCCTTCATATGTTTTGAATGAAAGGGTTTAAAGAAGGGGAAGAAGCATGTTGTGGAACAGGGAAATGGAGAGGAGTTTTCAGCTGTGGAGGGAAGAGAATTGTGAAGGAATACAAATTATGTGAGAATCCTGATGATTATATTTTTTGGGATTCACTTCATCTCACCCAAAATGCTTACAAGCAATTTGCAAATCTAATTTGGAATGGTGGGCACATGTCAGATTCTCTAGTGGTTGGCCCATACAATATCAATAGGTTATTTCAGATTTCTTGATTGAATGTATGTCACTAATATACATGGATATGTTTTGTTCATTTGTTGCTAACCTTTTTTTGTCCATCACTGGTTTAAGTTTCAAAGTAATTTACTTTAAAAAAAAAGTAATTTACTTTGGTGGTGGGGTTTTCACCTTTAAAACCCCAGTTCTCGGTTACAGTTTACTTTAACAAAACTCTTTTTATCTCCGTAAATTTTACATTACATTTTAAATTTAAATACGCTTTCTTTCATTTCCATAAGTTTTACACTACATTTAAATTATTTTATTTATGGAAGTATTTATTCTACTTTTAACGTGAATGGCTATAACTTTTACGAGTATGAATTATAAATCTACCAAATGGTAATTATAAAATTTTATTTTAAATTAGTAGTTGTCTGTATTTTATAATTTAATTAGAAGTATGTAATTTTTAATTTTATGTCAAAGTTTTTCTTTTTAGTTTTAGGTATGTTTTTGGACTTTTTCTGAGTTTATTTGATAGGAAATTTTGTACATATATATATATATCAAAAGGTCAATGATAAAATTAGTTTATGTCTTAATGATATTAATTAATAATTTCTAAAACAGGTTTTATATAATAAAATAACCATAAACCAGAACCTGAAATAATAGTAGAAAAGAAAACTGATAAACACCGACACTTGAGATAGATGATGGGGAAAACGGTTTATTCATGCCCACACTATGAATGCGGAGAAAATATATACCTAAACTATATTAACGTGGCAAAACATTTTTAAACTAAATAAGAATTTAAATTGCATACCTAAACTCATAATAAATAGTTAAAACATGCCTCGTGACTTACACATGTTAGTCCATTCTAAAATGTATTGATTTATTTTTTTAAATTATTATATTTTAGTTCTTATCATTTTATTTGTTTGTAAAGTGCTTCAAATAATTAAAATCATAAAATTGGTTTTATTTATAATTTCAAAATTGGAAATAAATTTTAACATATTGTGATATATAAAATAAAAATAATTTTTTAATAAAATAAAATAGATTTAATAATATAAATATATTATTATTATTATTTCATATTAAAATATTTGATACAAAATTTGTTTTAATCAATAGAAAAAAACATAAAAACAGTATCATTATTTAAAGCCTAATTTAATCTCACTAAAGTTCTTAAATTTTATAAAATAAATTTCTATATTTTCTTAGGTTATTTTAATTGAAAATGTTATATGTGCTTGCGTGATATATATATATATATATAATATAAATAAAATAAAAAAATTTTAATTTTTGTTTGTAGTTATCAAAACCAATGTTAATTACGCTAGGCGTCACGCGTGCGCTTGACCCTAACCTAGCGCCGAATCAATTATTCGGTAATTATACGAGGATTAATCAGGGAATAGTTTTGTAAACTTTTTGTGTATTATAAATATTACTAGCCATTAACCAGCCACTATTATTATTTTTATTAAGTAAGGGTAATATTATTAAAGTTACCTACTGTAAATTCAAATTTCTAAACTCAAATTTCTAAAGACTATTTTTAGTTATGTTGATTAAAATTTGAATGACTATATTTTTAAAGAAAATCTTATATAAATATAAATTAGTGGGTGTTCTTGTAAATATTACATATGAGTAAGATTATTTATAATTAATGCTCATGTTTTAATAAGGTAGATAATATACTTTAATAACTAAATTAATTAATATTTTTATATGATAATTATCTAAATTTCTGCTAAATAATTAAATTTAGGATTTAAATTTAATTAAAATCTGGTCAAAATATATAATTGTACTTTTCAAATCTTTATATATAAAGTTGGGTTTGCTTTCCTCCTTGGCTGTCCACATAGGCGGTCACGTCACTAGTTCGAGTCTTAAAAAGCTGACACGTGTCCCATCATTTTAAAACGCCATGTTTCTTTAAGTCTAGGTGAGCTTTGGTTTATGTGGGCTTTGTTCTTGAACGGCCCAGTCTCCAGCATCTCTAACGCGCTTCGATCCATTTTTAGGGCTCTTCCCATGTGGCCATCGTCGCACCCACCATCCGGCTCCGCTTTTCTCAAATCCCACCACCATTGAGCTTGTCTTCTTCCTCTACACCTTATAATCTTGAATTCTGAAACTGGAAAAAGAAACAAATATGAGTATAAACAAACCAAAAAAATGATTCGGAAATATAGAGAAGAAGATTACAGAGAGGTGATAAACTAGAGTGGTGACAACGAGTACGGCACAAGCTTCAACAGTGACAAAGAAGAAGATGAGATAGAAAGAAGACGAGATTCATTAAATAAAACAGAGAAAAAATAAACAAATCAGCAGACAGAGAAGAAATGTAGAGAAGAGAAAGACGAAAAGAGAAACGTGATATGAGAAAATAGAGATCTGAATCTGAAAAAAATATGAAGAAAACAAGTTTCTAGATCGTTTCTCATTGCACAGAAAAGGACAAAAGAGAGAGGTTGAGATTGATTCTCCACCGTTAGATTGAAATTTAATCAATGACTATTATTAAATCTGACACAATCCTTGCCATTTGTTATCAATCATTTGAATATAAAGTCTAAGGTTAAAATTTTATAATTTATACATTTAAATTATAAAATTATTTTCATGGAGAATAAAGTTTATGGTTAAGTTTATAGTTTAAAGATTAAGAGTTTGTTTAAAACTAAGGATATAAAGTTGCGTTAATAATTGTGTGTATAATAGATATAACTTAGGATACTTAATAGAAAGGTTCAGAGATTTGTATTTTTATTATGCAAATGTAATACATGCATTAATATTTATGTGAAGATTCTAATTTTCCAATGTTATTTTCAGATTCTTGAGAGTACTATATATTTTGAGATTTCAATTATTACAAGCGAAAATTTTTTTTTAGTATTTTTTCCAATGTTCCAATTTGTATAGTCAACTCACCTTTGCTTAGATGCTGTTTTGATTTGTTTTGAACTCTTTTTTTTTGTTTATATAGTTCATATAGTGTTCTTAATGCTTTTACTTAAGATATATAATCTAATTGCCAGACATAAAGAGCATAGCAAAATTTTGAATCTTCTATTCTTGAATATTTTAAAAAAATTAAACATAGAGAACATAACCAATCTTCTCATATAAAAGCTTTGGGATCAGTAACTAAATCTAATTGGTCAAATATGCCACATCGGTAAGCAAAACTCTTAACACCCAATTTTTTCCTCTATAACTTTCGAGATGTCCCATCAAAATCACTTAAAATGGTGCAAATGTTCAAGGCATAAAGTTGTAAGCAAAAAGAACCGGTGAATATACACACTTTCTACAATTTTAATTTTAAAAGATATGCTAAAAAAATTCATATGAACCCCACTCAACAAGTTCTTATATTTAATCGTCTCTTTATTAGCCAGTCCGTTTACGTTTTCAAATAGTACTTAAATTATTCGTCTACACAAAAATATACACACATTGCATTTCTCAATAAACAATATTTTCTCACATACATTATAGAATTCTTAATGGTAACTAAATATGTGACTTTCAAAAGTGTTGCGGCTGTTCTAATAATAACTTCCTCATTTTAAACAAATCGCAACATCATCAAACGACTAAATACAAAATCACCACACCATTGGAAAACTACTACGAATAAAATTATCTTATATCATAATTCTAATTACTATTTTTGGGTCAAAACACTAAGTGTTAACGTAAAATTAGTTTTAAACAAAAAGATAAACACTATTCAACATAATAAAATAGTTTTTATTATAACTTCCCGCCTGTAGGGCCGGCCGACCCTAGTTAAAAATATAAATACGATAAATTTTATTATTTTAGTTATTTAAGGCATATTAAGAAAATAGAATTATAAGGACTAAACTACAAAAAGAAAAAATAAAAAAGTAGTCCAAGTCATCATATAACCGCCTATAGGTATGTTTTAGCTATGTACTTTGAGTTTAGGTATCTAATTCATATTTTTTTTTTAGTTTAAGAATAATTTGGCATGTTAATATAGTTAGGGTAATTATTTTTTCCGCCTTCGTAGTGTGGGCATGAATAAGCCGTTTTGGGACACTACCTCAGACTCATAAACAAGTGAAGGGTCGAATCCTTCTTGATGTTGTAGACTTGTAGTCGGCTAGGGTACGGCCGTCTTTGAGAATCCAGCCATATATAAAACAAGATTAAATATCTGTGTTTCCGTGTTAGGTATTATTATTTGGTTCTCCGGCGAGTCTTTGAGAATCCAGCCATAATTCAAGATTAAATGCCAAGGCTGTTATGGGTACGTTTGCTCCATCCAATATGTAATTCTTGTAGTACCTTGATTTTTTTTTTTTTGAGCAACACAGTACCTTGAATCTTAGAGTTAGATAGTCTGTTGTTTATCAAATTATCTGATCTATTGTGATACATGCTCAAGTATCTCTAGTGTCTACCAATAAAATCTATTAAGTAAATAGCTAAAATATTTATCTAAACTTATTATGCATTATAGTAAAAATATGCTAAATTAACTGGTGATATTATCACAACATCAATAATGAAAGATTCAGTTCTTCTTCTACAATTTTTGGAGAGGCTTTCTTAGACTACCAAAAGCTTTGTATTCTCGCATCTGATAGAAAATACTAAATTGACTTTTAACTCTACACATTTCTCTAAATTTTACATGGTTTTGATATTTTTTTGTGGGCTGGATGAAGAAGATCAAGGTGGTTGTAGTATTGAAGTACCTAAATTCAAACTGTTGTTCTTTTTTTTTGTCATCACATGGTCACAACAGGGTCACACATGACACACCCACTACTTTACTAACCGAAAAAACTAGCTTAGACTGGGTAAGAAACCCATTAGAGCATAGTAGAAAGACTAAACAACTTGTCATCACTACCTCAAGAGCAGAAACCATTGCCTCTCTAAATAGTGCATTACATAGATGCCAAACTCTCTCATTTCCGGAACTGTTTTGAAGCCATGACAGGGTGACTTACCATGACATATGACTGATATTTAATGATTTTCCAAAGTCACAATTTGGGCAATGAGAATAGCTCCTCTATTTGCAAGTTTGCAACTGCTTCTTCATACTCCAAATACCACTCTAAAAATGCGTAACCTTGTTAATCTCATAACTCATAAGCATAGAACTGAAAGGCACCCCATGAGTTCTTCCGTCTCCAAAGCAAGTGGTTATAATCACGTAAGAAATACCCTGACTATAACCTCATAAACTGGAAAAATAACAAGTCACGATTCTAAAACTTCTCATCAAATTTTTATTCCCCCGCTCTGTACATTAGTCTTTCTTCGTGGATGGGACTGTTGTGTATGACCTGGTTACAGTATGGAAGACCCAATACTCATCCGGCTTTGACATTGTAGTGAAAGCACACATGTCATACAAATGTTTCCCTTTTATCATCCGTTATGTAATAGCCAGCTAATAGTGCCTTTGGTTTTTTTTTTACGTTATCTATATTATTTTAAAATTGGGCCCTATTATTTATTTATTCGTTCTATGACCCGACGATCTTTAAAAAACGTCCGTTGGGTCAGTTTCAATACAGTCTCCATGTTTTTTTCTTTGTCAGCCACTCCGAATAGTGTGATCTCTATTCTATGGTCCGACGATGTTGTAGTCGGCTAGGGTATGACCGTCAGTTAACCAGATTGAACATTTTTACCAAAATTATAATATTGAAATACTCTTGATTCATTAATATTTTTAGCAAAAACTAATCAATTTAAATTTGTGGTATTTAATTAATTTGTTTTTTCAATATACATGGTAACTAATAGTCAAATACGTGTCTAATATTTTTCATGGGTTTCAATTGATGACCACCATAGAAACTAAGAAACCGTAGGAATAATAAGGAAATTACTTTATAAATAACTATAAGAAGAAAATAGAATATGATCAAAAAGAAAATTGAGAAGAAATAATGTATTGGAACAATTGAACAAATCCCCTATATATTAATAGAGAAACATTAAAAAAGTTATAACATGCAGTTTCTACTAATTAAAAAAATGTCCGGCTGAGTTGTCACGTAATTAGAATGCTAATTTTGCTTACGTGACGGTTTGAGAATCAATTGAAAATTTTGTTAGTCCAAAATTAAATTGCTAGTGAATGTTATATTATATAGTATGTCTATTATGGATAATTCATTTACAAATTGAAATTATTATATATTATTTCCTTAAATAAAACCTACGGAATAACCTAATGTGATTAAGATATATATGACAATTAATGATTTATTTAATAAAGATTTGCTAACAATCTTTATACTTTATATCATTTTTGTTTAATTATTTATTATTAAAATAAATTACACAATTACATTAATCATATAATAAAAATTTAGATTTTTTTGTGTATGTTGTATTTTGAATTTTTCAAAACGAATATAAATTACTAAAACTGTTAAAAGTCTCACATAAACTTTGTGATCAAGGTTTAAATTTTTTTCTATAATAAGATACAATGATTATAAAATCATATGAATAAATAATTTTATTTTAGTAGGTGTTTATGTTAATTATATATATATATATCATATTTCACATCCTTTAAATTAAAATACAATATGAAAATGCATACTTATATTTTGATATCTAAGTTGAACATATATTGAAAAGTTAATATTATAATTTTAAATTCTTCATTATTTTTTAAAATGATTATAAATTATTGAAACCACTAAACATTCCGAATTAAAAAAATCGTTGGTGTAAATTTTTGTTACATGAATATGCAAATAATCATAAAATCATATGAGTAGAAACCTCATTTAATAAATATCCATATTAACAATATACTATATATTTGTATTAATATCATTTAAGTTTAATTATATATCATATATGATAGATAAAATTGATTGTTTTGATTTATTTATCCTAAAATGATTGCGAATAACAAAATCGGTCCTTTGATTTATATGCGAACGCCAATTTATTATATAATAGTAATTGATTTCTTAGTTATTTAATATATAATTATTATTTTATTATTTCATAATATGCAAAAAAACATGAAAAAAATAAATATAAAATATTTATTTTGCACAAGGCACAGATCTTAACCTAAGTATGTATCTCTTAAATAATTTTAAATCTTAAAAAATTTCTAAATCTGAGGCCAAAACAAAATAACAAAAGAAGAATAAACTCAAAAATCAATATTTATATCGAACAATAACCAAAATGAAAAAAAAAACGACACAAAAATGAGAAATATATTGAAGATATATAAGATTGACACGTGAACGTAAACTTCTCATAACCATAATTAACTTTTAAATTGCTAAATCATGATATAAAACCGAGCTGACATAGTTTCATTTTAACCAAATAGTAGGCTTGAGATACTTCTGTCTAAACGTTAGGTTCTTATGCGATAAGTAATTTTTTGACCTAAAATATTTTTTAAAATAAGATCAGCTCATCAGTAAACAAATTATGTAATCAACAAAAAAGTTTTTAAAAATTTTTAAGAGCCAAAAACATTAATTTGATCAAGAATATAAATTTTATGTTTCTATACGATATTCTTTAAATAATTTTCATATAAATTTATCCTGCGCATCTTGTCCTAGTTAGTAGAGTAAATGATAAAAAAAAAAAGTTGAACACAAGTAGTAATATATCGGACACTTCCAACTGTACTACAAAGGTTTATAACATATAGTTATATTTGCACCATATGTACGATATACATCTCAATCTATCGTTAACATATGGGACCAGGACATATAAACCATGCTTATAATTTCATATGTGCTCGTGGATAGTGTCACTCAAACAAATATAGTTTTTAATGTGTAAATAGAGCAGACGAGGTTCTTCACTCAAAACAAAAGTTTTATCTGTATATTATATAATTTATGACTTTATAAAAACTGTATTACCATATTAGATATCTTTTTTGAAAAATTTAAAATTCGAACATGGTTAGTTTTGATATTTATTTTCGAGTTATTCTTGGGTTCACCAATCAATATGATTTCATTATTTCAAATTCGATATCTTTTAAAAAAAGAAACAAAATATTGTCAAGTTTAAAAAGTAAAAAAAAATAGTCCTTACAGAAAAAAGAATTAAAATATTTCTTTTTAAGGTCGTCATCCTAATTCTTAAATCTTAAATCCTAAACCCTTGGGTATTTTGGATAAATCCTAAACTCTAAATAAAAAACACTAAACACTAAAACCCTAAACCTTAAGCCCTTGAGTGTTTTAGTGCTTAGTAATTTTGATTTAGAGTTTAGGGTTTACCCAAAAGTTTAGGGTTTAGGATTTAAGGTTTAGTATTTTGCTGACGACGTTAAAATTATTATTTTTTTATAATTACTACTATTTTTTTACCTTTTAATTTAAAAAACATAATATAATTTGACAATAGTTTGTTTCATTTTTAAAAGATATCTAATATATGATATAACAAAATTCTATTGGTTGGTGAACTTATATGTTCACCATAAGCGGTGAACCCAAAAATAAGTCTTTATTTTCAAGCATACATTGTTAACCTAAACATATTTATTGTGTGAATCAACTGAATTTTTTTCTTAATCACAATGATTGGTCTCCGATAGGCCCGGGACGGATCCGGTATCCGGGCAATTTTAAGATATCCGGATCCGAATCCTTATTCGATGAATCCATAATTTTACTATCTTTATCTCGATCTGGGGTTCGCGGATATCCAGGTGTCGGATATCCTTCTAAAAATTATAATATCCGGTGGATATCCGGATCCGGATTTGGATCCTTAAAATAAATAAAAAATAATATTAATATATATAAAATATTAACAATAATTTAAAAATAAAAAAATATATAATGTTTTAATTATGTCTATGTATAATATTACAAAATTTACATAAAATTTATATATACTATTATAAAAATGAAAATATATGAAATAAAATTAGTTTTTATATATAGATATTACTATTTTTGAAATAGTTATTAATAAAATTTACGGATCCAGATATCCGGACTAAAAAATCAAAATATCCGGATCCGGATTCGGCTTTGAGAATCCAATATTTTACTATCCGGATCCGGATATCCGGATTTTTGGATCGAATCCGGATCGAATATCCGATCAAATCCGGATCTCGGATAAAAGTTCCAGGCCTAGTCTCCAATGCGTACGTGCTGTAGTAATCTTTTATTTTTAGAAGACGTGTAGTTATCAATCATTTGTTTTTTTTTTTCACAGAATTTTCCTCTTGGTTCTACATGATAAAACTTTGAAATATCTGATTATTACTTGTTCCACAAGATTACTGATTTACAGTTTCCTATTGTACCTGAAGACTAGCGACCAAACGTGAACCACAGTCCAATTTTGCGGCACGATGTTATCTGCTCGCCTTAATACATGTTACAAGAAAAATCGGGTATAGGTTCAAATCTTGCATAAGAGGCTAAATAAAAGTGTAAGAACGATTTAAAAGTGGATTTAAAGTATAAAATAGAAGAGAAAACATAATTTTTTTTAAAAAATATTTGGTAATTTTCATATGAGACAATGATGTTGCAGGGCTCTAGAGAGCAACTCTCAACATTCCAAACACCTTGTTAAAGAATTTATATGCGTACTGCAGGTTCATCCGATATATGAAGAAATAAAATGATTCTCCTAATTTTCAGGTAAACATTATGTACATTTATCTCCATATTTATTATTACAATATGAATAAGCCATCTATTAAAGAAGAGTAACGTTAAAACTATCCTTTGATAGTTTCACACTAATTATCACGAACATGGAAAGTAATGTTGGTATGAATTATAAGTTTTATCTTACAAATAAGTTGATATTGTTGTCGGTAGAGATTCCTTTTTTTTTGTCAACGTCGGTAGAGATTCCTCAAAGATGGATTCATCTTTGCAGCATATCCTCATTGATGGTTTCAATTGTTGTTGTCATGTCATCGATGTAGAGGGGAAAATATTATCATCTAACTTGTCAAACATATACTCAATCAAAAAGGAAAAATAAAACTAAAGATTATTATGGCCACATTATTCAGATAACGGAACCATATTTTAAACCCTTATATTTTTACAGCAATTTGGAATTTATTTTTAGATTTTTGTTTCTTAACTCGTTTTTCTTTCTAGGTTAGATGGAATAGACAATGCATAGGCATTTAGAAAGTTATTGAACTTCTTTTGGCCAGCTTCATACTTTTCAAAGTCGTGCATTTGAAAATTATACTTGAGAAAAACAATTTGATCACAGTTACTTTTTCCAAAAAAATAAAAAAAATAAAGGAAAAACGTATATATACAAAAATAGCAAACTGTGGAATAGAAGAGTTTCGAAAACGTATATAAATCAAAGCTGTCACATACAGAAAACATATCAAATACTTTTGTATCCCTAATAAATTATGGAAAGCTCTCGACTATTTTCAACCATCTTGTTCCTCTACACAATTATCTTATCGATAAGCTCAATCAACTGCAAAGAGAATAATAACAATCTCATCACAAACCAAGCTGCTTTGTTCGTGTTCGGAGATTCTCTGTTCGATGTCGGAAACAACAACTATATCAATACTACCACCCGATCCAATTTCTTTCCCTATGGTCAAACCTTTTTCAAGGTTCCTACTGGAAGGGTTTCTGACGGACGTTTGATTACCGATTTCATCGGTAACAATTAAAAAAAAAACATAAATATACTTTTACTAATTTAATTTCTAGCTAGTATATTTTTAACACAATTTTTTTAACAGCTGAGAAGGCATGGTTACCGTTGATCCCACCAAATCTACAACCAGGCAACAGTAACAGTCAGTTGACCTACGGAGTTAACTTTGCTTCTGCTGGTGCTGGAGCTTTGGTAGAAACCTTTCCCGGAATGGTAAATATCATTAATTTTTACTATTCCATTTTATTTGAAAATATATCACTTTAGTATTTTGTTCTTTCTTTTATATTAACTAAAATGATATATTCAGCTTTTTTTTGTTAATTTTGTTTTAATATTTTTCACGCAAATAATAGCTAAAAAATCAGTCTTTACAAAAACTAAAATTTTGATTTTCTTTATGTATTGCATAATTTTATATTGATCACTAATTAGGAATATATATGACTAAATATTTGTTATAAAGAAGTTAAGTTGAAATTTAAAAAAAAAACATATATTTTTTTAACGTCTGATTAATTATGTTATTACAACTATGAAAAATATTACATAGATGATTTTATAGCCGATAATTTTACCATCACATGAGAATGCACGTCTGAGTGCATCCACTCTGAGCCGCCCTACGAGATCCAAAATAATATTTATTCTGAAACAAAAAATATATTATTAACTTTAAATTGAAATAGAAAGGGTAGACATAAGGTTTGACTAAACTCTCTCTTTTTGTATTAAAAATTCTAGGTGATAGATTTGGGAACACAGTTAAATAGCTTCAGGAACGTGGAAAGGAGCTTGAGATCTGCACTAGGAGATGCAGAGGCCAAAAAGATTTTCTCAAGAGCAGTTTATATGTTTAGTATCGGAAGCAACGATTTATTTTTTCCCTTGGTGGCAAACTCTTCACTTTTCCAATCCAATACCAAAGAGAGATTCGTTGATTTTGTTATTGGTAACACGACATCCGTGCTCGAGGTAAAACAAAAACCGAAAAACTGATCTCAAGTTTATTAGCTTTTTGGTCTATACAACAAGAGATATATGTTTTGTTTCACAGGAAGTGTATAAAATGGGAGGAAGGAAGTTTGGATTCTTGAATATGGGAGCATACGAGTGTGCACCACCCTCGTTGCTCTTGGACCCAACAAACATAGGATCTTGTTCCAAACCAGTCGCTGAGCTGATCAATTTGCACAATAAGAAGTTTCCGGATGCTTTAAACCGGCTACAACGTGAACTTTCCGGATTTAGATATGCTCTTCACGACTATCACACTTCTTTGTTGGATAGAATTAACAATCCTTCTAAATATGGTAACTAAAGCTACATGGTACTTACATTTATATAAGAGACTGATCTTTAGTAGACTTTTGAAAGCTTTGTGTTTTATTTGTTTGTTTGAAGGGTTTAAAGTCGGGCAGATGGGATGTTGTGGAAGCGGACCATTTAGAGGAATCAATACTTGTGGAGGCCGAATGGGACAAAGTTACGAATTATGCGAAAATGTTAACGATTACTTGTTTTTCGATTCATCACATTTGACAGAGAAGGCACATCAACAAATCGCAGAGCTGGTATGGAGTGGACCGCCTAACGTCACCAGACCGTACAATCTCAAAGCTTTATTTGAGCTTAACTAAATTACCGATGTATGTCTATGAAATAAAGATGAGATTGATATATATCTTATCTAAGCTTGTTTATAAGTAATATACTTTGTGTTTTGAATAATAATAATAGGGTGGATGGGTGATTAGTGATATAATATCTCTATAGCAAAAGTCTTTCATAGCTCACTTGATAACCTAGAGTTCGACACAACTTTTCCACGAAGCTAAAAAGAATTCTAGAGATTAAATACACTCTTTCACGCTTTCAATTTCATATGTTTGTGGGGTGGAATACAAGTTAGCTAAAAATCCTAGATTTCGAATCTTAAGTTGTTTCTTATTGATTTTTTTTTATATTTCCAATTGATTTTCCATATCAATTCAAATTTAAGTAATAAAATAATTTTTTGATCTTAAGAAAAAACTCAGTTGGTAGAGTACTTGTTTAGCAAGCGGAACATGTTGAGTTAACTCTCAATGAAAGGATATAGTTTACAAGTTTAATCTTCGCACGAGCGTTAGCAAATTAGATTCATTATCGAATTAGCAACCAGCTAAAATCTCTACAAACATAGTCTGTGGATTAAGAAGAAAAATATTACACTAGGTAGATGGAAGCATCAAGAATCTCAAACAATTAGAAAGTTGTTGGTCTTCAAAATCATTTCAATTATGTTCTCCTAAACAATTAGAATTGTTTTTTGTAAACAAACTTTTTTTTATTGATATGCATGGTTTCAAATTGTTCAAACAATGCATGGGCATTTAGAAAGTCTACTGAACTTATCTTGGTCAACTTCATACTTTTCCTTCTATAAGACAGCATGTGCATTTCACTAAAAAGTCCTGCATTTGAAAAGTATCTATGCTTGAGAAAAACAACTTGGACACAATATCATTTTTCCACATAACATTTTTCTAAAAAGAAAAAGAAAAAAATGGAATAGATCAACGTTTAGAAAACATATATATAACTGTCACAATACATATCGAATACTTTTGTATCCCTAATAAATTATGGAAAGCTCTCAACTATTTTTTATCATCATGTTCCTCTACACAATAGTCTTATCGATAATCTCAATCAACTGCACAGAGAAGAATAACAATCTCGTCACAAACCAAGCTGCTTTGTTCGTGTTCGGAGATTCTCTGTTCGATGCCGGAAACTACAAATACATCAATAATAATTCAGCTTTCCAATCAAATTTCTTTCCGTACGGTCAAACCACTTTCAAGTTTCCAACCGGAAGAGTCTCTGACGGACGTTTGATTACCGATTTCATAGGTAACAAAATATATATAAATTTATTTAGAGAAATTCTTGGGTTCACCCCCTAGGGTGAACCTCTAGATTCACCAACCAATAGTGTTTGAGTATTTGATATTTGATATCTTTTAAAAAAAGAAATAAAATTGAATATCCAAATTAGATTATATTTTAAAAATAAAATAATAAAAATACATAAAAATAGTTACAAAAAATAAATAAATTAATATTGTTAAATCTTCAGCAAAATACTAAACCCTATACCCTAAATCCTAAACCCTAAACGTTAAACCTTAAACTTTGGATAAACTCTAAACCGTTAGAAAATCTTAAACCCTAAATCATACATTAAAAACTAAATTTTACTAACACTAAACCCTAAATCCTAATCACTAAACCCTAAACCCTTGGGTAAACCCTAAACCCTTGGATAAACTCTGAACCCTTGGATAAATCATAAACTCTAGGGTTTAATTTTAAATATTTTTGATTTAGAGTTTATGATTTATCCAAGGGTTCAGGGTTTATCCAAGGGTTTAGGGTTTAGTGATTAGGGTTTAGGGTTTAGTGTTATTAAGATTTAGTTTTTAATGTATAATTTAGGGTTTAAAATTTTCCAATGGTTTACGGTTTATCCAAGATTTATGGTTTATAATTTAGGGTTTGGAGTTTAGGATTTAGGGTATAAGATTTAGTATTTTGCTAAAAGTTTATCAATATTTATTTTTTTTTTTTTGTAACTATTTTTATGTATTTTTATTGTTTTATTTTAAAAATATAATTTTATTTGGAAATTCAATTTTGTTTCCTTTTTTAAAAGATATCAAATATCAAATACTCAAACACTATTGGTTGGTGAACCTAGAGGTTCACCCTAGGGGGTGAACCCAAGAATTTCTCATTTATTTACTCATTTAAGATGTCAAAAAAAATTATTTACTCATTTACTTTCAATAAACGTGACAGCTGAGAACGCATGGTTACCACTGATCCCACCAAATCTACAACCAAGCAATAGTAACAATCAATTTACCTATGGAGCTAATTTTGCTTTTGGCGGTGCTGGAGCTTTGGTGGAAACCTTTCCAGGAATGGTAAATATCATCATCTTTCTACTATTTTATCTCTTTATTATATCTGGTTTAAATATTTTGTTGGGAAAAAAATCCAGAACAGTATTTTTTAGTTTATCATAAATTAAATATAGTATACATAGGAAAAAGTCCCCAAAACAAAATCTATTTTAAAAGAATAAAATTAAACTCAAATCTCACTCGCCTTTATTTGAAGATACTCTATTTTGTTCTTTTATATTAACTTAATATATATTTTTGTTGTGAGTCTCTTTTTAAAATTTTCGTGCAACTAATAACAAAAAATTAAAACTGGACAAAACATCCGGATTCGAAGAACCGAATCGAATCCGACCCAAAAAATTGTATCAAGTTCAAACCAAAACTGGTAATGTATTCGAAAAGGCCCAAAATATGAGTTTTAAAGAACCGATTCGAATCCGTCCCAAACCAAAATATTTTGGATATCCAAAAATATTTAAATGACAATCATATACTTAAATATATTATTTTTAGATTTAATATTAAAATATCTAAAATACTTAAAATTATATAAAAAAGCCAAAAGTAAATATTCAATAATATCTAAAAATATTCAAAACACTAGAATGTCTTATTTTCATCCAATATCCAAACCGAACTAATTTTATGCTAATTTTAGACATTTAGTTGTATATTGTTTTTACTTTTGGATTTTATGGATTTAAGTTATATTAGAATTTTAAATTTTTTTACATAATTTAAACAGATTCAGAAATCCTAAATCCGAAAAGAGACTTAAATTTTAGTCGAGAAAATTCAAAATCCGAAAAGACCCATTGCTTGTCTACGCTTGGGATAATCTTTTGATTTAAAATTCCAATATAACTTTACGAAAAGCTGACTTTAGAATTCCTTTATCTATTTTATATCAACCACTGATTATGAAGCAAACTAAATATATGTGAGAAAAAAGTTACAAGGAGATTTTAAAACAATATTTATCCTGAAACAGAAATTATATATTATAAAAAAATTATATTGAAATAAAGAGAACAGACATTATATATGTACAAATATTTTTACTAGCCACCAATGATATAGTTATTTGACTAGTAAACTCTCTCTTTTTTCTTTAATCGTTCAGGTGATAGATTTGGGAACACAGTTAAATAGCTTCAAGAACGTTGTCAGGAGCTTGAAATCTGCATTAGGAGATGCAGAGGCTAAGACGATTTTCTCAAGAGCTGTTTATCTGTTTAATATCGGAGGCAACGACTTAGTTTATCCCTTAGTTGCAAACTCTTCACTTTTTCAGTCCAATACCAAAGAAAAATTCGTTGATTTTGTTATTGGTAACACAACATCCGTGGTCGAGGTAAAAGTAAAACCGAAAACTGATCTCAAGTTTATTGAGGAAAGAATGTATATGTTTTGTTTCTCAGGAAGTGTATAAAATAGGAGGAAGAAAGTTTGGATTCTTGAATATTGGAGCATACGAGTGTGCACCAGTCATATCGATTTTAGACACAACAAACATAGGATCATGTTCCAAACCACTCGCTGAGCTGATATATTTGTACAACAAGAAGTTTCCGGATGCTTTACGGCGGCTACAACGTGAACTTTCCGGATTCAGATATGCCTTTCACGACTATCACACTTCTTTGTTGGAAAGAATCAACAATCCTTCTAAATACGGTAATTAAAGTTGCCTGGTAATTACATATATGTAAGAGATTGGTCTTAAGTAGCTTTTTGAAAGTTTTGTTTGTTTTGAAGGGTTTAAGGAAGGTAAGATGGGATGTTGTGGAAGTGGACCACTGAGAGGAATTAATACTTGTGGGAATCAAATGGGAAAAAGTTACGAATTATGCGAAAACGTTACCGATTACTTGTTTTTCGATGCCTCTCATTTGACAGAGAAGGCCCATCGACAAATCACAGAGCTGATATGGAGCGGACCGCCTAATGTCACTGGACCTTATAATCTTCAAGCTTTATTTGAACTTAATTGAAATCACCGATGTATGTCTATGAAAATAAAGATGAGATTGCTATATATGTCGTTTTTTTTGTGCACAAGCTTTATTTGAACTTAATTGCTATATATCTTGTCTAAGCTTGTTAAAAATATACTATGTTTCAAATAATATCAAGATTGATGAATGCTTTGTGATAATATCTCTATTATAAAAGGCTTCATAGCTCAGTTGGTTTAGTAAGCGGAATGTCTTGAATTTTACTTCCAGTGAAAACATATCTATCTATTATATTAAAAATGAAGTACAAAACAATACTTACTTATTTTTAAGTGATTTTTTACATATTTTTTATTTTTTTCAAACTAATTTTAACCACCTCATTTATTTTATTTTTCAAATAATCCAGCAGCATTTATTACAGAATTTACCTAGTTTAAATGTTTTATTACATCTTTTACATTATTTTTTACTCTTACTAACTATTTCATTAATTGTTTCTATCATAATAATTTAACAACATTTATTTTACGCTTTAACCATAATAATTATACAGATTTGAATAACCTCCCAGCCCTAGGACGGATACGATTGATCACGTCTTCCCGCCCTAGTGCGGACACAACCCACGACCGTCCTCCCCCGCCCTAGTGTGGGCACAACGTTGGTCTCTCCTCCCTGCCCTAGGGCGGGCATGATACCTTCGTCCGTTATCCTGATCAGGTCACTCCTTGTTTCGTCTCGATTAGACTCATAGCCGAAGTTTTACGACAAAAACGGAGATTTGTTTTTTCGTAAAAGTTTGGATTAATCGTATAAAACGATAACGGATGATTTCTTCGAAAGAAATCGTAAAAACGCTTAAGTCGAAATACGGTCTTTTCAAAATGCGACACGTGCCTACTTGTGATTTTAGACGAGGATAAGCCCAAGTCTTTATGTCGGTTTACTAAATTTTCGCTGGAAATAAATGGAAAAGAAGATAAATGTCAAGTTTCCAAAATAATCGTAAAGATAGAAAGAATAAGGAAGATTTCCGAGAAGGCATAAACTCAAATCGAGGACAGGAAGAGCAAGACGACCGGCCTTGAGGGATATATAAAGAGAGTCGAGACGAAGTGCAAGGGGTTTTTTTCTAAAGCATAACTTTTTTCAATCAGGTTTGTTAATTCATTTTTACACTATCGATTTTTTTGTGTGTGTTTTTACTGTATAAAACAATAAACCTTCACTTATTTGTAACTTTAGAAAATTAATATGGTAGTTATTAAATATTTTCAAATATACAGGCAGAATTTTACAGCAAAATTATTTATAGTTACAGAAAAAAAATTACAGTTTTAATTCTACAAAAAAATAAAATAAAGTTACAGCTCCTTCGATCAACTCCTAGGACTGAAAAAGATTGAATAGCATTATTACAGTTGATTAGTCAAGTTATATATATGTACGTCCGACAAAAAAGAAAGATACCATATTAAACGGATCAATAAATGTGATAAGATCCAAATCTTTTTAAATAGGACACTACATCAAATTCTCTGTGGAAAACTCTACCTGGGTTTGATTAGAGGAGAGATTATGCTTCTTCTTGTTTTTCGTTGTTAATATTTCGATCTACGATCGAATCTTCTCTTCCGTTTATCGGATTTTTTTTTCGGGTTAGCCGATTTTGTTTCTTCGCTGTGGCGATTTTGTTGTGCGTTTCAACCTAATCGGATTAGTTTCTTCATGTTCTGTTTCCGATTTAGGCTTGAAACTAATAAAGTTCCGATCTTTCTGATCGGGTTTGTTTAAGCTTCTTCTCTCGTTAAATATCCTATCCCGACTGTCTTTATTGGATTTTATTATTCTTGTTGGTCATCCTCAACCTTTGAATAGAGTTTCTGTTGTTGGATTGATCGCAACCAGAAGTGGCTACCGTACCGGCGACGCCGCAGTTGGCTTCCAGTCCGGCGAAACTCTAGCTGTTCCCATTGTGTGACACGTATCAAGCTCTTCAACCCAATGAAAAACGCGTGGAGGACATTCGTCTTTGGTGGGGGTATTGGATTTAGAAATTTGATATAATTTGAAAGAATTATGGTTTCCATTAAATTCTAGTGTTATTCAATTGTGTATTTTATCAATTCTTTTAAATTCTTGTGTTATTCAATTGTGTATTTTACCAATTCATTTAAATTCTAGTGTTATTCAATATTTGCTAGATTTAATAGGAATGTTATTTGAAAGGAATTTAATGGAAAATGTAATGTAAAATGCAAAGGATCAATTCCTTGCTTTTATGAAGGGATTTGTTATTTTTAGAACCAACTTGACCCCAGGGTAATCCACTACGTCTTTAGAAGACATATCACCTACACCAGCCCAATTCCATGTCTCTCCTCTTCCAAAACCGGAACCGAAAAACTGAACTAGAACCAAACCAAATGATTCGAAACCAAAACCAGACCGCCTCAAATGCCTGAATGATTTCTATATTTCTATATCTGAATAACCGAATCGGAAACGGAACCGAACCGAGAACCGAACGGTACCCGAGTATCCGAAAAAACAAGTTTCAACACTTTGATATAAAATAAAATGTCATCAGTTTCACTCAACCCGAATGCCCATGGCTAGTTCACCCAAAAAGATTCCTTTAGTAAAAAAAATCTATCTACAAAAAGTAAAATTTTCCCAAGTGTTTTATTTTGGTAAAAAAAATATCTAAGAGTTAACTACTAGTTGTGTATTTTTTTCGTTATCATTCATAGCGTTAGTATTACCATTTGAATTCCATCAAATTAATTTACATTCACTTAAATTCTATGGCAGAAGGTAAACATAAGAATTAGACAATTACATTAAAATCTCAAAAAATCATTTAAAATACTGCAAAAGTTATTACACGTGAATTCTTTCAAATTCTTGAGTTCAATACCACCCCCTTTGTTTAATTCATAATTATCTGTTGTAACTGGGCTTAAAATGGGTTGTTTATGTATGGGTTTGAGGTTGTTATCCATTTGTATCAATATGGGGCTTTGGTCCCACCAATATAAATATTAGACACAAAAAAAAAAAAAAAAAAAAAAAAGAGGTACTATCTAATTGTCTTGCGCAATCGGCAGCTGACAAAAAAAAATTGTCTTAGCCGGAAGATAGGGTCAAGATCAGTCGTTGCTTCTATCTTGCCACATCGGGATTAAAAGACCGTTGCAGTAAATGGTTTTGCCATGTACTTTGGATCAGATCAAGATGACTGATGAGCTTTGTCTTGTGTTATTATTATTTATTTACTGATTTTGGATGTTTTTACCACTCACAAATATAATATTATATTCGTGCTAGAGTTAAAAATCATATTTTATTAAATAACTAGATGATATTTTGCATACATCTGCTGAATAATCGTTGTTTGTCTCTTAAATTACAACCTTTATCTATCGTTGAATAATACAAATGTTGGTCTCTTAAATATATTATTTGTTTACTATTGACTTTTTACAAGTGATTTTTTTTCTACCTCTATAAAATTATGTTTTTGTTTCTGTTTCACTGATATAAGTTTTGTTTCTTTTTTTTTTTAACTTTTTCTGTGAATTCAGTGAATTAAATAAGTGTCAGTTTAAAAATATGGATATCTGTAAAAATTAGTTTAACTGCAGATACATATCTAAGAATCAAAATTTTGAAAAAAATCAACAGAAAACTCTATTCACAGGTTAATGTTCAAATCTAATATATCAAGGTGTTATTGAATATAAGTAGAGACTCAAAATATAAATGTCTGTCTAGTATATATTTACTAGTTCAGTCTAAAAATCATCTAATTCTAGAACAACAAAACAAATTACTTATTTTTATTAACTTACGCTTTTGATGTTAGTTATTTAATAGTATACCGATTAAAATATATATATATATATATATATATATATATATATATATATAATTTTACCATTCTAGTATATGTAAACTATGTATAAACTAAAAAATATTTAATTTATTAAATGATATACCAAAAAATTTAAAATAAATAGTTCAAATCTCTTATTCTTACAATTATAATAGTTAGATAGGATATTAGGAAGAAACAAACATTAGATGAATGACTATATATATATATATATATATATAGTATATTTTTTTCAAATATTTATTATTGACACTTTCTACTCATATGATTATTAACATTTGTATATTTTCCGTAACAAAAAATATAAACTGTTAATCACAAAATTTTAATGTGAGATTTTCTAATACAAATTTTAATATTAAAATATTGAGATCTCAATAATTTTTAGTGCAAATTTTGAAATCAACATATTTTTACATACTATATAATTTAATTTAAATTATATATATATAATGAAACTTTATTTTCATACGATTTATGATCATTTGTATCTTGCTTGAACAAAATAAAATCATCTCAAATACATAATTTAATACACTTACCTTAGTTATTTGGGTTAGCTTGATAAATTTGGTTTAATTTTAATATTTTTTATTTCAAAATTTTGAATAATTTTATTAAATTTAATGATACATCTATGATTTGTTAAGTTCTTAAGATTTAAGAAATTAGAAAAATTTAAATCACAACAGAAAATTAACTCGACTGAACCAAACTAACTAGCTAACTAAAAAAATCTATACATGTTCGGATTATTATATAGTTTGGTTTGGATTAGGATTGGTGAAATTTGGTTTGGTTATGTTCGGATATTTTGCTCCGATCGTTAACTCATTTGAGTAAGTAACTGGATTCCATGATTTCGGTTTACTATTTGCGTAATATGATCGATAGATTGAATCACTTTATCATCAGTCCAATGTAAGAGTTGCAATGATCAATCTTTTATTTTAGTTGGAAACTCACTCGAGCAAGATGAAAAAGAAGTTACAAACTAAGAACATTACGAATCCGATTTTTGTGAGAATCATATATGGTTTATAGAGACTCAGTAGAACTCGTAACCGCGGCTTGCTGACGAGCTAGAGTCGCTGGCTTGGACCGTGGCTGACGTTGTAGGTAGCCAAACCTCGCTCATAGGTTCATCGACTGGGTAAACAACGAGCTCGCGGACATTCATTGGTTGGATCACATTTGGATCGGCTCCAAAAAGAAGATGACCAAAACTTTCTTGTGCCTTCTCGGTATTGTGACGTCCATCGAAGAATAAGTAAGATCGTTGGTACTCGCATAGCTTGGAGTGCACATTAGGTAAACCACAACCATAAGCATTGTGAGTCCCAACTCCGCAGCACGATCCATTCGTCACGAAGAACCCTAGGAAAATAATTTTTAACGGTTTTATTTTTATATATTCACATAGTCTCAGAGCTTTAAAGTTAAAAAAAACTGCAGTTGTAATTAATCAACCAACTCACTGTAGTTGGAGGGTCTCTGCGTCCTACGAAGAATGACACTGTAGAAATCGAAGACGGTAAATTGGAAACCAGGAGCAGTTCGAGCCATTTCGTTCAACATCGGTCCGATTTTTTCGTTGTGTTGTTTAGCCAAGTTGTTGAGAGGTTCGTGGCATTGATCCATTCCAGTGTTGTAATCTTGTCTGACTATAGGTAAGCATCCTAATGGTGCAAGGGTTTGGATCACAAACTTACTAGCTCCTGATGAATACAACAAGCTGATATCATTCTTTAACTTGTTGGTCACGGAAGTGACGAAAGCTTGTTGAGCAGATGCATCTGCGTTAGGGTTGTTCTTGGTAAAATTCAAGTAGTCGTTAGCACCAATGTATATCATAAACACTGACTTCTTGATGAAGTCATCTTTCCAGTTTTCTGCTTTCATTTGGTTAAATTTCCTCACTTGTTGATTCAGAGCCAGCTACAGAAAAACAACATTTATAATTAATATTTCAATTTGCGTGTATATTATAGTGCAGCTTAATGATTTTTAAGTAAGATATTAATTGTGAGTAGATTTTGATCGCGCGGACGCACGGATGTATTTTGTAAAAAATATGATGCTATTTATTTTTTATGTTATTATTTAGGGTTGGGCAAAAAGCTCGAATTCAAAGAACCGGACCGATTCCAATCCGAAATTGATTAAATATCCAAATTATTCAAAATTTTGGTATTTGAAGAACTGAAACCTAATCCGATCCGAACCGAAGTATTTTAAATATCCAAAATAGATTTAATATATATATATATAAACATCCAGAATATATATGATACTTTTAAGTTCGTTTAAATACTTGAAAATATATACAAATAATCAAACGTAAATATCTAAAATAGTTAAAATATAACTAAAACTTCAAAAATACTTAAAAAATTATTAATTCTCTATCCAAATATTTAAACCAAACCAATTTATATGTTAAGTTAGTTACTCTAACATATGTTATTCAAATTTATATGTAATATATTCTATTGTTTATAGGTTTTAAAAAAAATTAAAGCATATAATAAATTTAAATTTTTTTAAATAATTTAAATTGGTTATCCAAATCCGAACCGAATCCTCAAAGATCTGAACCGAACACGAAATCCCAAACAGACCCGAAACGAACCCGAACGCTAACTCCTAATCACTATTATATATCCTATATGCGTCATCATAGGTTACAAAAATATGTGTTATCATATAATCGATCATATTTTATACGTACCATCAAATAAGTAATCTTATAATTAATAATATTTTATACGTACAATCATATAAATAATCATATATATTATATTTTTAAATTTCAATGTGAAATATAAAAACCATAATTTAAGTTGGCGTTTGAAATTGGAATTGTATTTTTTATATATATATTGAAAACATTTTTATAATGGTTATTGAAAAATATGTTAGTAAAAATCAAATTCTGAATATATGTATATTTTAAATGAATATTTGATATAAATAAATTTTAAATTATTATTTTGATTTGATATGTATATCAAGTAACATAAGTCTATTACATTTTAATATAATGTAATAGACTTCCAATTTTTTAATAGCATAAGCCAGTTACAATTTTTTTCTAAATTACTACTATCTATGTTTTCAAACAGCACTATTTTTCTAACTACTATCCATGTTACCAGAGCCGTGCCTTCATGTGACAATTTGAAACATTGGTCTAGGGCATCATATTTTTATATAAAACTTTAGGCATTTTCAAAAAGTTATTTGATATAATCTATTGATGAAAACACTTTCTAAAGTTATAAGAACTTAGATAACAACTTACGTTCTTATAACTTTTTTGGTTAGTCAAAAACCTAAGTATAAAAATCAATTAACGGCTGTTATATCTATATTATATTTGAATATTTTATTTTTTTATTTAATATATGGCACTTTTTTTTATAAAATATTCACTGTAATAAAAATATATTAACTATTTCTAAGCCCAAATAAATATTGATATCATTGTGATTACTTTTTTGTCTATTATTATTTATTCTAAATCTTGCAAAGTAAACATCTTGATATAAGTTTTGAATAAATATTATTTAGGCTAAAATAAAAATTTTATCTTAACATTTTTATTTTATAAATGAAACATAAAAATAAAACTTTTTTTTTTAATTTTCTAATAACACATTTTACAAAAATAATTATATTTTAATATTTTACTGTAGAATATTTTTTTTAGTGGCATGAAAAATCCTTCACACGGTTCTGTATGTTAGCAAACAAAATCTTAAACTATTTCTATTTTGATAAGACAGATAGAAGTGATGATGAATATAAGACAAAAGAAGGTCCCACTCCATATGGGTCGGGTCAAAAAGAAGTCAGATTAATTATTATTTACTCGAACCTCAATAAAATGTAGATAGTTTATAGTATACAACTATACATAGAAAATTTGGACATTTTTATTTTATAAATGACATAAAATAAAACTTATTTTTTTTAATTTTATAATAACACATTTTACAAAAATAATTATATTTTAATATTTTACTGTAGAATATTTTTTTTTAGTGGCATGAAAAATCCTTCACACGGTTCTGTATGTTAGCAAACAAAATCTTAAACTATTTCTATTTTGATAAGATAGATAGAAGTGATGATGAATATAAGACAAAAGAAGGTCCCACTCCATATGGGTCGGGTCAAAAAGAAGTCAGATTAATTATTATTTACTCGAACCTCAATAAAATGTAGATAGTTTATAGTATACAACTATACATAGAAAATTTGGACTTACAGATTCAACCGGAGCTCCGAGAAGAGTCGCATCAGAAACGGCGAAGCTAGCTCCACGTGAGACATTGACGTTCGGTTTAAGCGCCGCCGGGATTGGGATCGGAATCCCCATGAATTTTGCTGCATATCGTATTTTTATTAAATAGTATTCATATATTTCAAATCATACTCGTCTATAGTCCACGTATGTTGACCAAATCAAATATATACAAACAAAAAAATATTCCCATGTGTTTTTTGAAAAGTAATCATATATAGCAGCTGAAAGGCTCAAAAACTATGCACTTAACTATAACTTGTACATAGGTTTTACTTAATTAGTACGTGGTAAAAAATCAACTTGAAAGATTAATTAACGTTAGTTTTAGGTTTTTCTAGATATATAAAGATATTAAACGTACCGACGAAGTCAGGAGTGATGAAACCGTCTGAGAGTTTGCCATTAGGGTCATCTCTAGATTTACCGTACGGCCAGAAACCTTGGGCAACGTTTGCTTTAGTGAGAGTCTGTTTGTTTCCGGCGTCGAAGTTGGAGTCACCGAAGGTAAACAAAGCCACCGACGGGATATTTTGACCGGAAACGTTGAGAGGGTTGTGTAACAGTGTCAATACCAAAAATCCCCCTAGAACACTCGCTAAATTACACTTGCCTGCCATTATATATATAGAGAGAGAATATTGCTTGTGTGATTTCAGTTCATACTCTGGGTCATTATATTTATACTGCAAAGAATATATTTTAAAACAGCAACGTGTCCCGCGAGGCTAATATTTTTAATACAAGTATACAACTATGCGTTAGGAAAGTGTAGTGAGTAGACGATTATTGATCAATCATAGTTCAGATGGATCACATTCACGTGAGATGGTTCATATCGATCGACTGATATCGTACTAGTTTTTTATTTTATATTTAATTAAATAATTTTTTTTGAACTGCAAAAAACTATTTAACTAAATAATTTATATAGATTTAATCAGGGTCGTTCATTAACGAGGCCAAATCAAGATTGAAAATATACTAATATCAATGAAAGATTCCTAAACATGAAAAATAGAACCTCTTAACAGTAAACACGTGAAATCAGAAGAAGACATGCACGTAACGATCAAGTTACTTAAACGCAATAATTCAATAATTATATTTAAGCAAAAAAACATTTCAATAATTTTTATTTTTTTTGAAAAGGACAATTCAATAATTATTTAAAACTTAATTTAATATAATGGATCAACTATACTGGCTTCATAAGACGTGAGTTTTGAATTACGAATCAAATGTTATATAATAAAAGTTCTGACACTATATTTAAAATGAATTTATAACTTTTGTTCTTGTTCCCCAAATGGGTACTATAAAAATAGTTAACAACAGAAAAGTTGAGAAGCTACAGAATAAAAAACAAAATCGCTTACGTGCCTGCCCAAGAGCCAAGATGTATAC
Organism: Brassica napus; assembly: GCF_020379485.1. NCBI lineage: Eukaryota > Viridiplantae > Streptophyta > Magnoliopsida > Brassicales > Brassicaceae > Brassica > Brassica napus. The sequence continues at coordinate 72,869,264 of NC_063446.1, forward strand.
CTTAGGAAAAGAGAGCCATGATGTGTATATATTAATAAAGGAAAGTACTAATAATTAACTCTAATTTTAAAACAGGTTCAAGCTGGCATCGATCGAACCCTGGAGTGAGAAGGTCTATGATACCAACTGAACTGTAATGTTGGTTTCTACAAAATGTAGATGCAAAAATTAATAAATTTCGATTTAGAAAAATATAGCATTAAATGTATTTTTATTCCAAAATAATAAAAGAATGGAAAAAAATTGGGAAATTGTCAAAAATACCACATATACCACTTTTATGTTTACAGTAACAACTTTTTATCTTTACACTAACCACTTTTATCCTCACTTTTAGTGAAAGGTAAAAGACATTTATAACCATAAAGTTAATTAATCCAGACTTAAGGTCTGACTAGTTTTACCGTTACCACCCGCAAATTCAGCTTTTACGGTTGGTAGCGGTTGACATCATTTCGAAATAATCATACAAATCGCTTCAAACCGCTTCGAACCTCTTAAATTCAAAAGCTGGTTCCAGCTAACGTTTGCAGTTGCGGGTGGATTATAATTTTTTTTCAAAAATATTTTAAAATTTTTAAATTGAAATTTTAAAATGGAAATATTATAAATAAAAATATATACATATTTTATATATTAATTTAAATTCACAAGCAGTATCATAATTTGTTTTATAAAAATTTTAAACTAACAAACTATTCATTAGAATTTTTAAAAATCAATATATATACATATATAAAGATATACACATATAGAAAACGAAACAAAATATTCTTTTAAAAGTTTACTATAAATCTTCAAAATATTAAAATTATAACTTTCAACTAATTTTAAAGATTAAATAAATAAACATAGTAATTATATTATATTGATAATTATTATATTTTATTACAATAGTATGTTTTTATGTTTTTATAATGTTATAATATGTTAATATTGGTAATTTATTATTAAACGCTGCAATATCTAATAATCAATCAGTCACAAATATCCCGTAAACGCAACAATTTTCAAACGTTGTGTCAGTCATACAGAACGCTTAATAACACTTGAAATCGCAACCTTCCGCATCCGCAAACTCTTGCATCCGTAACTGCAACCGCTGTGTTTGAACTAGTCGGACCCTTAGAGTTTAAAGTTGAGTGGTGTGGTAGAGTTTTTGGAATGTGAAATTTAGGATTTTAATACACATATAAATAAGTACTTAAAAATATTAAAATATTAAAAAAAATTAAAAGAGTTTCAAAAATAGTTTTCGATTTTCAAAAAAAAAAACGAAAAAATATACTTTATTAAATAATTTTATCCTTATCATTTTACTAATCATACTAAATAAAATAATAAATGGATGAAATATAGCTTTTAAAATCAATTATAATATACATTTTTATTAAAAGAACTTTCATAAACTTAAAAGAGTTGTACAGCGATTAAAAAAAAGCATTTAAAATAAAAGGAGTGGAGGAGGAAGGATTCTGACTAATAAATAAAACATAACAAAAAAAAAAAATAGTCTACGTCACAGTTGTGAAGAGTATACCAATAAGTGACAACGTGGCCACCAATGTTAGAGTCAACTTTGCGAAGCGCAATAGATTTCTTCTTCATCACATTGAGAACCTTGCGAAGATATTAGCACGGCCCAGATACATTATCAGAAAGCAAATGTGAAGCCCATCAGTAACCAGCAAAGAAACAAACAAGAGTTACCGTTAGTGAAAACTAAAGCTCAAGGTTGTTGTGTGGTACGTACGGAAAAGCATCCTCTACAGCTGGGAAATCGATATTCGCTCTTATCCGTTGCCATCTGATTATGTCACAGCTGTATAGGATCTAGATCCTTCTCTGTTTGCTCTTTATATATCATGCAATGTATCATAAGAACGTTAAGCAATAAACTTACAAGTTTAAGAAAGAGACTTTGCTCTGTTCTCTCTGTTAACCTATATGGTATCAGAGTTCAGTGAGTAGATCATGGAACCAAATCCAGATCCTACCTCGGCGTCGAATCTTACTATCACTCAGTGCGTCACACTCAAGCTCAAGGATGACAACTACCTCATTTGAAAGCTTCAGTTCGAGCAGTTCCTTTCCTTTCAGATACTTCTGGGTTACGTCACCTGAGCTACACCACGTCCTCCTCAAACTATCACTGTTCGTCAAGGAGATCAAGACAACGAAGCCGCGAATCCTGAGTTTCTTCGATGGGTTCAGAAAGATCAGCTTATCATGGCTTGGATCTATGGAACTTTGTCAGAAAATGCTCTTTGTTCGGTCTATGGTGTTCGGTCTTCTCAGGAGGTGTGGCACTCTCTAGGCCAGAAGTATAACCGGTTCTCTTCCACAAGAAAGCTTGCTCTCCAAAGAAAGATTCAGACTTTATCAAAAGGTACAAGAACAATGTATGTCTATCTTACTGAAATCAAGACGCTTTGTGACCAACTTGACTATGTTGGTGCTGATATCCCCGAGAGTGAAAAGATCTTTGGTATGTTGAACGGGTTAGGCAAGGAATACAAGTCTATTATTGCTGTGATTGAAAACTCAATGGACTCTTTTCATGTTCCTTCTTTTGATGATGTCATGTCCAAGTTCATTTCCTTTGATGACAAGCTTCAGACCTACAATGCATCTTCTGGTATCACTCCTCATCAAGCCTTTTACACTAACAGAGGTGGCTACTCCGGTCGTGGTCGAGGACAATATAGAAGAGGGTACATAGGACCCAGGTACTCAACTCAAGGAAGGGGTTTTTACCAACAGTTTGTGTTAAGCAGCGGTCGTGGCTCACAACAGAACTCATCAGCACCTACATGTCAGATTTGTGGCAAGTTTGGTCATGCAGCATACAAGTGCTACTGTCGGTTTGATCAATACTTCCATCCAACTCAACAACCACAAGCTAACGCAGTGATGAGAACGATGGAAGAGATGGGTTATGAAGGAAACGATTGGTATCCAGATACTGCAGCCACACATCATATCACAAGCTCTACTCAGCATCTCAAGACAGCTGAGCCTTACTCAGGACCAGATTCAGTGATTGTTGGTAATGGCGACTTCCTCCCTATCACTCACGTTGGATCCATCGCTCTTCCCTCGTTATCAGGTACATTAGCTCTCAAAGACGTTTTAGTATGTCCTCAGATAACGAAATCACTTCTATCTGTGTCAAAGTTGACTGATGATTATCCATGTGAATTCAAATTTGACTCACACAATGTGCTTGTTAAGGACATAAAGACACAGCAGCTTCTCATTTGAGGAAGCAAGCGTGAAGGTCCGTATCGGCTTGAAAACCCTCAGTTTCTTGTGTTCTACTCATTCAGACTACAGAGTGCGAGTGATGGGATATGACACAAGAGATTGGGGCATCCTCACCATCAGATATTTCAGCATCTATCAACAAGCAAGGCTATTTCAGTTAATAAAGTCTCTAAGACTATGTGTGAGTCATGTCAATTAGGAAAAGTTTGCAAGCTTCTGTTTTCTAGCTCTGTTTTTCAGTCTCAGAAACCTTTAGAAAGGATTCACTGTGATGTATGAGGTCCTGCTCCTGTAACCTCAGTTCAAGGCTTCAGATATTACATCATTTTTATAGACAACTATTCAAGATTCATCTGGCTTTATCCATTAAGACTCAAGTCTAACGCGTTTTCTATGTTCAAATCGTTTCAAAATTTGGTGGAAAATAAGTTTGAAAGAAAGATACAGATTTTTCAAAGTGATGGAGGGGTGAGTTTGTCAACAATTAATTCTCTTCTCATCTCGAAAAGTGTGAAATCAAACACAATCTCTCCTGTCCACACACACCAGAACAAAACGGTTTGGCAGAAAGAAAACACCGTCATTTGGTGGAGCTAAGACTATCAATGATGTTTGAAGCAAATATGCCTCAGTCACTCCGGGTAGAAGCACTCTTCACAGCAAAATTCTTGACAAAACTTCTTCCTCACACGGTTCTTGGCAAGACAAGCAGTCCTTTTGAGAAGTTAAATGGTGTGGCACCTCAGTATTCAGCTCTGCGAGTCTTAGGATGTGCATGCTATCCCTATCTGCGTCCATATTCACATAACAAGTTTGACCCCAAGAGCCTGGTATCTGTTTTCTAGAGATATATGGAAAAGCAAAAGGGATATAGATGTCTACATCCTCCTACAGAGAGAATATACATCAGTCGTCACGTTCTCTTTGATGAAACCAGATTTCCATTCTCTGGTATCTATCAGTCGTGTCTGCCTCAAGCCAACACTTCTCTGTTGACTGCTTAGTTTAAATGTCTGAACATAAGCCCTGAAGAAGTAGAAGAAACAGTCTCTGAGACGCTTTACAAAGAAGTTATCTCAGGAAGTAGAAGACAAGCTCCTGATCTTCAAGCTCAAGACAATGACGCAAATGGTTTTCAACTTCAAGAAGAGGATTTCCCTCCTCTCGCACCAGCTCAAGTTCCATATCCGATCCAGCTTCAAGAAGATAATACTCATAATATGGTAACTAGAGGCAAAGCTGGAGTCCGAAAGCCTAATCCGCGTTATGTACTACACACAGTCAAAATTTTTGAGAAGCCAAAGAACATACCTGAAGCTTTGAATCATCCAGACTGGAAAGGAGCAATACCAGATGAATATGTTACCTGTCAGGAAACAAAAACTTGGAGTATAGTTCCTTCTCCTTCAAATGCTCATGTACTTAGCTGTGGTTGGGTTCACAAAGTCAAACTCAACGCAGATGGAACGGTTAGAAGATTCGATCCAGATTAGTTGCAAGAGGCAATGAACAATAAGAGGGTGTTGATTTCTTAGAAACTTATAGCCATGTGGTCAGAACAGCCACAATTCGAATGGACTTCACACAGCCATAGTCAATCGATGGGATATTAAGCAATTGGACGTGAAAAATGTGTTTCTACACGGTGACTTAACAGAGACAGTCTACATGAGACAGCCACTAGTGTTTGAAGATACAAAACATCCAGACCATGTCTGTCTTCTTCAGAAAGCTATTTACGGATTGAAACAGGCTCCACGAGCTTGGTTCGACAAGTTCAGTGCTTTTCTTCTCAACTTTGGGTTCGTCTACAGCGTCAAGGACCCTTCTCTTTTCATCTATCATCACGGTAGCATCACTTTCTTCCTGTTACTATACGTTGATGATCTGGTGTCAACTGGCAATGACTCATCTGTCATGAAGAAGTTGCTACAATCCCTCAACTCTGAGTTCCGAATGAAAGATATGGGTCCTCTGAGCTATTTTCTTGGGATTCAAGCTCGGTATACTCCAACCGGCTTGTTTTTGAATCAAGAAAAGTATGCATCAGAGCTGTTACAAGCTGCTAGGATGTTTGACTGTGCTCCAATGCCCACTCCACTCCCACTACAGCTTGATAGAGTACCACATCAAGATGAGTTCTTCTCTGATCCAACCTACTTTGCGGGCAAGCTTCAGTACCTGATATTAACTAGGCCGGATCTTCAGTTTGCAGTCAACTTGGTTTGTCAAAGGATGCACAAACCAACTATGACTTTCATATGCAGAAGCGATTGGAAGCTACTGCACAGTAAGGTCCCATGAAACCGGAGGATTTGAGATCCCCACTTAGAGACTAAATTAGAGAGGTGTAAGCACATTCAGAGAATAAGTGATTCCTTGATTCGGTCAAGACACCACAAACAAGACAAGTAGGCTCTATATCTAAACTCCAAGATACCAGCCTATCAAGAGTAGGATTTCGATTTAGCACGAAAAGCCAAACGGTTATAGAATTCAAATACACATACTCGAAAGTTACACTACTTTCTTTATATTCTTTATATTTTGACATTATGTTATTAGCAATTGATCTCACTTTCTCTCTATGTACTCATAAGTAAACCGACACATTCAAATATTCAAATTAGTTCAGTTCAAATATTGCGAGTTTTGAATAATTTGGATATAAAAATTTTAAAACCGAATTGAAACCAAACAAAATTCAGCTTAGGTACCTAAAAGTCGTGTAATTTAAGTTTTAATTAGTTTGATAATTTGGTTCAATTTCACTATTTGAAAAATATCTCACAAAATTGATTAATCGTACTAAAATTCTGTGATATATTTATGATTTGTAAGTAATAAGATTTAATAGATTAGATAAATTATTATATAGTTTGGTTTGGGTTGGGATTGGTGAATTTAGCTGTGGTTATGTTCCGATATTTTGCTCCTATACATTGTTAACTCCTTTGAGTAAGTACAGATCTCTTTGCGTCTTATCTAAGCCTTGAATCGTTTCTCCGCAGCAGCGTTCTATGATCCGGACTGTGAATCTTCGTCTATCGAGATCAATCACTCGACTCGGATCCAAACGATAACCCGTCAGTCCTAAAAGTTCCTATATGCTTAAAAGTTAGAAACTGAGGAATACAAAACCACTTGTAATAAAGCAACCATTTCCTTTATTACATTCTTTACTTGGAGGAGCAGTAACCTCTGTTCCAAACAACTAATTATTGTAGGAAGTAGATTGATTGATACAGAAGCAATGAAGTAATGGCTCAGAGGGATTTGATAAAAACTTACAATTTAACATTAATGAAGTGAATCAGCAATGTGGCTCTCACAGAAACACTGGAACCCGTGAAGAAAAAGAAATCAAAGCCATGAGCACAGCCACTGGCTCAATCTTTCATGACCACTTGTAAAACCTCACCGAAATTCTGAAAGTTTTCTTGATATTCAATGGTCTTCCATTTTCTTCCTGCAAAAGCAATTGTTCCCGAGTATATATCTTGATCAGATATAAAACTTCATCTATATTTAAAAAAACAACAGAACCATCTGTTCCAAAATCTGATGGAGAGAATAAGATCGACTTATCCTTTATGGGAAGCAATAGGATGTATCGATGAATATGGACAGTTTGGGTATTGATGGATCCAGTGAACCAATAGAGCTACGATCCTGGATTCCTGCAAACAACACATGGGTCGATCAGATGAATGTGCAAGTTTGAAAGAAGAAATCATAAACCATAAGAGAGAGAGAGAGAATATCCAAGATGGATCAATGAGTTAGCCATTAAACATAAAAAAATGAGATTATAGTGTTTTTATGAATTTAGAGAATGATGTTTAGGAGATGAGGTATGGCCTTTTTATGAGAGGATAAACACCGTCTAGATGAGGAATAAGAAGCACTGAATGCTTGATCGTGCTAGTTGGTGGTCAAAGGAGTAAAGATGCTTCTTAATGGCAATGAATTGATGAATCTGTTACGTTATGGAGGAGACGAATCCAAGACGAATCGGCGCGAACGAAGCTCAATCCAGAGATTCATCAGGAAGATACGTCTCGCACAATCTCCTGAAACTCCATTAATGGCGTGCGATGGATCTTGATGGTTTATATGAATCAACATAACTCGTAACATCTCGGAGGTAACGACCAAATACGAAACGACGCATTAGGAGCTTGATACAGAGATTTTTTCACGACGATTTCTCTGACTTGACATGTTTAATCCCCATTGTTGGTCAAGCTCTCGGATTTCACATATGGAAGAAGATGACTAACCCTAATTCTCTCTATCATCTCTCGCGAAGGAGGTATCTTTCTACGGAGCCTGAAAATTGACACGACAAAAACATAATAATAGAAGAGCAGCCCATTATTGGATTAAGCCCATCAAACAACAAAAACATCCGACTTAATGAACCGCTGCGTTTTGAAGAGGCGGGACACGTGTCAACAGCAGAGAACTCGACTTTGTGACATGACGATAACGTGCCAGCATGGGAGTGAAGCAAACAGTACTTTATATATATATATATATAGATCATACAACAATATTTTAACCAAGAAACCTACTGGTTCAACTATTTTCATGATAAAATATAATGTAATGACCATGATATATCATTAATCTTTGGTTATTTCGAGTACACAAACCAGACAACCATGATATCAAATAGAACGAAATCATTGCTCGGATAACCAGACCGAGTTTATGTTTTGGTTTATTATTTTAATACATTCTATTAAAGACTGACAATTACCGAGTCCACAAACCAGATACCATGATATCAAAGACTGACAATAACGGTGGTATTTAGGAAAGTTATAATTACATGACCAAAATTGGCAATCTTTTATGTAGTCTTACCTATTTTCAAGTCAATCACGTATATATTAAACCTTAACATAAATGTGAGTCGCCTAAATTAGCGTTTGATATAAAAATGTACATAGACAATTGATAGACCATGTGCGTGTGTTTAATACATTCTTTCTTGCCAACTTTAGATTTTGGAAAGTAGATATTACATGGCTTAATGAAATAAAATCATTCGTATAGGATATAGACACAAAATTGGCAATCTTTTATATAGTCTTCTTACCTATTTTCAAGTCAATCACTTTTATATCAAACCATGACATAAATGTGAGATGCCTAAATGAGTGTTTGATTTGAATAAGTGATTGACAAGCAAATCGTGTAAATATTCTGTAATGAATGGCTACTACCCCTATATAAGAGAGCGTTATGTCGACCAAATAATCACACGTTCAACCCTAAACCTACTCATTTATTCTCATGGCTGTGATGAACTTTGTCTCTGAGTTGAAGCCTTTCAAGAACATGTGGAAGGTGCAGGTCAAAATAATCCGCCTTTGGAAACAGTATTCGGCTGCGGGTGGTGAGACTATCGAAATGGTCTTTGTCGATGCCAGAGTAAGTTCAATACATCAATTTTTATGTTTATTACTCTCTACTGCGTATCGAGCTGACTTTCTTTCGTTGTCTATTTTTGATATAGGGAGACAAGATTGCTGGAACCGTGAAAAGAGAACTGGTTGGGCAATTCAATCGTGTGCTGCAGGAAGGTGATACGAAAGTACTCATCAATTCAGGTGGTTCTTATCGAACCACCAAGCATCCATTCAAGATTGTGTTCCTTCCAACGACCCGTGTACGGATTTGTGAGGATTTGTGAGGATTTAACTGGTCTGAATCATGTTAATTTTGGTGATGTTCTCAATGGTATCCTCGATGATGATTACTTGGTTGGTACGTTTTGTTATTTGACTTTTCTACTTATTCAAAAGAGTTATAGTGTCCTATATAAGGAATGTGATTATTGATCTTTTTCTAGTTTTTTTTTATAGATGTAATCGGCCAGATTGTTGAAGTTACCTAGATGGAAATTGTGTCTGTTAATGGGAAAGACACACAGAAGATATCTGTCGATCTTCGCAATGAGGAGTAAGATTATTAATCTTTTATTTAACTTTTTTTATGTATGATTGATGATAACTCTAAATTTACATGTCATGCCTTATTTTACAGGGATGAACGCCTCCCAATGGTGTTGTGGGGAAAGTTTGCTGAGGATGTTAGCAATGCAATTCAGTTGCGTAGTGAGCAGTCTATTGTCTGTGTTTTCCGATTTGGGAAGATTAAAGTGTGGAAAGGTAATTACAAACTGTGGGCTTTTGTCAGTCTGAATTTACGTGTATAATTCAATGACTAATATGTTGTTTTCTGTTTTATCAGAGGATCGTAGCATCTCCAACATCTACAATGTCTCTAATGTTGCGTAATTGGCAAAAACATGTCTAGGTTGTTTTGACCTGGGATTAATTTCCATGATTAACAGGTTACCGAAGGATGATTTGGCATTGACCATTGACCATTGTTGACTCTAAGTCAAATGCAGTGGTTCCTACTGTTAAGGAAAGGGATGACTTTTTTTTTGCTATTAATTAAAAATCATAGTAAAATATTAGAAAGTAGAATGTTACACAATGCATGGTTTCTCCCTATTGATTAAGGTGCGGATATAAGATATGCATGTCCTTTTAACCGAGAAAGAGATGATTTTACGGCTAATAATACTTGCAGATTGTATAGAATAGCTACGGAGTTCCGAATAGCTATTATCATTAATAATTGCAGATGTAACCAAAATACAAAAAGTACCTTTTCAAAGAAGAGATAGATGAGTCGATCGCGATCGCCTCACCTCGCGCAGAAGTTAGTCTTAAGGAAGACTCAGCCATTGAGATCAAGAGTCAATCGAACTAACCCATCAATCAATGTCGGGATGCTAAATTACTTCATAGTTTCTCGGAAAGAAGAGATGGTCGATGCGGCCCAGAAATATAAACGTTTAGCCCATTTCAATTTTAGGATACTCCTGGCCCAGATCATGTTATTCAGATCGAAGTATTTGCCATGCATTAAGAAAGGTATAGTCCACATGTTATTCTAAATTATTACGATAAGCAAAAATACCTGCATATTATTAGAGAAAAGTTATTTATTTCGAAAAAAATATTTTGACTAAGAATAAAATTTTTATTGCATAACAAAACCACAAACTATATTATACAAATAATCTATATATGAAATTATACTTTAATCTAAACAATAATCTCTCTACCTAGTTATGAATTACTATGAAAATCATTCATGAAAAAAAGGAATGAAACAAACGGAGGAAATGAGATAATTTAAATACGATTAAAAACATATATATATCATTCTTTTTTTTTCATTTATTCTAGTTCATTTCATTTCATACATCTCTGAAAAGAATTACCAGTTACAGCTTTAGCTTTCTGGAACTGTAATTAATTTTCCGTCTTAATTTGTTGCAGATAAGTTTTACAATTTCTTTAATGCCTTTCATAACTTAATGAGAAAGATGAAAATACATAAGACATTTTTGAATTTAGTATTAAAATAATTTACATTTGCAATGAAGAGATTAAGGTTCATTTGAATTTATAGGTATTAATTGTTTTTCAAAAATTATTTGTAAGAGATTTAGCTTGCTTTTCCAATAGTGACGAATGTGTGTGTGTACCCATCCTATACATATGACAACAAAAGTGCACTTTTACATAAAAACAGAGGAAAACATTTTATTTAGTTACAATAACAGTCACAACGTTCAACTTGCGTTATAGAGTTATATATAGTACTTACTGTAATTCATGTTTAGTGTAACAGGGTTATTTACGAGTGAGGGTATCGAGGAGTTTGAGAATGATTTCCAGAAGCTCTGATAAAGAGATTGGAGAGGACGACAGGGTTAAGGAGGATGGGGTTGATACCATAGAGGAGGAAAAGCAGGGTGATGAGGCAGAGGAGAAGGATCAGGTTGCTGGAGAATTGGTGAAGAAACAGGGTGCACGCAAGAGGCAGTTCAAACCAACGGTTGGAGCAGGAGGAACATCCGTGCTGAGGATGGTACAGGCGCCGGCTCGCAAACGCACAGCAGCCAAGGCAGGCACTTGCCAAGGAGATAGCTCTAAACAGTTGGAGGAGAATTGAGAAGGGTACATCAAACCCCAAACAAGGGCCACCAAAAACCTAGTTTTATGAATCAAGTCAATCTACTTGAGTGGTTATGCCAGCAGGTTATGGGCATGGTTTCTGTTTTCATTTTTTTAATCTTTCTAATAAGCTCTATGAGCATCTTGGTTTCTTCTGTTTTAGGAGTTGGCATGGTTTCATTTTTATTCTGTTATGCTTGGTGGTATCCAATAAGTCATGTTTTACGTATGCAGTGGAATAAAATTTATGTTTTGGATTGTTTGGCATGGTGTTTTTTGGAAAGGAATGACATAAAAAGAATTCCCAGATGGTTAAGTTTGAGGATTGAGGATTGGCACCAATGGATAATAATTTTGTTATTAGACTTCGTAGGTTTTATTTTGGGGTTGTTCTTAGTGTCTGAGAAGTGGATGTGTTTGGTCTCATCAAACCAAACACAAGTAAGATCATGCACCTTACACCTATTCTAGGTTCTACGGGAATATGCCAATTATTGGTGTCTATAGTGGTCAACAAAGGGGTCAACCAAACGGATATTATGATTTTTATGTGTGGCTGGTTGTGATTACTATGAGGTTTGGTGGTCCACACATGTTTACGGACTGGAGAAAAAATAGAATTGTTGGTTATTTCTTCTTGCTTCTAGTCTTGATAAATCTGGTGATTGTTTCATCTTATTTAATGTCGTTCTATATTGGTGTTTGGTCATATGTTGGAAAATTTGTGAGAAATTTGAAAGTTGGTGTTTCGGTTGGAGTTTACTGAGCCGCTGGATCATAGCTGGTCTTCCTACAGTGTTGCAAATTTATGACTTGGTCTCATCAATTAAGCTGCAGAGAAGAGACACACATATGGAAAAGATCACAAGGCGACTTTCAAAAGGAATGCAGGTCGAGGATCAAGTAGTTACAAGAGTGAAAGTGGAGTTTTATTTAGTTTTATTTACATCTTTATTAACAGGGGTGAAATCTACGCTGGCTGTGCTTGTGGTTCTGTTGGACAGAGGAGAGATAAGTGTAATGATTTTGGTTATAAGTGGAACGATTTGGATATGGTCATTGCTCCACAATTTGTGGAATGCCCCAAAGTTGTAGGGATTGATTATGGACCCGTGTTTCTACGTTGTGAGAGACTGCACCAATTTTTATTTGGTGTCTTTACTTTAAAAGTGGGGTTTGTTATGGTTTCGCGGATCAGATTGATAAAATTTAGAATTTGTTTACCTTTTCAAAAGACAGGACAGCTATGGCTTCGTTCTATAATCACAACTTATGTAATCTATTTTGAGCTAAGCATGGCAAAAGAGAAGACATTACGGATAGTAAGGAATCATTTTCAACCTTTTCTTGGTGGTGGGTTTTTGGTATAAGGTGTTCGGGAATTTAGGGTATCATTAAATCCAAACTTGATAGCTCTAGAGAGCATTTCCCCATATATTTTTTAAATGAGAATCCTAAGTTGGAATTGTCGAAGAATGAGAAATAATTGGACTATAACTATAAGTTATCTAAGAGAGATATGACATAAACATAAACCAGATTTTTTATTTTTATCTGACGCAAAGTAAGACGCAGAGTTTGTTCAAGATTTTCAATCACATTTTGGTTATGATAACCTGGTTACAATAGACCCAGTTGGAAGGAGTGGTGGTTTAGCTCCTTTTTACAATAATGAGTATCAGATTAAGATTTTATACTCCAGCAATCGAATGATAGATGTAGAAGCGGTGGCTCTTGGGAAAACGGTTTTTTTTTTTTAACTTTTGTGTACGGTGATCCAGTCCAAAAACTGAGGGAACAAGGGTGGGAGAGATTAACTAGATTTGAGCTCTCACGATCCGAACGCTGATTTATCATTGGTGATTTAAATGAGATCACTGGAAATCAAGAAAAAGAGGGAGGAACTTTGAGAAGTGCAGATTCGTTTGTTCCCTTGAACGACAGATAAGAAATAGCGGCTTATTGGAGTTTTCGGCTCGGGAAAACAAACTGTCATGGCAAGGGAGAAGAGGAAAAGGAAAAGGGGCAGTGATGGTCAGATGTCGCCTAGATCGCGCCTTAGCAAATGAGGAGTGGCACAGTCTATTTCCATGTTTTTATACAGAATATCTAGGGATGGTGGCATCTGATCATTGTCCAATGGTGGCTTACCTAGAAATAAAAATCCAAGGAGGAAAGGGCAATTTCGTTTTGATAAGAGATGAATTGGACAAGAAGGTCTTCGGGAATCAATTAGAATGTGCTGGTCAGATTATAGTGACGGAAGAGAGATGGTATAGTGGCAAAAATTAGCAGTTGTCGCCAGAAAAAAATGTTAAACCAAAATGAATCATAAAATCCTACAAGTACAATAAATTACTTAATAAAAACATGAAGAAAAATTAAATTTAAAATAAATAATATTACTTTTTTAAAAGCATAATTAAAAGAAAAATTGTAAAAGTAATCTTATAATTATTTTATAAGTAAATAACTTTCCTTTTTAATAGATAATTGTATGTTAAAAAATTATGATAAAAAATAACTACAAATATTTTACACCTATATTTAGGTTTAAGCTTACACATATTATTTTTACAAAACACAATAGTATTTACATGAAAAGTATTACCTGAGTATTTTTTTTTAAATTTTTTTTATACAACTCAACTTTTTATTATCCTTATTACATCTTATGATGCTAGCATAACTTTAAATTTTGTTGTTATTGTCGTACATGAGTATTTGTGAATATGATAAATATGTATTTGTATGTATAAGATAAAAACAGAATTTTTCTATTAAAAATAAAATAGTTGTATAAAAATCTAAAAGAAATAAAATAATTAATTTCCTTTTTAAAAGTCTAAATAAAATAAAAACGTAAAAGTGATCTTATTTTCTTATAATTAACTAACTTTACTTTTTAATAATTTTGTGTTAAAAAATATAAACCAAAATTAACTTTAAATATTTCACCTGATATGATTGTGATATGTGTCAATTAAAAAAATTAGATTGTGAATGTGTCAATAAAAACTTCTATTATGTGAAAATACAATTTTTTTCCTAAAATTTTAAATAAAAGAAAATTATAAAAGAAAATTATTTTCTAATCTTAACCAATTAAGAATTTTTCATTTTTTTTAAATCGTTACCAGAGAGAATTGTAAAATTTTATTTAATAGTTATTTTTACTTCAAAAATTTAATGATAAACATGATAGTAACAATTATTCAATTAACAATAAAATTGTAAAAACGAATTTTGAAAATTGCAACTTTTAGAAATAGTTAATATTAACTGGAAACAGTTATTTGATAGATTTTTTTTTAAATCCTAGGCAAAATATAATTGTAAAACATTATGTAATATTAATTTCCTTTTCTAAAATCCTAAAAAAACTGTAAAAGAATATTTGATAGTTGTTTTCTTTTTTTTTTTTATAAAAAAATCCTAAAAAAATGAAATTTTTATAATATTTTCAAGTCCGAACCAAAAGAGAATTGTAAAAATTTATTTGATATTATTTTTAAGAGAGTGTTTGATGATGAACATGATACTAAAAATTATTTAATTAACAAAAGAAGTGTAAAATTAGTATTGATATGATTTGTAAAAATAGCAATTTTTAAATATTTATTTATAACTGAAAATAATTATTTGATAGCATTATTTGTTTTTCTGAAATTCTAAAGAGAAGAAAATTGTAATAGGTTATATGACAATAATTTACCGTTTCTAAAATCTTTAAAAAATTGTAAAAGAGTATTTAATATATTTTTTAATTGTAAATAAAATGAAGATTTATAAAATAGATGTTTTACTTTTCTTTAAAATCCCAGCAAAATAAAAATTTAAAGACTTATTTAATAAACATTAAATTAGTACATAAGAACATGTATAATGTTGTCATTGATTCGATTGGTGTATTTAACTTTCATTTCTTTTTTCTTTTCATTTCTTATTTCGGATTGTGTTCAGTTTAAATTTTTATGTATAGTATTTTCTCTATTCCTTAGTATAAAGTTTATAACAACTCATCTATGCACCATAATTATAAAATACAAATATTAACTTGAACTTTGTGAAAACGAGTTTTAATTATAAAATAAATCTGAAACAACATAGGCAAAAAAACTTAGGCAGATAAACTTAGGCAGCTAGAGAGATCCCTGCAAAATAGACAGTTGTTAACTGATAAACGATGTGCCAATATCTCAGTTCAGAGGTTTTGAAAATACCCTTTCATCTGGAGTGTTACCATTACGCGATGGTTCCCTTGGAGATTGTCATTAAAAGTGCTTCTTATTGATGCTAACTCTCCAATAAGGTCTACAGATATAATTTAAACACAACGTTCATAGATTATAAGTCTATCTGGTAATGTGTGTGTGGTAAAATTCGAAAAAGAAACCTGGGAGGTGAGTGCCCGTATTAGCCAATGCTAATAGTTGCTCATGTGTGCGGAACCTAAACATTTCATCAGGTATAGGGTTAACTGAATCCGTCAACAGCTCAAAGACAGTATGATCGTTGAAACGGATAGCAAGAGGGAAGTCTGAGATTTTGAAGTTGTTGGGACTCCTTGTTACGTCGAACCCACTCATCTAATAGAGTGAACCTTCAGAGAACTGGTCTCCGTACTTCTTCAAACGGTGAGAGTTAATAGTGCCGTGGATAAGCGTAGACTAAATTGGAAGAGGAAGTTCATCAGAAGTTGTTCCAAACGTTTTTAAATAAACATAAATGATATATAGAGCAAAGGATTAACAGGCATAACCTTCTCGTCGACAAAGAGTAAATCGATCCACATTAGTTCTCCCCCTTTCTTCACATTACGGGCTTCCCAGGATCGGAGCAAACGCATCTCCACTTTGTTAGAGCACCGGCCGACTTTCAAATCACTTAGAAGGATACGTGAGATGGCCATTAAAGAAGCTGAGGTTTAAATCAGAAGTTTTGAAGAAATTGTTGTGAGCGAAGATTAACATATCCTACATCCTGCATTATATATAGCCTAAGTTTAATATGTTACCATAGAAATATGTATAATGACATAAATGCGGAGGAGTGAAGAGAGTGTTTTAATGGTGGTAATTGCGATCATTACAGCAGGTTTTGAATGGTGAATGAAGAAGTGTTACTAACCGTTGGCAACAGAGACTTGGAGAGGAAGAAGAGGGACACATAATTAAATTGGGCTTTGAAGAATAACAAAAGCTTCAAGGGACACAGTCCGTACCATCATGACCTCTATTCCAGTTATGACCAAAGCTGCAATACATGATCGTGTTTACAAAAATATGCAGCTCTCAATCCTGACGGAACATCCACTCACCTCACTGACCAGTTACACGGATCTAATGAGCAAATGTCTACAAGCCGGCAACCCAGAAGCTCACTATGTAAAAGGCATTCAAGAATATATCCATCACAAAAACACTGTTGAAGGAATTTATCATCTTCACTTGGCTACTAAAGGTTCGTATCAAAATGCTTTCTATCTTTATGGCATAGTTATGTTATGCAGAGGAGAAATGGAAATTGGAAAAAACATTTTTGAGAAACTAGAGTGGTAACACTGCAAAACAACGGCTGACAATTGTTGGAAAGACATCAAAAGATCTCTTCACGGCATACATGTTGAAACACTTCCATGTTACATTGCCACTCTCAAAACGGTGAAAGCAACCATCACATGTCATCCGGGCACAAAAATGAGTCGATACAATTCATGTTTTTCTACAAACAAATGAGAAAATTTGTACTTTTTTATTAAAATCTACTTTTTATTTATGTTTAAATAATGGCAAATGTTAGCCTCAGTTTCCTACTCCAAATAATAATTTGTGTTTGCGATTAGTAATAGTGGGATTAAATTATAAACATATCTATAGTGATATTATAACCAATAATTTACTATGCTTTAACGAAAACTAATAAAAATACACCATATTATTATATAATATTACTTTATTAAAATCATTGTTAAGGATGTTTGCATATGATTTAACATTTAACTTATTTTAAAAATTAATATTAGTTAGATATGATTTTTTTCATTTATTTTAAACTAATTTAGTGAATTCATAATTGTAACAGTTATTGATAGTGTACTATTCCACCTTTAATAAAAATGGAACTAAAATGACAAAATGGCACACTTAAAAATAAAATAAAAACATTTAAAACAAAAATAATTATCAACAATCCCGCGCGTAGCGCGAACACCCCCTAGTGTACAATAAAAGAGAGTTTAATATAAATTAATACAAATATAGAATGTGTTTAGAAATTTTAAAACAACACTAAAGATCATAGGCTTCAGTATAGAGAGCATTTACCGAAAAATTCAATATTTTCGTAGCGGTTAACACATAGATTTTGAGAAAAATTCAAAAATATAAAAAATATTGTTTTAATGCATAGTTGAATCCTTCACTAACATATAATGAAGGTCAAAGAGGTTTGAAACCGTTGTTTTCTCTGTTTGTCTACAAAATAGCGATTTTATAGTGGTTAGACCACCAATTTAGGGAGTATTATGAAATTTTACTAAATTAATTGACAAAAAAATTAAAGTTGCCCATGTACAATTAAAGAGACTTTAATATACATTAATACAGATGTAGAATGTGTTTAGAAATTTTAAAATAACACTAAATATCATAGGCTTCAGTGCATTTACTGAAAAATTCAATATTTTCGTAGGGGTTGTTAACACATACATTTTGAGAAAAATTCAAAAATATGAAAATAATGTTTTAATGCATAGTCGCATCCTTCACTAATATATGATGAAGGTCAACGAGGTTTGGGACCTTTGTTGTCTCCGTTTTTATAGAAAATAGGGATTTTATAGTGGTTAGTCCACCAATTTAGGGAGTATTATGAAGTTTTACTAAATTAATTGACAAAAAATTAAAACGATTCCTATGTACCATGAAATAGAGTTTAATACAAATGTAGAATATGTTTATAAATTTTAAAACAACACTAAAGATAATAGGCTTCAGTATATAGAGCATTTACGGAAAAACTAAATATTTTCGTAACGGTTAACACATAAATTTTGAGAAAAAATTAAAAAAATATGAAAATACAGTTTTAATGCATAGTTGCATACTTCACAAACATATGATGAAGGTAAAAGAGGTTTGAAACCTTTATTGTCTCCGTTTTAATAGAAAATAACGATTTTATAGTGGTTAGTCCACCAATTTAGGGAGTATTATGAAGTTTTACTAAATTAATCGACAAAAAATTAAAACGATTCTCATGTACCATGAAAGAGAGTTTAATATATATTAATACAAATGAAGAATGTGTTTAGAAATTTCAAAACAACACTAAATATAATAGGTTACAGTATATAGAACATTTACCGAAAAACTAAATATTTTCGTAGGGGGTAACACATTGATTTTGTGAAAAATTCAAAAATATGAAAATACTGTTTTAATGCATAGTTGCATCATTCAGTAACGTATGAAGGAGGTCAAAGAGGATTGGAACTTTTGTTGTCTCCGTTTCTCTACAAAATAGCGATTTTATAGTGGTTAGTCCACCAATTTATGGAGTACTATAAAGATTTACTAAATTAATTGATAAAAAAGTAAAACTATGCCCATGTAAAATGAAAGAGAGTTTAATATAAAATAATATAAATGTAGAATGTGTTTAGAAATTTTAAAACAACACAAAAGATCATAGGCTTCAGTGCATTTACTAAAAAAATTCAATATTTTCGTAGGGGTTGTTAACACGTAGATTTTGAGAAAAAATTCAAAAATATGAAAATATTGTTTTAATGCATAGTTGCATTTTTCGCTAACATATGATGAAGGTCAAAGAGGTTTCGAATCTTTGTTGTCTCTGTTTTAATAGAAAATAACGATTTTGTAGTGGTTAATCCACCAATTTAGGGAGTATTATGAAGTTTTACTAAATTAATTGACAAAAAAATAAAACGATGCCCATGTAAAATGAAAGAGAGTTTAACATAAAATAATAAAAATGTAGAATGTGTTTAGAAATTTTAAAACAACACTAAAGTTCGTAGGCTTCAGTGCATTTACTAAAAAATTCAATATTTTCGTAGGGGTTGTTAACACATAGATTTTGAGAAACAAATTCAAAAATATGAAAATACTGTTTTAATGCATAGTTGCATCTTTCACTAACATATGATGAAGGTCAAAGAGGTTTGGAACCTTTGTTGTCTCCGTTTGTCTATAAAATAGCGATTTTATAGTGGTTTGTCCACCAATTTAGGGAGTATTATGAAATTTTACTAAATTAATTGACAAAAAAATTAAAACAATTCCCATGTACCATGAAATAGAGTTTAATATACATTAATACAAATGTAGAATGTGTTTAGAAATTTTAAAACAACACTAAAGATAACAGGCTTCAGTACTTAGAGCATTTACAGAAAAACTAAATATTTTCGTAGGGGTTAACACATAAAATTTGAGAAAAAATTAAAAATATGAAAATACACTTTTAATGCATAGTTGCATCATTCACTAACATATGATGAAGGTCGAAGATGTTTGGAACCTTTGTTGTCTCCATTTTAATAGAAAATAACGATTTTGTAGTGGTTAGTCCACCAATTTAGGGAGTATTATGAAGTTTTACTAAATTAATTGACAAAAAATTAAAACGATTCTCATGTACCATGAAAGAGAGTTTAATATACATCAATACAAATGTAGAATGTGTTTTAAAATTTTAAATAACACTAAAAACAATAGGCTTCACTATATGAAGCATTTACCGAAAAACAAAATATTTTCGTAGGGGGTTAACACATAGATTTTGAGAAAAATTGAAAAATATGAAAATACGGTTTTAAGGCATAGTCGCATCCTTCATTAACATATGAAGGAGGTCAAAGATGTTTGAAACCTTTGTTGTCTCCGTTTCTCAACAAAATATCGATTTTATAGTGGTTATTCCACCAATTTATGGAGTATTATAAAGATTTACTAAATTAATTGATAAAAAAATTAAAACGATGCCCATGTACAATGAAAGAGTTTAATATAAATTAATACAACTGTAGAATGTGTTTAGAAATTTTAAAACAACACTAAATATCATAGGCTTCAGTACATTTACTGAAAAATTCAATATTTTCGTAGGGGTTGTTAACACATAGATTTTGAAAAAAATTCAAAAATATGAAAATTATTGTTTTAATGCATAGTTGCATCTTTCACTAACATATGATGAAGGCTAAAGAGGTTTGGAACATTTGTTGTCTCCGTTTGTCTATAAAATAGCGATTTTATAGTGGTTGGTCCACCAATTTAGGGAGTATTATGAAATTTTACTAAATTAATTGACAAAAAAATTAAAACGATTCCCACGTACCATGAAATAGAGTTTAATATACATTAATACAAATGTAGAATGTGTTTAGAAATTTTAAAACAACACTAAAGATAACAGACTTCAGTACTAAGAGCATTTACGGAAAAACTAAATATTATCGTAGGGGTTAACACATAAAATTTGAGAAAAAAATTAAAAATATGAAAATACACTTTTAATGCATAGTTGCATCATTCACTAACATATGATGAAGGTCGAAGAGGTTTGGAACCTTTGTTGCCTCCATTTTAATAGAAAATAATGATTTTGTAGTGGTTAGTCCACCAATTTAGGGAGTATTATGAAGTTTTACTAAATTAATTGACAAAAAATTAAAACGATTCTCATGTACCATGAAAGAGAGTTTAATATACATCAATACAAATGTAGAATGTGTTTTAAAATTTTAAATAACACTAAAAACAATAGGCTTCACTATATAGAGTATTTACCGAAAAACAAAATATTTTCGTAGGGGGTGGTTTACACATAGATTTTGAAAAAAATTGAAAAATATGAAAATACGGTTTTAATGCATAGTCGCATCCTTCACTAACATATGAAGGAGGTCAAAGAGATTTGGAACCTTTGTTGTCTCCGTTTCTCAACAAAATATCGATTTTATAGTGGTTATTCCACCAATTTATGGAGTATTATAAAGATTTACTAAATTAATTGATAAAAAAATTAAAACGATGCCCATGTACAATGAAAGAGTTTAATATAAATTAATACAACTGTAGAATGTGTTTAGAAATTTTAAAACAACACTAAATATCATAGGCTTCAGTACATTTACTGAAAAATTCAATATTTTCGTAGGGGTTGTTAACACATAGATTTTGAAAAAAATTCAAAAATATGAAAATTATTGTTTTAATGCATAGTTGCATCTTTCACTAACATATGATGAAGGCTAAAGAGGTTTGGAACATTTGTTGTCTCCGTTTGTCTATAAAATAGCGATTTTATAGTGGTTGGTCCACCAATTTAGGGAGTATTATGAAATTTTACTAAATTAATTGACAAAAAAAATTAAAACGATTCCCACGTACCATGAAATAGAGTTTAATATACATTAATACAAATGTAGAATGTGTTTAGAAATTTTAAAACAACACTAAAGATAACAGACTTCAGTACTAAGAGCATTTACGGAAAAACT
Organism: Brassica napus; assembly: GCF_020379485.1. Classification (NCBI taxonomy): domain Eukaryota; kingdom Viridiplantae; phylum Streptophyta; class Magnoliopsida; order Brassicales; family Brassicaceae; genus Brassica; species Brassica napus. Next base: position 72,891,113 of record NC_063446.1, read on the forward strand.
AAATATTATCGTAGGGGTTAACACATAAAATTTGAGAAAAAAAATTAAAAATATGAAAATACACTTTTAATGCATAGTTGCATCATTCACTAACATATGATGAAGGTCGAAGAGGTTTGGAACCTTTGTTGCCTCCATTTTAATAGAAAATAATGATTTTGTAGTGGTTAGTCCACCAATTTAGGGAGTATTATGAAGTTTTACTAAATTAATTGACAAAAAATTAAAACGATTCTCATGTACCATGAAAGAGAGTTTAATATACATCAATACAAATGTAGAATGTGTTTTGAAATTTTAAATAACACTAAAAACAATAGGCTTCACTATATAGAGTATTTACCGAAAAATAAAATATTTTCGTAGGGGTTAACACATAGATTTTGAGAAAAATTGAAAAATATGAAAATACGGTTTTAATGCATAGTCGCATCCTTCACTAACATATGAAGGAGGTCAAAGAGTTTTGGAACCTTTGTTGTCTCCGTTTCTCAACAAAATATCGATTTTATAGTGGTTATTCCACCAATTTATGGAGTATTATAAAGATTTACTAAATTAATTGATAAAAAAATTAAAACGATACCCATGTACAATGAAAGAGTTTAATATAAATTAATACAAATGTATAATGTGTTTAGAAATTTTAAAACAACACTAAATATCATAGGCTTCAGTGCATTTACTGAAAAATTCAATATTTTCGTAGGGGTTGTTAACACATAGATTTTGAGAAAAATTCAAAAATATGAAAATTATTGTTTTAATGCATAGTTGCATCTTTTACTAACATATGATGAAGATCAAAGAGGTTTGGAACCTTTGTTGTCTCCGTTTGTCTACAAAATAGCGATTTTATTGTGGTTAGTCCACCAATTTAGGGAGTATTATGAAATTTTACTAAATTAACTGACAAAAAATTAAAAAGATGTTCATGTACAAATAAAGAGACTTTAATATACATTAATACAAATGTAGAATGTGTTTAAAATTTTTAAAACAACACTAAAGATCATAGACTTTAGTATATAGAACATTTACTGAACAACAAAATATTTTCGTATGGGTTAACACATAGATTTTGAGAAAAAATCAAAAATATGAAAATAACGTTTTAATGCATAGTTGCATCCTTCACTAATATATGATGAAGGTCAAAGAGGTTTGGAACTTTTGTTTTCTCCATTTTTAAAGAAAATATTTATTTTATAGTGGTTAGTCCACCAATTTAGGGAGTATTATAAATTCAAAAATATGAGGATAATGTTTTAATGCATAGTTGTATCTTTCACTAACATATGATGAAGGTCAAAGAGTTTTGAAACCTTTGTTGTCTCTGGTTTTATAGAAAATAGCGATTTTATAGTGGTTAGCCAACCAATTTAGGGAGTATTATAAACTTTTACTAAATTAATTGACAAAAAATTAAAACGATTTCCATGTACCATGAAATAGATTTTAATATATATTAATACAAATGTAGAATGTGTTTAAAATTTTTAAAACAACACTAAAGATAATAGGCTTCAGTAAAACTAAATATTTTCGTAGGGGTTAACACATAAATTTTGAGAAAAAATTAAAAATATGAAAATACAGTTTTAATGCATAGTTGCATCATTCACTAACATATGATGAAGGTCACAGAGGTTTGGAACCTTTGTTGTCTCCGTTTTAATTGAAAATAACGATTTTGTAGTGGTTAGTCCACCAATTTAGGGAGTATTATGAAGTTTTACTAAATTAATTGACAAAAAATTAAAACGATTCTCATGTACCATGAAAGAGAGTTTAATATACATTAATACAAATGTAGAATGTGTTTAAAATTTTTAAACAACACTAAAGACAATAGGCTTCACTATATAGAGCATTTACCGAAAAACAAAATATTTTCGTAGGGGGGGTTAACACATAGATTTTGAGAAAAATTAAAAAATATGAAAATACGGTTTTAATGCATAGTTGCATCCTTCACTAACATATGAAGGAGGTCAAAGAGGTTTGGAACCTTTGTTGTCTCTGTTTCTCTACAAAATTGCGATTTTATAGTGGTTATTCCACCAATTTATGGAGTATTATAAAGATTTACTAAATTAATTGATAAAAAATTAAAACGATGCCCATGTACAATGAAAGAGGGTTTATTATAAATTACTACAAATGTATAATGTGTTTAGAAATTTTAAAACAACACTAAAGATCATAGGCTTCAGTATATAGAGCATTTACCGAAAAATTCAATATTCTCGTAGACACATAGATTTTGAAAAAAAAATCAAAAATATGAAAAATATTGTTTTAATGCATAGTTGAATCTTTCATTAACATTTAATGAAGGTCAACGAGGTTGAAACCTTTGCTGTCTCCGTTTGTCTATAAAATAGCGATTTTATAGTGGTTAGTCCACCAATTTAGGGAGTATTATGAAATTTTACTAAATTAATTGACAAAAAATAAAAAAGATGCCCATGTATAATTAAAGAGACTTTAATATACATTAATACAAATGTAGAATGTTTTTAGAAATTTTAAAACAACACTAAAGATCATAGACATCAGTATATAGAGCATTTACTGAACAACTAAATATTTTCGTAGGGATTAACACATAGATTTTGAGAAAAATTCAAAAATATGAAAATAATGTTTTAATGCATAGTTGCATCCTTCACTAATATACGATGAAGGTCAAATAGGTTTGGAACTTTTGTTGTCTCCGTTTTTATAGAAAATATTTATTTTATAGTGGTTAGTCCACCAATTTAGGGAGTATTATAAATTCAAAAATATGAAGATAATGTTTTAATGCATTGTTGCATCCTTCACTAACATATGATGAAGGTCAAAGAGGTTTGGAACCTTTGTTGTCTCCGTTTTTATAGAAAATAGTGATTTTATTGTGTTTAGTCTACCAATTTAGGGAGTATTATAAAGTTTTACTAAATTAATTGACAAAAAATAAAAACGATACTCATGTACCATGAAACAGATTTTAATATACATTAATACAAATGTAGAATATGTTTAGAAATTTTAATACAACACTAAAGATAATAGGCTTCAGTATATAGAACATTTACGGAAAAACTCAATATTTTTGTAGGGGTTTGTTTACACATAAAATTTGAGAAAAAATTAAAAAATATGAAAATCCAGTTTTAATGCATAGTTTCATCCTTCACTAACATATGATGAAGGTCAAAGAGGATTAAAACCTTTGTTATCTCCGTTAGTCCACCATTTTAGGGAATATTATGAAGTTTTACCAAATTAATTGACAAAAAATTAAAACGATTCTCATGTACCATGAAAGAGAGTTTAATATACATTAATACAAATGTAGAATGTGTTTAGAAATTTTAAAATAACACTAAAGATAATAAGCTTAAGTATATATAGCATTTACCGAAAAACTAAATATTTTCGTAGGGGTTAACACATAGATTTTGTGAAAAATTCAAAAATATGAAAATATTGTTTTAATGCACAATTGCATCCTTCACTAACATATTAAGGAAGTCAAAGAGGTTTGAAACCTTTGTTGTCTCCGTTTCTCTACAAAATAGCGATTTTATAGTGGTTAATCCACCAATTTATGCAGTATTATAAAGCTTTATTAAATTAATTGACAAAAAATTAAAACGATGTCCATGTACAATGAAATAGAGTTTAATATACATTAATACAAATGTAGAATGTGTTTAGAAATTTTAAAACAACACTAAAGATCATAGGCTTCAGTATATAGAGCATTTACCGAAAATTCAATATTCTCGTAGCGGTTAACACATAAATTTAGAAAATTTTAAAAATATAAATAAATATTGTTTTAATGCATAGTTGAATCCTTCACTAACATACAATGAAGGTCAAAGATGTTTGAAACTTTTGTTGTCTCCTTTCTCTACAAAATAGCTATTTTATAGTGGTTAGTCCACCAATTTAGGGAGTATGATGAAATTTTACTAAATTAATTGACAAAAAATTAAAACGATGTCCATGTACAATGAAAGAGACTTTTATATACATTAATACAAATTTAGAATGTAGAATGTGTTTAGAAATTTTAAAACAACACTAAAGATCATAGACTTCAATATATAGAGCATTTACCGAAAAATTAAATATTTTTGTAGGGGTGTTAACACATAGATTTTGAGGAAAATTGAAAAATATGAAAATATTGTTTTAATGCATAGTTGCATCATTCAGTAATTTATGATGATTGTCAAAGAGGTTTGAAACTTTTGTTGTCTCCATTTTAATAGAAAATAACGATTTTAAAGTAGTTAACACATAGATTTTGAGAAAAATTCAAAAATATGCAAAATACTGTTTTAATGCATAGTTGCATCCTTGACTAACATATGATGAAGGTCAAAGAGGTTTGGAACCTTTGTTGTCTCCGTTTTTCTTGAGAACAGCTATTTTATAGTGGTTAATCCACCAATTTATGGTGTATTATGAAATTTTACTAAATTAATTGACAAAAAATTAAAAGGATGCCCATGTACAATGAAAAAATAGTTTAATATACATTAATACAAATGTAGAATGTGTTTAGAAATTTTAAAACAACACTAAAGATATGATGAAGGTAAAAGAGGTTTGAAACTTTTGTTGTCTCCGTTTTAATAGAAAATAACGATTTTATAGTAGTTAACACATAGATTTGAGAAAAATTCAAAAATATGCAAAATACAGTTTTAATGCATAATTTCATCCTTGACTAACATATGATGAAGGTCAAAGAGGTTTGGAACCTTTTTTGTCTCCGTTTTTCTTGAGAACAACGATTTTATATTGGTTAATCCACTAATTTAGGGAGTATTATGAAATTTTACTAAATTAATTGACAAAAAATTAAAACGATGCCCATGTACAATGAAAGAAAGTTTAATATACATTATGTAGAATGTGTTTAGAAATTTTAAAACAACACTAAAGATCATAGGCTTCATAATATAGAACATTTACCGAAAAACTAAATATTTTCGTAGGGGGTTAGTTAACACATAGATTTTGAGAAGAATTCAAAAAAAAATAAAAATATTGTTTTAATGCATAGTTGTATTCTTTACCAACATATGGTGAAAGTCAAAGAGGTTTGGAACCTTTATTATCTCCGTTTTTCTAGAAAATAGCGATTTTATAGTGGTTAGTCCACCAATTTAATAATGAAATTTTACTACATTAATTGACAAAACATTAAAACGATTTTATAGGATTCAGTATATAGAGCATTTAATGAAAAACTAAATATTTTCGTAGATGTTAAACACATAGATTTTGAGAAGAATTCAAAAAAATGAAAATACTGTTTTAATGCATAGTTGTATATTTTACTAACATATGATGAAGGTCAAAGAAGTTTGGAACCTTTGTTGTCTCTGTTTTTATAGAAAACAGTAATTTTATAGTGGTTAATTACTCCACCAATTTAAGGAGTGTTATGAAATTTTACTAAATTAATACTAAAAACCCAACGAACAAAAGCTCTTTTTATGTTCAGAGCAAACATATAAACACTCATGTTATCAGTAAAACATTACTTAAACATTGCTTATTTGTCTTTGGCCGTCCGTATACAGGAGTTGAACGAGTTCAAGTCGTGCGAGTAAGATAACGTAGAGCCAACGAATGGGTTTAAGAATCTTGTCCATTGGTTTAGAGTCTTGCACTATAACAACGCCCTTTCAGTTAGACAAGAAAGAAGCCTAAGTTTATATCATTTTTTTTAAGTGGCAAATGCACAAACTTTCGATGAAACTAATAGCTTTACTACCTCTCTGTATATATCTCTATCTGTTTTCGATAAAACTAATAACTTTTGTACGGTTACAACTTTACAAGTACAAGACACAAATTACAACTCAATCGGTTCCTCTATACTCTCTAATCTCTCAATCTCTCTGTTTCCCAATCGCTCAAGAAGATGAGGATAATAACAAACAACTCCTGTGCCAAGCTAATCCAACTCAGCTTGAAACCTTCGCTCGCCACCAGAAGCTTTCAACACTTCGTACTGATCTTCAATATACCTCTCCTCGTATACCTTTATTCAAGTTCCAATTACAGCTTCTTCTTCTACGTCCATCAGGCTAAGCTGAACGAGGAACGTGACCAGCAAACAACACTTACAAATGACACAAACCAAAAACGAGAACAAGACTAACACTAGTTTCTGGAACTTGAACGCAGAGGACGTATAACCATAAACTGACAGCCGTATAATCAACATTCTCTCACAGATCAACAGAGTCTCAACAACCACAAGCTTTTGAAACACAAACAAGATAGAAGACCTGACAAAGCGCCAACAGAGAAGGACCAAACACCAAAAACAGCCATCATCAATCAAAGCAAGCATCCACCGGAATCCTGAAACAACAAAACGACAAGTCGATCATATGGAACAAACAAAAGGCAACAAAATATAAAAGAAAGAAATCAAAGAAAGAACTGAAAACAAGGGAAACTTTTTATAATAACTTTAATCAATTATGAAAAAATTAGTGATCATAAGTGTTAAACCAAATAAAGGGATACTACCAGCTTACGATCACAATGACTGGAGAAAGGATAATACCTCTAACCATCATATATAGCCCACTCTATTTATTTCACAAATTTACACTAACTTTCCATGATCAATCAAGCTCTATAAAAAATTTCCCCAAAACCTTGAAAACTTATTTTTAAAAAAGAAAATTTTATAGTTTCTAGATTGATTAGAAGAATTTAGTGATCATAAGTGTTAAACCAAATAAACATTTACAACATCTAACGATACAAAGACTGGGTGTTCAAATGTTGTCACAAATTCACACTTAACTCTCCATTGATCAATCAAGTTATACAAAATTTCCCTAAAAACATGTTTTTTTAAAAAAAAAATATTTCAATTCAAAACAGAGAAACATGGTTGGCAGAAAGAAAAACAAAGTTTGTATAATAAGAAAAGAGAAGACCTGATAAACCGCGTGAAGAACGATCAGAGCAAGCGTGATGCTGGACGGGAAGATTCGCGGTGGGTTGGCGACGGCGGAGAGTTTGTATGGTTTCCATTGTTTCTTCTTCATCTGAGCCGCCCTCCTCTCAAACCGTGATGATGGACGGGAAGGACACCTTCTTCATCGTTTTGCGTCCGACGTTTTGGGGCCGCCGCGGGACACCTCCGTGGATGGCGGACTGAAGATAACGGTGACGGATCTGTGCTGGGCTTGGACACCTCCGCCTGTGAAGTCCCGGAGTCCGACTACGACGCTGTCGGTGTTCACCGGAGGAGGGGCTTCGTTCCCCTAGTCGTATCACCCTCAACCTTTTCTTCTTGGCTAGCTTAGATTAGTTTCGTTGTTGATCTCTGTTTTCCGAATCCCCTAATTTAGGTAAGAATTAATATAATATATTTAAGAAAGAAAAAACATAAGGTTCTGTAAGAGAGGAAGAAGACAAGTGTAAGGTTCTGTACGAGAGGAGGTCTTTATTTATAGGCGAGGCTGGAGATTTGATCTTTTTGTCTCCAACGGTCATGAATTAAATTCTATTATTTTCTCTTTTTTTTTTCTTTTTTTAATTTGCTCTAACGGTAACATGAATTAAATTCTATTATTTTTCTCTTTTTTGTTGACTCTAACGGTAACTTGGTGCCTTAAACTACGAATTAATTTTTACTATATCTAGATTTCAAAATTCACCCCAAATATATATATATCAAAAGTGTAATTGGGTCTTCGCAACTACAAATTCACACTGAAATAAACTCATTCAAGAAACTACGTCAATAAGGCCCATTTGGATAGCGACGCGTAACGTAAGAATCATATCCGGATAATTTATTGTATCCTAATGGGCCTCAAAGCCCAATTGTAAGAAGTTTAACCTCTTAATAAATTGCGATTTGACTCTTATCTGAAATTACATTACCGCTCACCCAAAAACATTCACGTAACATAAGGTAAAATGGTATATTTCAACCTCATCACCAAAAAAAGGTATATCTCAACCTGAAATTTAAGCGTTGTGCTTATTCCTTTTAGAACTTTGTAAGAGTGTGTATGTTATATTGAACTAAACCCAAAATTTTAAAAATACTACATAAACTTTACGCGTCGTGCTTTTTTCATTCACAAACTTTATAGTAATGCATATTCCATATTGAACTAAGCAAAAAAATAAAAATAATAATATAATATGAATTCTCATAATCGTGCTTATCCGTCAAAAGCATTAGCCACCATCCGTTAATTTATCAAAACGGCGTCATTTTGGATGGATTCTGTAAAATTAGAAATTTTGAAAATATTACGTAAATTCTCAAAATCATGCTTATATATATTAACTGTGAAAGCTGTTAGTCATCTGTTAATTTATCAAAACCCGTCATTTTAGATAATTTCTGTAAAACTAAAAATTACTTTTTGGGAAATTCGAACTCTCACACTGGTGAATAAGTATAATATAAATATTTGAATTAATAATAAATAATTTAAACTTAAAAAAGTAATGATTTCTAAAGTTAAATTTGAAAACATAAATAATTATAGGTTTATTTGATAAAACTAAAACAATAAAATTTAGATAACGTTTATTTGATTAAACTAAAACTTATATATAAGTTAATGTTTACACAATCTATACAAGAAAGTTATTTTGGTCTAGCATATAATATGCTCTTACTTGTCCGCCAGTGTGAGAGTTCGAACATCTCGAAAAAATTAGTTGTTTGATGGATTAACGGAATACTTAATTATACCTTTGACAGTCAAATAATATATATAAGCACAATTTTAAGAGACAGAAAACAGAGCAGTACGGTGGATCTACGTTTACGGTTTATTTTCCGGCACCAGTCACATCGACGTCCTCCTTAATCATACAACCACAGTCAGACAACAAAGAATGGTTTGTTTCTGTGTGTTTTACACTCAGCCATCTCCCTAATTCCTCTTTCTCTTACCACTCCATCATGAAAGATTGGGATTTGGGAGCCAAAAGATTCATTTTTGGGTATAAATATATTTTGTTAATAATTACATAAATTTTCGTCAGAGACGAGACTTGAACTGTGTTGTCTTGATTCTTTCATTTTGCAGTGGTAAGAGCTCCTGGTATGAGTCTGTTAAAGATTCTATTGTCTAAACCGAGTTCCGTGGCAAAAGGTGTGTGACACACCGTGTGTCGATGCGGAATGGTCTGGCTCTGCGTTTGATGAGAGAGAAGAGAAAATTGTTTTCAAATTATCTTGGAAGACAAAGCCCTTTGGTTCAGCTAATCAAGTTTTTTTTTTATATTTATGGTACTCCACAGGATTTGCAGAAAAAGTTTTTGGGAATCCTTGGTAGACAATCTCTTAAGAGAGTTGACAGTGTGATTAAATGTTTCAGCTGTAAATTTGGATTTGTTAGTCTGTAGTTTCCTAATGTCAAACTGGAAAGTATAGGGTGAACTAAAGAGATGAGAACTGATTCCAGTACTGTTGAATGGAAATGATGTAAATCAAGGCTACCTTCTCGACCTGTTTTTTTCTTTCTGGTGTTAAACATGGTGAGTTTATGAGCACCTGCTGAGTTCCTCTACGTTTACGGTACTTTTGAGTTTTTAAGTGTTTCTCCTGCTCTTTGTATAGGAATTTTCTTCACCGCATTATGGCAAAGAATATGTATTGTTTTTGTGAAGTTTAACTAAATTATACTATAGACGTAGATGCCGATTAAGTTTTTGTGTTAGTGTGACTTTGATGTTCTAAGGCTTTTGGGATTGCCTGAGCATTTTATGTAACACACGATTTTGTGGTTACAAAACTTTGTGGTTGCTTGTCAATTGGACAGTCTTAATGAGCCTTACAAATGGGTCCAAAAGTTATGTGAGAATTAAAGGTAAAATCCAAGTGAATTCAGGTTAGTTTAGTTTACTAACTATTTAGGTAACCCGAACGTATGAACTACAGGAGAGGCCTCAAGGTTTAAAGAAACAAAAATTAAAAAAAAAACATTTGAATAAGAGTTTTATCATAATCATGCAACACCAGTGGAGCAACCATCTCTTGCTGGTTTAACACACAGTGTTGGACACTTAACTTGGTGATCAATTCATCCCAAATGTCTGGGATGGTCTTATGGATCTTCTATTATCTTCACTTCATTGCTTATGATACGAACTCCAAATTCTGAAAGCTATTGGTTACACATGACACACACATACAAAAAAAAAAGTAATTTGTTCCAGTATTATTCACATTTTTCAATATAAAAATAGTATATCAGCTGGTTAGCATTTAGCATATGACTAAGCGCCTGAGATGGCTTTGTCCATGCAAATTCTCGACGCTACTACTCCTGGACCTTTTAATATAAGAACCAAAAAAGGAAATCTAAATCAATTGGGTGAAAATATACAAAGAGAAACTCCAAGGCTGCATTATAAGTTGCAAAGAACCTGTGTAGAGCACTCCATTTCTTGCATCATACCATCTCCCCAATTTCTCCATGAGCTAATGGTTAGCATTCGAGAAAATATTCACTAAAATACTGCATAGAGAGTGGAAATACTCTCTAAACAAGTTTACAAAAAAAAATAACTCTCTAAACAGAGAAAAAAGCTTATGGATGATTATTTAAGTTCCAAATAACATCACCTTATAGCGACAGTAAATATTTTCGGCATTGATTTAATTTTCCCATAGATTTTTAAAATCATATTATATTTTGTTATATCTATACTATTATTTATGAAGTGATTTAGCTTATTTGTCATGATTTCCATGATTTTAGGTAATTTTGCTTATTTTTCATGTTTTAATTAAGTTTAAGCCGAGTCATTAATTTATTAATAGTTTTTAGTTGAATCCATAATTTATTAATTTAAATAATATAACTATAAAATATGTTAATTAGATATATAATTATTTTTATTTTGATTATTTGTCATGTTTTCCATGATTTTAATCAATTTTACTTATTTGTCATGTTTTTATTAGGTTTTAGCTTAGTCATTGATTTATTAATAATTTTTATCTGAATCACTAATTTATTAATTTAAAAAAATATCCGTAATGAATTTATATATAATTAAAAAAGAATTTTGATTTAATAATATTTAAATCTATATGTTATATTAAAAATCTTATTTTCTTATTAGGTTTTAAGCTTTTATATACGTCATTGATTTATTATTAGTTTTTAACTAAGTATTTATTAATTTTCACAAACCCCGTAATAAATTCAATATATAATAAGTCATGCATTTTATGTGAAAAAACTCTGATACAATGTTGAAAAACTAATATGACACTTGTTATTGTCTCATTGGTTCAATTGTCATTTAGACATGAAAACTAAAGCTTTGATTTTGATTGGTAAGATGTAGTACACTTGATTTAGTTTGAGTTAAGCATTTAAATCAAAAATGTTACCAGTAATAAATTACTTTTAGAACTTTGAAGTTGTGTTTGAGTTATAATTGATTATCGTTGAGTTACAATTTTGAGTTATACCCTTTGTAAAAATGATAACTCAAATTTTAAATCAACATCAACAAAAATTTCAAGTATTAGACTTGAGTTAAATAATCTTTTGGGGTTTGTCTATTAACTATCACTACCACGTCTCCTCTTTCAAACAAATTTAGCAATTTACAGTATTATATAATCATGTAGTTGTGTACGTTAATTTCTATTAGTTAATATACAATATTTTTAACAAATTAATATGGTTATATACTTGTTAGCCAAGTTATTTATCAAAATTATACAAAATAGCTTTTCCAAAAAAATATTCACTTTTAAAAATTATATAATTTTAGTTGTTAATTTTTTTGGTAGTTAAAAACTTATGTAAATAAACTATTTTGTATAAAGTCCACTTTAATTAGTCATTTAAATTGTTAATAATTTTGATTTTAATATTTTTTTCGTAATTAAAAATTTATACACATAAATTGTTTAATATATGGGAGCTTTATATACATATGTATATTTCAGTATCATTAGTTAATTTTAATTTAATATAATTTAGTTTTTATAATATTTTTATTAAATTTGTATTAAATATTATTTATATTTTAAAAAATAATAGATACTGCAACTTATACATCAAAAAGGTTACCAATCAATTATATTAATAAAATAGTAATTTATTTTTTTACAGCAAAACTTGCCAAATAAATCTATATTTTTTATAACATAATTTTTACTACAAAATACATCAAATCGTAATTTTTATTGTAACTCAATTGTAATACAATATGTCACCAATCGAAGCCTAAATCACATAATAAAATCACTTTGAATATTAATATAGTAATGGGAAGAAATTCTTATGAAGATACTTTTCAGTAAGGATGCTCTTTGAATTTTCCAGTTTTGAATACGATCATTGTACCTTATCTCTATATACATTTGTTTATCCGGCGCCGGATACTATTATTAAATCATGTAGACAAAAAAATTTGAAAAATGAAAACTATCAAAACAAAGTTAGAGAATGATACAGTAATAGGAATCCAAAGTAAAGTAACACACATCTATTTGCTTATATTTTTTATATAAAAGTTCCGTATTGCTTGTAAAATAGTTTGAATCTCAAAACACCACTTTAAATCGTTTTAAATCATAAAGAAAATATTATATGGGAGGCCCATTAGAATCTTTGCAAAGGCCTTTGCAATTTGGTTTGCTGGCCCATTTTAATTTTTAGGAATGAAAATGAAAGGATAGAAGAGAAGAGAATACAACAGAGAAGCGATGTCCTATAGAGTTCCGCAGAGCTCTACCCGTTGTCGGTTGACCGCTCGAATGAGCTCTTGAGAGACTGATCTAAGCCATATATGAATGATACCGAGAGAGATTGTTTGGTGCAAGGCAACTCTAACCGCCAATCAGTGAAGATCCAATCGAGTCCGGCCCTCTTCTTGACCGTTTTCCATGCCGCAACAGAGATTGATCATGTTCTCGAAGAGGAGTTAGTTTCTGGAGTTCCTAATAGCACAAGCAACCCTTGGGAAGAGATTGGTCCTTGGCGAAACCCTTGTAGATTAATTCTCAGGTGGGATGTCTCTTGCCCTTTACCGAATGATTCAGCCAAACTTGAGTTGAAGAGCCATGGGATCAACTCCCAAACCTGTTTGGCGAAAGAGATGTAACATGGTCTCTGTAGCACCGCGTCTGATCCAGTTTGTGTTTACACCTCGCTTCCGAAGATTTTTCACATGTCAGTTCAACACCGTAAGCTGAATTTTAGAGAGGAGCTGAGTATTCCAAGATTAGTCAGATGTAAAAAAATTAATATTCACTTCATTCCTTACAGATATATTTTTCATTTTTTCATACATATTAAAATAACATATTAAATTCACATCATAAATACGTCATATTTTCTAATTGTCAATTTTCAGATAAATTAAAAGTATTTTTTATAAGATAAATAATGTTTCAAAAAGATTAATTGCTTTTCTTAAAATTTACAATTTACTATTTCTAAATAATAAAAATTATATAAACACACCAAAATCTATTTTTAAAATATTTTTTTCCAAAACACTCATCTGCCGAACGAAATTAGTAATGACTACAGTTAATTTGTCAAGTTATATGTGTCTGGAAAAATGATACCATATTAAATGGATCAGTAAATGTGGATCTATACAGTATGTGATACTACATTATAACCAAACACAATTCGGTTTAAACAGCTAAAATTTGTGTAAGCTAGCTAAATTTTAATTATTTGGGTCAGTTTGGTAAATTTTGTTAAATTTAATCTTAAGAAAAGTTGATTAATTCTAATAAGTTTAGTGACATATCTATGATTCGTTAAGTACATAGTTTAGTTTGGATTATGATTTAAATATAGCAGATAAAAAGTTCATATAACTCGACTGAACCAAATTCACTGAGCAACCTGAAAATTTAGTTCCGATTTTTACATCGTTTGGTCTGGATTAAGATTGGTGAATTTTTGGATTGGTTATGCTCGGATATTTTGCTCCTATCCTTTCAATAAGTAACTGGACTAAATGCTCTTGGTTTATAGTTTGCGTAAATGATCGATAGATTGATTCACTCTCTAGTCACATGAGTTACAGTGATCAATCTTTTATTCTAGAGGGAAACTCACTCGAGCAAGATGAAAAAAAAAAGAAGTTGCAAACTAAACACATTACGATTTGTAGAGACTCAGTAGAGCTCGCGGTTCGACGTGCTAGAGTCGCTGGCTTGAACTGTGGCTGACGTAGTAGGCAACCAAGCCTCACGCATAGGTTCACCTACTGGGTAAGTAACGAGCTCACGGATGTTCATCGGTTGGATCACATTTGGATCGGCTCCAAACATAAGATGACCAAAACTTTCTTGTGCCTTCTCGGTATTGTGACGCCCATCGAAGAATAAGTAAGATCGTTGGTACGAGCATAGCTTGGAGTGCACGTTAGGTAAACCGCAACCGTAAGCAGTGTGTGTCCCAATACCGCAGCACGATACATTCGTCCGTAAAAATCCTATAGCAATATAACATATTTTAATGGTTTCGTATAGTATTCACTTGGTCTGTGAGCTTAAATCTTAAATGTATATATATATATATATATATATATAAATAATAGTTGTAATTAACCAACTCACTGTAGCCTAAGCTCCTCTGCGGCGTGATCCTACGAAGAATAACATTGTAGAAGTCGAAAACAGTGAACTGGAAATCAGGAGCATTTAGAGCCATTTCGTTCAACATTGGTCCGATTTTTTCGTTGTGTTGTAAAGCCAAATTGTTGAGAGGTTCGTAGCATTGTTCCATTCCGGTTCTGTAATCTTGTCTGACTATCGGTAAGCAACCCAATGGTGCTAGGGTTTGGATCATCAACTTTCTAGCTCCTGATGCATACAAGAAGCTGATTTCATTCTTTAACTGGTTGGTCACGGAAATGACGAAAGCTTGTTGAGCAGATGCATCAGCGTTAGGGTTGTTCTTGGTGAAATTAAAGTAATCATTAGCACCAATGTATATCATAAACAATGACTGCTTGATGAAGTCGTCATTCCAATTTGCTGCTTTCATTTCATTGAACTTCGCAATTTGTTGATACAGAGTCAACTAAAGAAGAAAAAAAATCTAGTTAATATTACGTATATTATGTTTTGACGAATATAAAACAAAAGGGAGTCCTACTCCCAGAGCGTCGCATGATCCCAAAATGTTAGTGGTTATTATTTCGTTTTCAAATGTATTAAGAAAAATATATGTTTACTAACTGTTTCAGACCTTATAAATCTTAGGGTCGCATTTTCCATAAAGAAAAGATTATTATTTTTACTTGAATATAAAGAAAATGTTGGTCACTTTATATACATATAGAAAATAATAGACTTACAGATTGAACCGGAGCTCCGAGAAGAGTAGCATCAGCGACGGCGAAACTAGCTCCACGTGAGACATTGACGCCCGGTTTAAGCGCAGCAGGGATTGGGATAGGAATTTCCATGAATGTTGCTGCATATTGTATTTTTATTATTTTAGAGCACCTCACAAAAATAATAAAAATATCTACAGAAAAATAATAATAAAAAATAAAAAAGTAGAAAAGGTGAGATAAATTCTTGTAAGAATATCTCAAAACAGAATTTTCAAGATACTTTCTAAAACTTCTTTTACTATTATAAGTGATTGGTTTATTTTTTCCATGAAAATTAAAATTTAATTATTTATCAAAAATGCATTAAAATAGAATTATCTTACTCCTTAAAGTGGAGTTCTTAGCAGAATATTGGGGTTCTTAAAGTGGAGTTCTTAGCGGAATATAAGAACCCGTCTCTTAACTTTTAACTAAAAAAGCTAAGAACCGGTTCTTAAATAAGAGTTTTAAGAACCGGTTCTTAACTTTTTTTAGTTAAAATTTAAGAGACGGGTTCTTATATTCCGCTAATAACCCCATCCTAAGAACCTCCGATAATCATGCTCTTGCATACTTACCATTAAAGTTTGCGTACCATTAGTTTATCATATATTTTTAATAATTTCTCGTTAATATCAAGTATACACAAACAACAAATATTTCATGGATGAAAGGAATGAGCGTCGACATGAAACACAGATCCTTCTCCAACGATAAGATTAGAGAAACATCTTGACAAAAAAAATACGAAACAAGTTGAGCACAATTCCGTCCACTACAAAGGAGGTTTTGTCGTCTGGTTTGCATTGAGAGCAAACAATTAGGAAAGTGGTTTATTCCGTATTTCATTATTCTTTTTAGAATGTAACATTCTTCTCAAATTGTTTCAAAAAAAAAAAAAAACATTCTTCTCAAATAAGAAAGTACAACATATATATATATATATATACAGACATGTAACACAGTTTTTTGTTTGAATATGGTTTCACATTCATTAATTATAAAAGATAAACTAATATTCCATGCATGGGTGGTAAAAATAATAATACTGGAGAATTTGCCATTAGGATCATCTCTGAATTTGCCATGGGTGGAAAAAATAATAGCAGCTGAAAGCCTCAAAAAGTATGCACTTAACTTTTATTTAGTGGTAAAAAAAATAATAGTTACCGTTAGGTTTAGGTCTAGGATTCTCTGGTTATAAAGATTTTAAACGTACCGACGAAGTCAGGAGCGATGAAACCGTCGGAGAATTTGCCATTAGGATCATCTCTGGATTTACCGTACGGCCAGAAACCTTGAGCAACGTTTACTTGCGTGAGAGTCTGTTTGTTTCCGGCGTCGAAGTTGGAGTCACCGAACGTGAACAAAGCCACCGCCGGGATACTTTGTCCGCAGACGGTGAGCGGATTCTGGAACAGTGTGAATACCAAAAGTAACCCTAGAACACTCGCTAAAGTACACTTGCCTGCCATCGTATAGTATGTATTGCTTTTTGTGCTTCATTCCATAGACCGGGACATTGTATTTATATTGCAAGAATATTGTTTTTTAATAGTAACGTGTCCAGCGAGGGTTTATATTTTTAATACAAGTATACAACTAACTATGCATTGGTGAAAGTGAATCGAGTAAACTATCATTTACCAATTATAGTTCAGATAAATCAGATTCACATCCAACGGAATTTTTTTCTTTCTCAATGACATGTTATAAATGGTTTGAAACCATTTTTTGGTTGCTAAAATGTAAATTTCATTATGAAAGTAGTGTCGGTTTGATTACAAGAAAACTTGATATCGCTTTATGCTTGAGAGTAGATTCGATTCAAAGGGCCGCAAGAAAGTAAAAACAAAAAAAAACAAATCATGACAATAGAATATAAACTTGTCTTAGTAGACAAACCTAAAGTACAAACTAGAACGAAAAAACAACAATGTATACTCCAGGAAATATCAAGGTGGCTTAGTGGTTCCTTGAGATTCTCACAGAAAACTGCCAGAGGTCGCAGGTTCGATACTCTATCGGCGCGGTGGTACTAGACCTCTCTAAATAAAGCTTTCGGGGTTCCCTGGATATGAGACCTATCAGAATGAGGTTAGTCACTATAAAAAGTTAATCTACAACAGTTTATTTTGACCCAAAAAAACAATGTATACTCCAGGCACAAAGCACTTCCATTTTTCTAGATTTGGTAGAATATTAAGAGAAAGGTAGATGGAGAGGCTCTGTAAAGGACAGACCCAAGCTACACCCAAGAGGCATAGAACAGAGAAGGCTGGCTATACCCGATCTGAAGATCCTTTAAAAGCACCATCCGGCAACACCAAACTCACCAACCACTAGGGGAAGAGACACCAAGACAACTTGAATTGAAACGACAGTAGAGATGCTCTAGTCAAGTGTAGGGGGAAATAAAATCCCCTCATCTGGCCACACGACACAGAGAAACTCTCAAAGGAGGAGCTACAACATCAATCGAGGTAAGATGCAGTTTCTCAGAGAAATTTATCGTAGAAGGGGAACAAAATCCTCAAAATAGGCTAATATCTGGTGAGTGAAGCCTCTGTGAACAGGTGCTGAAGAGACCACGATCAACCAATCCTCGAGGCCCTTACTAGCCAACCACAGACGCATGAAACAAAGGCAACCAAACTTTCACCAATAACGAACCATGGTTGCTGAAATTTGAACATGAGAGGTCCTTGATGACTTGCCTCCATGTCACCTTCACACAGATGGTGTGAACAATCTCTGCAAGACCATAGAAGCCGGACGACGACTGGAAAGAACAACAAGGACAAGGATATAAGCATCAGAGAGAACCCAACTGACGAACCTTTGAGTCTCATATATGAGCTCTCTCAGACAAGGAAGCCAGAATCGAGGGTAACTTTGACGGATCAGACTCATCTCACCACGCCGGATCTCCATGAGACCCTTGAACAATCAAGATCCGGTTAGCATCACCATATATAGCAAAAATCTAGAGCGTCCAGTAAGGAGAAGAGATGAAGAAGACAGATCATAGGGTGATATGGATAAGTTTAATCTTAAGCAGTTGTAATACTTAAGGACAATCCAAACTTAAGAAGATTTTAATCATTAAGAATCCTCATACAACTTAAACTAAGCAATAGCAAGGTGGTTGATTTGAAACAAGTAACAAATGACAATTCAAACAGAAAAACACTAAATGCAAATCAAGCTTTCAATCAAATAGAGAAACATGATCCATGGGGTTAGGCATTTGATTTCAAGTGATTAAGATCAAAGCTAAGGTGGCAAAATATCATTTTTTTGTTCACAACATATCATTAACTCAAATTAAACTGGGTTTGTTACATAGCCATTTAAGGCATGTTTTGCAAGCCCATCTTCAAACACCAGATTGTTTCGATGGACAAATCTAAAGGGAACATGATTGAACGATAACGAAAGGAGAGAGATGTCTGATAAGATTCCATGGAGATCCGAGAAGCTATGTCCTGAAATGATCCATGCTATTAATTGGAGCAAGTCAGATTCGAAGATCACATTCTCCAACTGTAGTATAGCAGCATGTTCCATAGCTGCGCATATTGCTAGTCCCTCCTCCACAAGAGACGAGATCACAAACGCAATTGGTTTACTGTGAGAGGCAAATCTCTCATTATGTCTATCTGAGAAGCTCCACGCTAGTCCCGCGGCATTAAGCTCCTTCTTCCAAGCTACATCCGATCGGCATACTACCTCAGGTGTTCCGTGGATTTGTCGGGTAGTCTTAATCGGATTCGAAGGTATGACCTTCAATTGAGCTTCCTTCCATTCTTTAGCATCACAAATCACTTTAGTAGCTGTTTCTTGAGCAGAAAAATTTCGTTGCTGGAAGACTTTCAGGTTTCTAAGGTGGCAAGATATCAATGTACAATTTTTCTTAAGTCTAGAACACAAATAAAGATTATTTCTTTCCCAAGATAAAGATCCCTATGCAATTATGAACTAAACATCAGTTTCCATTAGTTTAAATCATTCAAGCATGCATTTTAAGCATCAAATCTTTTTGCTATTCAAGTTAGAACATATTTAAGCATTTCATCATACACCTTCAAATCAATAAAGAACTTAAAATCAAGATTGAAAGTGATCGGTTCCAATCAAGAATTAAGAATACTTAAATAGCAAGGAAACAAGTAGATTTATCCCTTAAAACACTTTAACTCTTCACTCAGTAACTCTAATTACCCTAACTCATAGATCCAATAGGAGTCTACTCCCTAATCTTCATGATAAACCTTAAACCCATAATAGATTGAAGACAAATCATGTTAAGAAGCAAGTTAATTCAACAAACACAAAGAAATAAGATGATAAGAGACTAAAGATTGATTTTTCACCAAAATAAAAATGTGTTTAAAGATAAGACAAGATCATTCTTAAATTTAGGCCTAAAAAGGATTTATAGAATCCTAAACTTGAACCAGGTCAATCCAACAACCATGGATTGACCCAAAAATAAATGGGTAAAAAGTCTGGTCAAAGTTCGAATGTTGACTTTTCAAAGGTTACCAGCGGCATGCTGATACCATTGCATGAGACCGCTGGAGGTCCACAATGGTTTGGTTGCATATTCTAAGGCCTGCGCATAAACCACTGGAAGAGTTAGGCTCCAGTCTCTTCACATGTTCTTGGTGGCGTCTTCGTGAAACTACTACTACTTCCCGATTCAGAACCCACACTTTTGCATCGGCCTACTCCACACTGCTACCACAAACCGCTCCAACACTTGAACTGTTGCTTGATTGTTGCATCCCGAGAGTCACAGCGGTTACACCAAACCTCTGCCATTAGGCCTCTGCAACACTTGAGCTCAAGTTTCTTCATGATTCCTTAGCAGCAGCTTTTTATAACCGCTGCATCAA
This sequence comes from Brassica napus, assembly GCF_020379485.1. Lineage (NCBI taxonomy): Eukaryota > Viridiplantae > Streptophyta > Magnoliopsida > Brassicales > Brassicaceae > Brassica > Brassica napus. Next base: position 72,911,398 of record NC_063446.1, read on the forward strand.
ACCTATTCAAAGTCCGCAAAACTTCATCGTCTTGAGATATCTTTTCATCATAACATTGCACTATACCACTCCAACACTTAGGCATGATGAGGCAAAGTCGTATGGGAGTCATAATGGCTTAGTGAAATGGTTTCTTGGCTGCTGCAAAGGCCTGGCCGCTGTGAAACTTTGCCATCAATTTGTCTCTCGAACAATGATCACCACTTTTGCTTCATAACCAGCTCCAATGCTCCAATTCCACCAAATGGTATCTCCATCACCTGATAAGGACAAATGCATATGAAATGCACTTAATTGTACTTTATATGCATCTAAATGAACAAAATGATAGCTAACATGAATGTTAAAACCATGCAAATACACAAGATATCAAAGGGTTGAGGCAGAAGAAAGAAAAACGGGAAAATAGAGGGGGTGACCAACGGAACGAACACCGCCGGCTGCCGGAAGCACGAGAACGGTGAAGATATTGTTGAGAGTAAAGGTAGAGAGAGAAACAGTGCAGGGTCAGATCGTTTGAAACTGCATTTGACCTTACAAAGAACGAACCAACAACAAGCAGCCAACAAGAGCTTAGGACATGCAGTCATCATCAATAAAAAGAGTAAGGGCATATCACATATATTACAGGTCTAATTTTTTTTAAAAAAATATACATTTTATAGTGTATATATATATATATCTTTACCTAAATTTTTTTTTAATACTTTGTATAACCAATTTTATTAATTTAAATAGCATACAAACAATTTTAGATACACATACTAATTTTTTTTTTAAAATATGTTTGCTATTAAAAATCTTTTTCAAGAAATTTGACAAACTTTGAGCTGGCCCTACCTAAAGATACCTACCCAAAAAGTTACCAATCAAGATGCAAGCAAATGAATTTCACCAAAAGAAGCATCTAAAACCCATCTAGCGTAGCAAACCATTCCGAAGATTACCTATTCTCATCCTCAAAAAGTACACGTAAACTACTGGAGAATTTAATGAACCCAATACTCTATTGTTTAAGATTTTTTTAAAATATATTTCATTCAATAGATCAAATGACATTTATAGCTTACAACAATAATATAATCCTAAAGAAAAGCATAGAAATATGAACAACTACTTGACCAACTAAATAACTACTTGACCAACTAAGCAACTACTTGAACAACTACTTGACCTAGTTAATCTTTCTTTATTTGACCTTTATTAACGGACCAGAGGACTGGAAAACAGATGATCTTGTCTGGTATATATAACTCCAATCGCTTCTTTGATTTGTTCCAACAAAGCCTCTCTAAACTAAGCTTGGTGCACAAGGCTTAGCATACCCGATGCATAAAAAACCTCAAGCTTGCTCCTCTGATCTCGCCTTAAAAGTTTGGTAAAGATATTTGTGACTTTCTCATCTGTTCGAATTTCCAAGCTTATCTCTGTATTGTTGACTAGAGCTCGAAGGAAATGAAAGCAAACTCCAATGTGTTACATCTCCCATGTAACACTAGATTCTTTGAAAATCTGATTGTTGAAATGTTGTCGCATAGAATAGATTTTCTTTATTTTACATTTTTCCCAACTCTTCTAGTACCTTTTTGAACCAGATGGCTTAACAAACACAAATTGAGGCGGCAACATATTCTGCTTCAGTGGTGGATAACGTCATGATTGGTTGCTTCTTTAATAGCCATGCTATTGATGCATTGTCCTTTATAAACCTAAACACATATCCAGTAGTACTCTTATTGCTTTCCACATCTCTGACAATGTTACTATTAGTGTACACTAACAAATCATAGCTCCACCTCTCTTATACCAAATACCATAATCCAAAGTTCCTTTTAAGTACCTTAAGACTCGCTTTGCTGCGTGAACATGTGGTTGAGTGAGGCTTAACATAAGGCCATAAAATTGAACATCTGCCTAGCGTTTGTGATGTACATAAGGCTCCCAATTTTTTTTTTTGTAAAAGGTCTCATCGACTCACTCTCCCTCATCCAAATTGATCTTGTTTCCAAGTACCATTGGATGACACACTGAGGAGCATCCCTCCATGTCAAAAATGTTTAGAACTTTTAGTGCATAACCTTACTGTGAGATATGAATCCTATAAGGAGTATGCACCACTTACATTCCCAAAAATACCTCATTTTCTCCAAATTCGACATATCAAACTCTTCCTGCATCGATTTCTTCTCTCATAATCATAATATATATATATATATATATATGTGTGATCATCCACATAAACATTTACAATCAGAATATTACAGTGTTTGTTGTTTTAATAACATATTTTATTCAATTATGGTGTTTGAGAAATCTTTCTTTGATGAATTAGTGTTCAATGTAACTGAACCATGCTCTTGGAGCTTGCTTCAAACCATATATAAAATTTTGAAGTTTGCACACTTTGTATTATTCTCCTTCTTTCTCATGTCCCTTAGGTTGTTGCACATATACATCTTCTTCAATTACTCGATGGAGACATGCTCATTTACGTCGAATTCATAGATATCCCTTGATTTTTGTGCAAATGTAGCAAAAACTGGTATGATTGTATCCATTCTGGTAACATGTTTATACACCTCATGGTAGTCGATTTCAAGTTCTTGAGAATATCCTTTGGCTATTAAGCGAGCTTTGTACTTGCTCGCCTCACCATTCTTGTTGAGACTGGATTTGTATATCTACTTTACTCCAATGCACTTAGCTCATTTAGGTAAAATTGATTGACTTCAAATCTGATTTTCCAATCAGTATAATCTCTTCTTTCATAACATCTCTCTCTATTTCAGACTCTCTTCTACTTCCTCATAAGTTGTGGGATTGGAGGAATTGATTTCTACGATGTTTGTGTCTTATTCCTCATCAACTGTTGTGATTCCAGTGACAAAATCTCTCAGGTATTATGGAGGTTTTGTCCTTCATCCCTCCCTGGCTCCCTTGACCTAACCATCATCAACTTCTACAGTGTGGCTCATTGTTCTGCCCTGGTTCATTTTTCGCTTCATTCGCACTTTATTCTCCTTCACTCACCACCCACACTGCATCACCATCATTCATGGTTAACACTGATTCTGTGTAATCTGGTCTCTTTCTAGTTTCAGACTTTTGCTTATTCAAACACCAAACCTCTACTCAATACAATATTTTCTTTATGTGGATTGTATTATCTATAGATTTTGGATTTCTCTGAGAAACCAAGTAAAACACATGTTAAGCTTTTGTCATCGAGTATACCTTGTTTCTCATCTGAGATGTGAACTTGCCCCAGACTTCCCTATACATGAAAGTGTTCCACATTCGGTTTGATACCACTTTATGTCTCTTGAGGTGTGATGTCCTCTACATCGTAAGTTGGACATATATTAATAGCATAGAATGTTTAGTTGAATGCTTCTGTCGACAAGAAAAATGGTACCTTCCTTGTTGATAGTAGCGATTTTAACATGTTCATCACCGTACGGTTCTTCCTTTCAACAATGTTATTTTGTTGAGGGGTGTATGTTGTGGTTAGTTTTCTCTGAATTCTTTGTATGTTGCAGAGTCTGACAACTCAAGAGGTATATACTCCCTCCTCTGTTTATTCTAAGGAACTTGATACTGTATGTGTTTCATTCTCTATCATCTTTTTGAATTGTTTGAAATGACTGAAAGCCTTTAAATTTTCTTTCAAAAAATACGTCCATCGTTTCTTGCTAAAATCATATATGAAGAATAGTATGTACCTTTTGCCACTGGTGAAAATAGGGCTGATGGGTCCACAAATGTATGTGTACACCAATTCTAGTACTTCGTTGGCTCTTCATGAACTCATCCTAGAAAAATGACTCCTTAGCTGCTTGCCTACTAGATAGTTTGAGAAAGTGGAAATTTGAGCATCAAACAAAGTTATCCTTCAAACCATGTATGTGCTTTGTAATGTATTCATTCCTCAATGACAATGACTGAAATTTCCATACCACTCATGCCACAATTTTGTGTTTCTTTTGCTGTTGTTTATCTCTTCATCATTTTGAAATAGCATAAAAATCTTGTTTATTCTCATTATTCTCTAAGCCGATGGCCCTATTTCATCATGGTAAATCCATGTACCTTTTTGTATGATGACTGCCACATTCTTTTTCTTGGAGTTAACCAAGACTCAAGAGATTATTCTTGAGCTCTGGTATGTAGTACACATCACTTATCTTGTATGGTGTGTTGTTTAATGTCATACTCACATTTCCTTTTCCAACAACCTCCATGAATGTGTTGTTTCCCAGATTGATTGAGTGTTTTGCATTCGTTGTAAAGAATAGATCTTTATCTCTACTCATGTGTTTAAAGCAACACGAGTCTAAGAACCTTGCTCTTTCCTCATGTGGACAGTCATAAATTGATTGGAGGCAGCAGCCTCATGTGGAGAGTAACAACTTCATTTATTCTATAGAAGATAAGTTTTTACAAAAATTCAATGGCATCATTCTTAATCTCCTACTGTTAGATGGTGTTCTTCTTCACGAATGATACAAAATATAGATCCAGAAGTGGATCTTGGTTGATGATCTGGGAGCAAATATTGTTGAAACGAGCATCATCTTGACCAAACAAAAACTTATGAAACGAGAATCTTAGTGTTCCTTCTCAACACTGGAAGCTGCAACGCAAAAACATGATCTTGAACTATTGATATTTTGGAGTTCTTCCTATAGTGTGGATAGTCGTCCATAGTATTTAACTGTTCTTGTTTGTTCTGTTTACAATTTCTGATCTCATTTTCAAGTAAATGTTTGTGAGCACCATTGTTGATGGAAACCTGCGTTTGATAGAAACCCAAATCTTGGAAGCATCGGAGACATGTGCCACACTAAATTGTCTAATTGGATCGACGAGCGCTCAAATCCCGTCAATAGCGCATGGAGTTTGTGGTGATCCAGAAAAATTGATTAGGATTCATGGCTGGTTAGCTATCGAGCCGTCAATAAAAATATTTGTTTTGCCAACTCTATTGCCCATTCAGAGAAGTTATCACCACGAAAAAGAACCAAAGTGATAAGAGCACCCGGTTTATTGGACGTGTACAAAGGGTAAGGACAAGTATACTCGGATCACAAGCTTTTCTGAGCACTCGAAACTTCGTCCAACATGTTTTTTGTAACCTTAGAACGAAGTGAAGAAGAAAAAACTGATTTATGGATTAAGTCAGAATCGATTTCTCTGATATCATGAAATAATTAGAAAAGCTTGATTTTACTGATTCATAGAGTAAAGTATTTATACAAATGTAATGACACAGTTCCAATAGGAACCTACTAAATAATGAAATATATGAATAATCACAATATGTAATATATTCTATTAGAGATACAGTATCACACATCAAAAATTTAAAAGGATTTTAAGTAATATATAAAGGATTATAGCCAATCCACTAACTACTAATTCCACCGATTGGTGGTAACTGGTAATTGGTATCTTAATATGTTTCTGTTTGTCCGGCTGATTATTTCTTCGGCTAGTTTGTTGTGCATTAAGATGTTGTTCCTAAATAGGGACATTGAATAAATTTTCCACCATCTCTACATCCGACTAGTCATGTTGTACATGGTTTATGTGTCGTGGTTCATGACGACCATCACACTGGTCGTGTTGTCTTTCCAAAATCGTTTTTAATGCATTATCACAGTTGCTTATGAAAGTCTCCAAGATTTTCCTTGGCTCATCTTTTTGTTCTTCCATCGTAGGTTTTTTTTAGAGTCATAAAATCAATGACCGAGTTGTAGTAAAAAAACTAAAACTTCAAAATATGACATCAATTGATGTAATAACCGATACAAGGTTACGAAATACTTTTTAGCCTTGAAAATTTGAAGTGATTTACACGAATTTGAAGTTGTTGAAAACAAGATGTTCTAGCCGAAAATAAAAAATTTAAAAAGCCAAAGCTTTTAGATTAATAATAAATAAAACACTAGGTGATACCCGCGTCCTGCGCGGAGTGAATGGATTAAAAGAGATTATAACTTTTAATCTATAGATATTAGAAATGCAAAACTTATAGTCACAAGATTACATATTATATAATGAGTTGAGACCCACCATAAGTGTTTTGCTTGCAAGATCGAATTTTCAATGAAGGTTTGGGAAGAAGAATGTGATGAGTAGATGTGCTCAAAACAATCTATTTATATATACGATGAGGAAGGATTAGATTTCAAATGATGAAATCGTATGTGATTCGGATGAAAGCTAATCTATAAGAGTAATCAAAAACTTATATAAACTAAATTATGAAGGAAAAAAAAACACATACAATAGAATTATTGTTTTCATAAAATAAAATATACATATAAGATAAAACGAAATATAAGCAATAAACTAATAAAATTCTTGAAAAACATGAGCAAGGACACCATAAGAAACACACTTAATGATGACGTTACTGTAATCATAAAACGTGATATTGCAGCATATGTGATAGAATAACATAATAAAGTGAAATCACGATGTTATCACCTAGGTAAAATGACAATGTTACCACCTAGGTAAAATCAGAAAAACCTAATGTTTTTGTAACAATGTTTTGAGATATAGACTGTGGTGAGGAGATGTTAACATCGGCTACATATTTATATACAAGATGTTTTGGGTCTAGGGTTTGCTATCTTTATTCGAAATCGCTTTAAATATATGTAATATTCAATAATTAATACTGAATAACTTGCGCTACAATTCTATTTTGAAACTCGCCTTATCACTCCATTTGCGAATTGATCTTTCAAAATCAGAAAACATTTTATTCTTATTTTTAATATAAGGAAACAAAGATTGCAGCTTGATTGAAAAAATCAATCGATCTCAAATCAATAATCAATTCTGATTTTGAAACTTTTCATTTTTCGTCGCAATTTTTGTATAGAAATTATTGAGTTCAACTCCTATAACATACATTTATTCCAATAGCGTCATATTTATCTTTATACATTCCTGATTTGAAATATCATGGAGATCATCGTATGTCCCATTAAGTGTTGTGTGATTGACAATCCCTTCGTTTAGGTGAAAACTTATATTATTAAGAAAGTAGAAAAATATTGTAATATGTAAGTTTTAATATATATTTCTTTTCACCAATGCCATTATTGCTGTAAGAAAATCTTTAAAATGCATAGCAAAGATATTTATAATGCATAGCAAGGATTTCATGTACACTATATCTTTAAAATGCATAGCAATGTTATTATATATGGCTTATTGAGAGTAAAAAAAATACTCAGTAATTACATATCCCAAAAAAGAAAGTCTTTGTTTGAAAACAAAATCTACATTTACATTTGAAATATTGTATCATAAATTTTATAGAAAACTCCTCTTTTCACGTCAACTGTGTTGCCATTGACAATAATTTATTTGATCCCGTGATTGACAAATCAATTTTGATTCATATATTATCGGAACACTCGAAATGGTAATGTATTAAATTGTGTTGCCTTGAATCCAAAATATCATAAAATGATCGTCGATTACAATTGCATTGATAATTATGGAAACGATAAACGTGGTTAACATACAATGGAGGAGATTTGAAACTATTATTAGCTTTTTAAAATACTATATATTAGATCGTTTTATGTAATTTTTTTGAAAAAGTGTATGTATATATCTATAAGATTTTGCGATTATGTAAAAATTGTTGAACATTGTGTTTGAGAACACATATATAACGAATTCGTGATATAACAACACATATATAAGTAGATATGTAGATACATACGTACACAATGGATTTTATATAGTTTAACTATATAGAAAGACATTAATATTTAAGTCAGGCTATACGAATTTCCATATTGAAATCAATAATTACGAAGAATCTCTGGTTATGGTAATAAAATCTCTGCGTATTTGAAAATGGAAACGTTTGTAATCAAAGAGTAGTAGGGCATGGGATAAATTATTTTGTTAGTCAATAAGTTTATAGTATATACGGAAGTTTTAATGTAATTAGCAATGACAAATTTTGTAATTAGTCTAGTTAAGAAAGAGTGTTTGAATATAAAGTGTGAGAGAGCTTGTGGTGATGCCACGTATGAAATGGCACACATGTAATAAACACATGAACTAAAGGTTAGTTTTATCTAATGCTCCTCAAATAATAAGAAACGGATATATCTTATAAACCAATGGATTTTATATTTTATACCCAAAAATAAGATACATCTCTATTAGGATTTGAATCTAACCTTATTCTATGGACTCAAGTCATAATATTTTTAGCGAAAGTAGAATACTAAAACATATCAAAATAAAAGGAAATAAAAAAAGAAGAAGAAAGAAAATAATTGAACAGTACTCGAAATTTGTATTTTTTTTTTTTTTTGCTAACCGAGTATCATGGCCCTACCGAAGTGGTCCAGACTAGAGACCGAAGTGAGCATGGACGCTGCCAGGGCGTCACCATGTGGCTCACCGTGTAACGGTCTTCGGTCTCGGGTGCTGCAGTCCACATGTAAATTCCGCAGTGGCCAAGGCTCGAACCCAGGAGCGGGTACTCGATACAATCATCTCTGCATTACAAATCAAGATTGAAACGGATACTAAGAGCATCTTTAGTGATAAATTTCTTCAACATGGTTTCTCATCATAATTTTATTAATATTGTAAAGTAAATTAGTTATCTAAATAAATTTAATGTTTTAGTGCTTGCTGTCTCATTTGTGTAGATAATCTCTCTGCAAAAGAAGTCAGAGTCTCTTCCCCTACGCACGTCTCTTTATTTTTCTGATTTCTTTTTTCTTGTTTTTATTTTTATAATAGTATTCTGATGAGAAATCATTGTAAAACATGACCGCTGCTGATGCTCTAATAAATGAGATTCCCAAGTATATATTTATTTATATATATATATATGAGATTCTAAAGCATGAAATGGAACCTCTTAAGCTTAGCAATGTTAAGCAGAAGACATGCACGGAAAGGAAGTTACTCAAAAGCACTAATTTGATTTACTTTTGACAAAACTTTTTGGAGCAAATATTAGTTAACCCACGTAGACGTGAATTTGAAGTCACGAATCAAATTCTATATAATAAAGTTTCGTCAAAACTATTTAAAATGGATTTACGAGTTTTGCTCTTCAACTCAGTGTGTAAGAGATTAGGGGCATGATTAGTAGAGACTTAAGTTTTAGACAGATTATGGTTGCCAAAACCGAATCATAAAATCTTAGTTTTAAACTAACAAAGAAAATATTAGATATAAAACAAGATTTCTTTAAAAAAAAATACTAATCAAGTATTTATATTAAATTGTATAACTAATTTTAAGATAAAATAATTAAATTACTCAATATTTTATGCCATAAGAAAACAAAGATCAAATTTTATCAACCTGATTTTTTTTTTAATATTTCAAAAATGCATTCAAAACTATAATCACCAACATCTAATTACTCTGACTGTTTGACAATTAACAATTGTCTACATTTTGTTCAAAAAAAACAATTTTCTGTATTTTTTGTTGCTTAGGAAACCCATGTATTCATTATAAGCATATGTTTTTAAATCCTAATTATCATAGTACTATAATTTCCTCTGAAAGTAATAGATGATGCCCTAAATTTTTTCAAAAATATTTGTCGCCATAAATGAAAGATTCTTTTTTTTCATACCGTGGCACATAACTGGTTTGTAGGTACGTAGATTTTGTGGTTTTAACTTTAAATTTTACTGATATATAATTATTTATATTTTTGAAAGTACTAAATGTAAAGCTTTAGAAAATTATGATTTCTAGAATTAATGTATTTAAAAAAAAAGGCTCTGGCTTTATATCTTTCTTACTTACATGATTTATATCAAAATTGGCTGTAAAAAAATAAAACATTCCAAAGTACTCACGGCACTTACCATTCATCCTCTCTAGCTGCGAATGTTTTTCTGTTTAAGGAAATAAATAACGTTTGAATCCTTGAAATGACAAGAAAAGTTCCTCAATTTCTTACCATAAAGTTTTTTGGCATCTCTGGATTAAAGATTTAAATGTGGATTTTTACAATAAAAACATCAAATATTTTTAATATTTGTAAAAAATACATTTAAATCTGTAATTTAATATTAATTAGTTATAAAGGTTAAATTTTTATAAATAAATAAATAATAAATACCCACTAAAAAAGTAAAACACAATATTTATAATTTATCTATGAATAATTTGGTTTCACCAAATGAGGAATTCTTTAATGTGCGTTAAATATAAAAAAAAGTTACAAAATGATCCAATTGCGTATATAATGTTTATATTATACATAAAATTATTTTATTTACTAATTCTTATTTTAAAATATTTATATATTTTTCGTAATAATAATATATATAGTATGTTTGAATATTTAAATAAAATATAACTATAAGAACTATAATGATGTAAAAATTAATATTCACCGTTTAGTAAAATTATATCTGTTATATATTTGCAGAGAGTAAAATGTAAAATAAATAGTGTTTTAAAAAAATATATATTTTTGGAGAAATGTGTTTTAAAATTTTGTAAAGTTAAACTCAACTTTGAAATTTTACTAATCGGAACTTGCATAACCTAAAACCTCAAAGTGTAAAAAAAAAAAAAAAAAGTTGTTGGAGATGTCTTTATCGATGTAAACACATGCAGATGAACCATAATTCATAAGGTTTGAATGTCTGTTAGAGATTTTTGACATTTTTGTTTTAACAAAGTCTTTTGGATATTTAAAAGTCTGTTGGAGATGTTTTTATCGAGGTGAACACATGCAGCTACCATACTTCTTAAGACATATTAAAAATGGTCCTGCTCTCACAGAGAAGGTTTCTTTTGATTAAAGTAAATAAAATACAAAACGAAACCAAGCGCTCGTGGCTTGGTGGTAAAAGAGGTACAGCTGTACTGTCCGTCACCGAGGTTCGAGATTTGGCCACAACGGATTTAACATCCCTTCCGTTGGGGCGCTGGACCCCCTACGGGAAATAGTTGAAAATGTGGCTGTCCAGATACCAGAGTTACCAAAAAAAAAAAAAAAAATACAAAATGAACTATGCATATATGTTCCTCGTGATATCAAATTTTATTTCTTCAAGTGATGGCTTAACCCGGAAGTCTGGATCGCACTTCTATCAATAATATACTGAAGTAAATTTGTTTTCTACTGAATTATTCTAAATTTTTATCTAATCAAAAGGAAAATGTTTTCAGCCCATTAACGCTGAAGAAAAGTAAAAATAGATTAATATGTGAAAAAGAAAGTTTTATTTTCAGTTTCACTTTTCTCAGCTTTTGCTCCCACTGTTTCAATCTACTATACCTATGTTTTATTATATAAACAAGATATGAGCCTGTTGCGTTGCAACGGGTTTTGTTTGATGTTTTAATTTAATAAAAATCATAAAAGAATAAATCATTTTATTATAGTTTTATGATTGTTTTTTGCATATGTTGTTTGAGATTTATTTTATAATTAAAACTCGTTTTCACATATAAGTTCAAGTTAATATTTGTATTTTATAATCATGGTGCATATATGAATTGTTATAAGCTTTGTACATAGGATTAGAGAAAATACTATACCTAAACGTTTAAACTGAACACAACCTGAAATAAGAAATTGAATGAAAAGTAAAAAGAAATGAAAGTCAAATACACAAATCGAGTTAATGACAACATTATACATTTTTTATGTACTAATTTAATGTTTTATTAAATAAGTATTTAGAGTTTTATTTTGCTAGGATTTTTTAAAAAAGGAAAACATTTTATTTTATAAATCTCTTTCTATTTACAATAAAAAATAAAAAATAAATTAAATACTTTTTTACAATTTTGTTTAAGATTTTAGAAAAGGAAAATTACTGTCATATATAACGATTACTTCTCTTTAGAATTTCAGAAAAAAAAAATTGCTATCAAGTAATTATTTTTAGTTATTAATATATAGTTTTAAAATTCGTATTAATACTAATTTTATATTTTTTGTTAATTAAAGAACTTTTAATATCATGTTCATCATCAAATACTCTCTTAAAAATATTATCAAATAAATTTTTACAATTATCTTTTGGTTAGGACTTAAAAATATGATATAAATTTCTTTTGTTTAGGATTTTCTTATAAAAAACAAAAACAACTATCAAATATTCTTTTACAGTTTTTAGAAAATTAGAAAAGGAAATTAATATTATATAATCTCTTACAATTATATTTTGTCTAGGATTTAGAAAAATAAAATTTCCATTTAATATACTTTTTTTTTAAAGTTTCCAAATTCGAAATTCGTTTTTTCAATATCATTAATATTTTTACAATTTTTCTTGTTAATTAAATAATTTTACTATCATGTTTATCATTTTTTTAAGTAAATTACAATTAAATAAAAAAATTCAATTATCTCTCGTCATGTTTATCATTTTTTTTATCAATCACAATCAAATTTTTTAGTTGACACATGTCACAATCATATCCGGTGAAATATTTGAAGTTAATTTTGGTTTATTTATTTTTTAACACAAAATTATTAAAAAGTAAATTTAGTTAATTATAAGAAAAATAAGATTAATTTTATACTTTTATTTTATTTAGACTTTTAAAAGGGAAACTAATTATTTGATAATTATTTTTTCTTTTGTATTTTTATACAGCTATTTTAGTTTTAATAGAAAATTTATGTTAAATTATTTATATATTTTGTCTAATACAGACAAATACATGTCACAATATTATCAAATCATCTTTTTTTTTAATTCTAATAAAAAAATAAATTGCTATCAAATAATTATTTTTAGTTATTAATATATAATTTTAAAATTCGTATTAATACTAATTTTATATTTTTGTTAATTAAAGAATTTTTAGTATCATGTTCATCATCAAATACTCTATTAAAAATATTATCAAATAAATTTTTCCAATTCTCTTTTGGTTAGAACTTAAAAATATGATACAAATTTCTTTTGTTTAGGATTTTTTTATATAAAAAACAAAAACAACTATCAAATATTCTTTTACAGTTTTTAGGATATTAGAAAAGGAAATTAATATTATATAATATTTTACAATTATATTTTGTCTAGAATTTAGAAAACTAAAATTTCTATCAAATAATTATTTCCATTAAATATTAACTATTTTTAAAAGTTTCCATTTTCAAAATTCATTTTTTCCAATATCATTAATATTTTTTACAAATTTTCTTGTTAACTAAATATTTTTTACATGTTTATCATTAATTTTTATAAGTACAAATTACTATTAAATAAAATTTTACAATTCTCTCTGGTCATGATTTTTTTTTCTTAAAAAAAAAAAATCTTAATTAGTTAAGATTAGAAAATAATTTTTTTTTTTTTGAAATCTCTTTTACTTAGGATTTTAGGAAAATAATAAGTTATTTTCACATAATGACAGTTTTATTGACACATTTACAATCTATTTTTTTTAATTGACACATGACACAATCATATCACGTGAAATATTGGAAGTTAATTTTCGTTTATATTTTTTTAACACAAAATTATTAAAAAGTAAAATTATTTAATTATAAGAAAAATAAGATTATTTGTATATATTTATTTTATTTAGACTTTTAAAAAGGAAATTAATTATTTTATAATTAATTTTTCTTTTACATTTTTATACAACTATTTTATTTTTAATAGAAAAAATTATGTTTATTATTTATATATTTTGTCTTATACATACAAATGCATATTCATCATATTCACACATACTCATGTAAAATAACAACATCAAAATATAAAATTATGTTAGTATCATAAGATGCAATAAGGATAATAAAAAGTTGAGTTGTATCAAGAAATTAAAAGAAAATACCGAGGTAATACTCTTCATGTAAATACTATTGTGTTTTGTAAAAATAATATGTAGAAGCTTAAACTTAAATATAGATGTGAAATATTTTGTAGCTATTTTTTGTCATACTTTTTTTAACATACAAAATTATCTATTAAAAAAGGAAAGTTAGTTACTTATAAGACAATAATAAGAGTACTTTTAAAATTTTCTTTTAATTAGGCTTTTAAAAAGTCATATTATTTATTTAAAAGTTAGTTTTTATTCATTTTTTTTACTAAATAATTTTTTGTACTTGTAGGATTTTACAATTAGTTTTTGTTTAACATTTTTTCTTAAAAGTTAATATTTATCTTTTATAATTCTCTATCTTTAGTATCTTTTAAAACAAACATTATAATAAATAATAATAATTAGACTATTAAATAATATTTATAATTAAAAAATCGCTTTTTATTTTATTTTAGTATATATATTTTTGATTATGAGAAAGTTTAACACATATCACATTTTCAAGTATATAACTAACATTGTCACAATCATGTAAATTAGCAACTTTGAATAACCAAACTTTTTATAAAAATACTAACAATAATAATAATAATAATAATAATAATAATAAGACTATTAAATAATATTTATAATTATTTTTTTAAGAAAAATCATTTTCATTATTTTAGTATATATTTTGATTATGAGATAGTTTAACACATATCACATTTTTAAATATATATAACTGACATGTGTCACAATCATGTTAATTAACAATTTTGAATAATCAAGCTCAATATAATATTTTATAATTATATTTTCATTAAAATTTTAGAAAAGGAAAATTATATTAAATAAATTGTTTTCAAATAATTTTTTAGGATTTTGGAAAAAGAAAATTTCTAAAATAATTACCACTTAATATTTAAAAAAAAAATATTTTTACTATTAAATAATTTTTAAAAGTAGTTTTTATCATAATTCGTTTTATTATCTTATTATATCTATTTTTAATTATTATATATTTAAACACATGTCACAATATTATAAGGAAAATTGTTATCAAATAGTATTTTTCAATTATCTTTTGATTAGGATTTTAAAAAAGGAAAATTACTATTAAATAATATTTTAATTATTTTTTAATAAAATTCGTTTTTGTTAATATCTTAATATATATATTTTTAATTATGAGATAGATTAACACATGTCACATTCTTAAAATATATAATTGGCATGTGTCGCGATCATGTTAATTAAAAATTTTGAAGAACCAAACTTTAAGAAAATAAAAATTATATTAAATAAATGGTTTTCAATTTTTTTAAGGATTTTGTAAAAAGAAAATTTCTAAAATAATTACTACTAAATATTAAAAAAAAATGGTTTTCCATTTTTTAAGGATTTTGTAAAAAGAAAATTTCTAAAATAATTACTACTAAATATTAAAAAAAAATTACTATTAAATAATTTTTAAAAGTAGTTTTTATCAAAATTCGTTTCTATTATCTTATTATATATATGTTTAATCATTATATATTTAAACACATGTCACAATATTATAAGGAAAATTATTATCAAATAGTTTTTGGCAATTATCTTTTGATTAAGATTTTAAAAAAGGAAAATTACTATTAAATAATATTTTGATTACTTGTTAATAAAATTCGTTTTTGTTGATATCTTAGTATATATATTTTTAATTATGAGATAGATTAACACATGTCACAATCTTAAAATATATAATTGACATGTGTCGCGATCATGTTAATTAGCAACTTTGAAGAACCAAGCTTTATATAATAAGATGTTAATAAAATTCGTTTTTGTTAGTATCTTAGTATATATATTTTTAATTATGAGATAGATTAACACATGTCACAATCTTAAAATATATAATTGACATATGTCGCGATCATCTTAATTAGCAACTTTGAAGAAACAAGCTTTATATAATAAAATTAGATTTTGATATGCTCTATAAGTACTGAATTTTGTTTTGGTTGAGAAATCATATAATAATATTATAGATTTTTATAAGATTTTATGTATTAAGAAAATTTTATATACTTAATTTTCAATTATTATTTTAGGTGGACAATAACTTTGGATTTTGAAAATAATTGTAATTCAGAACAGATTTTCTAAAAAACCAAACCGTGAAAATCTATTTACATATTTGGTTACTATAACACAATGTAATAATCTTTTAAATGTACATTAATTTACTTGTAGATTCTAATAAACAGTTCTATGAATATTGTGTGATGCAAATTTAATATTTTGTGTTTTGAGTTAAATATTTTATTTTTGTATAAAATAACACATAATTTATTTATAGATTTTTGTATAAAACAAAACATGTTTTTATTTAGAGTTACCTAGTGTAATATACATAAGAGAAAATGAAACTAAATAAATAATCATAAAGACCGGATGGGACAGGTATGCATTTGTGAGGATAATATTCTTCTTGCTGCAAATGAACGTATAACAAAGACGTTATAAAATTTTGTCAACAATAGGCTATACAATACTATTTTATTTTTATACATAAATAAAACAATTTATGTGAATACAAAGTACAATATATAAAACGTAAGAGAAAAATCGTAAAGTTACATTTCTATTATATTTAATAAATAAAATAGAACATACAAAATGATATCTTATTTAAGAGAGAATTTGAACTATACTATTTGAATTTATAATATAATATAATATAGCTTTAAAACTTAGTTTATGTAATATAAATAAAATTTATAAAATATGTATGTTTTTAAATGTAAAAACATGCTATTTGTAGAAAACCATCTATGTTTTTAATATGTAAAATACAAAACTGAATTATTGTATTATGCAAAATTAAAATATATTAAAAATTGAAAGGAAAACATGATTATAAGAAGAAAAAAAGAAAAGAATGAAAATAACCCTAGACAAACCTAGATGTAAGGATGAAATGGCAATTAATATATAATGTGTAGGTTATATTCTAACCATTCAATTGTAATATATATTCACTTAATTATAGTTTTTTTTAGGTTATAGATCAAATTTCCCTTTTATTTATCCTTTGTGGTTTTCCTATATTTCTGTTGACAACTTTTTGCCGAGTTAGGTAATATGATTAAATAATAGCTGCAGAGAAAAAAAAATCCAACTATTGGTAGATATGAATTGCTTAAAGGCTAAAGACTCTCAGAAAGACACCATGCCACTAAGAAACTGAATACAGTTAATATATGGTATGTATGATTTGTAAATGTTTATACATCATAAATATATTTTAATTGATTGTTTAAAGTAATAGAAAAAATGTTAAATAACAAATAAGGAATACATTTTAATAAATTATGGCACGAATTTTCAAAATTTGTATGAATATTTTTTACAATTTTTAAAATCATGGGTTTCTATTGCATATTTTCCTATATTTTTAATTTCGATGCTATTGTATTAATTAACAAGCATAAATGCATAATATTTGTGAGATAGATGCATAATATTAACCATCATTTAGTATCATGTAAATGTATATAAAATATTAAGGCAAAATAGTTACTAAATAACTTACATTAACTAAACAGTTCTAGAAAGATTTAGTATCATAATAAATAAATTTAGCTGGAAATCACATGAACAATAAGATACGTGTTGATCATATTAAATTCACATAACTTTTTTAGTAACACTAAATGCATATAATATTTAATTTAAAAAATTGCTGATGGTCTAAATTTAATCTCCTATTTATAAATGCTTAACGATTTTTTTTTTTTTTTGATAATCGAGTGTCCTCACCCTACGAAGATGGTTTTGACTGGAGACCGAAGCGAGCAAGGACACTGCCAGGGCGTCACCATGTGACTCACTGTGAACGGTCTTCGGTCTCGGGCGCTGGAAAGTCCGCATGTGAATCCTTCAGTGATCGGATTTCAAACCCAGGTGGCAGAACTCACAACCGTGAGCCCTTTACCACCAGAACCAGAAGTCCCGGTTACTTAACGATTTTCTCTCATTTGAATTATGTGAATGCCATTAATAAAGAATTTAACTTTTGTCTAATCATGAGTGGCAATTTTTGTAAT
This sequence comes from Brassica napus, assembly GCF_020379485.1. NCBI lineage: Eukaryota > Viridiplantae > Streptophyta > Magnoliopsida > Brassicales > Brassicaceae > Brassica > Brassica napus. The sequence continues at coordinate 72,929,292 of NC_063446.1, forward strand.
ATTACATATGAGAGTAGAGGTTATTTCTAAAGTGAACTTAATTTTTAATAGAATAGATTTATAAATGCTACACGATTTGTTTCTCATTTGAATTATGTGAATGCCATTAATAAAGAATTTAACTTTGTCTAATTATCAGTGGCAATTTTTGTAATATTACATATGAGAGTAGAGGTTATTTCTAAAGTGTACTTCAATTTTGAATAGATGGTTTCTTGTGCATATTTTCTTATATTTTTATTTTCTATGCTATTGTATTAATTTAAAAAAGCATAAATGCATAATATTTGTGAGATAGATGCATAATATTAACCATCATTTTAGTATCACGTAAGTGTAAACAAATATTAAGGCAAAATAGTTAAATAACTTACTTTAACTAAACATTTCCAGAAAGATTTAGTATCATAATAATAAATAATAACAAATAATTTATAAATATTTTTATTTTGAATAGGATCCCGCAAATCTTAAGTCCCGCTATGCAGATACCAATAAAAGTCAATAAATTAGTGTCTATTAAAGCATTAAAAACAAAATGAAACGCATGTCCAACTTCCAAGTAATAGGCTCAGATCCATGCCAAATAGTGGGCTCATATAAATGTCAAACTCAGACCATTGTATAATGGTTTTTTTATTCTTTTTTTATCGTTAGAAAGGAATAAAGATAAATCTTAGTACGAATATGCCAAAAGAGAGTTGGCAGTATCCATCCAGTAGGGAACGAACGTGCTCACATATGAAAAAAACACGCTTCCTGGTTCGAGCTTGTCTTGCAAGGAAATCCACTTGAAAGTTACTGGTCTGGCCTCGTAGACCACTTTGGCGCCATGATAGGCCTCCTATAGAGAATTCGACTCACTAAGTTTTGAATCAAAAGCTGGCCAGTTTTTGGGCGTATCAATCATTTTGACTAATTCTTGAGAATCGGTAACAAAATGGTTGCAATAGCACTGATGGCGAGACAAGCATTTTAAAGCCCATGTCAGACTTTTAAATTCACCATGTAGTGGCGAAATTTCCTTGTGCCCACCTTGTAGTCCAAGCAAATCAATTGAGCCATCTTGCAGATGGAGAATCCAGTCCACTCCGCTTGTAGTTTTGTCATGTTTCCATGATCCATCCACTCGGCAGGTAAATGTTGGAAGTTTTATATGGTTACTTGCTAAGAGTTCTGAGACGGTTTCCCCCAGATCTTCTTCTTGATTGGCAATAAACCAAGCATTGCATTCAGGTAATCAAGATCAGTTGTGTCCACAAGAAAGAAATCACGTCCATTAAATAATTTTTCATTACGCACTTTCCATATGTACCAAATAAGCCAAGGAAAAACTCGGGTGGATTCCTCTATATTTCCTCCACCATGGGACTTTGTAAATGAAAATATATAATCTTTTATCTATTATTGATACAATCTGTGATTTTTTACTAAATAATATTTGATTAACAGAATTTATACGATTTAACCCTATGGTTACATATTAGAAAAACAAATTGTAGATTTTGAAAGCGAGCATGAAACACAATTTTTTTTTGCGCCGGGGGGGGGGGGGGGGGGGGGGAGGGCATTTTGTTTAAAAAGAAGGTTACATTTATTTTATTTTGGATTACATTGCATTTAATTTTCTTATAAAAAACTGTATTTTCGAAAGAATGTTAACTTTATTCCAATAAATAACATTTTTACAATAGTTCTGTTGTTTTTGAAGCTCAAAAATGTTGCTCAAGAGAATTGACGAATCATTTTACGAACATGATTTTCGTAAAAAGAACCATATTACCATTTTGCCTTCTTCTTGGGTGTGCTAAGACGAGTTGCCATGCATTTTAAGATGGCTCAACTGCTTTCGTCCATTTTTCTCCTTGATACTGAATGTACTACGTAGGCATGCGGATTCAGGTAGTTCTGGTAGTTTGATTCGAGTAGTTCTATTTTCGGGTAGTTCGGTACCATTAAAATCTTGCCGAACTGAACCATAAAAATTTGAATCGGTTCGGTATTTGGGTAGTTCGGTTTTTTATAAAATTACTGAAACTAACCGTAGTATTTAGTATTGATTATATTTAGGTTAAAAATTAAGGTAAAGTCAGTTAAATACGAATAATTTCAGTTAATTTGGTTTATCTAGTTAATTCGGTTCAAATTTTAGTTAATTTGGTTTGGTCGATTCTAAATATTTGGATAATTTTGGTTACCTCTCTTCGAAATTTTGATTAATTCGGGTTTTTCTGTACGAAATTTGGTTAACAAAATTATTTTCTGAAGAACCGAACTAACGATCACCGAACCCAACCGAAAACTAATGTTTTTTTTAATAAATATACAGAATCGAACTGAACTTCTCATCGGACTAACCTAAATTTCGGTTCTAAAAATTCCAGCCCTAGTACTACCACTTTGAAATAGAGGAATCTTACCTCGGGGCGAGTCTTGCAGAAGTTCCAGATAGTCAGAAACTCAGAACCAAGAAAACTATTTTTGAAGTAGTAGACTTTTTCAAATTTAACACAGGCACGTGGTTATAAATGACATGGGAGTCGTCCAAAAGAATGTTATGTGAAATACAACTGCCATTGCCAATCTCAAAAAAATGGATTAACTTCGTCAATAACTTAGATCTTACGAGATTCACAAGGATTATATTTTGAAGCAAGAAAAAGTATGGAATCATCATCAGCAAATACAGTTCTGGAAACTGAGTTACAAAGCTTTCCTCATGGTTATCCAAACTTGTTTGAACAAAAATGGTATATAATGCAAATTTTGAAGGTGACTTGCATTACCCTGTTTTTTTTTTTAACGTCTGATTAATTATGTTATTACAACGATGAGAAATATTACATAGACAATTCTACAGTCGACAATTCTACCATCATATGAGAATGCACGTCTGACTGCATAGCTCCGAGCCGTCCTATGAGATCCATGTTCGATGATACACACTTGCACCATGCTGAAGACCTCTTGTAACCATTTTTTTCCATGATTTGTATAATTTACGTTTTCTGAGGTTTGAATCCTAGACCTTCTAGTGTAGAAGTATTAACGAACTCTTAGTCAAAACATTGCATCATTACCCTGTTAAAAAAAAAAAAAAAACTTGCATTACTTTGAGTTAACGAGATAGGAGATGATAATGATGTTAGTATCACAGAAAATAATAAATGTCCACGTGAAGGCGAAATGTAGATGAAGTTAAAATATTTAATGATATATACAGTGTCAGTTTTGAGTTAATCGAAGTTAAAATATTTAATGATATATACAGTGTCAGTTTTGAGTTAATCGAAGTTTAAAATTTAAAACAAAATAAATGAGACAGTAGATAATAGTATACTTTTCCCTTTTTCACTGATACAAATTTTGTTTTTTCTTAACTTATCCGGTGAATTCGGTGAATTACATAAATGTCAATTAAAAAAAATGGATATTTTGAATATCTGTAAAAATTAGTTTCATTTCAGATAAATATCTAAAAATCAAAAATTTTGAAGAAAATCACAGGCAAATTCTATTCACATGTTAGTGTTCAAATCTAATATATCAAATTGTTATAGAATATAAATGCAGACTCGAAGTATAAATATCTGTCTAATATATATTCACTAGTTCGGTCTAAAAATCATCTAATTCTAGATGAACAAAAAAAATTATTTATTTTATTAAATTATGCTTTTGAGGTTTAATTACTTAAGACTATACCGATAAAAAAATATAATACTTTACTATTTTAGTATATGTAAATTATGTATAAAGTAAAAAATGTTTGATTTATTAAATGATAAACCATAAAATTTACAATAAATATTTCAAATCTCTCATTCTTAAAATTATAATAGATAGATAGGATATTATGAATAAACAAATATTAGACGAATAATTAAATCTCTCATTCTTGGAGCAAACTCAAAAAGAAGTGATTGAAATTTTGTCATGATATTTCATTAAAATATTTTTAGAAATAAAAATCAAGACAAAATATTCCATCTGAATGAAATAATATATATATATATATATAGTGCTTCCAATACTAAAAATCACTTCGATTTAAAAAAAAATGTATTTCTCGGATTGTCAGGATCAAATAACATATTAGAAACCACGTATTTAAAAATAATTTGTACACATAAAAATATATACATTAGAATAAGCGCATAAATTTTGTTTATTTACAATCATATTTTTGGTAAATAAAACAAAACAATCATTTTATTTTGCTTTATATGGTATATAATTAAACTTTATTGATATTGACATACATATATATAGTATATTTTTATATAAATATTTATTATTAACACTTCTACTCATATAATTTTATCAATATTTGTATATTTGTTGTAACAGAAATTTAAATCGTTAATCGCAAAACTTTTAATGTGAGATATATATATCAATACAAATTTAAAAATTAAAATATTAAAATCTCAATAAATTTTCAATGCAAATTTTTGAAATTAACATATTTATATATTTTATATAGTATATAATTTAATTAAATGATATTAATGTATATATAATATGAATATCGATTAATGAGAGTTCATATTCATACGATTTATGATCATTTGTATCTTGCTTGAACAAAAGAAAGTTAAACCGTTGATCACAAAATTTTCAATATGGAAATTTTACCATTTTTAGTAATTTATAGTCTTTTAAAAAAATTCAAAATATAACATATAAGAAAAAACTAAATGTTTTATTATATGCTTAATGTGATTATTTTATTTTTTTAATAATATAAAATTAAACTAAAAGAGAGAGGTTACAAAAATTATTATCAAATATGTATTATTAAAAATCATTAATTGTCATATATATGTTAATCATATCAGGTAATTTCGTAATTTTTTTAAGCAAAGAATTGGGAATATTATTTTGTACACTACTAATTAATTTGATATCTAGTTTAATAAAAAATATAATATATATTAATAAGGACCAACTTATTTTTTTAAAGATTTTAAGAATCATCATAGTGATGATACGTGGCTATTAAAACATGTTATAATGCTCCAGTATTAAATATAGGAGATTAAATATCTTGTTTTGTTAAAACCATGGATGTGAATTAGAAGTGCGGGAGAAGAGTAACGCATGGCGGGTAAAGCAGAATGTCACCTTTCACATGATTTTATTGCTAGTGCTTTTATAAATAAAATATTATAAATTAAAAAGAAAAAACTGTAGCATGACAACTTTTGGTCTAAACCGCAGTTGAACTTGAAAAGAAAGAGATGAAGTATGGTTTAGCTAATGTTTCAACCAGAATTATTTAAAATAAACGTTAGTTATCAAAAATACATTAAACCCATATATAATCACTAATATTTTGTCCATATAATATACAGAAATTGAAATGTAAATGATCTAATTAACAAAATTAAGTAGCATAAATTTAAATGATAATTATTAATAATAAATATAACATTAATAATATAGCATAATTGAATATGATTTTGTAAAGTTTTTCAGATAATTAAAATATTTTTATAAATTAAATAAAAAAATTAAGATTCTTAATTTAATATCATTGATATCTTAAAGTTGGCTTTTTGCAGAGTCTTCATGAATCTATTTATGTTGATGACAAGAAAAAAAATATTCAGATATCTTAATTTAATTCTGTCTAAAAAAACCTAGCGCAATTATAATTTTTAAATATAAAATAATTGGCTATAAATTTTAGTAATAGTATATTAACTTTCATATTTGAGATATATAAAATAATTAAAAAAAATATATTAGTATCACTGATTTTTTAGTTTGTAAAATATAAAAATATTATTGTTTTCACATATATTAAAAGCACATTAAATACTATCATAAATATATTATTTCTACAATTTTTAATTATCAAGATAATTATTGAGTAATAAAATATTAAATTTCATATACATAATATTTTAAAACTAATATATATGTATATATATATATATTAAATAATATTAGTTTTAATGATTTTTTAGTCTATAAAATATAAATATATTATGTATCCCGCAGTTACACTATTTATTACATATGTCACCATTCACATTTTGTTTTATTCGATTCTTTTAGACGAACCGTACTTATCCTGCAGTATGCATTTTTTTAACACAAACCACATGTAAACCGCACCGCACTAACCAATATGTTTGTCCTGCGCTGCTGAATCCGCCGTTACCATTCAGTACCCATGAAGAATTTAAAAAGAGATAACCAACTCGGTGGTGGAGTTGAAGGTAAGGTACAAGCACAAGCACAATCACATCCCGCACTTCATTTTCTGCTTTTTATTTCTTTATTTTTTTAAACAAAATAAAATCAAAAAGCTTGGTTGAAAGGTAACACATTATCCCTCCCGCAGTGTGTTCTTCTTGTTCCGCTGAAAATATTCGGACCCTATATAAACAAAATGAAAAAATCTTATATAAAATATTATTTTTTCAAATTATTAAAACATTAAAATTTGAAAAAAACATACAGTGTTCACAAAAATTAAAGTAAAATCTATCAGTTTTTTTTTTGTTTTTTAGAAGAGCCTTATAATTTCTCCACACTTTTTTAATAATAATAACAATAAAATGAACCTGAAACAATTATAAAAATTAAAATCACATTCATATTTCTTAAATATCTATAAACGTGTTTATATACCACATTAAATTTTTTAAATGTCCACATGCAGTGATTTGAAGATGAAAGTAAAACTAGGTTTTTAAATCGTGACAGCAAATTTGGTATTTTAATTGATATAGAATGAAAGTGAGAGAAACTATCATTTAAATCACCCAACTTTCAAATTTGGTTGAAAAAAACACGAACTTTCTCGTGGACAATTTAAATTATCAACTTATCTTGATTAGCCGTTTTAACTTCTAACATATTTTGATTAAACATTTATTAATATGTTTTTAAAATGGTTAACAGATTAAGTTAACGGTGTTAATTAGTCTTCCGTCTATAATTTCTGTAAAGTTCATGCGACGTCGTTTTTAAAATTTCAAAAATTGTTCTCGACCCGTGAATCCATCCCGTCACCAAAGACACACTTGTTACAAAGCTGAACTACTAGACCACTTATAGTTCCGTTGATTTATATAGATACTAATATTTATTAATATTAAACCTCCAAATCATCTTCTCTTAACATAAATCCCTAATTCGTTTCTGAATTTAATAAACTCCAAATTGTTTCTTCTCAAAACCTAAATATAATCGTATCAGTATATTATCACTCCTACAAAACGGTGTCACGTCTCCAAAATTGACTCTTCCTTTTCATACATATATATCAACAACTAAACCGAAAACTTAGACACCCGTAGCTCGTGTACCCCCAAAAGAAAGTCTTCAACTCTGGTTTGAAGGGAGTGTATCAACCTAAGGATGATACACCGATGAGCTCCAAGATTTGGCCCATAGATTCAGAAACTAATTAGGGATTTAGGTTGAGAGAAGATGATTTGGAGGCATGGGAAGAATTGGACAACGATGGTGCAAACTGCTCGTCAAATTGACAAGGCCATGAGGAACAGAATCTCATCACTTGGCTATAGAGCAGATCATAAAATGGAGGGGCTCATGAGACGTTGGTTTGAAGTGACGACCTGATATTCTTTTATACAACACAGTTAGTTATTTCTTTTTTTCCTAAACTTTCAGCTTCTAGGAGTTAGTAATTGATCTTCTTCACCTTAGGTAAATGTATATTCTTTGTTCATGATCAATAAATTTGAAATTTCATTAAAAAAAACTACGTTACAATTCAATACCTAAGAATATTCTTTTTCTAATTTAATTTATACGTAGTTTTGACTAAAACATAATTTTAAAATAATCACGTTTTACATTGAATTTTTATATTTAAAGAAATAATATGATCAGATATAAATTATATTTTTATTTTTTTAATTAAATATTATTATTTATTAGTTGTTTTTATATTGGAAATAACTTATATTGTGAAAAGAAAAAATCTTTAAAATAATTATATATTGTATTTAAATAGTTTTTATATGAGAAATGTTTAGAGAAATTGTTAGAAATACCACAAGTTAAGCATCACTTTTCAAAAATACCACCAATAAAAAAATATACTAACATTTGGGTTTATGCTTTAGTGATTATTGTTTAGGGTTTAGTATTAAGGGGTTGGGGTTGGATTTATAAATGATTTATAAATATTTAAAAAATAAACTTAGTGTTATTTTATAACAAATTTAGGGTATTTTCGAAAATAGTCATCCATTACTGGTAAATTTAAAAATTGGTAATTAAACTTGTGGTAGAATTGAAATTTCTCCAAATTTTTAAGATGATCCTAAAAAGTTTTTATCATAAATATAATTCGTAGGGACAAAAATGAGTAAAATGTTGGGGATTTTCGAAATATGATTCAAAATTTGATTTTAACCCCAAAAGTATATCCAAACTTTAATCAAATGCAAAAGTAATCCAAAAGGCTAGTGAAATTACAACCAGCCTCTTATGACCAAACGAAAAATTAAAATTCAATTTTACGAATATAACACCGTAAAGTCTTCTGAGGGTTTTAAGTCTTCTAAGGTTTTGGAAGTCTTCTCATATAGCAGATGTTAAAAATAATTTCTAAATTTATAAAAAATATTTTGATGGGGGGGGGGGGGGGGTGGAATTGAAATCATGTAGTTATAAACAGTTGTAAATTATATAAATTAAGATCTAGTAAAATTGAAATGTTTTTAACATAGATGAGTGAATGTCGTGTATCATGGTATTGTTTGGTTAAGGGTTTGGTAACATATGTTATAGTATTGTATGTATTGTTAGGGTTAGATTTTGGAAGTTAATTTTTTTCTAAAAAAAATTAAATTTTGACTTATATGTGTTTAGTTTTGTGTATATTAAACATTTTAAAGGTTATTTTAAGTTTTATGAATTGTTTCTCATTATAAAACTCTTCAACCTCTCTCTAATCTCTTTGAACTTAAAAACATCAAACTTTATATCATTTTATTGTTATCTCATGTCTTCTACTCATTTATTTTGTTTTTGTAGGTTTTTTATTACATGGTTCTCATCTACCATTTTTTTACATGGTTTTCATTTCATTTTTTTTTCATTTGGTAATCTCTTGTTGCTTAAAACTCTTACGTTTTGAAAACTATTTTGGTTGTTTTGAACTCTTACCTTATTTTTGAAGTTTTTCTATGTTTTGAATGCTTTTGGATATGCATGTTTTTCAGATCTGAAACAGACTTGGAAGACTTCCAGAGAAGTCTTCTTGGAAGTCTTCTAATATTTAATGCACTAAAAGCCTCATGGAAGTTTTCTGGAAGACTTCTGGCGGAGTCTTCTCCTATGTCCCTCTTTCATAACAGATATGAGTGTTTGGATAAGTTTCTATGTCTGATTTTTCTTCATTTGGTAACCTCTGATTGCTTAAAGTTCTTACCTTTTTCACAAATTAAAAATTTCCAACCTCTCTTGAATCTCTTAAAACTTGAAAACACCAAAATTTATATCAATTTATCATTTTTTATCTCATGCCATTCTTACTAATTCATCTTGTTTTGTAGGTTTTTCATTACATGGTTCTCATCTTCCACTTCTTTGAAGGTAGATCTATAAATCATATTTTTTACATTTGGTAACCTCTTGTTGCTTAAAGCTCTTACATTTTGAAAACTCAGTTGGTTGTTTTACGCTCTTACCTTATTATTGAAGCTTTTCTATATTTTGAAATCATTTAAATGCTTTTGGATATGCAGGTTTTTCATATCTGAAACAGACATGAAGACTTCCATGGAAATCTTTTCAGAATTTTTACAACCTTTAATGCACTAATTTTAGGTTTTTCTAGTCTTCTGGAAGAGTCTTCTCGCAGGTCAAGTGGAGTCCAACTTGTCTTTGTGAAAGAATGATCTATAATAGTTTTGTTTATTGTCAGTTTTGTGATTTGTAGGTGTACTTTTTGTTGTGAATTCTTTTGCAAATTTGAAGAGATATTAATATAAAAAAATTGGTGAATATGTTCATGTCTACAATATTATCTTGTCAAATTACTTGACATTATTGAAGTTATTGATGCAACTTCAATAGCAAAACACAATAACACAGAAAAAATTAGTCAAATTTACTACAACTAAGAGAAAAAAACTTCTTAAGAAAATATAGTCAAATTAACAAAAAGATCAAACATATAACAGTTTCACTAGAAGTCTTCCAGAAAACTTTTGGGATGTCTTCCGGAAGACTTCTCCTCAGAAGACTTAAATTTAAAGCAGAAAATTAAAATATAAGCGGGAAATTAAATATAAGCAGAAAATTAAAATTTAAGCGGGAAAGTAAACAAGTTTCATGAAAATTAAAAAGTACATCTTATGATCAAAGAAGACACATTAAACCATATGACTTGATATTCTTGAAGTTACTTAGCACTTTTGAAAGTTAAAAACCGTATCTTAAAATTACTTAACAAGTTTACAAAAACTAACGTAGAAGACTTCCACATAAGTCTTCTCGAATTAGCTAGAAACATTAATAAACATGAATGTTGGTAACCCCGTATTTAAAACCAATTAAGTTATGAATTTAAGTTAGGAGCCCCAATATTGACTAATATACACGAATTAACATGAAAATGTAAAAAAAAATCTTTATAGTTTAAGAGAAAATAAAAGTTTATTAAACATTGATGTAGAATTTTTCAATTTAGGTCATTTTTGCAATTGAAAATTTACAAAGGAAGACTTCAAGGGAAGTCTACTTTATAGCATACTTCTTTGGAAGTCTTCCTTTGTAAATATTGACTTACTTTTATTTTTGAAAAAAATCTCAAAAATACCAGAGAAGACTTTCCAGTAAGTCTTGTAGGATAAACAAGTTAGTTTTGCAAATGACTTAACTAAGTGAGGAATTTGACTTTTTCTACGAGACGTATACAAAACTCTCCTGTGATAACCAAAGTTTGACCAGAATCTCAGAATAAAACTCTGGAAGACTTCCGTGGAAGTCTTCAAAATAAAATTAAATATTTAAATTTTATTTTTCAATTGCAAAAGTAATCTGAGACGACTTACACTGATCGAGAAAATTTCCACCGACAGTTGAGAAAAGACTTCTATGGAAGTCTTATGGTGGAAAACTTTCATATAAGTCTTCTAGAAAGAGTCAAATTTCTGATAAAGTTTGTTCAATTTCAAAACTAACATGCTTATCCGAGAAGATTTACGCATAAATTTTTTCTGGTATTTTTGAGATTTTTTTGTTAACAAAGAAAGTTGGAAGACTTCCAGAAAAATCTTCTCTATAAGACATACACAAATTCAATTGCAAAATTAACATCTGCATTGACCAGAAGACTTTCGTATAAGTTTTCTACGGAAGTCTTATGGCGTATAGATCTAAAATAAAAAATTATTTCATACGTTCAACCAGTGAGATAACTTGCTTAGCTTTTCTAAGCACATATAAGTTCAACACGAAAACGACCCACTTGTTAATGACCAGGATTCTTGAGGTTGAATGGCTCTGTGAACCTTAAAAAGTTTAAAATCAAAATCTTTGGTTTTTTGGATGAATAAAGAGAGAAAGTGAAAGAGATGTTGTTTTAGTGCATAAGAAATGAGATAGGAAGAGTGAAAATCTATTTTAGGTGAATTAAGAGTTTTAAATTGGTTGTTCATGGTGGTTAGTGTATTGATGTCAATGGTAATATTGTAAATACTTAAGGAATATGAGGATTGTACAGTAAAATGTTCATTTCTGAAAAAAAAATTAAAAAAAAGTAAAGGCATTTTTATGAATAATCTAAACTTTTAGGGCGAATAGAAAAAAATGAAAGTTTTAAAAAAATCATGAGTTAATTTTGTGTTTGACTTTGAGTTTTTAAGTTATTTTTGCAACAAGCCCTAAAATATTTAGTAAATAAACATTTATACATTTAATGTTAACAAATATAGAAAAAGAATTTAGATTTGGAGGGTGGGTTTCGGGGGTGGGGTTTAGTATTTAAAAAAATAAATTAATAAATTAATATTTAAAATTTAAACTATTTTAAAAAGAATTTTTGGATTTCAAAATAAAATTTTAAATAAGAAAATTTGAAAGATTTTTTTGAAGAAAAATTCAAAAACTTATTATTGAAAATATTAAGAATTATTTTATTTATATAAATATTTATATTTGTATATCTATAAAATAAGGATGGAGATGTCTTTTGTATTTTAATAAACATACTTTGGTCATTTTCTTATCTGTGTGCATTTTTGGTGAAAAAAAACATATTTTAAAAGTCTTTTGAAAAAATTACTTTTTATATTTGGTTAATAATGCCATCGAAAAAATGAAAAAAATACTAGAAAATATATGAATAAGTTTCTAAACAAACGAAAACGTTGGTCACGTGGCTTAATCGTAGCTTTAACTAACCAACCACCGTCCATAGAAACTCAGATCAAACAAAACAACGTCAGTTTCAGTTTCTCTCAGAGCTTCTCACCCTCTTTCAATGGCGAATCCCAAACCTCACCTCTTCTCTCTCTCCTTCTTCTCGCTTCTTCTTCTCCACTTCCCCACCGTCTCCTTGGCCCAGACGCTCTTCGTCTTCGGCGATGGTCTTTACGACGCCGGCAACAAACAGTTCGTCTCTTCGAACCGTGTCGACGCCAGCTTCCCTCCTTATGGAATGACTGTCGGAGAACCTACGGGACGGTGGTCCGACGGTCGTATCGTTCCAGACTACCTCGGTAACTAATATTCTTCATCAAACTTGAAATCTATGGCTAAAGTTTAATCTGATCTTGTCGTTTGTTCTAAGCAGCTGGTTTCATGGGTATTCCTCACATCCCTCCGATACTCAATGGCACGGCGGACTTCTCTCACGGCGCTAACTTCGCCATCGCCGACGCCACCGTCCTCGGCTCCCCTGCGGAGACGGTCAGCTTTTTTTACTTTATCGTTAATCAACATAACTTGTGATCCAAGTATAGAGACTGCTTTAAGTGTGAAGAACTCTAGATCTCAGATTAGGTCAACGCTTGAAAGAGTTTAGGTTTGACTAGATCTCTGTTTCTTTTTTCCGACAGTTGACTTTTTCACAACAAGTGATCAAGTTCTCGGACAACAAGAACAAGTGGTCAGCTCAAGCACGTTCTGAAGCTGTCTACTTGTTCTACATCGGCTCTGATGATTACTTGAAGTTTGCCAAGAACAATCCAAACCCCTCCGATGATCAGAAACAAGCTTTTGTGGACCGAGTCATCACCGCTATAGAAGCAGAACTAAAGGTAAAACAGAAAATAACAGAAGCTACAAATCTTTAATATTTTGCGGGTTGTTTCTCTCATCTCTACTGGATCTTTCAGGTGATTTACGGGTCCGGAGGTAGGAAGTTCGCGTTACATAACTTGGCACCGTTGGGTTGCTTACCGGCCGTGAAGCAAGCAAACGGAAACGTTCAGGAGTGCGTGACGTTGCCATCGGAAATGGCAGCTTTGCATAACAAGAAGCTGCTGCAGCTCTTGGTTGAGCTTTCAAGACAACTCAGTGGCTTCCAGTACTCGTTTTACGACTTCTTCAGCTCCATCAAACACAGAGTTATCAAGTCTAAGACTTACAGTAAGTCTTTTACAATGTGATTCTCATGGGCGACCACGAGCATATTCAAGTGAAACATTGATATATAATTCCCAAAATTTAATAAATATAACCTCCAAATTATTTAAAAAAATTACCAAATTTTCTATAGAATGGCCGGCTCTGGTGATCCCGTCATATCATAATACAAACCATTTGGTGACATTTACCATTTATGTTGCAGCATTTGAGACGGGAATGGCTGCTTGTTGTGGAACTGGGTCTGTCAATGGAACTAGTTGTTCAACTAACAATGTATGCGCTAAGCCTGAAGACTACCTCTTCTTTGACGGTAAGCATTTGACGCAAGAAGGGAACCTTCAGGTCGGGCATTTGATGTGGGGAGCAGATCCGGTAGTGGTTGGACCGAACAATCTGAGGGAGCTTCTTTTCCTTCCTTTGAATACTACGGTCATGTTAGCTGACATACAAGACGCTATGGCTGCCATGAGCCCGAAGCAGAACAAAATAGAGTCACTTTATGATATCAAGATGATGGAGTCGGAGATGGAGAATCAGTGGCTTTATCAAGTTGGTAAAGCTGTCTCCTTTCTGATCTAAGATTTGTGTTTCAATATGTAATCAAATCCAGGAGCTACTGTAATAACAAACAATCTTTGTTTTGTTTTGCAATAAAATAATCAGCTTCTGAGTGATAGGAGATAGGTGGATAAAAAATGTTGCGTTTCATGGAGCTACTAGAAAAGTATCAGTAATGAGTCTTCTAGACATGAATACAAGCTATTTAGAAGGTATTTGTTGCCTGAAAAGGCGCATTGCCTGTTGAGCGGATTCTAAGAAATACCGGCAAGGATAGGAGATAGGTGGATCATCACAATTTGCGGCTTGCAGTTATCAACAAAATATAAAAGACAGTGATTAAGCATTGTATTCAAAAAATTAAAGCAAGGTTTGTTGATATTGATCAAAACATTTATATTTCATAGATGTTTATATGCAAGTTGTATAAAAATTGACTATGCAAAAACAACGAGAATTCTCAGACCAATGCGACTGAAACTGACATGTATATTGTAGTTTCTAAAGTCAATATGGTTGAGAATAACCATATAAAATGGTGGTTTTGATGGCACAAATAATATATTGTAATGATATGTATATTTGCTCTACAAAACGTAAAATATGTTTTTTGGAAAAATCCAAAACATACAAGTTTGATTTATTAATCAACTTGAGAGAACTATGAAAATAGTTGTATCAAAAATGTTAATTTCTAAGAATGAAACACATTTTAAAGAAAATTGTAATAATTTTCGAAATTGTTTTTTTATTCATTTAAATCTAAAGGAGTTGTAGATTAACTTTGTAAACTCTTAAGAGATGTTAAATGTAATTATGCATGTTTTTTAGTTATCTCAAAAAATGTGGAGGAAGCTTTGTTTACCATATAAAATCGTTGGCAAGAGGCCAAATGAACTTAGTTATAGTTATCACAATATTTTTTTTTTATAAAACTAGTGTTATACACTGGGTTTTGTGTATAATGGTTAACTGTATCTTCAAAACAAAATGACAAAAATTATTAGACAATTGAACTCGACTAATCTCAAGAGATTATGTTCACTATGATGACAATCTAGGATCCTTATATTAAATGGGTGTCATGAGATCATATTGTTATATCATCAAAATGAATGGGTAGTCTGTGAATTAAGATAAGGTTTGACAATAACTCTACCTAACTGACTGGAGATCCCAAAAAATATGTTCAAAGAGACAACTAAGTCAAACTAAATCTATCCAAATCACTGTAAGACTTCGGTCTATATCCAGTTCCTAGGATGATTAAACTATGTTGCATGTAAGGAATAGAAGATAAGCATTTGCTTTTAATAGTTTGTGTCCATTGTTTTGAAATATGAATGGAGTAGTGATATTCCTCAAATCACTTTGTGAGTGTAAAATGTGGCAGAAAATGCTATATTCTCAGATTTTTTATTTTTTATTTTTTTATTTTGTTTAACCTGGAGGGACTTCCACCTCCAGGGGCCAACCCCTCGGCGCGAAGCGGACCATTTGGTACTATGAGGAATTAGATACACCAATTGCCTGGCCAGCGTATCGAACCCGCGTGTTCCGTATTGGGGTTTTTTATTTCCCCTCAAGACCATCTGGACCAGCTACGCTGGTTTTCTCCGATATTTGTTTCAAACAAGAGTCTAGATGTTGTGGAAATGGTTTCTTTAGAATTTTGAGATTATGGTAAAACAACCGAGGTTCACACCAGTTGTAATAAAAAAATTTGATGAATGAAATTTAAAATTCATTCAAAAAAAAAGAAAAATGAAGCAGTAATCAGTGACTCTGTCAAGTTGGTAAAACTGCATCCTTCCTGATCTAAGATTTGTGTTGCATCATGTGATCAAAGCCAGGAGCTACTGTAATAACAAACTAGACAAGAAACTGAGATTTGGTCTTCATGACAATAAATCAATCAGCTTCGAAGCTAGGAAAGCCCAATTATGGGTCTATTTTAGTTGATTACGGCGCTCAAGTTCTTTATTTGATCTTCCGTTTCAATCTGAAACATTGGGGTTTTACAGACCGAACAAGAAACAGCTTTACAAGCTTACAAAACACGTAAACAAACCGGTCTACAAAACACGTAACACAAACCGGTTCAAGAAACCGCGATTTGAACCGTCTTAGACTTCGGTGGCTGCGGCGGCACTTTCCCAACGGTGACTGTCAAAACTCCATCTTGATACTTAGCCGCCACAGCCTCCACGTCAGCGTCTTCAGGCAACCGAAACTTCTTCACGAGATTCTGAGGAAGTCTCCTCTCGAGCCTTATGTACTTGCATCCTTCTTCGCTCTCGTCATGATCCTCTCTCTTCCTCTTCCCGTTACTCTTCATCACCAGCGTCCTCTCTTCCTCTACAGTCACCTATTCAAAAAAATCACACGAAAACCAATTAGCTTCCGTTCATATAGATTACACATGTCTATCGGTTATAATACAATATTAGAGAAGATACTCACTCTCTCAATTTTTGATTTAAATAAACTGTTACAATGATCACTCTTCTTATACTTTTTTTTTTTGTAACAAACTAATAAACCAATAACAGAATATTAAACCGGTCGGTTCAGCATATTAAACCGTACTCTGTTTTACAATACCTGGATGTCGGATTTGGAGATTCCGGGGATGTCGACGTAGAAGATGTACTCTTTGGGAGATTCAAGAATGTCAATTGGGATGTTGTTGTTGCTTCCTCCTCGATTCTCGTTACCTTCACCGGAGCGGGAAGTCGGGAAGATCAGCTTCTCGATGGTCTCCGGCAAACCGAACAAGTGGTTGATCGCGACAGCACTCATTTCTCGGACTTCGGCTTGAATCTTCTTGTGATTGTTGGCTTCTGCTTCGTTTTGAATTAGAGTGACCATGCTTAGCTCCAAACTTATAAAGAGAGATGAACCAATAAGCTGGAAAGTTCCAGATGGATAAATCTAGAATGTGCGAGTGGTTACGCGTGTCAATAAGATGCTTCAACCTCACCAGTCCCGTTTTCTTGGGCTGTAAAGGTTATGAGGCTATAGCCCATCGGATCCGAATTTCTATCTGTTCATTTTTTGGCGAGCATTTTACTTTTTATATATACAAATTAGTCAATTTCACCTCACTGTTATTTTAGTGGAGTCTTGAGAGAGACTTCGGACAACGTACCTAATAACTAAAGAATAGCTACATCATCACTTACGTATGAATCATATAAATAAACACTAAAGAATAGTTGATCAAGCCGTTTTAACGGTTAACTTTTAGTATATATATGAAATGGTTTATTCAAAAAATAAATAAAGTTTTAAATGGATAACATTGAAAAGTTAGAGATTAAAATTGCTTAAATGAAAGTTATGTTTTTTTCATTTTGAAAGATCTAAATTTTAAACGAATTTCTCCGTTTAGACCGAAAAAATCTTATTGTGTTTTACTTAGTTATCTTGAAGAAAACCACTTAATTTAGTTAAGTGCATTTTCCTTCTTTGTTTTTGCTTCGTTTTTAAAATAAAATTAAGAAAACATTTATAATAACGATGAATAGAATTAAAAAAAAATAAGAAACTGGTTTCATTTGTATTATCTACTACTAATGTTATAGCTGCAAAACCAAAAGTTAAAATCACTTCAAAATCTTAATTTAAAGACTTTTACTGATATATGTCTTTATTGTTTCGTCTCGATAACATGTGCATTGCTAATTAGATGACTATATTTAGCTATACTGATTACATGAATGGATTTTTATTTTAATTATGTTTATGTATTTTTTGGCTTAAAATGTTTATGTATTTTTACTAATTTATTGACAAAAAGTAATATCAATATTTTGGATAGATAGAAAACGAAATGCTGATTATAAAAAAAATACAAATTATTAGATCCAACCTAGCTATATGATCGTTTATGGTCAAATCCGGTTCAATAATTGAGGCAGTCCGGTTCAATGGGTTAAAGACATCACATAAAAGTTAACTTACCACTGCTGATCATGCGAATATTCACGTCTCAATTATTTGTTTTCTTTTTGTTATTAAAGGAAAGAATAATGGGCCTTTTCGTCAATTAACAAAAAAACCAATCGGGTCAATAACGGAGAATAATCATCCGGTGACCTTATCTCTTCGCCGGTGAGAAAATCTCAGATCTACAAAATATTCCAATTTCACATCTTTCACCTTCTCCGATCTAAGTTATGGAGGAAGAAGACGAGACTCAGCCATCTCCAGCTCCTTCCTCTCCCCCAGTTTTACCCACAAGCAACGTCACGGTGGCTTCAGCGACGAAACCGCCTCCCTCCCCACCGTCTCCGTCTAGAAACGCGTTGGCTTTAGTCGTCCACACTCCCTCCGTCACCGTGAACAAAAACGGACGAAGCGGCGGCGGAGGAGGAGGAGGAAGAGACGACTGTTGGAGCGAGGAAGCGACGAGAGTTCTAATCGACGCGTGGGGGGAACGGTTCGCCGAGCCGGGGAAAGGAACTCTGAAGCAGCAACAGTGGCACGAAGTAGCTGAGGTCGTGAACGGGAGCGGTCAGTGCAAGTACACCAAAACGGATGTTCAGTGTAAGAACAGGATCGATACTGTGAAAAAGAAGTATAAGCAAGAGAAGGCCAAGATCGCTTCTGGTGATGGGCCGAGCAAATGGGCCTTCTTCAAAAAGCTCGAGTCTTTGATCGGTGGTGGTGGGAAGGCTCAGGTGGTGGGAGCACGTAGCTCGGGTCCAATGCGGTGGCATTTTAGGAAACGGAGTGCTTCCGAGACCGAGTCTGAGTCTGATCCTGAGCACTCAGCTGAGAGTCTCCCTCCGTTACAACCGTTGCCGAAGCGGTTGAAGATGGGTGAGTCAGGAGTTGGAGAAGTGGCGAAGGCGATTCTTGGGTTTACTGAGGCGTATGAGAAGGCGGAGACTGGGAAGATTAAGCTGATGTTGGAGTTGGAGAAGGAGAGGATGAAGTTTGTTAAAGAGATGGAGTTGCAGAGGATGCAGTTTTTGAGAACTCAGATGGAGATAACACAGAAGAATCAAGAGGAAGAGAGGAGCAAGCCAAGGATCAATGATGATCGCAATGTCAAGAATAATGGCGATGTAAGTAGCTGACAGCTTGAAACAAATTATGATATTGATATGATTTAAAAGACGTCTCTAGATTGCTGGATTAGGATTTAACGTTATTGTTGTTGTTGTGCCTTGTGGGTTATGTAAATGTAGAAGCTTATTATGGGTTTAGAGAACTGTGATCATCATCTATCATGTTGTTGTTATGTTATCTTGTCTTAAAAATGGGCAAATTAAAGAATCAAACTTTTCTTAGTATAAACCTGAAATCTCCAGCTTGTGATTATAAGTTAAGACAGTAGGATATTCCCACATGGGTCATGTCTTAACAGTCAGAGAGATTAAAGAAACCTTTGGAAGAAACTGTTGATTAGTCAGCATCTTTATCCATAATTAAAATCTCCTTAATTTAACTAAATCTAATAATTAACCTCATATTGCTTTTCTCTGTCCCTTACCTCTCTTTCCCTCACAGAAGAAAAGGAAGATACGAGGCAATAAATGAGTTTTTAAAGGAAGATTATTTTAGTATAATGGGATTATCTCTCTGTCAGACATGAATCACAAGCTTTGCAAGGACCTTAATTATTTACTTTGCTGCATGATAAGAGTAACGGAATTAAAAATTCAATTTATTTACTATTACAGAACCACACTACTCTCTCAGACAACATGTCTAGACCCCAGCACATTTGGAACCCAAACAAACATCCTTTTTATTACATGTCATTTTATTGCTTGGCTTGCAATCCACGTACACACATAGGTTACAAACTAAGCATACATATAGAATCAACGACTTCAAATAAGAGGAGACACATACATAAGACTCTGAACAAGGTCTAGAAAAAAAGCAAGAAAGTGATGAAATTAAGTAGAAAAAATAGAAGAAAAAAGCATCTCAGATCCAACAAGAGACCAGAGTGAGTTTATTACTGATAGTACATGAGCTGCTGATGCGCCGCAGCTACATTCTGAAAACCACCATCGTACATAGCTGCATTTGCTCCAGCTGCATTTACATGCCTTAGAGAATGCTGAGCCTGAGGATGCATCTTGGCTAGAGCCAGTTGCCTCTCATAGGCTAAGAGGTCCATTGGGGACAGACCAGGGACTGGCACCGGCGCTGGTGGGGGAAGTGGGTTTGAGGGTGTTCCTGTTGGAGTTGGTTTGTTTCCCCATGAGCACTGCAAATTTTATCACAGAGTTGGGTTTAGGACCCAAGTAAGGTCAGTTCTAAGTAAATCATAACTGAAGTTAGTACCTTTATGGGTCTGCTAAAGAGGAAAGGCTGAGAGTTGCCCATTTGAATAGCAAGAGCAGCCTCGTCGTGAGTGTTATATCTCACAAAACCAAAGCCCTTGTCTCGCTGGACACGAACCTCTTCAATGACTCCAGCGCCAAGTGTATGGAACATGCGGTGTAGATCAAGCTGAGTTACCTGCAACATTGATCAACTGTCACGACATGCCAAAAAGACCGCCAAGAGCTGTCTCTCTGTGTCTGATATAGAGAAACTCCGAAAGGGTTTGAGAACTTACTTCTGGAGCGAGGTTTCCTACATAGACAGTGGTATACTGAGGATTGTTTTCAGGAGCTTCTTCGTTTGAGATTGAGATCTCTCTACCGTCCTCTGAGCCGTTTGTAAGTTCAACGACACTTTTTCCATCAGAGCTATGTTTTTCCTCGCCAAAAGTAGCACCTTTTGTCGCCCAGTTGCATCTGATTTGTCTGCTACTTATCCATTTACCTGAAATGAGGTAACAGAAACATAGATTACAATGCTGACAAAACTATATTAAGATAAAAAGAACTTAATTCTAGACACAGAACACCACAAAAGCTAAGCTTCTCTAGCCATGCTATCATTACACTTAAATGCATCCTTACAAAAGTGAACATTTAAAGCTCTAAACCCAAAAGCTGTTACCATTCATCTCATTTATGGCAGTTTGAGCATCCTGCAGATTACATGTAACAATTAAAAATCAATATAAAATCATGAACGGAGATAAAACAAACGGTCACAAAACCTGCTGATTGCGGAAAGAAACAAACCCAAAGCCTCTTGAGCGTCCAGTTTTCTGATCCCACATCACTCTTGCATCCCTACATACGAATAACAGATCTTAGTTCCAAACAAACAAGCTTAAATCAATCAGTAACAGCAGCTGATATAAGCACCGGAACTTACGAGCAAGTGTTGAAGGCAGAAAAGCTCTCAAACAGTGCTGCATCAGTAACCTCTGGACTGAGATCTCCAACAAAAATGTTGAAATGACCTGCATTCCATGGAAACAAACTCATTCAGCAACAAGCCTCTCTCACAAAACAAGCAAACAAAATGCGAATCTTTGTGTAATCACTCTGTCCTAATAAGAACTTACTTGATGTGTCTTCCCTTTGACCAGTGGCATACGCCCAATTAACTTTGATAGGCTGTCCAAACCTGTTAAAATACAGAAATACAATGTAAGAACGTATGAACAGAATTTAAACAAGAGGAAACATAAAGTATCAAGCCAGATGCTTACAGATGCCTTCCGTTAAGAGACATGATAGCCAAACCAGCAGATCTCCGATCAAAGTAGTGAACAAATCCATATGATGACTGACAAAGCGTGAAAAAAAAACAACATTTAGAAGTTAGCTCGAGATAGTAAGTTTTAGAGAAAATAGAAAGAAGAGTGACTCCTCCAACCTTATCCTTTCTGATGAGCTTACAGCTTTCAACAGGGCCGGTGCTAGCAAAAATCTCTTGAAGAAGAACCTCAGTGACCTGCGTATGGATGTTGCCAGCATACCTGCACACCCCACCAAAACTCAGCCTTTTACAAAACCATCTTTGAAACTAAAAATGTTTTGTTCAAACAATACTCACACACTACGACAAGTGCTGGGATCAAAACCAGGAGGAAGGTTTCCACTTGGCAGAGGCTCCATCTGAAGAAGAAAAAAATGCAGAAAGCATAAACCAATACTGTCTACGGTAATTGCAAAATCACTACTTTTCTATGCGAAAGTCCACATTACCAAATTAATTTAAGACCCAGAAGAATTAAATTGAAAATACACAAAGAAATTAAGAATCACTAACACGAAACCCTAACCCACAATAGAAAGCTCGAAACTTTTTATGTTAGAGAAAGTAACTCAGTGATACCCATTGATTCGGAATTTTCAGAACAAACCCTAATTTAGAATCAAAACCGATTCACAAACCTGAGGAGGAGGAGGAGGAGCCATAAGACTAGGATGATAGAGAGAGTGATGCTGCTGTTGCATCATCGCTTGCTGCATCATTGCTTGTTGTTGTTGCTGTTTCAGCCTCTGGTTCTGCATCCTTTCTCTCCTCACAGTTTATCTGTTTTGTTTCCCGAGAAAAGACCTCTCTTTCCCCTTAGCTCAGGGTCGAAATCAACTAAAAGAAATGGAAAAAAAGAAAAGAAAAAAGGAAAAATAAGAGAGGAAAGAGAAAAACAAAATTGCACGCTCTGTGAAAGGGCCGTACGAAACTAGTGACCATATATAGAAGAAGGACGATTTCTCTGAGACAGAGAGAGTATATACTAGTCTCACGAAGCTGTTACTGTTCGATTCCGTCACTGACCAATCACTCTAAGCTTAATGTTTCTTTCCAGCCCAGCCCAAGGCCCAGAGTGTGTACACAAGTGCAATATAGTTGCACAGAGACACAATTAACTGATGTCACAGCGCAGTAAATATTGGTTTCCGTGACAGACCAATAACTAATAGTAGTGACGGTCCAGCCCAACTTCCAAACTTGCTAAATTTTGCATTAGACAAGCACAGTCGATTTAAATTCATGTATAATTTTGTTTTAATAACAAGATCGTTACTCGTTAAAAAGTTTATCTCAGACCAATTTTGAACTAAAAATTTTATATGTAAAAAAACTTGACAAGTATCACACCAGTCTGTACTTTATTTAGTTTTTTTACTTTTGGTTATGACTGAATTTTTTTTTTCTTTTCATAATGATTAAATTGTATTGGTGATTACTTATTTACTTATTTATTTAGTTTTTGTCAAAAAATAGCATTCAAGAAAAAAAATGACCAGTATAGTTCTTTTTATTTTAAAATTTTTAATATTTATTTTTCAGTTTTTAAAATTTGAAATTTTATCCCCAAAACTTTACTCTTTAATTCTAAACCTAAGTTTAGATTAGTTAATCATATAAAAAAAAATTATTTTTGTTATTTTCTTTATTAAAAATTATTTTCGTCACAAAAACTTAAAAAAAAACTGACAAAAAAAAAAGCTATCTTACAGAATTTATCATTACTTAAAGTGTTTTATCTTCTTTTAATCTTCTTACACAACCATCAAGTGTTCCTTCCTTAATGTCGGCAGGGTTCTTTTAACGTTATTCTACAAAATCAATAAACAAATACAAATCACACACACAACCCACGAGCAGACCGTTGAAAATTCTGTTGACTATTTCCCTACGATGTCGTTTTAATGACTTTCCAATTATGCTCCTGATTCGTTTGTCCATTTCCGTTCGTTTTTATTCATTTGACGAGAATACGAATCGGATACGGCATCGTTTAACTCATTTTACATGTTTACCCCTGAGTTTACTAACCTAGAACCTTCTCCATCTTCGCGACCACGGTCATCTCATCTGGTCAGGCTCAGCTTTCCCCTTTTCGTCTTCTTGAACCACCTCCGTACGCTCGTTGATCTCCTCCGCTAGATCCGCTTGTGACCACCTTCTTCTCCAAAATCAAACTTACTGAATCGCCGACGGTTCCGTCTCTTACTCCTGCTTCTCCGTGTTAATCGCCGGCACCGCCGTCGAATTCAATCACCGTCTGAGCGGCGACCGTCTTCAGATCGCGAAGCTCTTGGCTCTTTGGATTATGGAATCACCGGATATTCGCGGCGGCGACGGTTCTGATTTCGCGACGCTCGAGACGGCGGAGAAGATAATACTCCGGTGGGACTCAACGACCTCCGAGGAAGCGAAAGAGAATCTCATCTTCCAAAGCGATCGCGAGGAAGTGGATCGCTACTTGCAAGCAGTCGACGAAGTCCAGCGCCTCGTCTCCTCCGTCTCCATCTCCGACTTCGATAGCCGCCACGAAGTCAAAGCTAGGTCAACGATACAAATCGCCATGGCCAGGCTCGAGGACGAGCTCAGAAACATCCTCCTCTCGCAGACCTCCACTTTCGAGCCCGACTCTCTCCTCCTCGATTCCTCAGCTTCCTCTTTCGCCACACGCGCCGATCTCGAAGACACCGAAACGGCCCCTCCTGACGACGGCGAGGGAGAGGAGCAGGAAGAAATGAATCTGGTTCTACCGGACGGTTCGGAATCAAATTCCGGTTCAGACCCCGGTTCGAGCCGGTTATCGAGCCGAAGAAGCAGTTGCAAATCCACAAGCAGTATACGAGAGATCGATCTCGTCTCCTCGGAAGCCGTTTCCGATCTGAGATCGATCGTTCGGCGCATGATCGGCGCGGGATACTCTCGCGAGTGCCTCCAGGTGTACGGCAACGTTCGCAAATCCGCCATGGAAACGATCTTCAAGCAGCTGGGGATCGTGAAGCTAGGGATCGGCGACGTCCAGCGCCTTGACTGGGACGTCGTCGAAGTGAAGATCAGGAGATGGATACGCGCGGCGAAGGCTTGCGTTAGGGTTGTCTTCGCGAGCGAGAAGCGTCTCTGCGAGCAGATATTCGACGGCGGGGAGGTGGAGGAGACTTGCTTCATGGAGATAGTGAAATCCTCTGCTCTGCAGCTTTTAACTTTCCCTGAAGCTATCAGCATTAGCAGAAGATCGCCCGAGAAGCTTTTCAAGATTCTTGATTTACACGATGCGTTGGCTGATTTGTTGCCGGATATGGAAGAGATCTTTAACTCGGAGTCGTCCGAGACGATTCTTGTTCAGGCAACTGAGATTCAATCTAGATTAGCGGAAGCGGCGAGAGGGACTCTTGTGGAGTTTGAGAACGCGATTTTTCGCGAGCCTTCGGTTGTTCCCGTCCCTGGGGGGACTATACATCCGTTGACGAGGTATGTGATGAACTATCTGAACTTGATTGCAGACTATAAGCAGACTCTTGTCGAGCTCGTTATGTCGAAGCCCTGCGCGGGTTTGAAGTGTACAAATGATCCGGTAAAGCCAGATATGGATATAAGTCAGCTTGAAGGATGTTCACCATTAGCTTTGCATTGTATATGGACCATGGTGATGTTACAATTCAATCTAGAAGGGAAGTCTTTGCACTACAGAGACGAGGCTTTGTCGCATATCTTCATCATGAACAATGTGCATTACATAGTTCAGAAGGTGAAAAGCTCGCCGGAGTTGAGAGAGATTATAGGAGACTTTTATTTGAGAAGGCTTACGGGGATATTCAGACACGCGGCAACTAAGTATCAGAGAGCCACGTGGGTCAGAGTGTTGAATAGCTTGAGAGATGAAGGGTTGCATGTGAGCGGGAGCTTTTCGTCAGGTGTGTCGAAAAGTGCTTTGAGAGAGAGGTTTAAAGCTTTTAATACAATGTTTGAAGAGGTTCATAGGGTTCAGTCGACGTGGTCTGTTCCAGATGCTCAGCTTAGAGAAGAGTTAAGGATATCTTTGTCGGAGCATTTGATTCCGGCTTATAGATCGTTTCTTGGAAGATTCAGGGGGCATATAGAGAGCGGAAGACATCCAGAGAACTACTTGAAATACTCTGTTGAGAATCTTGAAACCGCAGTGTTGGATTTCTTTGAAGGATATACCACGGCTCCACATTTGAGACGGTCTCAGTGAAGTGAAGACGGTATCACATTCTTTCCGCTTTCATGTAACGTTGTTCAGACAAATCTCTTGTACTTTGTAATCATATTTGTTGAGTGTGTTGTTTGCTTGTTACCAAAATTTCAATACTCCATTTGTTGATAAATGTTTGCTTTTGTTGTATATTTGTGACACGTGTGTGTGCTTACAGTTCTTCAGAAACACATCTAAATGCATTTTTTTATTATGGCCAAATCAACTATAGCTTAAGCCTTTACTGAGGCAATATCCAGAGTCTGACAACAATTAATTGGCGGCTTGGTTGGCCTGAACATATGCTGACCTGGAATATTAAGGAACAAATCCAGTGTTGTTTCTTATTTTTGATCATTTAAAATGTTATAGTCATGAAGAGTATGTGGAAGAGTCTCTGAGCAAATGTAATATAAAGGCTCTAGAAAGATCAAAGAGGCAATAATTTGTTATCATTATTTTGTTGAGATCAGTGTATATGTGTTGATTAAGTGGATTCTTGCAATCCTGCATGTGCGAACGCCAAATGGATTATTGCTAAGATTATTCGTACAGACAGAAGAAGATTAAGTGGGGACCTTTCTAAACTTGTCTTGGTCTTCACTCTTCAGTAATCAAAGATTAATGTCGTATCACCATAACGAATAATGCTTCGTAATATGCGGTACAAATATTCGAAATGATGGGTTGTTTTATAATATAGTTCTTGTAAGTATACTGTGATTATTAAAAAGGATCATAATCGTAACTTTGGTTCAAAGGTCGCCATACCAACATCGAGCCAAATACAACATTAGATCATTGTTTTTAAACCTTATTCAAATTAAAAAACGTAACAATCAAGTAACATTATATTATTTTTATTATTTAATTTTAGCGTTGTTATGTTTTACAAGTCCCAACCCATAGAAACATACAGCCAAATACAACATTAACCGGTACGCAAATCTCTGGGGACTTAACCGAAGTTGATTCCTTGTGCCAGAGGTAACTCGTTCCCATAGTTGATAGTACTGTCAAAAGATAAACCGGTTTAACGAATCAAAAAACTTAAACCGGAGGATCTATTTAAATCAAAACAGAGAGAAACTGTTACCAAGTGGAACGGCGCATATACTGCTTCCAAGAGTCACTACCAGCTTCACGACCGCCACCAGTCGCTTTCTCACCTCCAAAAGCTCCTCCTATCTCAGCTCCATTCGTCGGTATGTTCACATTCACTATCCCACAGTCACTTCCCATTGGTCTAGTAACCAAAAACCATCACAGTGAAACTCAGTTTCAGTCAAATAAAGGTTTTCTAAAGCTTGTTTGTAGCACTTACCCGATCCACTTGAAGATGTTCTCGGGGCTACGGGTGAATATCGAGCTGCTTAGACCTTGAGGAACTGAGTTGTTTATTGCAACAGCTTCTTCAAATGTCTGTCCAGAAGAAGAAAATGGTTTTGATTTACTTGTATGCATGGCTCTAAAAAGAGGCAAATCGGTCCTAGCCGTAACAATTTTCTTGAAATTCAATTATACGACAAAAATTTGTTAAAACCATTCTAAATCTGTTTAAACCGTCCTTAAATCTGTTTAGATCAATCTAAATTAGTTTAAATCTGTAAAATTAAGTAATAATGTTATTACAATCCACAAATTTGTATAACTTTTTTTTGTTTTATATATCTAATTTATCAAAATAATTTTATAATTAAATCTCAAAACTAAAATATCTTACAAAATATAAAAGATATATAAAATAAATCAATAATTCGTTAAACCTAGTCCATAAGCCCTGAATAATTTGCCTAGTTGCTAGTTATTTACAACTAAGCGATGGTATATAAGTATTTCTGAAGAAAATTTAAACTTTTTAGAGACTTTTTACCTTAAACTTTAGAGCATATAGAACCGGAGCAAACAGCTCTTCTTTAACAACAGCAGCATCTGATGATATCTCTATTATCGTAGGCTCCACAAAGTTTCCTTCACCGTCAACTGCTTTACCTCCCGTTAGTACTCTACCACCCTGCAATTGCAAAAGGGTTTTAATAAACATCTATAAATGGTTCTTGATTTACACAGCAAAGTACTTGCCTGGGATTTGATGACTTCGATTCCTTTCTCAAAGTTTTTCTTTGATTCAGGAGTATGTAATGGTCCTAACAACGTCCCTTTCTCGAGAGGATCACCGATCTTAACTTGTTTGTATGAAGTCAGGAGTTGCTCAAGTACTTTTTCATACACACTCTCATGCAATAGCTTCAAGACACCAAAAACAAAAGCTTTAAGCAAAAGGAACAGTTTAAGCATCAAAAATGGGATTAGATTCTTTCTTACCAGCCTACGGCAAGTTGTGCAGCGTTGACCAGCGGTTCCAACCGCAGCAAACAGAACAGAACGTGCAGCTAACTGAATGTCAGCATCGTCCATGACTATGATCGCATTGTTTCCACTCAGTTCAAGCAAAGTTTTGCCAGATCTAGCGCTCACTGTTTGTTGCACCGTTAAGCCCACCTATGAATGAGAGCAAAGAAGTAAGCTCAGTGTGTTTTTGGTTGAGTGGTGGATTATTAGTAGAGAGGACATGACGTACCTTGGAGCTTCCAGTAAAGGATACTAGAGGAATGCGTGTGTCTTTGGCTATTGCTTCGCCAATCTCAGCGCCACCACACATGGCAGTGAAAATGGCACCGGGTAAATGATTCTTCTCTAGAACCTCAGCCACTAGTTTGGCCATTGCGATGGTAATCAACGGTGTAGTTGGAGCACCTTTCCTGTGGAAACCAAACGTATTAAGGACAAATTTTACTTCACTAGTATGCAGTTCTCAGCTTTATATCATTTTCAGGGAACAAACTATAAAACAACAAGATGGATACTTAGAGAATCAACTACTAGATAGTAATTATTGACTTTAAATACAGCTTCTTAATGTAAGAGATTGCTAGAATATCCTCAAAGCTTGGATTCGAGTCAGGTTGATTACTTACCAGACAACACAGTTTCCGCAGACCAGTGCAATGCATGCATTCCAACCTGTAACACCACAACATTGTCCTTAAATTTATTGCTTGTATCATTAGTTCTTATGCTTCTCAGTGATACTTAGATAATCGTGGCACAACTCTAGTTGCCAAAATAGAGGGAGCTTAAAATATCTCTATTGTGTCTACTCTCATGTTGGGAATCAGAAAATGAGCCATCTTTATGAGACGCATTAAATCAGAGAATGTCCAAGATTTAGGATTGGACACAAGCAAGACTTACCAAGAACTGCACATGGGAAGTTAAACGCTGTGATAACACCAACGATGCCAAGAGGATTCCACATCTGCGTTACAATATCCAAGCAGAAGGTTAATAATCATGTTGTACCAAAAAGCATTCTACTATATAGTTCAGTGAAAGGAACTCATAGTTCACACCTCCAACATCATATGATTTGGGCCTGCAAGAAAAGATTTTGAAGATTTTAGAGATACATCTTTAAGTTCGAAAAACAGAAAAACAAGCATCTCCAAATCCAAATAATCAAGAGGAACTCACGTTCAGAAGGAATGACAGATCCATTGAGTTGTCGGCTCAAACCAACAGCAAAATCACACATGTCAATTACTTCCTGCAAAAGTTGCACACAATGTGTTATCTAAGTTATATGAAGAATCAGCCTTTTATATTATATGTCAAGGTTCCTTTTTTTTTTTTGGTAAAAAGGGTAACAAAGCTTACCCTAAGAAGCCTACATGTAAGGATGAAAAATAAGAAACTAAGTAGTAAAGATACCTGAACTTCACCAATGCCTTCGGCAAGGATCTTTCCCATTTCAAGAGAAAGAAGACGGCCAAGATAGTCAAGCTTGGATCTTAGTGCGTCTCCGATTTGCCTAACAATATCACCTCTCTTGGGAGCAGGAACCTGATCAAATCAAAGATATACTCTGTTAGCTAGCTATCAAGTGAAATTTGCTTAGAAATATGCAATTCACTTGGACATTTTACCTGCATCCATACTTTAGCTGCTTCCTCGCAAGCCTTCAGACCTGTTTCGTAATCTTCCAGAGAAGCTTCAACAACTTGAGCAATTGGCTGCATCCATAGTTAAAAGCATTTCAACACAAAAGAAAGAGTAAAGGAATCAACTTTAGAAAGTACATGCATCAAACAAGAACCTGATTGTTAGCAGGATTCAGAGTAGAAACAACAGGACCGTTGCCTAGCCATTTGCCACCGACGTAGTTTCCAAGGTTGTGAGAGCTGCTCAGCCCAATCTCACTCAGAAACTCGTACTCTTCGCACGAAGAACCCATCTCTAAAAAAAAACATCACTCAACCATAGCAAAAACACTGATTCAAGAAAAGAGTAGTAGATTATCACAGGAACAGAGAGAGAATCATTACCTCGTTATCGAAGAATGGGAGTTTCTGAGTACTTTTTGATCACGGAGTCTTTATAAGAGGAGTGAGTGAAAAAAAAAAGAGAGAGAGACGTGCACGACTTTGTGATAGCGATTAGATTGACAACGAAAGCTGAGCTGCTGAGCCAATCCTTCTGGCTTCACCTCACTCGGATCATATGACGTTTCGTCACGTGTCCTACGCTTTCTTTTTCCGGGTCGGAATCAACCCGAATAGGATCCGGATTAGAGCCAGGTAAAAGACACGCAATACAAGAAATGAGTTTGTTGTCTTCTTGTCGCCCTTGCCTTTTTTTCCTTTAAACACGTACGATTATATTAAATTTAAAAGACTTATCTATATATCTATGCTGTTAAAGCAGAATTCTATTGTCTTTTTTACAAAATTTATATTTTTCTTTATTAACATTGTATGTTTCATTAAAGACAATCAAGTAATATTAATAACACATCTATATTGTGTCAATTTTTTCGGATCTAGCCCACTGTCCACTTTAGATCTCTCTTGGGCCATTTGGGCCGATTAAGAAATCAGATCCAATTCTCACATTTTTTTCCGCTTGAGCCATTGAGTCCAAGTTCAAATAATTTATTTTCAACCATTCTTAATTATTTTTTTTATTTTCTTAATATAATTTAAGCATTCATAAAAAAATTATATTTTTTCATTGAAAAGTATAAATATTTATTAAAAGTATATAATTTTTTTTATTAAAGATATTAACCACATAATAAAATTAATTTATCAGAGTTATACTAACTTAATTCAGTAAAGAAATAAAGTTTAATTTTTTAAACATAAATAGTCATTTAAAATGAAACACGATAAAGAAAGATAATTTTTTTAAGTCTTTTATAAAATAAAACACAAATATATGAAATATGACATTTACTAAATATTTGTCAATTGAAAAAAAAGGAAAATGAACCCGCGTTTTGAAAGCGCGGATCAAAATCTAGTAAACCATTATATCCGGAGCGAAGTTCAACGGTAACAAGATATGAACCGGAAGGATCCTCGACGGTTTAATGAACATCATAAAACACAGCATAAAACAAGTGATAACAAAGCTAAATGAGAGAGTCTTTTCGGTTCTGTTGAGATTCACCTAGTCTCTTCGTGGAACCTCGATGTTGGAGCTAGAGCTGTTCATGCTCGTTTCACCGCCTTCCAAACTTTTCCGTTTGGTATAATCAACGTCGGTTTCGATTACTTCATGCTCATGGTAGTAACCTTTTCCTAGATTTTACGCTGCCAAACAAATATGATGGACTTTGAAACCATAGCGCCAGTGACAAAATGAGAGCTAATAAAGACTCTACCGACATGTGATGGATGTACAAATAATGTCAATTTAAGCACAACGTCACAGTTTTGGGCTAGGTGAACTCTTTGCACTGAGGCGTGATGACAGACTGTAAACAGGCATGATGCTTGAGAGAAGGAATAATGGTTCAAGTTTATATCAATCAGCAAGTTTAAGCTCCATAAATAGTTTTGGTTCAAACCAAAGTATGTGTCGGTTGAGTACCAGTGGCTTTTACGTTTCAAGTTTAATTGTGAATTTGGTTTAGTTCGGTAAATTACAAACAATTGTTTAAAAACATAGTTTTAATAAAGTTTTACCATTTCTAATTGACCGAAATAACTTGAATTTTAACCGTAATCAAACCATAACCGAAAAACTTTGATTAGCTTTCGTAAGTTTTTAATTAATTGAACTCAATAGAATTTTTTTCGGTTCAGTTATGTACAGTTACACCATCTAAACCGAATAACTCCAACCGGACTAACCGTTCTACCGGAACCTGCATTCATCCTCCCTTTCGAGTTTCTATGTTTCTTTAACAGGCCTCATATGACCCATTCAGGCCCATTAAAGGTTAGCGAGAGTCAACGTAGCGGTTACGGTCTGGTCAAACAAACCGAAACGAAGATCCGAATGAAGCAAGTAAAGAAGAATCAATCACACACAAAGCAATTATCATCACCGATCATCTCTCCTTTCTATTTTCCGTCAAAATTTCCAAAGAGAGACAGAGAGAAAGCATTCCTCCGGGTCAAACAGATCACGTCGATTAAACTCCGGTGAGCATTTTTCTTGAATCTCGTCTGATCGAATCCAGAATCCTAGGGTTTCATCAATCCTCAGTCTGTGTTCTCTTGTTCGTTTAGGTAGCCCTCAGCTTTGTTCCGGTGATCTATGGCGGAGTAATTGGAATATATAGGTTCAGATTTCGAGAATGAGAGCTGTGAATTGTCTATATAGCTCGAGCAATCCCAGATTCCGAGGGATCTTCAATGCCCTTTGTGCTCTAACCCTCTTCCTCTTCTTCTTTAACAAGAACCCTTTGCTAAAGAATCAATCTTTCGTTGATGGGTCTCCTCCTCCTCCTCGTAGGAGGCACATGATTGAAACTTACTCTGGTGACACTACTGCGATATGCTCTGGTTTACACCAACACATCGGCTACACCGACCAATGCCAGTTCTTGAAATCGAACCCTCTTTGTTATCCGGACAGCTTCTTCGACTACCTCAGCTTCTTCTACTGCACGTGTCAACATTTCAAGATGTTGGGTTATATTGCATTAGGTGTTTGGCTCGTTGCTTTGTTTTACCTCCTAGGAAACACCGCTGCTGATTACTTTTGTCCTTCGCTTGAGAAGCTCTCTAAGCTTCTCAGGCTGCCTCCTACCGTCGCTGGCGTCACTCTGCTTCCCCTTGGTAACGGAGCTCCCGATGTGTTCGCGAGTATAGCTGCTTTTGTTGGTTCGGACAAGGGGGAGGTTGGTCTCAACAGCGTCCTTGGTGGAGCTGTGTTTGTGACTTGCGTTGTCGCTGGGGCTGTTTCGCTTTGTGTTGCGGATAAAGAGGTTAAGATCGATAAGAAGTGTTTTATAAGAGACTTGTGTTTCTTTCTGTTCACGCTGGTGGCTTTGTTGGTGATTTTGACTGTGGGGAGAGTGAGCGTTGGTGTCGCCGCCGCGTTTGTTTCCATCTATGTGGTGTATGCTTCTCTCGTGGCGGCGAATGAGATTATCAGGAAGCATTCGAAGAGGTTGAAGCTTGATTCTTTCACACCTTTGCTTCCTATTCAAGGAAGTGTGTTTTCGCCGAGTGGTGGTGAAGAGGATGTGTACAGCCCTTTGCTAGAGTTTGACACTGAGGAAGGTCCACCCAAGCTGCACGACTCTCTACCGCAGTGGATGTGGGCTACTAATGTAGCCATCTACTCCGCGAAAGCAAATGTGCATGATGATGAAAGACCTCCATGGGGATGGACTGAAGACGGCGGAGAAGGTGATATCTCCTTGTGTTCTAAGATTACATACTTGTTGGAGACTCCGCTTACAGTTCCTAGACGGTTAACAATCCCATTGATCGAGGAAGATAGCTGGTCTAAGACGTACGCTGTAGCTAGCGTCTCGCTAGCTCCTCTCCTTCTTGCTTTCCTCTGGTGCAGCCAAGGTGAAGCGAGTCTTCTTATAACCTACTTTATCGGTATCGCGACAGGATCCACTCTTGGCTTTCTTGCGTACAGAAACACAGAACATGACCGTCCGCCTCAGAGATACTTAATCCCTTGGGTGCTTGGTGGATTCATCATGAGCATTGTATGGTTCTACATGATAGCAAACGAGCTCGTTGCTCTTCTTGTGACATTCGGTGGGATCTACGGAATCAACCCGTCGATACTCGGTCTAACCGTACTCGCTTGGGGTAACTCAATGGGTGACTTGGTCTCAAACATAGCCTTGTCGATGAACGGTGGAGATGGGGTGCAGATCGCGTTGTCAGGTTGCTACGCAGGTCCTATGTTCAACACACTTGTTGGGCTGGGTATGTCGATGCTTCTTGGTGCTTGGTCCAAGAGTCCGGAGACTTACATGATACCTGAGGATAATAGCTTGTTCTACACGATAGGGTTTCTGATATTAGGGTTGCTTTGGGCTCTTGTGATGCTCCCAAGGAACGAGATGCGACCGAACAAGGTGATGGGGATTGGTCTGATCGCACTGTATCTGATATTCGTCACTTTCAGACTTAGCTCTGCTATGGGGTTCATACCTTGGGCTGCTTAAAGAAACGCCATTGTAACGAGCTTCGAGATTTAAGATTGTTATCAGCTTACAGATCATTTAGTTAGAGAAAGCCACACTGGTTCTGAAGACGGTCTTGTTTGTTGTATTATGTTGATGTACCTGATAATGAACGTGAGACATTAGATCTTGGTCGCTGTGGTTGATCTCGATAGTAGATTGGACAAACGGATTATGTATTCGAAAATAAAGATGTGTTGGCCTTGTCTTATTGGGCCGACTTTCTCAACTCAATAACACTGCCCACTTGTTTTCGTTACAGAAATTACATCCAATAACCCCAAAAAAAAAACAAAATCTCGTTTTCTCCTCTTTTCTCTTTTTATCTTTCTTTCTACGCACACCAGATGTTTTTTCTTATAAATAAATATTTATTTGTATAAATAATAATATATATTTTAAAATTTATCCGTTTAAATGATTATTTAATATGATATTTCTAAACACAATAATTTTATAGTTTATATTTTGATATCATTCATATTTTTAAAATAAGATCCGTATATCCGTACAAATATATTTTTTGGAACCGTGCAACCAAACGGGTATTTATTTTGACTTTTTATAACTAAATTATTGTTTTTATAATTGTTTAATTAAATATGTGCTTATTTAGATATGTTAAATGGTAAGCTTATAAATGTATTACTACAATAGTAAAAATAAAATCATACAAGCTAAAAAATTATAATTTAAAGTCTAAAATTAAATAAAAAAGTAATAGTCTTATGAAGATAGATGATAAATTAAATCTAAAAGTCTAAAATAGAATAAAATAAGTCTAAATAGCATAAATAAATTATTGTTTAAATCCAAAACTAAGAGAAGTTTATATATACAATATAACCAATTTAAAGTGGAATTAAAATGGGACCCCTAAAATGTGTTATACAAGTTGGGGCCTAAGGCAGTTGTCTTTCTCATAACAAGGTAGGCACGCCTCTGTTTACAACAAACCTATTCAAACAATGTTCTATTCATTTCTATGAACTTATATAAGCACAGACGTAATGACTTGAGAGAAAGTTCCATAACACTTCACCTTTTGTATTTAGTAACTGCAACGCCTTTGATGTATATAGCCCAGCCAAACTTGAAGAAACCCATCAATAAAGCTCAACATTTTCACTCCTTTCAACGTTAAAGTTATAAAGGTGGAGACTTTATCATGAGCAATCATGCGTTGGTACTTAGACGATACAGAGCAAAACTCAAAACTTGTTTTCAGAGATATTACCGAATTGAAAATACGAAAATGTCGGAGAATCTAACTCAAGCCATATTTTCCCGAGGATTGAGATTCCGAAATGAAATGGCGAGATTCCGTCGATCACTTTGGTGTCGTCAGCGTTGATGACTCGATTGATCTACTTTCTCAGATAATTCCACCTCTATTGCTTTCTCCGCCGCGTCTACCTCCGGAAGCTCCGGCCAAATAACCCTGAAAAATCAATATCAATATAAAAACCATAAAAACCTCATATATCCCATTGAATCCCTCAAAAAAAATACTGAAAATAGATCATTGTTGGTTAATTGGCATGAAACCATTCACTAACTCAATTAAATGGAACCCAGCCGGTTTAGCGAATTGTATCGACGGAGAATGGAAACTCTCTGTGATTTCGATATCATCAGATCACCTTCTTCTTCGATAAAGATCTAGACTTTTGGTTCAAGTTTAAAATCTAGACAATCGATTCTTAAATATCCATCTGATTCCACCGCTGTCGACGAAAATCAAGCATGCATCTTCATCATTTAATTTCTTCTAGGGGTTGTCTTGCTCTACGTTTACAACACAAAAACACGCGAGATAGGTTGCGTCGGTTTTGTTTCACGTTATTTCAGGTCAAGGTGAGTCAAATTTAATTAGAACGTTTTTTGTAATGTTATGAAACGACCGTGTTTAACCCAGTGGCATAAGGTTGTAAATTTTGAAAAAAAATCAGGATTAATTCATTTTTGTACTCTTGTCTTAATATTTTAGATAGATTTGTTTTGTGTTTAAAAAAACTAATTTGTTTTTCTATTATTATTTCATAAATAACCTGTTTTTGTTATCAGTCACTTTGTACTCTATGTCACATGGTGCTGCAATATGCATAAATGCATAATCTAGAAAACATTTGTTTATCTTAATTTTTTATATAAAATTTTATCTGATTTTCAATTTTTTTTACTATGTATAATTATGATATTACAAACTATTCCATCAAAAACATTATCAGATCTATGAAAACTACAATGGACAGTATTTTTCACAACATACGCAAGATTTTTTTTTCATTAATTTATATAAATTTTTCTTCTCTTAATTTTTGGTATATAAATATTAGTGACCCTCAGTCAAACATGCACTAGTGCATCCAAAATTTTCAACTGTCATGAGACCTAACACAGAAACTGAAAAACATGTTTTTGCTTAGAATAATTTACAACGTGTTGAATTCACACAGATTATTAATTTTCGAATGATTAAAAAGTGTTAGGTTTGTGGATCAATACATTTTTAAAAACTATTTTCAAATCATATAATCTAGTTATATTTTGGAGTACAAATTAATTAAATGTCTCTTAACGCGATTTATCCAAAAAAAAAATTATGTTTAAGAGTGTCAACCAGTAAACCAACTCCAAAAAATATATTTACCATTTGATAAGTAAAAGGATCCCAAATAAAGATGTATATAGACTCTCTATAAATTAATATTCGATAAATTAATAAACATAATAAATTAATCAAAAAAATTGGTTTTAAGTTTGGCTGGTTCAAAAATTGACACAAATCGATAAGATAATAAGCTAATAACTTTATAGAAAATCATATGTAAATATAATATCTCATTAAAATTAATAATTTATATGTATATAAATTTTATATATGTACAAATAAACCATTACATGTTTGTTTTATATTCATAATAAAATGATCTTACATATTTTTAACACTTAATATATTTTGATGAGATTTTTTTTTTTTTTCGGTAACCGCGGGTTTCCGGCGACCGTGGTCAACCGACTATTCCCGCGAAGCCCACGACACTCCACGTATTCTTGGGATTTAACCCTAGCCCGAGTGACCAACGCGAGTCGAACCTGCGGGGAGCGTATTTTGATGAGATTTAGTAAAATTATATCTAAACTACATTTTAATTCTATAAAACATATTTTATATACACCAAACAATATAATAAAACCAATATGAATATTGAATTTCAAAAAAATAATTAATGTATATACAATAAAATCAAATATTTTTATTATTTTAGAAAAGAATATATTTCAACGTAGAAATTTTTTTAAAAACAACTTTTTTATAAATTAATAAAATGCTGTAATTTCAATATTATCAATTTATAGAATTTTTACTATAGTATGACGATAATATATTTACTCTTGTCACACAGCAAATAACAAGAAGTTGATGATAAAAATAAAAGAACAAGAAGTCAAATATATCATTTTCTTGGTGACTGTCCACATATTATATAGTCTCGTATAGATAAGATGAGATATACAGAGACATACACATATTGCATTAAATTTGTTGCCAAAGTACATATTGCATTGATTATCATGTAATATACTCTTTGTTTCATTAAGATAAATTTTTTTTAAAAAAAAATTGTATCACAAAAATGTATCTTTTATGTTTTTATAAAAAATTATAAATTTTGAAAAAATTAATTGATTTTATTGAATTACTATTAGTTAAAAATTATTAAAAATTACAAATAACGATACATTTATTATGATAGTTTAATGTATTTTTTTAATATGTGTAAAAATATTAAAAAATTTATATATATGAAACGGATGGAATATCATATTATCTGGCCGTTAACTGAATAGCTAAGAAAATGGCTCCATAGAGCTATGTAATTATGTGCCATCACTGGATTGGACGAAGGCGTAAGGTTAGTCGTGTCGTAAAAACTTATCTAACCATTACCCCTCTCTCTCTCTCTCTCTCTCTCTCTCTCTCTCTCATATTGCGTCATAGGCTCATAGCTTTTGTCACTGGATTGGACGCTCTTACAAGTACTATAATAATATTTAAGAATTTTGATGCCATATGTATCGGGCCATATGTATCACCATCTCGTAGCATTTTATATATAGATATTAGATACTATACAATAATTATAAGAATATGCTCAACTCAGGACAAGACATCCAAGACACATGTTATATCTTATTGATCTGTACTCGCAAAATGACAACTCTGACACTCATATGGTTGTGTTTAATTATTTTCTGATTTCATATATGCCTTTTGTTGTTTTAAGTTTTAACTGATCAGTTTAATGATTAGTTTATATATGTGTGCATAATAATTATTTTTACGTGAAACAGATCTAAAAACATTCGTAGGATAAATAATTTTCTCTTTTGGTTTTAATTGTATGTAAATATAGTATACCAATCAAAACTTTCAACCAACCGAGTTAAACGCGATTTTTATAAGCAATTGATAATGACATACAATACTACCATATAGAAAAAGTATCCGTCCCTGTATTATACTATGTAAGTTATGTGGACCGAAATAGAAGATGCGTATAATTAACTCAAGCAACTCTACAGTCAATCATTAAACCTTTTCTTTTATCGTGACAATGTCTATATATATAAAGTATGGTTTGCTCTCTTCTGGAGCATGCCACCTATGATTCCACGTCATAAAATCGTGATCCGTGGTGACGACACGTGTCCCTGTTTGAGTTTTTGTTTAGATACGAGATGGACCTTGCTGTTGGAGTTTTGTCTTAGGTTATTTAGGTTTTAATGTACAAAAGCCCAGCCCGTTTGTGAGCTAATCTTCTCACGACAACTACCAGTTAGGGTTCACCTCTTCTCCGATATCTGGAAAGCTTCAACAACAATGGTGACTTCTGATGGGTTTTTTTTTTGCGGTAGATCTTCATGGAGAATCTCTCATCGAGCTCAGTTCGTTTCGTGTATACTGGGATTCTTCTCTTCCGAACCGTTACAGAATGCATTGAATCGTTACCATTAATGAACGTCTTAACTCTTCGATCCACTCTTCCTCATTCAATGCATCTGCACTCTCTTCCAAGAGATGCATCTGCAACTATAAAAAGGTAATCCTTCGTACCGTAAACATCATCCTAAAAAAATTATCTCTTTGAGATTTTATAAGGTTTTCAATCTAAGAAAGTTTAGATTTTTATTGGTTTCTTGCTATTCTCCTTCAGTTAATTTGTTTGTTTCTAATTTACATTCTTATGTTCTTTGAGTTACTGTTGATTTCTTATAACTTGATCGTTTATGATTTTGCAGAATCTTCCAACTCTTATGCCAAAATATACAGTTTTGGATGTTCTCAAAATCTTAGTTGGTAAGGAATCGATCACCTAACACAGTCTTTTTGATTTCTATAGGCTCTTCTTATATGCTGTTTCATAAAAGTAAATGTTTCTTTTTCGCTGGGGATCTAAAAAGACATCCGATTCTCATACACTGCAAAGCAAGAAATGTAATCTACAGACATCAATTTTTTATGTCTTCTTTTTTTAAGAGAAGTTAATAAAGGATATTTTTTTGTGGTCTTTTATGAGATTAGTTCTCTGCAAGACATTAATGGTTTGATGGTTATGACGAGAACTCAATATGAATGCGGCATAGGAAAAGTTGTCTGGTAGGGTGCTTAAAAAAAAGTTCAGAGCTGGGTTTTATTATCGGTGAGTATAACAAGTTGCTTAGCTTCAAGTTCTTTCTCGAAAGCACACTGCTTTGTTCATCATCGTTAAAGCCTATATTAACATTTCAACCTTTCTCTTTAAGGTGAAATTGTTATAAACATGGTTGTAGGAGGTGAAGTAACCACTCTCAAAGGCCTTGAAGAAATCAGCGGCATTATCATCACAGAGATGCTAATCAATGTATAGTAGATTTAATCCATGATAAAACAATAAATTTTGTTCTGTTTTCTAATCTTTGTTGATTGGCTTAGAATATGTTTTCATTGTGCAGGTTTCTGAGAACTTACAAAAATTTAAGGACTCCTATGATCTGAAGAATACCATCAAAATTTGTTTGATGTCTCTTGAGCTTCAAATTATATGTTACCTGACCTTCTCTATGGAATCTATTGTTTGTGTTAAACTACAGAAGATGTCTCCATGTCTCTCTACTGCACTTAGCCATTAAGTTGATCACTATGGTCTACAAGTATGCGTGTTTTAAATTGGAAGTGGAGACGAAGGGAATCAAATTCACGGAGACATTTGATATCATGCTCTCATTCCTAATCATCTAAGCAAATTTATAAAGAACATTGTACTTCTCTCTCAAAACCTTTCTAAACACCAAAGTGAGATTTTAAATAATGTACTAACTGTTTTTATTCTTTTCACTTATAAAAGAAAATAATCAGAAGATAACGTAAAACAAACAAATGCATGAGCTATTTGTCTTTGTTAAACGTACAAAATTCTCAATATTAACTTCAAGACATTTAATAGTCTGTTAACTTTATTGGTAAAATGATAGTGATTCGTTGTGACTTTTCTATTCCACAAAGGATAGAACAATTGTTGTGAAATATTTTTTGTTTATAGTATAAAACAATTATTATTGCAATAAATATTTTCTACTTCATCAAATTCAAGCCAAGGAAAAAATGAATGAAATAATCAAAGGTTATCCTTTTCCTGACCAAATTCAAATTTAGATAAATTAAATATTTAATCGAAAACCAAAAAGAAAAAAATAACACACCATCAAAAATAATTTTGTAAACAATTATCCAAAATAGTAAATATAAACTAAATAGAATTACAATTTAGTGAAATACACAATATAACAAAATACATAATATAGCACAAATATGTAATTTAACAAAAATATAAAGGTTTACCTAAAAAAAATATTTTTCAAAAACACACACAATGGATTAGTTCAAGCATCCGATGAACCGCCATAAGCCTCAGTAACAGCAGGTGAAAACAGATGTTTTCATGTTTAAACAGTGGAGGCCGTGGCAACTACAGGACAAACGTTTATGTTAATCTAAGAGACACTGCGAGTTGTTTACTTCTACTAAACCGGCACACATTCTATTTTCAGAAAGTAATTATCCAATATTGACATCGTACTTATACAAAATAAATACCATAAAAAAACAATTTTATCAAAACAGATCTTAGCTAAGTGAGATGCAGACCCGTTTCAATAAACAAAAGGAAAAGACGACATATGGCTCGGAGCATAACCTCCCCTATAAAATTCCCCACCCACTAAACATTTGTTTACTATTTTAAATATACGTAGTTTTATTATTTTAATATTTAATTAGTTACGCCACATATCTACTAAAAGAAAAGTTGAAAAGAGTAAACTAAGATCTTTGATTAGAATGATTATTCTTTACTTTAGTTTATAAAATTAAATACTAATATCATATTATAAATTATGCAACTTTGGTCCAAAGTAGGCCTAAATTTGAATTTTGTTTTTCTCAATTTATGTATTTCATTAGTTTATGAACTTTAAAGTGATTACTAAGTTTTTATAATTCGTAGAATCCCTAAAACATTAACTAAAATAATCAAAATATGAAATTACAATATTAATAACCATATATATATAACCATATTTAACTAACTATAACAAATTTAAACCAAATTAGAAGCTGAAAAATAAAAACATGCCTAAATTGAATATTTTACAAAATCAAATAGTTAAAATACCCAACAAATTTAATAAATAACAATAAATTTAAATAAAAAATACAGAAATATTGTATTTTATTTTTTTAATAAATATTCATGTTTGCGTGCAGGTGTGGAGGTGAAAAAAAAAAACCTAACCAAAGCGAACCGATCCCAAACCGAACCAAAGTATATGCCTAAACCATTTGATTCAAAATTTTGCCAACCCAAATAGTTTGGTTTGGTTTTAAACCAAATTGAACTGAAAATGAAATATTTTTAAATTAGATTAATTATACTAATAATATTAAGATTTAATATATTTAACTATTTAACCTAAACAACTATATATAATTTATACATTTTACTTCTAAATGAATAGAATAAAAACAACTAAAAATAATAAAAAGTATGAATCTCAAACATTAATATCAGAACTGAATAATTATTTATGATATTGGATTACGTCTTCTACATTTTTATTGTGATGTTTGGTTTTATGTATAAATGTAAAGAAAATAACGATTTAATGTAAAATGATGATTTGTTTGTGTTGAATACATATATTTTGTAATTTAACTTAAAGAAAACTAAAAGATCGAACAAACTGATAAACATAAATAAAACCAAATTAAACTGAACCAAACACAAACCAAACTGCAATAAACCAAGCCGAACACAAACCAAATAGAACCAAACCGAACATAAACCAAATCAAACTAATATAGATTAACTTTGGTTAAATTTTTCTTAGACTTAAATAAACCAAACCGAACTAAACCCAAACCGAATTCATAATTAAACCAAAATGTTCATCCTAATAATGTTCTTTTTATATAGAAATACATAACAGTTATAAAAAACCCTTAAATAAATTTCTGTGCAAAAGTAAAATAAAAATATTATTATTAGTACCTATTCTTCTCTAAGCAAGGACCAAGAT
Source organism: Brassica napus (assembly GCF_020379485.1). NCBI lineage: Eukaryota > Viridiplantae > Streptophyta > Magnoliopsida > Brassicales > Brassicaceae > Brassica > Brassica napus. The sequence continues at coordinate 72,972,407 of NC_063446.1, forward strand.
TCATGCTAGGGTGATTGGTCTATGGTGATGGTTTTGTAAAAATGATTACCGGAGACATAACCTAACGAATTATCTATGGAGTTAAGTTTTTTTTTTTTTTGACTAAAGAAGTATCACATGTTTCAACTACAAACATTACTACAAGTTAACCCCGTTATTCATAGACTCGATAATTGAATTATATATTAATCATACGAATTATGATTTCATCCTTATAAAAACCATAAAACTTACACCAAAACAATCTAAATATAAAAAAAAACAAAAGAAAACAAAAATATCCTAAAAAAACACAGACACTATAATGTAATTCTCTACTACTTTCTTATACAACACACATACGATTATAATTTATAAAACATAAGTCGACACATGTAGAGCATATCCCGCGCGCGTAGCGCGGATCGACCCTAGTTATTATATAAAATAGAGTTATCTCTCTCCAGGACGCGCCACCTCAGCAGACAGCTCAGAAAATCAAGCTCTGTGAACGTGACACATGTCCCAACTTACAAAACTCACTGTTTCGCTACCGTGCGTTCCTTATTGCATCTACTATGCTTTCTTATTTGGGCTTCGAAAGATATATGAACGGTCTTCTAATATATTACTGGAGCCCACCAGTCTTCGTCTTCAACTCTTTCTCTACTATCCTCTGCTTAGGGTTGCAGAACGACTAAATTTCCACAGAGTTTAAAGCTCCGGTTGCCTTACGTGATCGATTATCTCCGAAAAACCTCTGGTTGACAGGTTGGGTCAAGTCTTCGACTGTTGGGTTCCAGTGTTGAAACACTTGAAGTTCTTCTTTACACGCTATGAAAGCTTCACCGTTACGGAACTCCCCTTCATGCAATCATTGTCATTAAAGCTGTAATTAACTCCCTCTCTCCACTACTTCCACGATTTATCATTCAATGAATCACCTACTTTCTTTGGTTCTCTGAATCTACATATATAAATAGGTGAATTTGCCTTCGTCAAATGCATCATTCCATTCCTCCAATCATACTAATCCAAAACTTCTGCATATTAGAATGATGATTTCCTCTCTCATCCTCGCTGATTTGGGTGTTGTAGCAATTTCGGTGAGCAACCACAAGATCATCTTCCAGTTGCTTGCAGAGTTTAAACTTTCCAAAACTTGAGACAATTTAAATCTATTATGGATGCATCTTAGCAAGGAGAAGCTAACTGGAAATTTCATACTGTATTTATGGCTGTGGAGGTTCTTTTCACTATCCTAAGCCACAAGGTTTGGCATATCTAAGCAGAAGTTCAAAGTGAAGAAGCATTTGAATAGGCTGAACAAACTTGTCGTCTAGATCATTCAGGTTAGATAAATCGATCATCTTATTCTTTTTGAGTATTTTTTTTCTGCTTGAGTTGATTTTGGAACGTATCATAATCTCATGATTCTTGCTTTCTCTCTCATACTACACTACACATGATGATTTATTATACCTTTTGTTTTGTTTATTTTGTTATAATTGAACCAAGTTCATATTGTGTCTAAATTTTTTTTAAAAAGGGTTTATAACTTTTGGATGTGATTAACAGCCCCAGATGATGATGCAATTGCATGTGTTCCTATCACAAAACAACCAGCTTCTGATAATCCTTTCCTCAAAAATCACAAGATTCAGGTACATGAATACATCGTTTACTTAGATTTTATTTGGGCTTTTTATTTATGTTCTAAGTGCTGATGTTTAGTTTACTTTACTTGCAGTTTCATCTTTAGATGAAGCCTAACTACTATCCAGAGGGATTCTTTAATTTGATGACAACAAAATGTCTTCTACAAAGTCAGGAAAAGAAAGACATACATATCCATCAGTTATGACATCAGTATGGTAAATGTTTCGAAGGAACCATTCCCATGAGGAGGACAAAGGAAGATGATTTCTTGAGAGCAAGTTCATTCAAAAGATATGGCAAGAAGAAGGAATGAACTCTCCCGTTTCCTAAATCTGCTGAACCTGACCTCATTAACCAAAGAGGTCACCAGATGAGCAAAGTTTTTTTTTTTTTGGTTTCTTGATCTCATTTGTATTTTTTGTTTCGGTTTCTTGAACTGTAGCATGAGTATGACATAACGTATGTGGACGTGGATAAGAACTATGGAGCTAAAGCAACTACAAATGTGTGGAAGCCAAAGATAAATAAGCAGAACGAGTTCATCTTCTCGCAAATATGGCTCCTGAGTGACTTAATTATTCGGACAATACCTTATTAGCATAGAAGCTGGTTGGCAGGTATACTCAGATGTGAATATGATTTTGTTTCTTATGTCCTGTATAATGATTTGTGTTTGCTTTACTACAAGTTAGCCGGATCTATATGGTGGCAATAACACAAGACTATCACTTACTGGATTGTAAATTCCTGAGATTACCGTCTAATCAAATTCTTATGGTCGTGTGCTTCTCTTCACTATAAGCTAACTGAGTGTACCTTCCAACCAACGGTTACACATCTCTATTAATAAACGGCTTACATGGGGTTCTCTCATTTCTTATTTCTATATTCAAACATATGTTTATTTTCGGATATTGTTTGCTGTCTATTTTTCACATGTGCAACTGCAAAGTACTTCTTAACCTCCTCATTGCAGTGCCTTTACTTGTTATATACAGATTCATTTTTTATAATTTGCTTATGGATCCTCACAACACAGGTCCAAATCTCCTTGTCTGTTCCTAGAGTTGTTGTCTGTTCCTAGAGTTGTTAAGTCATCCCAAATATTTTACTCCTTTCAGCTATTTCCAAATCCTAACCATAGTTTAAATTGGTTAGCAGTTAATTTAATTATAAATTGTTACATAAAGTACATAACCTTAATTATATCTATAATAAAACCAGTGTAAAAAATTATACCTTGAAGACTAAACTATAATATTTGTTTTGAAAAGTCCTAATTACTTTGGTTGATATGGTTTATTTGATAATTTAAAAAATGTGTAAATCTTTAAACAATAATGTGTTATGTTTTAAGTTGATTAAAAATGCTAGGTAAAGTTTACTTTTTACATAATTTAAAATAATAGATTTCAAAGAGAAAGTAAAAAAAGGAAAAAAATATATTAAAATATATAAAAGAGAAAAAACTTATATGCTGAATCTCTACAGCAATTCTGAATAATATCAGTATTGAAATACGTAAAATAATGACATAATAAAATGATTTTTAGTTAGTTAAACATATGTTTTTAAAATAAAATAACAAAATCGAATAATAAATATATTTTAAAATTATTTTCAAATTGAGAATAAATAAAAGATTTTTTTTACTTCCCGCCCGTAGGGCGGACCTATCCTAATATTTTATAAATATATGAATAACCCAGGTATATCGCTGAAGTGTTTTAAATTAGAAATATTGTTTGATTGATTCATAAAGAGACGACATAAGAACAACTTCATGCTCTCTACATGAGCTCTCTAAACTAAACCCTCCTTCCTTTACTGTATTATTGGGAACAAGGAAAACATAAATGTCCTGGCCATTTCAAATGTAGATGATCATATACCTCAACCCTAACTCACTTTAACAAAACAAAAGGAAAGCTCAGACAATTCCTTCAGAGGTTGATACCGACGAATAATCCAATCCTAGTTTTCTAATTGAGGTCTAAAACATAACCCATGTTGTATGACCAAGAAAATAACAACTTAGTTCCTGACAAAATCAAACCAATAATTATCGGGAGAATTGCCAAGTGTGACTCAAAACTTGGAGTAAAACCCAAAACAATACCCCAACTTGGGTCAAAGGCAAAAGTAACCTAAAAGGCTATTGAAATTACAACTATCCCCTTGTGACCAAACAAAAAAACGGAATTCTTTTTACGTTTCTACCCCTCGCAAGTCGTCTGTTTAGACGACTTGAAAATAAGTCGTCCAGACGACTTAACTTAAAGTCGTCTGGACAGTTAGTCTTAAACATAATTTAAAAATTTTGTAAAAAATATTTTGATAAGTGAAAAATGGGAATTATGTAATTAACATATGTCTTAGGAGGTATAAATTAAGATATAACAAATTTCAATTGTTTTCAGCATAGATGAGTGAAAGTAGTGAGTCATGATATTCTTAAGTTTATGTTTCATCAACATATGTTGTAGTATTGTATGTGTTCTTAGGGTTAGATTTTGGAAAGCATTAAAACCGTTTTTGAAAATTTTTAAAATTACTTATGCGTGTTCATTTCTGTGTATAGTAAACACTATTTAAGTATAATTTGATTTTATAACGTGGTTAGTTAGTTAATCTAGTCATTTTAGTTTAGGGGTTCATTTTAGGGTCTAGGACGACTTAATATTTTGTCGTCTGAAAACAGACGACTAAATATTAAGTCGTCTGTTGTACATTATCAGCCAGAATAAGTCGTCTAAACCGGACCAAACCTTAAAGTTTACCAATGTAATTTTAAAGCTAACCGGATTATTTACCCAATATATAAGGTGATTTTTTTTTTTTTTTTCATTTTTCGCGATATTCAGAAACCCTAACAGTTCTCTCTCAAAGGCGATTTCGAATTCCCACGATTTCCGAACAAACCATCGTTCTCAACATCGGCTATCTATCTCACTTCATTCTCACCGTTGTCGCCGCAGCTTCTTCTAACCCTAGCGCCGCCGATTCCTCTAAACCCTAGCGCCGCCGATTCCTCTAAACCCTAGCGCCGCCGCTTCCACTATTTCCGAACAAACCGTCGCCCTCGCCACCGTGGTCACCAACGTTCTAAACACTAGCGCCGCCGCTTCTTCTAAACCCTAGCGCCGCCGCTTCTTCTCTGTAAACCTTAGCGCCGTTTCTCTGTAAACCCTAACGCCGCTAAGTCATCAATCTCGAGGAAAAGATGAACATAAAACGTTGTCTCTATCAATTTACTCATTCTCACCGTTTCACGTTTATTTTTTCAGATCTATAACCGCAATGACGAGTACTCCAACTCCTTCTGCGACTGGAAGACTTGTAAGTAATTTAAGTCGTCTGGAAAGTCTTCCAACTGGACGACTTAGTAGATGACTTAAATATAAGTCGTCCATTTGGAAGACTTTCCAGACGACTTAATTATAAGTCGTCTACTAAGTCGTCTGGACTTATATCGTTGTCTTTGATTATTTTGCAGACAAAAAGGATGGATATTCCAGAACTCCCCCGTAGGTTATACACATCAGGGGAAGAACCAGAAGCCCACAATAGCATTTCGTATCATACGGATAACAGCAAGTTGCATACTGCTCTTAGGAAAGCTCTTACTGATGACGAATTTGAAGAGCTCAAGGAGTCGAGTTTGGGAGTTTTCATCAAGTTCAAGGAGCAGGGATTTGGTTGGGCTTCAAGGCTGGTTCACTACATGCTCAGTTTCAAGCTGGACATTAAGAAGAAGTATGAGATGTGGTCTCTCGTTGGTCCAGAACCTTTGAGGTTTTCACTGTTAGAGTTTGAAAACCTCACTGGTCTAAACTGCGAGTACATCGAGGACCTTGAGACACCAAAATGTGATGTTACCCCAGAGATGGTTTCTTTCTGGGGGATGCTGGGAGTTCATCTGGAAGCTGGGCCAACTACTGATCAGATAATAGCAGCACTGCAGAGATGCGGGGATTGGTCCAGGGAAGATCGCAAGCGGCTCGCGTACCTCTCCATCTTCACTGGATTCATTGAAGGGAGAAAGTTTTCAACCGCTACACGATCTACTCTGGCAAGGCTAGTGATGGATTTAGAACGGTTTGAGAATTATCCATGGGGGAGAGTCGCATTTAAGGTGCTGATGGACTCTTTGTGGAACAAAGAAATTGCTGGCTGTTACACCGTGGATGGGTTTATACAAGTTCTTCAGGTCTGGACGTACACAGCTATGCCGGAATTGGGTGCTAGTATTGGTGGTCCCAGAGCAGACAGTCCGTCTCCACCGATACTGGCTTACGAGGGCAGCAGAGGCCGCAGATCAATGAAAGCTGCTATCTTGAGTCAGGTATTTACTTCAATCCAAAAGTCTGCGCAGACGACTTATTATAAGTCGTCTGGAAGGTCGTCCAGCTGGACGACTTATCGGACGACTTAATTAAGTCGTCTGGAAAGTCTTCCATCTGGACGACTTATTAGACGACTTATTATAAGTCGTCTGGAAAGTCTTCCATCTGGACGACTTATTAGACGACTTATTATAAGTCGTCTGGAAGGTCTTCCAGCTGGACGACATAGTAGACGACTTATAATTAAGTCGTCTATTTAGTATTTTTTTTCAAATATCTAACTCGATTCTTCTATTTACTGCAGACCCGCGTGATCAACTTTGTTGAGAAGGACATTAGTGAAATGTGGCCAAAATGGGACTCTGAGGTTGAGGACCTGCCCGCGGAGAACATCATTAAAGTCATGTATGAGCGGAGACCGTGGAAGTGGACCATGGATTGCTGGGAAGTCACTGGTACTAAGGTCAATACAAAACCTAAGGTTGTGACTCCATCAAAGAAGGCCAAAGAGATGGTTGTGTTGGAGGAGGAGGAGGAGGAGGAGGAAGACAATCCAAGACCTCGGAAGAAAGCTCGTAAAGAGGCTCCTAAAGTGGCTAGTGAAGAGGCTAGAGAAGAGGCTAGAGGGGTGACCAGAGAGGAGTTGGAAATTATGTTCAAGGGCGTAGCTGACTGCATGAAAAAAGGGTTTAATAAGTGCATGAGGGAGTTTAGGAAGTTGTCCGATAGATTGGAAGCTGTGGAGAAGAAGGTTGGTGTCACCAATCAGGCTACCCCTCAAGATAAACAGCCTACCCCTCTTGCCAAAGAAACCGGGGGTAGAAACAAACAGGCTACCCCTCAAGATAAACAACCTACCCCTCATGCCAAAGAAACCGTGGTTAGTAACCAGCCTCCTCCTCATCAAACCAAACAGCAGCCTCCTCCTCCTCAAAAGAAACAGCCTCCTCCTCAAAAGAAACAGCCTCCTCCTCAAAAGAAACAGCCTCCTCAAATCAAAGAGGTTAGTATCAAATCCAGGGTTAACTAGTTGTCCAGACGACTGTAAAAGTTGTCTGGACGACTAGTTGACCCTGGACGACTTAAACGTAAGTTGTCTGGACGACTAGTTGACCACGGAAGACTTAATTTTAAGTCGTCCAGGTCCAACTAGTCGTCCAGACAACTTTTGTTTAAGTCGTCCAGAGTTAACTTGTGTGCAACTTTTATTGCAGAGATGGTTGCCGGAGGATACAGCAACCGAGGCATTCTCGGTAAATAAGACCTCCAAAGAGATTGTTGCTGTCACTTCCACCGATCACCAACCGAGCCTCGCTTCCACCGATCAACAACCGAGCCTCGCTTCCACCGAGCCAAGCGATCCAGTTTCAGAACCGAGCCTGGTTGTATTGGACAAGCGTGCAAAGAGTAAAAGAGCGAAGAAACCTGCTCCCACTGTGAGATCTCCTTATACGGCAGAGAAAAAAAAAGATAAAGTGGGAGCCTATAATCCATTTCCGCCAGTAAACAAAGATCGGTTGAAGGAACTCGCTGATTGGTTGAAAACTGATCCGTAAGTGATTGCTTTACCCATAATAGCTTGATTTAGTCGTCCAAAACTGATTGCTTTTTTTGTTTGCAGTCATTATTTAACTAAGACCGAGGACAAACCACGTACATCACCAACAAGGTGGTACCACTTCCTCCGGACAGCCAGAGGATGGCTGGAAGACTGCGTAAGTCTTCTGCACACGATTTAAGTCGTCTACAAAGTCGTCCAAGTAGACTACTTTCCAGACGACTTATTATAAGTCGTCTGGAAAGTCGTCTACTTGGACGACCACGTAGACGACTTATATTTAAGTCGTCTGGTAACTTCTAACTTGTTATATTTAATATGCAGCATATAGATGCTTGGATTAATGTGCTAAGGCAGAGGTATCAGGAGAACCCACAAGCTTTCAGGAGCGAGCGAATGTGCTTCCTGGATCACAACTTTTCCCAGTCTTGGAGAGAGCAGTATCACCTCTTCAAAACATCGGAACCTGATCACAAAGGTTTAGGAAGAGTTCTACCTGGTGGGGCGTCGTATTTTTATGACGGATCAATACCTTCATTTTGCCAATCAAACAAGAAGTGGGGGGAGGACATTGATGATATCTATGCGCCAGTGAACTTGGACGACAAGCATTGGGTTGCTATTTGGATATCGATCCCTAAGAGGCACATAGTCGTCTGGGACAGCATACCTTCATCTAGTGTACCAGACGCATGGGATGCGATAATGGAGCCTTTTCTCCAGATGGTCCCTTATCTGCTTGTTGAGTGCGCAGCCACCGACGAAATACGGGTCAAATACGGGTTGGAGCCATACACATATGAGAGACCGCTGAAAGGTGTACCCACGGCCAACAATGGTGATTGTGGCGTGTACACTTAAAGTACATTGAATGTCATGCTCTCGGTGTCTCCTTTGACCCTAAAGACTTTGCTAGGTGCAACGCAAAGAAAATGAGGGATAATATGGCGGTGGATATATGGAAGGAGCTTGTTGATCAGCATCTAAAAGAAATGTGGATGGTGATAGGTTCGTGGGCTTGTATGATTAGATTAGTGTTTGTATTTGAACTTGTCTTTGTATTTGAATATATAAGTTGAACTTGTAAATATATAAGTTGTAAATATATAAGTTGTCTGGAAGATTAGTGTTTGTATTTGAACTTGTAAATATATAAGTTGTCTGGAAGAAATAAGTCGTCTGGAAGGTTTTCCAACTGGACGACTTACAAATAAGTCGTCTAGAAGGTTTGGACGACTTATTATAAGTCGTCTGGAAGGTTTTCCAACTGGACGACTTACAAATAAGTCGTCTAGAAGGTTTGGACGACTTGAAGGGATAGTAGAAGGTAGTCTAAAAATAAAATACACTTGAAGGGATAGTAGAAGGTCGTCTAAAAATAAAATACACTGGACGACTTAGTAGAAGGTCGTCTAAAAATAAAATACACTGGACGACTTAGTAGAAGGTCGTCTAAAAATAAAATACACTGGACGACTTAGTAGAAGGTCGTCTAAAAATAAAATACACTGGACGACTAAAAATTTAGTCGTCTGGACGGGTAATCAAGACGGGACGACTTAAAAATTTTGTGTACATTGTGGTTTCGTATGGCCAGTTTCCTTGCAGTTTGAGCATCTCCGTGCCCTGTGTTTCTTCCTGGGTTTGTGTCCTCTCATCCTAGATAGCTCCAACCAAGATTGCCATCTTGATTTCTTCGGTCTCCCCCGACCACGCTTTAGTTCTGGAGGAAAGCATTCTCGTTCCTCAATATGTTGTGACACGATAGGATATATATTCTCTGAGTATCCTGCATACAGATAATTCTTTGAGTACAGTGGACATACAAGTGTGGAGATATGCAAACCAGCATGTATTCCAGCAGCTATAGCATGAGAGCAAGGTATTTTCTCCACTCCATAGACACCACAATCACACTTTGCATGTTCCAAATCAACCACACAGTCCATTTTGCCACCTTTGACAAAGAAATGCCATCCATCAATTGGTTCGACCGTCATCGTACCCGCTATCTCTTCTCGAACAGCAAGCAAGTATTCAACACCCCCGCTATGTTCAGTTGTGAGACTCAAAGCATCTTGTCTCCTTTTCCAATACCATTTTCCTAACTTCTGCCTTATGAACTCCAGCAGGAACGTAATCGGAAATCCTCTTGCTCGCTTCAGTGCGGAATTAATAGATTCAGCAATGTTGCTTGTTTTTATGTTGAACCTGTTCCCCTTACAATAAACCCTTGACCATAGCCTGACGTCGGCTTTCTCCAAATACGTTGCAAGTTCCGGGTTTGCACTCCGTATCTCAGCCATGTACCGGTCAAAATCGTAAACCGTGTGAGCATAAGCAGCCCCTTTCACCAAGTACATGAGATGTTTCCCTTTAAACTTTTTGACAATGTTATCTTGAAGGTGATAATAACATATTCCTCGGGTTGCCCAAGGAAACACCTTATCACACGCACTTTTAATGGCCTTGTGCCGGTCGGAGACTATCACCAGAGGCTTGTCATGAGATATACAACTAGCCAATTTTGTGAAAAACCATTCCCAAGAAGGTATATCTTCCTCATCCACGATCCCAAAAGCCAATGGGAATATCTGAAAATTGCCATCTTGTGCGGCTGCAACTAACATAGTTCCTCCATACTTTCCACTTAGGTGAGTTCCATCCACCACAATGACCCTTCTCTGATACTTAAAACCTTTGATAGAAGCTCCAAAAGAGAGAAATAGATACTTAAATCTTTTCATAGAATCAAGTTCTATCGCCGTGATAGAATCAGGATTTGCAATGGAGATTTGCTCGAGATATGATGCCAGACGCGAATACCCTTCTTCTGCTGATCCTCTCACCAATCTTTGTGCATATAACAGTGCTCTGTATGAAGTGGTGTAATCAAGCGCCATGCCAAACATGTTCCTCATTGCATCAGTGATATGCTGCGGAGTTATCCCATCAATGATTCCAACACGATCAATGAAAAGACTACCTACATACTTCGGAGTACAGTGTCTCCGCTGAGCGATTCGGTCTCCCGCTGAGCATAAATGTTTTTCCACATACTTTGTTACCCAAAACGTGTTTGTCCCATGTTTGACACTCGCTCTGACCTTCCATCCACAATAGCTAACCGGACATGTTGCCACAACGAGAGTTTTCGTTGATTTGTATAATTTGAAAGAAAACTTACCCCTCACTGCTGCCAACCGCAGCTCTGAAAGCAGAGCACCCTTGCTAACAAAACTCTGGTTGACATAGATACTGGTACCATTCGATTTTCCTCCTTCAATAGCATTTGTCTTAGCATATGTCTTTTGGATTTCTTCAAAACAAATATTATCATCATCTTCCTCGTCCTCATCTGGAACCTTTCCATAAAGACTGTAATCCCCACCATTCTGATCCGTTTCACCAACAATAGAATTATCAGCATCCTCCTCCCCATTTTCCTCCTCCCCATCTTCTTCCCATTCACCAGCTTCATCATTATCACCAACATCTTCTTCCCATTCACCAGCTTCATCATTATCACCAACATCTTTTTCCCATTCACCAGCTTCATCAATATCCCTTTTCTCTGAAACCGTTTCGACCTTGCTGCGGCTTGATACACAAAGACATACTCTATGGGTTTTGAGTATCTCCAGCAAGTTTCGAACTTGTCTATCACTTGTAACATGAATGGGAAGACTGCCTGGAGCCATCATCATTTCTGCTGGTAATGAGTAGCTAATCTCCACACTCACTGTTCTCATGTCCAGGTTATAATCTTCTTGAGCCATTGCAACAAGTTCAGCATGTGTTGAATCTTCATTCAATAAAAACAATCTTCCTCCTTTGAGATCATCAACCACAAAATCCCAACGGAAATCTCTCAACAACCATTCTCCATACACTGCATGTAACTGAAAAATCATCTGCAAATTTTCAAAATAAAACACATTAGTAAACATAGAGAAAAGGGAAATGAAGAAGTTCAATAAACATTGCCGCAGACGACTTAGCATTAAGTCGTCCCGAAGACTTAAAGGTAAGTCGTCTAAAGAGGTCACTTTTGCAATTGAAAAAGTCGTCTAAAGTCGTCAAGCTTTGTTTGTTAAAAAAAAAACTTCAGACGACTTATATATAAGTCGTCTACGAGAAACGGGCTAGTTTTGCATTTGACCGAATCGTGTCAGATCTTTGACTATTTCTGGACGACTTATAATTCAGTCGTCTCTGGGAAAGTTAAAATTTCAATATTTTATGAAAACTTGACGACTTACACGTAAGTCGTCCTAGGTTAGTTTTGTAATTGAAAAATAAAACTTGAAATTTAACTTTCTCCAGACGACTTAGATGAAAGTCGTCCAGCTAAACGACTTAATTTAAGGTCGTCCGGGATAAGCAAGGTTTGACCAGAAAATTGGGAAAAATTCTGGACGACTTTGCTTTCCCCGGACGACTTTAAATTAAGTCTTCTGGAGGGACGACTTTATATTAAGTCGTCTGGTTAAAGTTAAATTATGAAGTTTTATTTTTCAATTACAAAACTAACCTAGGACGACTTACACGTAAGTCGTCAAGTTTTCATAAAATATTGAAATTTTAACTTCCCCAGAGACGACTGAATTATAAGTCGTCCAGAAATAGTCAAAGATCTGACACGATTCGGTCAAATGCAAAACTAGCCCGTTTCTCGTAGACGACGTATATATAAGTCGTCTGAAGTGTTTTTTTTTAACAAACAAAGCTGGACGACTTAATTTAAGTCGTCCGTTTGACCAGAAGACTCATCAGTAAGTCTTCTACATACAGATGACTTACTAGTAAGTCTTCTACGCGAACAGATCTTGAAAAAAAATTCAAATTCGTACCTTAAACTAGGTGAGATGACTTCGTTTGCACACAGGGTCTTCTCCAACCACCCAGAACCTCAAACGAAAGCAACCGTAAGTCAAAACGAAAGAAATATGGCTCTGCAACCATAGCCCATATTTTGAATCAAAAGCTTGAGTTTTTTGGATGAATATAGAGAGAAAGTGAAAGAAATGTTGTTTTTAGTTCATAACAATTGAAACAGAGAGAGTGTAAAGAGATTTACGTGCATTAAAGGGCATTAAAAGCTCCAAACAGTTCGTACAAGGTTGTTGCCACTATTCATTGCAGTGGCAGTATTGTAAATACTTGAAGAAGATGAGGTTGAGACAGTAAAGAAGCCATTTTCGAAAAAAAAAAAAAAAAATGTTAATGGCATTTTCGTAGATAAAGTGCAGGTGTGGGGTTAAAATCTCAAAAAAAAAAGGAGTCAAAAGAAAAGGTTAGTTTTCTGTTTGACTCCAAGTTTTGAGTCACTTTTGCAAAAAGCCCATAATTATCAGATTTACCCTTTGCCCTAAGATTTTTTTTACCACAACATTATGAAGCCGTTTAGTTTTTTTCCCTATTTTTACAAATGGCATTTTACATCATGTATATCATGCATATATAACTATTTTCCTTTTGTTTTTTGTCATCATGTATATCATGTATATATAGCTGTTTGGACACGGTGTTGAAAGGCACGTTCGCCCATGTCAAACAGATGAACTTCCAAATGGAGTCCCTTCCGAGCACGTATCATCCACATGGTTGATAAATATAAAGTTGGTCCTAACAATAGCTTTACGTATGTACTAACATTTCAATGAATATCTATTCTGTTTCAATTAAGGTTTACAGCTAATATTAATAAAAACCGAGGTTTCAAGTCAGGCTAAACCGATGAATGCATGCCTACGTAAACATAAAGTTGATTATATTGTTTGAATAACGATGAATAAATGAAGGAATATATTTTTGAGAACAGTAGATAAAGAAGAATCAATCTCTACGAAAAAATCACATGTCCGAGCAATCCAATCGTAAAAATAAAATAATAACATAAGTTAATGCAAAGTATGGCCTAAACTAAAGCAGCTTCTGAGCTTTAATGTCTTTATTCAATATATATATATGAACTGATTAATTTAGAATCTGAAACAAACAGTTTGATGTGTGGTCCAGTTGATATTAGTGTCGTGGTATATAGACCATACCCCTTATACCAAAACTGCATATACAAACAAAAAGCATTGTAATTGGTATTGTATCATTCAGACCTTGAAAATGTTATTTTACATAAAATGTCACATGTCACATGAAAGGTCTCTGACCTCAAAACTAAAACATATGTACACACACAATATCTATATTATATGTGTGTATATATATAAGTTTCCTAATGTGTCTCTCCAAACATAACTAATATATTTCTCCCTTCTTCTTCTTCTTCTCTCACGATTAGCTAAACAAATGGATCCACGCGTCCCCGCAACCTCCGTGTTCCGGTGGTCCCGGAGTCGCCGGAAGATTCATATCCGCCGTCGTAAGACACAGGTGGTGCGTCTTGGTGAGAAGAACAATGTGGTGTCACGTGGTGGATTCTCGTTGAAGAAGATGGTGAGGAGGATGAAGCTGAGATGGTTGAGACTACACTACGTGAGACTTGTGAAGAAGATGAAAGGGTTTTATTGTAATCTGGTGAAAGAGTTCGTAGACGCAGGAGGAGAGCTCGAAGCGATTCAGACGCAAATGGCGGTTGAAGCTGCTGCGTTCGCGGTTCCGGGTTTAGGTCTCTCCTTCTCCTCTCTGTCAGCTCATGACCGAGCACGATATTTTCTTGCATAGTCATATATTATCATATTCTTTAAATAATTACTCTTCGTAACATTTATTACGTTTGTTGTTGTATCTTATAAATATTTTATTTTGTTGTGATTTCGTTATTTTTTGGAATCATGAGAATGAGAAGTCAAGTTGGTAATAGATAAATATAATATACATAAGTTGTTGATTTGTATAAACAAAAATAAATAAATAGACTATACATAAGTTCTCCAATTAACTTATCTTTCTCTATCTACTAGACTACTACATCGTATTTACTGTTCAGTGTGGTACAGATGAATTCGGGTTGTCACAAATTTGACACAAAGGTATTATAAAGATTGCATACCGACATCCGATCCATAAATAAAATCTTTAAATTAATGAAACTATGAGATGTTACAACACATGTATAATATACACAACAGACAGATGTAGGCGTAGTCTGTGTGTTGTGACAAAAAAAGACGAAGATGTAGGCGTAGTCAGGGTCGAATTTGGACACAGTCTAGTAAAATATTGGTCTTGACTCCTAAATTTTTTGGACATTAAATACGTATACATATTATCAAAAAATGATAATTAAAGTTTATAATAAATATTAATAATTCTGAAAATTTCAGATTCAGATATGCGTAGGTGAGACTGTGTTTATGCCGGTAGGTCAAGTAAACCCTAATTTCCACCTTTTCTTTTACTACACGGAGAGGGACACTTGTACAAGAGTCGATATTCAGGGGTTGGAAGAGTTTAAGTATCATAATTTTCATATACCACCTATCTGGACTATGTAGAGAATATTATGCCTCTGTAAGTGTGTTCAAGGCTTCATACTATTTCATGGGTTTTAACTCTTTTGATATTAATTATTGTTCATCTTAATATTGTATTGATTTCAACTTTATAGCATACCTAGTTTTTGTTCAATTCTCATCACATGATCATGATTCATGGCCTTTAGATTTGCTTTGTCTGTACAGATTATAGTTTTTTTTCCCTTAAAGCTTTGTCTTGTTTAGTTGATTAGTTAGTGTTTAACTGTTTATATTAGAGTTCAATTTGTGTTGTTATCTGCCTACACGCATGTTATATTGTTTTCTCTTTTTGTAAACGTGATCGTTAGACGTTGGCGTCCATATATCTTCTTGTTAAAGTATTCAATATTATAGGGGAAATTGCCAACTTAAAACTTCCTTTTAATCATGAATATATATCCCAAATTTAATCAAATGCAAAAGTAACTCAAAAACTTGGTGAAATTACAACATCTTATGAACAAACAAAAAACATGTATTGAGTTTTACCATTATAATCATTCACGTGAGAAAACTTCTACAAGTCTTCTCGTACAGCAGATCTTAAAAATAAATTATAAATTTTGTAAAAAATATTTATTTGGAAGAAAAATTTAAATCATATAACTACAAACATTTATAAATGATGATATGGCGATATATCTATAAAGACCTTGATAATATGCTTTGATGTTGGATATGATAAGTTTCATAAACATAGAGGACGATGATATACCGTTCTAACCTTTTTATTGTATTTTTATCAACTACAAGGTTAGACATAGTTCGAATGACTAATAAAGGTGAATTTGTGTTGTCACCGTGCTTTTAAAAAGACGCATTCTACGTTATTTTACTGCAATGTTGAGAGAAACATTTTCACAAGGTCCGTCCTCTACTACGCCCTTTCCGGTCTCAGGTATCCACCGTAGACCTTTTCTTATTTGAAACCTCGAATTTAGTTAAAGCTATGCCATCCTAAGATGCTGCTAAATGGAGTGGTCTTGAGTTCCTCGGCCTTATAACTTAAGATTAGTCAGTTCAACTTTTTTACAGGATAAGGGATATATCTTCAGCAGTAGAGTGTTACTTTGCGTGGTGGAAGTCATCCTAAATTCTATTTGTATAAGAATCAAAAAATTGTAGAAGATGTTTATATAAGTGTTGAAGGCTCCACAACTTGAGATAAATGACTCCTTAACATTCTCCACATCTTGATACATAACAGTTTTTTTCAGTGTTCTCTCTCTCTTTACTTATTTAGGTCGCCTAGAGAGAGGGAAAGACACCCTTTGAGGAGTCTGGCTCGGAAGCTCTGATGTTTGTTGTTCCTGAGATGATGATTGTGCAGGATCCGCCATCTCTTCGTCGTCCTCTGTTTCTTCAGGTTCTGCTGAAGCTGACCTCTTCGGAATGACGAGCTGGTAGTTTGGACTAAGCAACGTGTCCTGTTCAGGCGGGAGCGGAATGCCTGGTCCTGCTATCGATTTAGGCAAAGGAATCTTGTTCCTGCTCGCAGCTAGCTCTAGCAGTACCTAAAAAACAAACATCAACAGAACTTTCATAAACCGAATTGAATTTTCTTCATCTCCGGCAACATTATGTTCGAACCAAAATAACCCAAATCCAAATTATCCAAACCGAACCTGCAGGCCTAGTAACAAAGTCATTGTTACTTCACAAATCAAAATCAAGATGGGCAATAACCATCTTACATGGTAAAAATGTCAAATCATTCACATTGCCATTACCAAACACTAGTCATGTCTATTTTCAGACAAGAATCTAACTACCTTAAAACAGAACACCAACAAGGAATCGTCAACAACGTATAGTTTAGTTACCTCTCTCGGAGGAGGCTGCGAGAAGCTGAAACTAACTTTGGATTGAATAGCTAGCTTCACATCATCACAATCAATAGTGGATTTGCTGGCATGCTCTGAGTAAACCTGAGCATCGGTCAACACTTCGACCACATAACGGTACCATAGTTCAAGAAACTGGTGGACCACGCGAGGCTCGTAGTCCTCCACGCCCATCGACTTGAGCAGAGACTTGACAATCTTGGCGTCTCTTGGCACATCTTCTTCACCCTCTCCAGCCATTGCTTTTTTTTTTCACTAACACAGAGAAACGATAACGATCAATGGTTTGGTTCGAGAAACGAAGAAGGAGATTTAACCTAGCTCGAAACAGAGAAGATTATATGCCCTAGATCGAATAAAATATCAAAATCACATCTGATTAAACCATAGCGAGGGTTATAGATACCTAACACGAGCGAAATACGGTGGAGAGCGGCGACACTGCACGACGGAGATGAAAAACGTCGGCGAGTTAATTGCTCTCTCCCTCTCTCTCTAGAAGTAGATCTTATTTTGGTATAGTTTGTAAATATCTGTAACGTTGAGGGTGAAACTGGAATTTAGTAGAACGCAACGCTATTTACTACTTGCGTTTTTAAATAGGTGGGCCAAAATGGGCCAGTGTCTGTTGTTAACTTAGGTGTTCACGTTTTTGGGTCTGATTCAAATCGGTTTTTATCGGTTTAGGTTTTTCAGATAAAGGAGTTTAAAATATGTAGATAGTTCCATTTGGATTTGGGATTTGGTTCTATTCATTTCTCAGTTTTTAATCCCAAATTGATCAAATTTATATGACACTGTACAAAATAACTAAAAAACTCTATAATGATTAATATTTCTGAATACTTAAAAATATCACAAAATGATAAATTTACAATAAAAATTCACAACAACTAAATCATAAATAAAGTATAATAACAGTATATATAAAATCACAAATTTGGGCATTTGGGATTTAGAGAGATTCTAAATAGTTTTACCGAGTCTGAATAACAGTTTTTGTTGGATGTACTCTAAATACTTGGATTAAGAATTTCCAAGCTTCTATATGTATGTATGGGTAAAGCTTCAATTAGGTTTTTATTTAGAACTTTTTTTATCTCTCTTGTCGAAATTTTTGCATTTGGATGAAATGTAGACTATGTACATCTAAATATATATGTAGGAACATGGCCTCCAGGTTTGGTTTGGCTCTTGAAGAAATAGTTAGGATACTCTTTCATTATGTTATTTTGTTTTGTTTTCTAGATTTCAAATACATCTGCAATGAAAAATACACCAAATGTAGCAGCCTTTTGTTTGAATATAATTTCACATTAAAATATAGGTGAATTGCATCCGAACCCTTTGTTTTTCTCTCTCTCAGAATCATATAATTATGGGCCACTATACTCTTCTTTTATTGCCCATTCAAGGCCCAACTAGAATGACCGCCATATGTACATCTTAAATGCCGATAATAGCCTTCTCATTTTCCTCCTGACTTGTCCGTGTTGGGGGTAACGTAAAATTACAGTAATGTCCTTGCCAGATCGTGCCGTCCTTTCCCTGTTGGCCGACATCTTCTTATCCTTCGACGGAGCCATCCTCGGCGTAACCCTAGCTTTCGGCGCCGTTCGTGCTGCTTCCAAGTACGCCTCCGCCTCCGCCGCCTTGAATAAGATCAAAGACTCCCCCGAAGTCTCCGTCTCCGACCTCCGATCACTGATTCCGCCGTCTGATGGCGAGAGTAGCCCTGGTAATCAGCGTGTCGTGGTGGTTCGCGGAACCGTCGAACCTAAAGTCACCGGCGATGGGAGTCACAAGAACAACAACGACAATAACGTGCTAATCTCTCAAGAGACTGGAGAGAAAGCTCTTATCATCCATAGAACTCAAACTGTACGTTTATATATAGAAAGGCTTAAGCTTTTGGTGCTTGCTTAGAACAGCGTCTGTAGAGGAAGCATTCTAGTGTCAATCCGTTTTGTTACTCTATAAAGGCTTAACCTTTGGTGCTGCTTGGAACAAAGACTGTAGAAAGAAATGTAGAGGAAGCATTCTAATGTCAAGTTGAACTCAAACTGTACGTTTACATATAGAAAGGCTTAACCTTTGACGCTGCTTAGAACAGAGACTGTATAACGAATTGTGGAGGAAGCATTCTAATCTAATTATGATCTCTTTACAGTATATATATAGTGGATGGAAGAGCTCTAACTTTAGGTTTACATATAATATCATATAACTTTGCATTATGTTGCTCTATAAAGGCTTAACCTTTGGTGCTTGCTTAGAAGAGAGACTGCATAACGAATTGTATATCTCATAGTGGAAGCATTCTAATGTGTATCTGTTTTTCAATTTGATGTCTTTGCAGTATATGTATAGTGGATGGAAGACTCTGTTTCATTTGTCAAGTGGTCACCGGTTTCTTTTGGAAAGATCTTTGCCCAAACAAGGAGCTGACTTTATGAGAATGGTGAGCTTTTGGCTCTATCTATGTTCATCAAACTAGTTTTGACATCGTGCGCCTGTGTGCAGGTCCCGTTTGTTATTGTGGATAAGAACCAATGGTCGCAGTCTAGTTTCCTCGTTGTTAACATGGATGGTGCAAGGCAGCCTCTCCCTCTTACCACTGTGTATAATCGTCTGCAGCCTATTAATTCATCTCCCTATTCCTTTCTTCAAGCCTTATTCTTCCCTGAGTATCCTGTGAGTAATCTATATTCGAAAACATTTCCGCTTCTTGAAGATTTCCTCCCCTAAATTTGTGATCTTCTTTCTTCCAAGGTTGGTATGCTTGATGTAGAGAAGATCTTACCACCTGGGAGAGACTTAACAGCTCTTGGTATCTGTAGTTTTAACAATGGAGTTCCTGAAATCAAGTCTTGCCAAGATCTTCCCTATTTCTTGTGAGATCACTACTTCTTCTTTCTCAGTCTGTTAAGCTCTCTTGCTGTTCATCTATTAATCTTTTTGAATGATCTTTGCAGATCAGATATGACTAAGGACAAGATGATAATGGACCTTACGGAGACTACCAGTGTATTATTCTGGGGCGGTGTTATCTTGGGATGTTTGTCTGTTGGCATACTTGGCTTTGCTGCTGTCAGGTACTTGGCTAATGAGACACAGATAGTTTTTGGGTTTAGACAGTGTTTTGATTCGAAATCTGTTTACTGTCTTTTACCTTCAGGGCCTGGAATAGATGGAAACTAAGGAGAGAACTGCTACAGAGACGACCAGATCAACACATGGTCGATGATGAGACAGAAGAAGATGCTGATGAGATTCCAGATGGAGAATTGTGTGTGATCTGTGTGACAAGAAGGAGAATCCCTGCCTTCATTCCCTGTGGACATGTTGTATGTTGCAGATACTGCGCCTTAACAGTGGAACGAGGGCTGAACCCTAAGTGTCCTGTTTGTCTCCAGGCCATTAGAGGATCTATGCGCATATACTACTCTTGATGAATGCTAATCTTTACCTCATTTGTGTATATGTAAATCTCAGAGAATCAGAAAATGTTGAAAATAACAAAATAGTTTGACAAAGTTCTTCAATTTAGAGTGAGATTGCAGATGATGTAAACAGAGTTTTGCAATAACAATTTTATAGCCAAGGATGACTTCCCTTCTTCTCAGATGTCTCAAGTCCCTGACATGAGAGCTGATACATGGTGTGTTGATGGGTACCCTGAGAATCTGAACGGTGTGTTTGATGAATCTTGAAGCTTCTTTGTATTGAGGAAACGCCCACCGGAGCCTCTAGCTCTCTTCAAAGCATGAAGATGGCGAGACTCATGAAGGTAAGGCTGCAAAAAAATAACAAACTCTGTAACTCATTAAAGATCTTTGGTGTTTTAAGCAAGAGGGAAAGTGTAAAGGTTCATACTTTACGGCTCTTGATGAGTTTATTCCGAGCTTCAAGCTTAGCACGATGCTTCCTACGACGTAGAATGGCGTGGTACTGTTTAGCATTGACGAATATTGGTTCGTTCTCTTGAATGTTATGAGGCAATGGCACCCTTGAAGAAACCAAACCCATCATTTCTAAACGCGACAGCGCCTGCAAGCAAAAAACTTTCCCAATATAAACCAACCAACGCCACTACTTTGTCCAAGGACAAAGCTTTACAGTATCTTACCTTTGGTTGAGATGCATATTCAGGAGCCAAGAAACTACTGAAATGTGGTGTTTCAGGACATTGAGGAGGCCAAGATGCTAGACCAGAAGCAGGAGGAAACACAGAATCTTGTGAGACCATCGACGAGGTGGTTGTATAACTTTCAATACCCTTTCCCTGGTTCTCCATGTAACCTGCATCAACCAAAAATATTCAGCGGTTTTTGTTCGGTAATAAGACTCAAATGTTCAAAACAGTTTACATTCTACAAAGCTAGCAACTTCACAGCCACCGCCTGATTCTCCAGTAGATTGCGTTGAGGAAGAATCTTGATCTTGCAGCTGCAAACCTGATTGTGTAGACATCATCATCATGTCCTTTGTCAAGCTGAAAGATTGAGATCCTTGAATGTTTGGGTTTGTTGGCATTGAATCTTTCCTTTGGAACACTTGCATTGTCTTCTTGATAAGCTAGTGTGTCCAAACCAAGCAAAAGTCTAGTCAAGTGTCACTTTTGTCATGATCCAAATGACTTAACAAATCTATACTAAAGTCCAGATTCCAACTGCTCAATGACATGAAAGATTCAAACTTTTTGAAAACCCAATTTTGGTTAAACAGAATGATTCACTAAAACTTGCATAGAAAGCATAACATGCAAACCCCAAATCTCTGAGGGTGAATATAAAAGAAGAGCTTTTTAAAGAGAGTGGACAGAGAAACTATATTGAAAGATTTTTAACTCAATCAAATCTCTGAGTATAAAATATCTTTGAACTTACTGATCCAATCAAACAGAGACAAAAATGGGCATGGATATAGCAAAGAGAGAGAGAGACCTTTGGTGTTTGGATTTGGTAAAAGATGGAGAGATAGAGAAGTTAAGTAACAAGTTTCAGATGATGATGATGATGCATGTCTCCTTCCTCAAAACATGGCTGTTTCTTCTCTATCTATCTTCCTCTGTCTCTGCAGTCTGCACATATGTGTTTTATTGGCTATGGATTAAAAGTTAAAAGACTAAACCTGACTCTTTTCACCTTTTTATGTGTCTATTCTTTTTTCCTTTTTAATCTCCCCCACAAATATCATTTTATAGACAAAAGCTTAGATATATATTTAATTTGTTGTTTCCAATTCAGAATTTTTGTAAAATTAACAACTTCATCTGTGGTAAACTTTGCTTATCTAATGTTCAGAAAAATTAAATTTGCTTCTCTTTTTATTTATTTATTTTGTCTATAATTTAAATTTTAGTGTATTTTAAATTTAAACACATCATACATCACTATTTCATTTAATTAATTTGTGACGCTTTTAATTTTAAAACTATATAGGATTATATTAATAATAGTAATAAAATATAACAGATATGGATATAATTATTTTTATGACTAGGAGATTTTATATAATTTTACGATGCATATATTTAGACAAAAAAAAGATAAAAATAAGAGGTGATAATATAGCTAATATAATGTTAAATGAAAAAAAAAATTGAAAAGCATATATGAAACCCTTTTTCATTATTCACCATAATTTTATTCTTTATTATATCTTAGCTAATGTTTTTTACCAGCGGTTAGAATATATGTTGGTTAAACATATTTGAAATTCAAGACTATAATGCCTAAATTATAGTCACCTTTGTTTATTTATTTATTTAATTATTTATTTATTTATTTATTTATTTTATATAAAAGTTCAATTTTAATGAAAACAAATTAAGCATGTCAGACAACATTTTTTACAATGTATTAAGTTGCAACGCGTATACAATTTTAGTTAGAGAAATATATATATATATAAAGATATATGTAACAGAAAAAGATCTAGTAAATGTAGATATAGGTTTAGTTATACAATGTGTATAATTATATATGACAAAAAATTATATAAAAATTTATAGGTGATTATACAATGAAGATAATGTTAAGAAAAAATGATTTTCCGTTTTGGGAAAAGGGTTCTAAGGTCCACAAAAGGAAAATATGAGTTTTTATTCGAAGTCTCTCTGATGTGTACGTTAAGAATGCTCAATTGAGAGTTAAAATTCAAGAAGCAAATAGGATTGAGTGGGACAGACGAACCTGTATTCCTATATATTGTTGAATGTTTAGTTACGATAAATCAGTTGGATAACACAGCAAAAGGAATGTAATATTGTTGAATGTTTAGTTACGGTAAATCAGTGGGTAACACAGCAAAAGGAATGTAGTTGAGACTCTTCTTTTACCTTATCTAAGTGAATAGATGATTTACATTTCTTCCTCTCTAAATGTCATTTTATTTTGATGGCCTCTCTTCGGCCAACCTCTATTGGATTCTCTATTTTAAAAGAGATTCTTCATGCTTGGGCTTTCCGAATTTTGGGATAGTGGTATTCACGGGCGGATGTAGGAAGGTATTTAGTTGGAGGCACATACATTATTGTTACGCGGAAACTTGATCGTACGAACTCTCTCTCCCTCTATCTCTCTCGTTTGTATTTCGCAAGAAAGAAAACAACAATGACATGAGAGTTTTGTTTACCCAGTGCGATGTGCAGAGACTAGAATCGATCCAGCAAATCCACTAGATCACAACTTGAGCTCTCGATACAAGATGCTTTCTCCGAGAAGACGACTCGCACACACTTCACCGCATACCTATTACAATCTAACAACTCTGCTTTATCCTTTTATATCTCAAGGATGGACAAACCGGATTAAACCAAGACTCTAACTAACTCAATTACTCCAAACCGGATAACATAACCGAATTAGCTCGAACCTTCAGTATTCTGCAGTGTTTACAAGATGCATTGTTCAGTATAAAGATATCAATACTCAACAATCTCCACCTTAGCTGAAATACTGCAACTCTTGAAACTTCAAACTCCACCTTCACTGCAAGTCATGATCTCTTCCCATGGATTCACCTTCTAGATTTACACCTCTAGCTAGTGCCATATGATGTTTTGTCCGAGGAAGATTTTCACATGCTTCATGAAGTACAAAATCACACTTGGAGTCTATGCAATTGTAAACATCATCACCATAAACTGGAAGTACACATGCTAGACATCGTTTATTTTCATCGTACAATATGCCAGTGGTCCACTTTTCAAACCTCATGTGATGCGAATGGCTGAAATGTTGTAAACTGGTAGATTCGGGTTTATTATGGGCTTCCAACTCAAAACCAATTGGTAATTAGTGGATTGACCCTAACCCTTTATATATTACTTAATATCCCATTGATTGTCCAATGTGGGATACATTTCACTTAATACCCCTCATCGAGATGATGGCTCTTATCGGCCAGAAATCTCGGAACACAGTTATACTCGGTCGAGCGAGTCAATTACGACCTATATACCCGGTCGGGTAGGGTTAATATTAATTAAGGGTTTAACTTATTAGGATCTGGGCTCTGATACCATGTTAGATTCGGGTTAATTATGGGCTTCCAACTTAAAACCAATTGGTGATTAGTGGATTGGCTCTAACCCTTTATATATTACTTAATGTCCCTTAGAATTCCCGATGTGGGATATTGATGTCTTGAGATTTTACATGATTTACTTGCCATTTTCATACTCATTTGAATCACTTAGAATGCATTTAGAGTCAAATTTGGTGCATAGCATATGCATGTGTGGTATTGTAGGTTTAGTGAGGCTAAGTTGGAGATATGAAGGTTTGGGCAAGAAAAATGGACTTGATGGAATTGAGTAGATGAGATGGAGTGAAGCTGATGCAGCGCGGGCATGAACTGCGGTCTCAAACCGTCCGCGGAATATGATCCGAGAGACCCAGCCCGTGGGGACAAACCGCGGCCTAGCTCCGCGGCCTTAAGCTGTCCGCGGTGATGGATGCGCCAAGCGACGCGGACGACGGACGCGGGTCAAGCCAAGCCGCGGAATTTGACCAGAGGCATCGTGTTCTGAAGCGTGTACCGCGGCCGTGTAACGCGTCTGGGAGCCGTCCGTGGTGAAGGACGAGACAAGCGACGCGGGCGTGTACCGCGGACTGAGGCCATCCGCGGCCGATACCGAAACTGACTTGTCCACTTGTTTTTCGGGTCAAACCCGGGCTTGTCGGGTTGACCCGGTTCGAGTTTTAAACATCTATAAGCACCTTCAAGACTTATTCTGAGGATATATCTTGTTTTTCCAGAAAAAGAACACAAAAACTCTACCAAGAGAAAAGCTTGAATCTTTAGTATCTTTTCTTCTTATTTTCTTGTATTTGTTTGATTGATCACCAATCATGATTAACACCAAATCATCTTTGATTCTTGGGTTTATCATGAAGAGTAGTGAGTAGTTACCCTTGGATTCATGGGTTAAGGAAGATTAGGGTGATTAAGTGTAGATCTAGGGTGTTTTGTTGTAGATCCTTCTTATTCCTTGCTAGTAGAGTGATCTAAATGCTATTTTAGAGTAGGCCTCTCTAAAGTTGAGCTCTAGACATTTCATACCTGAAAAGTGTTGATGAAATGTCTGATCCAACTCTCCTAAGCTTTTAACACTCTTTACCAAAGAGATTTGTTGTTAAAGGTGTTAAAATGGCTATTAGACTTGATTTTAATGATTGCTTAGATGATATTCAACCAAAGAGATTTGATGCTTGAGTTATCTTGGTGAATGAACATCCATCTAGAGATAGAGTTTGTTTAGGAGTGTGTCTAAGCCTAAGGTTGATAGATTGATTGAAAGGTACCACCTTTAGATTGAAACTTGATCACCCAAGGTCAATTCCCTTAGCCCATGGGTTCTCCCATCTCATAAAACAAAAGAAAGTTTGTTATTATTTGCTTTTTAGTAGTATTTTAGACCAAAAACATCTTATCACTTGATTGCACTTAGATTAAGTATGAACTTGTATTCTCTTTGATTCAAAATGCTTAGAAATGGATTGACATCTTAAGTACTACTTTGATTTGAAACATTGGACCCGAGAAAAGTCCATTTCAAATTTGGCGCCGTTGCCAATTCTAAGTTATTTTGACATTGAGATTTGGTCCTTACTTGAGACTAAGTCTTACTTTTATTATATCTAGTTACTGATACTCTATCCTAGCCATTTTGTATCTCAGGTGCATGAACTTGAGGAGCAGAGGCCCAACAAACCTAGTTCCACCAGTTGAAGACATTAAAGCACTTGAAAGGCAGATCGCAAGGAGAAGAAGAGAAGAAGAGCAACAGGCTCACCTAGACAGATTGGGATTTATGATGGAACAACATCAGAATCAGCCTCAAGAAGGAGAGGCCATTGGCCAAGGAGCTGCAAACCTTCGGCCACAACACCCACAACGACAAACTAGAGCCATTGGCACCTATGATCAGCCTAATATCCATGGGAACAGGATGGGCATTAGAGCACCAGCTGTGGAGAACAACAACTTTGAGATCAAATCTGGTTTGATCAACATGATAGAGAACAACAAGTTTCATGGTCTTGCTTTGGAAGATCCACTTGATCATGTGGACAGATTTGACAAGTATTGTGGTTTGTCCAAAACCAATGGTGTTTCTGAAGATGCTTTCAAGCTACGATTGTTTCCATTCTCATTGGGAGACAAAACTCACACATGGGAGAAGAACATCTCAAGTGACTCTATCACCACTTGGGATGAATGTAAGAAAGCTTTCCTCACCAAGTTCTTCTCTACTTCAAGGACTGCCAAGCTAAGGAATGAAATATATGGATTTCAACAAAAGAATCTTGAAAGCTTTGGGGAAGCATATGAGAGGTTCAGAAGCTACTTAAACAGATGTCCACACCATGGCTTCACCAAAGAGAGCCTGCTTAGTACTTTCTACAGAGGTGTCCTACCAAAGTATAGAAGCCGGCTTGATACCGCCAGCAATGGATTCTTCCTAGGATGAAATGAAACAGAGGCCGAGGAACTTGTAGAGAACATGGTTCAGAGTGATTCAGTCTACAATGATGAGCATGATAGGAGCAACAGAGGCAGTGGGGGTGATGACTCCAACACAAAGAGAGAGTTGAAGGCTTTACAAGACAAGATGGATCTACTTCTTATGGACAGAGCCAAACAAGAGAAAGTGAACTATGTTGGTGACCAGAAACAAGAAGAGGTAGCTGTTCTTAATGAAGTTGATGGTCTAGAAGGTCAAGAAGAGTTGTGCTTTGTAAATGCTAATGGAACATGGTACAAAAAGGAACCTAACTTTCAGTACAACAACTATCAACAAAAGCCCTTCTACAACAACAACCAACAAGGTGGTTACCAAGCTAGACAAAACTACTCTCAAGGTTTCGCCCCTAAAGGAAATCAGTCTACACAAGGACAAGCCGGATCCTCTACATCTGCCCCACAAGAAAGTAGCACTGAACAAATGTTGAAACAGATATTGGAATCTCAAACTAGAAGTGAGAAGCACATTGGGTATGAGCTAAAAAACCTTCATAACAAAGTTGATGGAGGCTACAATGATCTCAACAACAAATTCTCAAATCTTGCTTCCAACTTCAAAGCTTTGGAGAACCAGTTTGCCTCTATGAGTAGTAACTCCAAACGCCCTATGGGATCACTTCCCGGAACTTCCGAGCAGAACCCCAAGGAGACAATGAAATCCATAACCCTAAGGAGTGGTAAACAATTGCCTCCTAGAACTCTCATTAGGGATAATGAGAACCAAGACGGGGAGGTGGTCATCAATGTGGATGATGATGTGGTTATTGTGGATGAGAAAACCAATGAAGAGATCTTAGAGAAGATAGTTGAAACTAAAGGGAAAGGAAAGATTGGAGAAGAAAAGAAAGTTGAGAACAAAAATGAAGTCGCAACTTCATCAAAAGAAGCTCCGTTCATTCCTCCGCCATATGAAGCAAAACTTCCCTTTCCTGGTAGATTCAAGAGGAAACTTTTGGAGAAATACAAGGCCTTGTTTGAAAAGCAAATGAGTGAAGTTCAGATTACCATGCCCATTATTGACGCCTTCATGCTAGTACCTCAATACAGCAAGTTCCTCAAGGATGTTGTCACCAAGAAGAAGAAAGAGATGGAAGGTATGGTAGTTCTCACCCATGAATGCAGTGCCATTATACAACGGTTAACCATCCCCAAGAAGCTTGAAGTTCCAGGAAGTTTCACACTACCTTGTGCCATTGGGCAATTGACTTTTCAGAAGTGTCTATGTGATTTGGGAGCAAGTGTGAGCCTTATGCCTCTCTCCATTGCTAAAAGGCTTGGGTTTACACAATACAAGAAGTGTAGACTCTCTCTTGTGCTAGCCGACCGCTCAGTGAAGATTCCCATTGGTATCCTAGAAGATCTCTCTGTTATGGTTGGGAATTGTGGGATTCCTACAGACTTTGTTGTCTTGGAAATGGATGAAGAACCAACAGATCCTTTGATATTGAGGAGATCTTTTTTGGCTACCGCAGGAGCTGTTGTGAACGTTAAGGAAGGGAAGATTGATCTTCATCTTGGAAAAGGGGACATCATGCATTTTGATATCAAGGAGGTGATGAAAAAGCCCACTACCCAAAACTAAGCATTCTACATTGAAGAGATGGAAGCTCTAGCTGAAGAGTATTTGGAGGAATTAGCTATTGAAGACCCTCTTCAACATGCCCTAACAGTTGATAGAGAAACTCAATTGATCGAAGATGAGGAGAGTGCAAGGTATGTGAAGATGCTAGACTGCCACAAGGAGAAAAGTGGAGAAGACAACTTCATAGAGCTTCCACAAGAAATTCATCATGCTGCCTCAGTTGATCAACAAGAGGACCTCCAAGAAGATGATTGGACCGAGCTGAAGGCCCCAAAAGTGGAGATTAAACCTCTTCCCCTTGGTCTAAGGTATGCATTTCTTGGACCTAATGAGACATATCCTGTCATTGTGAGTAGTGAACTGAGTGAAAACGAATTGTCTAAACTTTTGAATGAACTTAAAAAGTATAGAAAGGCAATAGGTTACTCGCTAGATGACATTAAAGGGATATCACCTTCTTTGTGCATGCATAGGATACATCTAGAGGATGAATCTATGACTTCTATTGAACATCAAAGAAGGTTGAACCCCAACTTGAAAGATGTTGTTAAGAAAGAGATTTTAAAACTCCTAGACGCAGGTGTAATCTATCCTATTTCAGATAGTAAATGGGTGTCTCCTGTGCATGTTGTCCCAAAAAAGGGTGGAATAACTGTGGTTAAAAATGATGTGAATGAACTAATTCCAACAAGGACAATAACAGGACATAGGATGTGCATAGATTACAAAAAACTCAACTCAACATCTAGAAAGGATCATTTTCCATTGCCATTCATCGATCAAATGCTAGAGAGACTTGCAAATCATCCATATTATTGTTTTCTTGATGGGTATTCGGGATTCTTCCAAATCCCCATACATCCAAATGATCAAGAGAAAACGACTTTCACATGCCCTTATGGTACCTTTGCTTATCGAAGGATGCCATTTGGGCTATGTAATGCTCCAGCCACCTTCCAAAGGTGCATGATGTCTATTTTCTCTGATCTTATAGAGGATGTCGTGGAGGTGTTCATGGATGACTTCTCTGTCTACGGATCTTCGTTTTCTGCTTGTTTGTCGAATCTGTGCAGGGTCCTAAAGAGATGTGAGGACACCAACCTTGTGCTGAACTGGGAGAAGTATCACTTCATGGTTAAAGAAGGGATTTTGCTAGGACACAAGATTTCAGAGAGGGGGATTGAGGTAGAAAAGGCCAAGATCGAAGTAATGGTTGCATTAGCTCCACCAAAGACGGTTAAAGACATTAGAAGCTTCCTTGGTTATGCTGGATTCTATAGAAGATTCATCCAAGACTTCTCAATGATAGCAAGGCCAATGACTAAGCTTTTATGCAAAGAAGCTGCATTCAACTTTGATCGGGAGTGTCTAGAAGCATTCAAGAAGTTGAAGGGTAAACTGATTAGTGCCCCCGTTGTGCAACCACCGGATTGGGATCTCCCCTTTGAGATCATGTGCGATGCTAGTGATTATGCTGTGGGAGCTGTCCTTGGTCAGAAGAAAAACAAGAAGACTCATGTGATCTACTATGCAAGTAGAACCCTTGATGAAGCCCAAATGAAGTATGCTACAACTGAGAAAGAGTTGCTAGCCATTGTCTATGCCTTTGAGAAGTTTAGAAGCTACTTGGTTGGGTCAAAGGTCATCGTATACACTGATCATGCTGCGTTGAGACACCTTTTGGCCAAGAAGGATGCTAAGCCAAGACTGTTAAGGTGGATCCTGCTGCTACAAGAGTTTGATCTTGAGATAAAAGACCGGCCAGGGGTTAAAAATGGTGTAGCTGACCACTTGTCTAGACTAAAGATTGAGTGTGGGATCCCCATTGATGAAGGGCTTCCAGAAGAACAGATCATGGCAATT
The DNA here is from genome assembly GCF_020379485.1 of Brassica napus. Lineage (NCBI taxonomy): Eukaryota > Viridiplantae > Streptophyta > Magnoliopsida > Brassicales > Brassicaceae > Brassica > Brassica napus. The sequence goes on from NC_063446.1 coordinate 73,002,751, forward strand.
AGAGCAGTGGTAGCAGCTTGTGAATCCAGAAAGAAGCTTGAAGAGGTGAAGGCAACTGAAGCGAAAGGTCCTTGGTATGCCGATTTGGTGAACTACTTAGCCTGTGGAAGAGAGCCATTGGGTCTTGAGGGATATGCCAAGAAGAAGTTCTACAAAGATGTGAAGAGATACTATTGGGATGAGCCTTACCTCTACATACTTTGTAGGGATCAACTATATAGAAGAGTAGTAGCTGGAGAAGAAATCGATGGGATCCTTACGCACTGTCATGGGTCATCCTATGGAGGTCATTTCGCCACTTTCAAAACTGTTGCAAAAGTGCTACAAGCTGGGTTTTGGTGGCCTCATATGTTCAAGTACACTCAAGACTTTGTATCGAAGTGTGATTCATGCCAAAGGAGAGGAAACATCACCAAAAGGAATGAGATGCCTCAAAACCCAATTCTAGAAGTGGAGGTGTTTGATGTGTGGGGCATCGACTTCATGGGACCATTCCCATCATCTTTTGGCAACAAATACATCCTTGTAGCCGTTGACTATGTCTCCAAATGGGTGGAAGCTGTAGCAAGTCCCACCAATGATTCTAGAGTGGTGATCAAGATGTTCAAAAGCACCATCTTTCCAAGGTTTGGAGTTCCGAGAGTTGTGATCAGTGATGGAGGGTCTCATTTCATCAACAAGCTGTTTAAGGGTCTTCTCAAGAAGAATGGTGTGAAGCATAAAGTTGCAACCCCTTACCATCCTCAAACAAGTGGTCAAGTTGAGATCTCCAACAGAGAGATCAAGTCTATTTTGGAGAAAACTGTGGGAACTACAAGAAAAGATTGGTCTATCAAGCTAGATAATGCACTTTGGGCTTATAGGACTGCTTACAAGACCTCTTTGGGAACCACACCTTTCAACCTTGTGTATGGAAAGGCTTGTCATCTACCCATTGAGCTTGAGTACAAGGCATTGTGGGCTGTTAAGTTACTGAATTTTGACATCAAGAGTGCCAAGGAGAAGAGACTTCTCCAACTAAATGAGCTTGATGAGATTAGACTGGATGCTTTTGAAAACTCGAGGATTTACAAGGAGAAAACCAAAGCTTTTCATGACAAGAAGATCTTGAAGAGAGAATTCAATGCTGGAGATCAAGTACTCCTCTACAACTCTAGACTGAAGTTGTTTCCCGGGAAGCTCAAGTCAAGATGGTCCGGCCCTTTCAAGATCAAGGAAGTTAAACCATATGGAGCAATTGTATTATGGGACAGGAATGGTGGAGACTTCACAGTCAATGGACAAAGAGTTAAGCTCTACATGGGAGACACAACAGAGGAGGAACGAATCTCGGTTCCACTCTCCGACCCCATTCCCGCCTAACCAAAAAGAAAGGAAGTCAAGCTAGAGACTTAAAAACAAGCTCACTTGGGAGGAAGTCCCATGTCTATCCTTGTACATAATATTTATATTTATATTTTTCTTGTTATTGCTATGTTTCTTTGCTTTGTTTCTGGTTTCAGGTTCGAGTTTCGGGATTTCCCGACATGATTAGCGGTAACTCGGAAATCTCGGGGTTAGGGTGGCCGACCGCGGACGTCGACCGCGACCCACGCCCGTCCACGGAAATTAATCTGAGAGGGGCAGTTTGGGACCAAATACCGCGCCCTAGCTCCGCGGCCTGAAGCTGTCCGCGTCCCAAATGACCCAAGAACCCGCGGCCAGTCCCTCGGCCTTACCCTGTCCGCGAAAGACGGTCCGAGAGCGGCCTGTTCTCGCGCCCAAACCCGCGGCCAGTCCCGCGGCCTTCAGCCAGTCCGCGAAAGATGGTCCGAGAGCGGCCTGTTCTCGCGCCCAAACCCGCGGCCTGTTCTCGCGCCCAAACCCGCGGCCAGTCCCGCGGCCTTCAGCCAGTCCGCGAAAGATGGTCCGAGAGCGGCCTGTTCTCGCGCCCACATCCGCGGCCAGTCCCGCGGTTTCAGCCAGTCCGCGTCCTCGCCCAGGCAATGACAAAAACAACAGGTGCTTTACCAAAGAAGTTTGGTCCACCAAAGAAAGGTTCACTAGATGTGGGAGATGCAAGCACTTCGAATAACAAGAATGGGCAAGCTCAAGCAAAGAAAAAAGGTTGATAAGGGAAAGGATGTGGTTATTGCGGCTGAGGAATCTGATCATAGCTCGAGTGGAAGAGAGGGGCGGGTTCAAGCCAAGAAGAGGAAGAGAGTAGCTACGAAGCCAGCCGTCAAAGTACCATCCGCTACCACAATCAACAATAAAATTAGAGCCATGGAGATTCAGCCCTCTCTATTTGTTGATGAGGAAATACTTGAGAAGTTGGGGATCCTCTCCGATGTGCAGCTTCTTCTTGGGAACATGGGACTTTGGAAAATGATGTCTACATGCCAAAGAGGATACCCGGTACCAGCCAGTCAATTCCTATCAACCCCTGAAGCCACATTCCACATCTCTCACGATCCTCATGAAACGGAAGGTCATGGCTTTATCACTTTCAAGGTGGATAGAAAGTCTTACAAAATGGGTTTCAAAGAAATTGCAAGCGTAATGGGGCTTCGGGACAGAAAGAGGCATAAGTTCAAGAAGTTTGAGGATGAACTCAATAAGTTTTGGAAGGAGATTGGAGCCGGTGAGTACGACATTAGCGCTATCAAATCCGCTGACATCCTCCACCCGGCTCTTCGCTATGTTCATAAGATCTTGGCAAGCACCCTATATGCAAGAAAAGAAGTGGGGAGAATTGTGCAAGACGAACTACACTTCCTAATATTCGGGATTAGCTCGGTTACCAAAGATTATAGACAAGGGTGCTATGAGCATCAACCGGGGACAGTTGGGATCTTTATCGAACGTCTCATCTATTACAAGAAGTGGGCATGGACGAACCATGACAAGAAACCGAAGTTGTTCATCTTGGGATTCATCACACCCTTGCTTGAAGCGATGAATATTTCACTAGTCGGGGACGAAATTGAATTCACTGTGATGGATGAGGTACATTTAGACCGGACTGGTTTCTTGGATGGGATCCTTGATGGGAAGTACATCTATCGCTACAAAAAAGGGTCGAGGAAAGAATCTTGCAGTGTGCTTCTCCCATGCCTTCCTTCAACCACATTGCGATACAGGGAAAACCTCACATTCAACCCTCCTTCTTCAGCACTTTTTCATCCAGCCACACAAGAAATACCCTTGAAGATTTCAAGAAAGAAGAAGCAGCCAGATGATGATTCTACTCAGTCCGAAGATGTTGAGCAGCCTCCTCCGAGCACGGTTTATGGGAGCTCTCGTTACTACTTTGAGCCGCTAACAACTGCTCTCCCCGACGGTCCACTTCGAGATGCCCACAACCAGATCCGAGCACTCCAGCGAGGTCAAAAGTATCAAGATAGGATCATCTCAAGGCTAGTAATATCAGTAAACTACTTAGCGGGAAAGCTGAAGAAGTTGACCATGAGGACAAGGAGATCCCATGCTTCCACAACAGAAGCAAGTGAGGAGGAGATCCGGGATGACGTGCAAATAGAAGCGACTGAGCCGGTACAAGATCACCGACATTCTTATCATGGAGATGCCACTCAGTCCTACTATGAAGCGCCTCGCTCATCAGTCCGCGAACCACGTGCGCGCAGACACCGACGCCAAAGGCATCCAATCCCTTCACTACCTTCTCCGGACACTGACAACGAGTCACCCTTTGTCCCTACCTCGGACACAGATGAGCAGCTCGGCCACACCGAGCCATGAGGTACCACACCTCTTCCCTATCATTGTATATACCATTTTTCATTTCATATTATCCTTATTTTCGGTATCTTTCTTGATCTTAATTACACAGAGACTGTGTGATTTAAGTTTGGGGGAGGTACCAAGTGTCTAATGTTTGTTTGATTGAGCTTTGAGTCATGCATTGTTAATAAATATTGCATTGCATTGTTAATAAATATTGCATTAAAAAAAAAAAAATTCAAAATTTGAAAATCACAAAAACAAGCATCATTTGCATTACTAGGATCGAGTCTAGAGCATTTAGGATTGCATCATGCATAGGGGATAAGGATTAAACCTACCTTGCAAAGAACTCATGTTTAGAACTCAATTTGATATCCTTTGTAATCATGGCAAGTAGCTTGAGCATCCTTTGAAAAACTTGTAAACTTCGAGCCTTGTAAACTCCTCTTGAAGCTCATTGATTGTTGAAATCTACTCATCTTTGAAGCCAACTCCAATCTTAATTGAACTAAATGAACTTAATGCTCCTTGCTTATGGTCTCTTGAGTGCTAAGTCATGGCTTCATACGCACTTGAGTTTGTCTCTCCATTTTTATCAATTCTATTCATCTTTTGACAACTCAAGTGGTAGTACACTCCTTAAACCCTTCCTTCCTTTCAAGCCATCATTAATTGTTGAGTGAGGTCTTTTTGGAAAGTTTTACATGTGCATAATGTTGAGAGTAATCGAAACGACAATTTTTAGTCTCCATTATTGCTAGCTATAAGACTCACATTGTCTAGCTTCTAGGATGAGATGATTTTGATTTGAGAGTTTGATCTTGGGAGTGTGAGCAAAAGTATGAAAAAGAGTGAAAAGAAAGAGTGCTAAAGCGTGTACAAAAATAGTCTAAAAGAAAATTAGTCACTAGGGACAAGTGAAGAGAGAATAAAGAAAAAAGTGAAAAATCCCTAGTTGACAAAGAAAAGAAACAAAGAGGTCAAGTAGAGAGAGTGTCTTTTAAGTGATCTTAGAGTTTTGGGTGACTGAAAAAAAAAAAAAAGAAAAAAAAAAAAGAGTTGGTCATTGGGAAATAAGAGTAGAACTTGTATAACATTTGGGAAAAGGATAGAACAATATAGATTGAGCATTGTATGCATAAATTGTTCATTTTCTTAGATATATTATGCATAATGTCAAGACTACTAAGTTTTTGAGAGTAAGTCACCTTAAAAATAAATCATTTAAGCCTCTTGATTCACTATGCATTCTAGCCATTTCATTCCAAACCAAATGATTTGGACCAATTGACCATTTGCAAGAATTCACCTATGATTTTGCTAAATGAATGTGAGAGTTGGTTGATTTGTTTGTTTGTGGATCCATGATGATGAGTGTAGAGATCAAAGGAGTTAAGATAGGCCTAGAGAAGTTAGAGTTGGAAAAAGTCTTTGCTCTTGCTATTTGATATTATTACACTAGGATATCAAGTTGATGGTTAAGAAGAGTTCTTTTGATGATGAGCCCCCGCCTTCAAACTTCTTCTCCTTCTTTGCTTTGAAAGTTTACTTGTGGACAAGCAAAAGTCTAGTTTGTGGGAGTTGATGTCTTGAGATTTTACATGATTTACTTGCCATTTTCATACTCATTTGAATCACTTAGAATGCATTTAGAGTCAAATTTGGTGCATAGCATATGCATGTGTGGTATTGTAGGTTTAGTGAGGCTAAGTTGGAGAGTATGAAGGTTTGGACAAGAAAAATGGACTTGATGGAATTGAGTAGATGAGATGGAGTGAAGCTGATGCGGCGCGGGCATGAACTGCGGTCTCAAACCGTCCGCGGAATATGATCCGAGAGACCCAGCCCGTGGGGACAAACCGCGGCCTAGCTCCGCGGCCTTAAGCTGTCCGCGGTGATGGATGCGCCAAGCGACGCGGACGACGGACGCGGGTCAAGCCAAGCCGCGGAATTTGACCAGAGGCATCGTGTTCTGAAGCGTGTACCGCGGCCGTGTAACACGGCTGGGAGCCGTCCGCGGTGAAGGAAGAGACAAGCGATGCGGGCGTGTACCGCGGACTGAGGCCATCCGCGGCCGATACCGAAACTGACTTGTCCACTTGTTTTTTGGGTCAAACCCGGGCTTGTCGGGTTGACCCGGTTCGAGTTTTAAACATCTATAAGCACCTTCAAGACCTATTCTGAGGATATATCTTGTTTTTCCAGAAAAAGAACACAAAAACTCTACCAAGAGAAAAGCTTGAATCTTTAGTATCTTTTCTTCTTATTTTCTTGTATTTGTTTGATTGATCACCAATCATGATTAACACCAAATCATCTTTGATTCTTGGGTTTATCATGAAGAGTAGTGAGTAGTTACCCTTGGATTCATGGGTTAAGGAAGATTAGGGTGATTAAGTGTAGATCTAGGGTGATTAAGTGTAGATCTAGGGTGTTTTGTTGTAGATCCTTCTTATTCCTTGCTAGTAGAGTGATCTAAATGCTATTTTAGAGTAGGCCTCTCTAAAGTTGAGCTCTAGACATTTCATACCTGAAAAGTGTTGATGAAATGTCTGATCCAACTCTCCTAAGCTTTTAACACTCTTTACCAAAGAGATTTGTTGTTAAAGGTGTTAAAATGGCTATTAGACTTGATTTTAATGATTGCTTAGATGATATTCAACCAAAGAGATTTGATGCTTGAGTTATCTTGGTGAATGAACATCCATCTAGAGATAGAGTTTGTTTAGGAGTGTGTCTAAGCCTAAGGTTGATAGATTGATTGAAAGGTACCACCTTTAGATTGAAACTTGATCACCCAAGGTCAATTCCCTTAGCCCATGGGTTCTCCCATCTCATAAAACAAAAGAAAGTTTGTTATTATTTGCATTTTAGTAGTATTTTAGACCAAAAACATCTTATCACTTGATTGCACTTAGATTAAGTATGAACTTGTATTCTCTTTGATTCAAAATGCTTAGAAATGGATTGACATCTTAAGTACTACTTTGATTTGAAACATTGGACCCGAGAAAAGTCCATTTCAGATATCCCTAATACCCCTCCTCGAGATGATGACTCTTATCGGCCAGAAATCTCGGAACTTTTTAAAACAGTTATACTCGGTCGAGCGAGTCAATTACGACCTTTATACCCGGTCGGATAGGGATATATTAATTAGGGGTATAACGTATTTAGGATCTGGGCTCTGGTACCATGTTAGATTCAGGTTTTATTATGGGCTTCCAACTTAAAACTAATTGGTAATTAGTGGATTGACCCAAATCTCTTATATATTACTCAAGTCCCTTTCATATTTCTAATGTGGGATCTTCTCTCCAATACCCTCCCTCGAGATAATGGTGCGTATAACCATTAATCTCGCAGAATCCATCATATTCCCTCCGAAATCATGCTTTATTTTCTAGCGATCTCGGCGGAACTGAGCCTTCTATGGGCCATCAGCTAATGGGATGATCGGACCACTGTCCGGGCCGGATCAATGGATCAGGGTATTTGATCCGCTCTGATACCATGATAAGTTTCCTGTTTTATTATCTAACAATTGGAAATAATTTAGTTCTTCATATTCTTCTTCTTCTGGTACTTCCTCGAGCTCTTTTCTATCCCACACATCTCTCCGAGTTGCACATTTGGAATGCACTACTAGAAGGAGAATATGTAAAAGAGAGACGGTGGTCATGACGTGATATTCTTATGACAAACGGTAAGTAGATACATTTTGCATGGACACCAAAACCCACACTGAACACATAGGTAGATGAGAAATTTGCCGTCAACTAATCCACAAACGTCACATGTCAAAACAGTCTTTATGGGAAAGTGGTTGAGAGTATGCTCATGCCGTTTTGCATAGTTCAGGAATGAGGGTCTTATTGCACAAACGAGATCCAAACTAAACTCACAAATAGTACAGCAGTAAAATAAATGACTACCTCCGAAACTTGATCCACAGTAAGAACAAGACAAATCGAGATAAGGAGGAATAGTTAAATAGCTATACGTGATAAGTTGGAGATGGTTTTTAGGGTGAAGGGGAGATTTGAATAGATGGGAAGACTCGACACATTCTTTGTGGTAGGATCAGTTACATTCATCGCAAAAGTAATAGGTTGTATGGAATTTCTTACATTGACAAGCACCACACCAAGAAAGCTCATCTTCTGATTCTTGGTTGTTGCACCAATACAAGGGATAAAGGTTGTGCTCACACCAAGAAGGCTGATCATAAGAACTGCCAATCATGTAAAATTTCGCTCTATTAATTATTGTAAAATCAAAAAGCCTACTAGATATGGATCGTATGTAAGGGCAAATGAGGCGAGAAAGCGGAGGATGTTCCATGGCTATACTATATAGAGAGTTTAGTTGTTTGTATTTTGTGAGTAAATGCGAGTTGTATAAAAGCGTTTAGTGATAGGATATCATATGTATCCTTTACATATCCCACTATATATTAATTGAGAAATCACTTAAGTAATTTATGCTGACGTGTCGCTCATAAGAGAGATTTTCAACTAATTGTTATAATTTGATTGGTTGATGGTTTTTATTTTTTATTTATTTAATTAAAGTTTTTAAATGGAAACTAACCCTAGAATTACCAAATCTAATATATGTTTCCAAACATACGATTAAAAATCTTAATTATAGATGGATTATATAATTTATTTATAGAAACAATTAAATATCATAGATTACATTATATAAATTGATAATATACAATTCAATACATATGATACTACAAAAAAAAAATTATAAAAAAGGTGCTTAATATATTTATATTAGTAGTAAATACAATAAATCATAGATTCCAGAAAACTAATTAAAGTAAACCTAATAATATTAATTAAACTCCCTCATGCACTCTATATAAATATATTCTAAAATATTTCAAATGAATGCAAAACAGTCAAATATATAATTTTAAAAAATTCTCATCATAAATTATCACTTTTAGAAATGATTAAAATATTTTATATTTTAAAACATAAAAATTATATGGTAAGTCATTTAAAATTATATTAATCAAGAAATGTTATTTAATTAATCTATTAATATAAATAGATGAATTAAATTATTATATGGTAAGTCACTTAAAATTATATTATATGGTAATTCATTTAAAATTATTATATAGTAAGTCATTTAAAATTAAATTAATCAAAGTATTTTTCACATGCTTTTCCTAGAGTTAATACTCTATTAAAATAATTCATATAGTTTTGATTATAATAAAATTAACATGCTTGTTTTTAATAGTAAAAAAAATAAAGGAGACATAAATAAAAACATGAGGGAAGAATAATAAAATATGTTTGTTGCATTCTTGGTTTTTTTATATTGTTATGTATTTAATTTTATTTGTCTGTCGAGATGCATGTATTTTTGTGTTACTATAAATGTGAACTAATTAGTTTTATGTGTTTTTAAAACATTGTGATAAATTGAGTAAGAGAGATCAATAAAAATGACATGTTCTACAACTGTTAAAGTCAAAGATAGAAAATATAATGCAAAATGCAAGTAGGATAAATTATTTAAAAATAATGAGATGTATATTTTCCGGTATAATAAACTTTTAAAATGTACAGTAAGAAATTTTTAACAAATTTTATACAAATAAAATTATTTTATTTTGATATAATATTGGATCTCACATTAATATTAAGTATATATGCCTAAAATAATAACATTTCGTTATTTAAAAAATATTTTTTTACCAGATGGGTATGTTTTAAAGGAATAAATGGTTTGTTTGACCCATTTAACTTTTATGTTAAAGACTAACATTTTCCTAATATATGTTTACATTAACCAAATTTATCCTTGGTTTTAAAGAGATAAATCATATTATATATTAATTGAGAAGTCACTTAAGTGATTATTTCTTATGTATTGTTAATATACTAAGTTTTAAAAAATAGTTATAATTTGATTGGTTGTTGACGTTTATTAGTTATTTATTTTAATCAGATCTAAAAATAAAATGTAACTATAGAACTAATTAATATATAAATTACCAAATAACACATGTAATACTACAAATATTGATTTATGGTAACAAATTGGAGAATTGGAGAAATAATATATATGTTTTATCAATTATTTATATATAATTAAATAAAATACTTTAATTTTTTCTTATTCAAGAAAATTTAATGGTTATATATTCTTATATAAAAGAATTAGATTTGTAGGTAAAAAATTATTAGAACTTTTTATGTTTTCTAAAGTCCACACAAAAATGTTTACAAAATATTTTCATGATAAAAGTATCCGATCATTGTATTTGTCTTACACAAAAAATTCTATTTTTTTTTTAAAGCTAGAGTATTCCCGGTTTTTTTACCTGTTAAAATAAAATATAAAGTAATTATATATCTAATTATCTGAATTAATTATAATATTGCTTTTCTATAAGAGAAATATTTGTAATGACTAAGGTTTACGTTATTGAACTATTTTAAATCCCACAAATCTTCTAAAAATATATACTGAAATTTTTGATTATTCAACTATTTGAAATTAAAAATTAAAATTTTAAAATTTTAATTATTATTCAAAAATTATAACAATGTAAACATAATATATATTTCTTCATATAATATAATTATCCGTAAAATTGCGGACAAACACCTAGTATAGAGATTAGAGACACATGCACGTCTCACGTCAAGTATTTTAGTCATTACATGTTTTAAACGTCTCAAATAAAGTACTAATTTTATGCTTTTACATTCTTCTCTTGATTCTTGCACTTGGCACTTTACCTTTTGTTACGGTTTAAGAAGTTAAATATATCTCTTGTCAGCGACTCAGCTAGTCTTAAATATGTCTATATTTAAATATATAAATTCTAATAAATTTTGAATTTTTGCTTGCTCTAGTTAAAATAATTTAAACTGGTAAAAATCAATTTATTATAAATATTATGAACCGATAAATTTAAATAAAATTTTAATCATTAATTAAGTATATGCTTAATTTAAAATTCAAAAGATTATATATATATATATATAAATTTTATTTTATTAGATTTTAAATAAAATATATATTTACTGTATTTATAAATTATTTTAATAACTATTTTCATTTATGAAAATAAATAGTAATATAAAATTTTATATAAATTATTTTAAATTTGTACAGTACTTTGAACCGTCTTTTATCCACTTTCACCATTCAACCCATATGTTTGGACCGCTAAATCCGCTTGATCCACTCTTGAACAGCTACATCCGCTAGAACCACTCTTGTTCCGCTCAATCTATTTGTTCCGCTAGATCCGCAACGCTTGATCCGCTTTTCTCATTCGAAGCCTAAAAGTGTTACTATTCAGCTATTTTCTTTCTGTTTTTATCTTAAATAAAATAATCAAATTTAATAGAAAAAAAAAGAAGGCGGGACAGATTAGTTCCTTGACCGCACCTAAAACTGAACAGAATCAAATATGGTGTGGTTTGATACACTATAGCAAACTAATATATCAAAAACTATTATTTTATTGCTACAGATTAATGAATAATGCAAAGAAAACAACTGCAACCACTCTATTTGATATTTTTGTTATTTCACCTTTTAGACAGTATGGAAATTTGATTCTTTTTTTTTTTGACAAGAAGACATTTATAGACTCATATTCTTATGTACTTTTATTTAATTATCCAAATTAAATCTACTAATATTTTATTTAGTTAGTATAAATTTAAATGATTTAAAATAATAAGTATACAAAATACTAAATATGTTTGGGTTTAACTAAGTGTAACTATAATTTTGTTTTTATAGTTTGTTGGTAATAAAGAAATATATGTGTGCATTTACAAAAATTACATATTTTATCAAATATAAAAAAAATTACACATGCAGATTTTACATAAAGTAATTAAATGTATATGTATCGTTTTATTTTATGCTAGAAGATACAAAATAACAAGATCCCAAAAAGTTGCTAAATAACAACCGCCACAACTTTGAATATTGTAAGATCCTTTAAATGAGAAAACAGGAATCAACCCAAACTCAAACTGAAAATTATTTTATTTTATTATAAATATCTTTAAAGTATCACCTATACAATTTTGAGAGTCCTTAAATAAAGTTTTCAGTTATAAAATTGTAATAATAGATAAAATAATTATTTAAATTACACTAGTATAATTTTATTAAACTATAAAAATATAATTTATTTAATTTTGTTTAAGGATAATGTACACAACTTTGGCAGTCTTTATATATTAAACTAAAAAACGTAAATATAATTTTTAGGGGTTAAGATATATAACTTTATGATAAATAAAATATTTATTTAAATATTTTTTATTATTAAATTTTTAATTTATAAAATATAAATAATATTATATGTATCCCACAGTAATTACTATAGATATTACCATTCACATACTGTTTTGACCGCTTTTTAGTTGAGCCGCAATTGTCCTGCAGTATGCATTTATCTCGCACAAACTGCACTTAAACCATACTGCAATACCGACATAATTTTTTAGATACATATTTTGCTAAAATAAAGGAAGAGACATGAAGATTCAACACACAAGGAGATACTGATTTTCATACTGATTTGGATGATGTGAAAACAGTTGAGATGACAGATGAATGACATATGACGCAATAATAGATAATATTGCAAATATGTTATGAGAAAATCAATAAAATAGACTTATTTTCTGATTGTAATTTATTTGTACTTTAAAATATGTAAAATATTAGTTTATATTTTTCAGCACTATTTAGTATATAAATACTATTCAAGCATTTGTCCCGCACTTTTTATTATTTTGGTCACCATTCACATATTTTTTAAACTGCTTCTTTTAGACGAACCGCACTTGTCCCGCAGTATGCGTTTTTCTGACACAAACCGCACTTAAACCGCACCGCATTAACCAATATGCTTATCCCGCACCGTCCAAACCGCTGTTACCATTGGAAGCCATAGATTGATGTTCGAAATCTTTTTGACCGTTTTAAGATTGAAATCAGTGTTTTCCCATACTTTTGAGAGGCTTAAAGCATCAAAGAAAATATGGCATGCAATACAAACAATATGTAGTTCAAAATTAATTATAGATGAAAATAAATAGGAAGTTTGCTAGAGAAAGATTCGAACTGTAACCAACAGGTCAAGCTTTAGAATATTTGATCTTAGAACCAAACTAACATTTTAGAAAATGTAGCCTTCTAATTACAATTATAAATTTGTGGCCTAAAGCAAATGCTTTATGTGCCTTACGGAACTGGACAGACTGAAATGGTACACATAATCCTCTTGGATGCAATTGGTATTATATCTCACAAGGTTTATTATTGTTTATCCCGAATTGGAAGTATTAAATAAAATAATTACGGTGAAATATTCCACGTATCTATTAAGTTTGACTTTGAGCATTCAAGATTTCAGGTTAGGTCCAAGTGAATTCTGATAGAATCCGGATATTTTGGATATAGGGATATTAGATGCATATATTTTATAGGAGAATTTGCCAAATATGATTTAAAACTTAATTTTAACCCAAAAAATATCTTAAACTTGAATCAAATGCAAAAGTAACTCAAAAGGCTAGTGAAATTACAATCAGCCCATTCTGAAATTACAACCAACCAATTCTGACAAAACAAAAACCATAATTCATTTTTACGAATATAACCCCGTAAAGTCTTGAGATTTTGTAAGTCCTCCGAGGTTTCCAGGAAGTCTTCTCGTATAGTAGATCTTAAAAATAATTTATAAATTTTGTAATAGATATTTTGATAGGGAAAACATGAAATTATGTAATTATAAACTGCAAGTGATATAAATTAAAATATAATAAAATTGAATTGTTTTCAAGATGAATGAAAGTAGTGAGTCATGATATTCTTTGGTTTAGGGTTTGACAACATATGTTGTAGTATTGTATATATTCTTAGGGTTAGATTTTGGAAGCTTAACATTTTTTTGAAAAATTAAAATTTGACATATATATGTTTAGTTTTGTGTAAATTAAACACTTTTTAAGTTTAATGAAGTGTTTGTTTCTATTTAATTAGTTATTTGAGTTTAGGATTTATATTTAGGGATTAGTATTTTATCAGTTAGAAGACATCCCTGAAAGTCTTTTAACTCTCGCTAAAAATATTTTAGTTTCTAGAAGACTTAGGAAGTCTTCTATTAAAAGACTTACTTGAAAGTCTTCTGAATCGAAAAAAATTAATTTTATTGGAATTTTTGTCTCCCTGTATAAAATTTTTTTTACACATTCTCTCTCTTCCTCTCAAATGGCTGTAACAAAAATGTAATGTTTCTCATTCTAAAACTCTCCAACCTCTCTCTAATCTCTTTGAATTTAAAAACACCAAACTTTATATCAATTTATAGTTATTTCATGTTTTCTCACTGATTTATTTTGTTTTTGCAGGTTTTTCATTACATGGTTCTCGTATTCCATTCATTTAAAGGTAGATCTATAAATCATATTTTCTTATTTGGTAACCTACTGTTGCTTAGAGCTCTTACCTTTTGAAAACTATTTTGGTTGTATTAAGCTCGTACCAAAAGAGTACCAAAAGACTTTATATTTAGGGTACTCTCAGAAGTCTTATGGCGGAGTCTTCTCCCATGTCTCTTCTTTTATTTCAGATCTGAGTGTTTTGTTAAGTTTATATGTATGATTTTTCTTCATTTGGTAACTTCTGGTTGCTTAAAGCTCTTATCTTTTTTCACAATTTGTCATTTTTGGTAAACGCCAAATTTTATATCAATTTATCATTTTTTGTCTCATGTCATTCTCACTAATTTATCTTGTTTTGTAGGGTTTTCATTATATGGTTCTCATCTTCCACTCCTTTAAAGGTAGATTTCTAAATCATATTTTCTTATTTGGTAACCTCTTGTTGCTTAAAGCTCTTACCTTTTGAAAATTCTTTTGGTTGTTTTAAGCTCTTACTTTATTTTTGAAGTTTTTCTATGTTTTGAAGTCATTTGAATGTTTTTGGATATGCATGTTTTTAAGATCTGAGAAAGACTTGGAAGACTTGCCTGGAAGTCTTCAAGTCTTCTCAGAAGTCTTCTAACATTTAATGCACTATACGACTTCCTTGAAGTCTTTTGGAAGTCTTCTGACAAAGTCTTCTCCCATGTCAAGTGGAGTCTAAGCTTGTCTTTGTGGAGCAATGAGCTATAATAGTTTTGTTTATGGCATGTTTTATAATTTATATGTGTACTCTTTTAGTTGTGAATTCTTTTGTAAATTTAAAAACATATTAATAAAAAAATTTGGTAAATATGTTCATGTCTACAATATTATCTTGCCAAAAGTATTTGACATTATTGAAGTTATTTATACAACTTCAATAGCAAAACACAATAATACAAAAAAAATAGTCAAATTTACTACAACTAATGGAGAAAACTTCCCAGGAAAACTTAGTCAAATTTACAAAAGATCAAACATTACATTAGTTCAAACCTATAACAATTTCACTAGAAGTCTTTTGGAAAGTCTTCTGGAAGACTTCTTCTCAGAAGACTTTTCGGAAGACTTAAATTTCAAGCGGGAAATTTAAATATAACGGGGAAATTTAAGCGAAAAATTAAAATTTAAGCGGGAACTCAAATTTTAAGTGAAATTTCAAATTTCATGAAAGTTAAAAATTATATCTTATGATCTAAGAAGACACATTAAACCACATGATTTGATATTCTTGAAGTTACTTAACACTTTTGATATTCTCGGGAAGTCTTCTCTCATTAGCTAGAAACATTAATAAGCATGAATGTTGTTAACCTCATAATTATCACCAATTAAGTTATAAATTTCAGCCAGGAGCCCCAATATTGACTAATATACATGAATTAACAAGAAAATGTTAAAAAGTCTTTATTTTTTCGAGAAAATGAAATTTTACTAAATTTTACATGAACTAATATACACGGAAGTCGTCTGGAAGACTTACACGAAAATCTTCTGGTCAATGCATAAGTTAGTTTTGCAATTGACTTTATGTGTTGAAATTTGACTTTCCTAGAATAAACCAAGGTTTGACCAGAATCTCGGAATAAAATCCTAGAAGACTTCCGTGTAAGTCGTTTACAGGAAGACTTACATGGAAGTCGTCCGGATAAAATTAAATATATAAGTTTTATTTTTCAATTGCACAAGTAATCTGAAACGACTTACTTGGAAGTCGTCTCGTAAAAATTAAATATTTAATTTTTATTTTTCTGTTGGACGAATTCCGTGTAAGTCGTCTAGGAAAAGTCAAATTTCTGACACAATCCGGTCAAATGCAAAACTAATATGTTTATCCTAAATGACTTACCGGGAAGTCTTCTTTATTTTTTTTTTGAAAACAAAGAAAACCGGAAGGAAGGCTTCCACAGAAGTCGTCTATAAAAGACACACAGAAAGTCAATTGCGAAACTAACCTATGCATTGACCAGAAGACTTCCATGTAAGTTTTCTCGTCGGAGAATACTTATCTGACAGACATATCTGGAAAAAAAATTCATAGATTTAACCAGTGAGATAATTTGTTTAGCTTCTCCAACCACACAATACTTCACCACTAAAGCAACATACTTGTTAATGACCACAAATCATGAGCTTGAATGGTTCTATGAATCTTAAAAATTTTAGAATCAAAATCTTGGGTTTTTTGGATGAATATAGAGAGAAAGTGAAAGAGATGTTGTTTTTAGTTCATAAGAAATGAGATAGAATGAGTCAAAATCGATTTTTAGGTGCATTAAGAGCTTCAAATTAGTTTTTCATGGTTGTTGGTGTATTGATGTCAATGACAATATTGAAAATATTTGAAGAAGATGAGGATGAAAGAGTAAAAAAAATATTTTAGAAAAAAATAAATAATAATGGCATTTTCGTAAATAATCCGAACTTTTGGGGTGAATAGGACAAATGAAAATTTTTTAAAAAAATCATGGGTTAGTTTTGTGTTTGACTTTGAGTTTTGAGTCATATTTGCAAAAAAAAAAAACCCTATTTTATATCTACAAATAAAAAAAATTGAATGTCATTTGGTTTGTTTTTTTATTCGAAATCCAACAAAATTTATCCAAAATTGCAAAATAACCGAAATTAAACATTATGTAAACTTCAAACTAGACATCTAAATTTTCATACTACGTACTGGAAAACATCACAAACATAATGGAGTTAACAAATAATACTACAAATAAATTAGAAATAGAAGTTTATAAAAAAAAAACAGAAGAAAATTTTGTCCAGTTGGTTAGGTTGGGTCGGTTCTTACCATTGGATCCGAGTATTTGAAATATATGTATTCATAAAGTTTGAGTTAGATTTCGTTTTTGGACCATATATGTATTTATAAAGTTTGAGTTAGATTTCATTTTTGGATCGTTTCCATTCGATGTACTCTAAGCTTGGTTTTCCTAGCGCAGCCAAAGCAGTGTACAAATAATCTCGTTTCATCAACACAGCAAGAAAACTAAATGCATCAAAGCTTGTCACACTAACACAAACCATAGATGAACTGTGAGGTCTTTATAGTCATTCTATGAATCAGTTCTATGGTTTTAATTTGAATGCGATATAACTTCAAATTTATGCATCTAAATATATAATTTGAGAAGGAAGAAAAGGAATAAAAGTAATATTAGAAAAATAATAATATGGGCTTGTGTATATGCTCTTCATTCGGAGCTAAAGACGGGTCGCAAGAAGAATTATCCATACCTGAACCAAGCTCTGAACTACAGATAAAAAAAAAAACACTAGTTACCAATTTAGTTATTTTTTTTTTTACTTCTTAATATCATAACTATGCGGAAGAAAGTCATCTTATAAATATTTATTACTCTCTCCGTTTTTTAATATAAGTCGTTTTAAAATTGTGCACATAGATTAAGAAATCATTAATTTTTTATATTTTCTAAACAAAAACATCATTAATTATTTACCTAACCACAAATCAACCAATAATAAAATAGAATGTATATTATCATTGGTCATATAACATTAAGTGTTAATAAATTTTACATAGAAAACCGAAAACGTCATATAATTTGAAACATAAAAGTTTCTATAAAACGACTTATATAAGAAAACGGAGGGAGTATTATTTTATTATCAATTCAAAAGCCATTACAATTCAACTCTATTGCTTCAATTATGACATATAAATTCTATTAAAATTTTCATAAAAGACATAACTTTACAACTAAAGTTTTAACACAACTGAATATATCCCTAATAATTTGATCTAAAATTTCAACATTGTTTGATCTTTATCCATATAATGAGTCAAGATTCTTTAATCAAAGCAAATAATAGTATAAGTGAACCAACACTTATAGGACACATTGAAAGAAAAATTATGATGTGTTCGGTTTGTTTAAGTTTGAAAATTTCAAAAATAATTATGTGGACACTTTATTATATTGTTTTGAAGAGTAGAACATTACATAGTGATGTTTATTTTAGTATTATATGTACAAAAATATATAATTTATTTTTTGCAATTTAACAAGATCAGATGGAAAAATACATGTATATAATATAATATATATTTCGTTTTAATATAATAATAATCATCCAAAAATATGAAAGGTAAATTTGTATAAATATTACTTGAATAAAAA
The DNA here is from genome assembly GCF_020379485.1 of Brassica napus. Classification (NCBI taxonomy): domain Eukaryota; kingdom Viridiplantae; phylum Streptophyta; class Magnoliopsida; order Brassicales; family Brassicaceae; genus Brassica; species Brassica napus. The sequence goes on from NC_063446.1 coordinate 73,021,103, forward strand.
GAAATTGAAATCTATATTATCATTATCCAAAAAATATTATTTATTATGTTATTATCCATAATTAATAAAATAGAAAGATAAATAATTGATAATATAATAAATAGAATTAGTTATTCATTAAAGGTATAAAAGACATTAACCACTCTAATTTTCAACGTGAGAGCTCGAATGCGAAAAATCTCTTGACAAATAATATTATAGATTTGTTTGTTGTTAATTTTTTTTTTGCACACGGATAACTGTTTACTTTACTTATCTTAGTCCAAATAGAAAATAGAAAATAGAAAATCTGACTATAAATTAAATACTATTGCAATTGTTAAGAAATAATGGTGACTTATTGAAGGTTATTATACGACTTTGACTGTTGTTATTGCGGAGAAAGAGAGAGATCATGGAAACTTATTTCATTGTTTTGATAGCCTGTTGTTGTGCTTTCTTTCTTGCGATTGTTTTATTGACGTTTTGTTTGTGGAAGAAGGAAGCAATCACTGATGGGTCTGGGCACAACCAGAGAAGCAGTGTTGTAACAAGCAGCAATGGCGATTTCATGCTTTTTTCTAGTGACAGCACTGGCGGAGTGTCTTCCTATGATCTGTAGTTAGTTCTGTATAACGATTTCTATTTAGTGCTGCTGCCATAATTTGGGTAGATATCATTAAATTATTGTTTCTTTTCGATTAGTAATTTAAAAAAAAAAATTCAACCTGACATATTCTTATTTTGTTTTCTCATTTGATTCTCATGGACGGAATATTATGTAAATAGTTTTATATCTACCGAAAAGTAAAGATAATGGCAAAACTATAATATTAGAGTATATATTATTATCTGTGATCTCTTATGAACATCTTTTTCTATACAAAATAATAAAAATAAGACTCTTAATTTTTTTTATAAAGTCGTGTATTATTTTCTCATTGATATATTTGCTTTAAATTTTAATTTTTAATGACACAATTAAATTATTTAAAATATTATTATAGTAATACTTAAAAAATTAGTTTAAGAAACTCAAACTGAGAATGCTTTTATCGTGAAATTTTTAATATATACATATGTAATATTAATTATTTTAAGTAATCTCCTAAACTTTCTTTCAAGTTATAAATTTATTGTGAATTAGAAAATATTACTGTGATTAAAAGAGATTTTTAATCAAAGTTCTATATAATATCAATCATGAAAAATACTACAAAATAGCACCATTCACCAGGCCCAGTCCTGAAACTTGTAAAAATATTTTGGGCCGGAAGCTTAAAAAAATTAGACCAGAATAATTTTGGAAAAAAAAATAGTGTAGTTGCATAGCTTCGAACCCTTGAACGGAATTTTACATGTTTTGCCGCCTATACTAATGAAAATTTTAGAAAAATAAAGACCAATAATTTATTTATTTTAAGAAGGCTGGAAGCCAATGCTTCTCCCGTTTCCTCCTAGAACCGGTATACCTTCACATATAATGTGTTCTACAATTGAATTTCTTTGTATCTTACCTATTAAATATAGAAGTACACTAGAGAATAACTCTATCCTCATCCTTTATATACTAAAGCGTAAGTCGTCTGGTGAATCAAATATTGACATGTGGAAAAATGAAATAATTTTGTTTTGAAAAATACATAAAAAACAAAGCACGATTCATGATGTGGAAATGTGTAATAATGGTTGTTCTGATTCTTCTTTCACACGATCACCTTACCAACAATCTCTAAATAACCACCTATTTTTTATTATTATTTATATTTGCAAGAGGTTAATTTATAACTGCATCTTACTAAAAACACAGTTCTCTGTTCCTCTAATCCACAAACTCAATGTTGGCATGGAATGCTTCTTCTCTGAGATAGATTCTTTTTTTGGTAAAATTTCGAGATAGATTGTTATTCATATCACATTTTTATTTTGTCTTTTGCATAATATCTTTGGATCTTACTTTTTTCTCTACTTTTACCATGACTTTTATTTATAAAAGCTTACTCACTCACGTGCAGAACTTTCTTCAAAAATTCAAGGTTATAGTTCTTTTTCAAAACGATAAATCTGAGTTCGAGAAGGAAAAATAGATATATCAAAGTTGGTCTTTGTCTCAAATATTACTCTTCATAAATTTCTATTTTGTTTTTGTAGCTTTGCATGCTTAAAGAAATTATTTACCTTAGCTAATAAATAATGATTGACCAATGCAGATTCCAAAGAAAAAAGATGTGAAAGAGCAAAGAATCTAATAGTACCAAAAAGTATCAACGAAAGTGGAATTACAGGTATAAATACCGTATTTCCAGTCTTACGAACCTTTTTATCATAAAGAAGTAGCATATTTTTGTATTGTTTCTTTAGGATTGATTTTTGTTTTTTTTTTCTGGCAAAGATAAAGTAAAAATCATGAAGATAACATCTATAGTATCATTCCTTTTGCCATTTCTGTTGAAATGCTACCTAAATAACAAGTATATTGGTTTATTTACTAAATTAAATTTATGTATAATAAGTAGAGAAACTAGAATGCAAATTGATTTTCCATAAAATAGTAAATTTTGGCACAAGAACCAAAAGATATGTACTTTGATGAAAATATGGTCCATTGTATAAGGTTGTATTTTTATAAAGCAATTAGATATCAATTGATGGTGGAGTTGAACCCAGACTTTTTCTTACTTTTGTTAAAATTAAAATCGAGTGTAAATTGATTTAGGCACATCATGTCATGGTCCCGGATGTGTATTAGTTCTAGATTTAATAATAATACTTCACAAAATATGAGATAGTTTATGTTTATTTAAGCATAATGATTACATGAGCTAAATCTCTAAACTTTTGTAAGAGAACATAACAAAAGCTAACACAAACATTGCAACCAAGTAAAATGAATTAGAAACTAAAAGGAAATTTAGAAGAAAACTATTAATCACTTTGTCCGTTGTAAAAAGAAGAGAATGCTACTGTTATTATAATAGAACTTAAGTACATATATATATTTGTTGTCTACAAATCTCACAACACATTTTGTTACAGAATACACTGTTTTAACATAAAAAAATATCAGTTTTTTTTTTCGTACGAAGTACGGGACACAATACTAGTGTGTAATATTACAACGAATGCCGTTCAATTATAACTAAAACATTGTATCTATATATAATAGCAAACCCACTTTTTGTTTTGGCTGATCTCAGCATTTTTTTTAGGAAAATAAAAATTTAAATCTAATGGTAGAGATTGCTTCCTTAAAAAATCTAAAGGTCAGAGTTTTAGTTTTGTTTAAATGTATGACATCATTAGTTACTACTCTAAACGGTGTGTTTTTCTTTTTTGAATCATTGATTTAAAAAAGACACAACCCTTTTTCATTTTTTTTGAAACACCAAAAGAGACAACCCTTTCAAAATAAAAACACACCCTTTAGAGTAGTAACTCATGGTGTCCCACAAGCAACACCTCTCGTAAACCACAAACCTTCTTACAGTCATGTTTTTTTACATAGACTTCTATTTTCCCATCTCTCTATGGGCATCATGGATTCATCATCATTCGTCAACTCTGCATTTATATTCTATTTTGATTTTACTGTTGCCAAACGTTTTCGGTTATTTCTTTCTTCGCTCACTTCCGTCCACCCACAGCCGCTGATTAAGTGAAAACCCACTGTAACGACCCGATTATCACAAACCAGTTTGATTTTGTTTATTAATTAAACCAATTGTTTCTTTTCGTCCAAATTAATTTATTTGATCGTCACATATATTTATTCTCTTTTGAGCAAACCCTACAACAACATGAAAAAAGGATGAGAAGTCACAGAGAAAGATCACTTCTTCTTCTTTCTATTTGTTCTCCTTGTGCGACACCCATTGGTGTTATTGATGACGAGACGTTGTGTTGTTGACGATGAGACGTGATCAATTATTCATCACTGGAGACAAAGCATTGACGTTGACGTTGCTTGTTGCCGTTATGGAGAATGTTCGTAAAGGAGCCACCGTTCCAACACGACCAGCCACAATAATCAATCATGAGCCACTGGATGCGCATGCAATGACACCGGAAAGCCGCGCTGTGATACACCAGAGATCATACCAGCCATTAATGTGAAAGGTTGTGTTTTAAGGAGATCACCAACAGCAGAAAAAGCCATTGACAATAGCATGAAAAACGGTAGACTGATATAAAGAAGAAACAAATCTATTTTTCATCAAAAGATGAACTTGATGACACATGAAACATCAAATGAGATATTTCTATATTGTATGCAATAATCACGTGAAAAAGTTTTGGTGTCTGTTGGCTCCTACTTTCGCCCTGAGAGAAGACAGTTTCTAATATTCTCCTCTCTACTTTAGGAAGTCTACTTTTTACTGGTTTAGATTAATATTTAAACATGAATTATTTTATGTAGGGTTCATACTGGAAATAAAAGGCATCTGTTCATTAAAATAATTTTCTCTCTTACAAATGGTTACTTTATTTATGATTATTCTATAATATATTTTTCTTAAAAAAAAATTTATCTCGGAGAATTCTATGCAACATATATTTTGTACTCTATTTTCGTTACGTAATATTTCGCACCCATCATATTTTAATCTAATCTTAAATTAATTTTATTTCGTATTTTTGGGTTATAATATAGGGGAACCCACTTTTAAATTTTCTTATATAACCATTATATAATGGAAACTTTTTAATTAAATGTTTTAGATTAATGTATTTTAAATATGAAGTACTTACGTAGGAGATCAAAATTTAAACCATCCAATCATCTAAGCACTGTATAAAACTCTATAAATTAATATTTGATAAATTAATAAACATTATAAATTAATAATTTTTTGGGACTCGAGTTGGACCGGTTCAAAATATGACACAAATTGATAAGATAATAAGACACTAATTCTTGGTAAACAAGCTTGGAGGATCATGCAACATCCAAATTGTCTAATGTCTAGAGGATTGAGAGCAAGATATTTTCCTGATGGAAATATTTTAACGGCAACCCTTAAGAAGAAGGCTTCATATGCGTGGAGATCAATACTACATGGGAGGGATTTAATCACAAAAGGCCTAAAATTTATAGTAGGGGGCGGAACAACAGCTAATATGTGGACTGATCGTTGGATCCCCGATCATCCACCACGCCCACCAAGACCTCAATTTGAAGGTAATCCAGATTAAAAGGTTAACATCTATTTTAATGCAATGGGAAGTGATTGGAATGAAGAAATACTTAGGCAATTTGTGGTTCCAGAAGATGTAGAACGAATACTAGCTCTCAAAATAAGTTCCAAAGCAGTTAATGATCTGGTTGGTTGGCATTATAATCAAGATGGGATCCACACAGTGAAATCAGGTTATTGGTTGGGAACCCATCTCCCTGATAATAACAATCCAACACCGATCCCAGGTAATCCTCAACTGAAGCACAAGATATGGAAGACAACTTTACCAGTGAAGATAAAATATTTCCTATGGAGGATTCTATCAAAAGGTCTTGCAACAGGAAGTAATCTAAAAAGAAGGCATGTGATACACGATGACCAGTGTAGGAGATGCTGTCAGACTGAAGAAACAGAAGATCATCTTTTCTTTGAATGTGATTATGCTAAACGAATTTGGAGAGCTTCAGGATTTATGAATTTGGTAGTTATGGGACAGAATGCAACGCTAGAAGAAAAGATAGAAGCATGTCTATCAAGCTGTTCATCCATAAGATTAGCTCATTTTCAAGAAATTCCTGTATGGATACTATGGAGAATATGGAAGAGTCACAATTTTATTGTCTTCCAACAGAAGCAACTACATTGGTAGTCTGTTATGGAGTATGCCCGTAATGACGCTACTGAGTGGAAACAAACAGGCCGAGCATCAAAGTTAACACAAGGAGGTCTGAATGGTAAAAGAGAAAGTTCACGACGAGAAAGTCATTGGACACGACCCCCAAAGGATTGGCTCAAGTGTAACACATATGGATCTTTTATGAATATAGGAGTACAGAGTACTGTTGGATGGATTATCAGAGATGATAATGGTGTGCATAAAGGAGCGGCTCAAGCTTCTGGTAAACGAGTTATGAATCCATTAGAGAGTGAGCTACAAGGCATTTTAATGGCTCTACAGAATTGTTGGGCATTGGGATTTCGTAAGATCATACTGGAAAATGACTGCAGCAAAGCAATTGATATCCTCAATGGTAAAACGTTACATTTCAGTTTTTATAACTGGATCAGGGAGATCAAGTGGTGGGTAATGAGATTTGATGAAGTTTGATTCCAATGGACATCACGAGAAGCAAATAAGTGTGCTGATAAACTTGCAAGAAGTAGACTCCTACAATCGGAAGCCTTTGTTTTCCATAATTATGTACCAACGATATTATCAAATTTTCTGCATGAAGATTATGTAAACTCAAGTATTCAATAATAATAAAGTATGATGTTATAAAAAAAATAAGATACTAATTCTTTTAGAAAATTATATATAAATTTATTGTTTCAATAAAATTATATAATTTATGCAAGTACAAGAAAAATCTTATATTATTTGATTTATATGCACCAATGGGGTTCGTTTCGATTTTTTTAACACTGCAATATATTTTTATAATGTGTAGAAAAATTATATTTAAACTTACATTTAAATTCTATTAAATACATTTAATATACACAAAATAGTATAGTATAAATTTGACAAGTCGAATTTCTAAAATTTAGTTAATATATATTATAAAATTAACTATTTTCTTATTTAAAAAAAATATAAATTCTAAAACAGAGATATCAAAGAATGAAACTTTTTATAAATTAATAACTCTAAAAATTAATAAAATATCATAGTATCACATAATTAATTTACAGAGTTTTTACTATAGTTACATTTCTTAGAATAGTCAGTTCATTTCCTTAATTTTTTAAACAGTTGCGTCTTCTAAAATTGCCATTAATTTGTCTAGACAATTATATCTCGAAGAACCTAACAAATTGTATAAAAGTTCTATACAATTCGTAAGACATTCAGTTAATCTTTGATTAATCCTATATATTTTTATAGAAGTAAAGATATATATTGTTTTGGTAGATCATTAAAACACCTCTACAAAATTCTTGTTCTTCTTTTGAGTATCTAATATTGATCAGTATTTTAAATAAAATATAATGTAAACTTAAACTAATTAAAATTAATTTTGTATATGTGTATAGTATATTTCGCAAACTAGAGCATAATAAAAAATATTTATAATTAAAATATGAGAGATAAATGAAAGACAAATAAAGAATTTTATAAAGTAAAAATAAATGTAATTATAAAATATACATGTTTTGTTAAATTAAATAATTTAAGAATTTCATAGGAAAAGAAGTTACATCCAACGGTTCAGTTTATCCCATTTTATAATCTAGCGAACAAGATTTTATTTTCTTTATAAGACATGACATAATCTCAGAAAGTCCATATCGTCTATATACTATAAGAGCAAACTTGTTTTTGTTTTCGGCTAACATCAATATTTTTATAGAAAAAAAAGTCTTATCTAACGATTAAATATATAAAAAATTTGTAATCGAACATACAAGATCTTCTTCTTTTTATAAGATATGACTTCATCTTAACTCTTTTATCAAATGCCATTTCATTCTCGACATACCCTTTTACATGCTTCTTTTAATTTCTGAACGATGCACCCTTTCATTCGTCTCTTTTAACTTTTAAACGAGGCACCCTTTCAAATGTTTATTTTAATATCTGAACGATGCACCCTTTCTCACTCCTCTTTTATTTTCTTAACGACACTCCCTTTTATTTGATTATAAATCCTCCGCTTGAGAAAGTGTTTTGCAAAAAAGCAATTGGGAGAGGTGAGAGAGAGAGATCGTCAAACTGTTTTAGCAAAGGATGTGTCATTCTCTAACACACCCTTTATACGCCTCTTTTAATATGTCAATGATGCATCCTTTCACATGTTTCTTTCCTAATGAGGCACCCTTTTAGTAGATTATAAACCCCCTGCTTGAGAAAAGAGTGTTTCGGAGAAAAGAAAATGGAGATCCGCTTGAGAGAGAAAGAGATATATCATCAAACTGTTTTAGCAAAGGACGTGTCCTCCTCCGACACACCTATTTACACAACTCTTTTAATTTTTGAACGACATACTTTTTCACAAGCTTCTTTTAGTTTCTAAACGATGCATTTTCACATTTCTTTTTTTTTTCTGAAGGACACACCATTTTGTAGATTCTAAATCCTCCACTTGAGAAAAAGTGTTTCAGAAACCAAAATAAACAAAGAAACGCTTGAGAGAGATAAAGAGCGTGAGAGATGGAGATTTATATATAATACACACCATTTTGTATAAAAAGTTTTGAGTAATTTTCAACCTATTTGGCATTTTATTTTCGTCATATAATATGTGTATATCTCCCAAATTTGTGTATAATAAACAAAGAATAAATGTATGAGATAAATAAAATAAAATAAAAATTTGAATAAGTAAAAATTATAAATATTAAGTATAGATATATTATTAATCTTGTTAAAATAATTTAAAATTTTATTAAAAAATCCTTATGTCCGCGCGGATGTGCGGTATTGTTTCCTAGTATATTATAATAATAATTGATAAGTGTCGAAAATGAGCCGTTAGTGGGCGATCAAAGATGCGATTGCCTTCGCTTTTCAATTGATCGACTTCTTGCTCTGGTTAAGGCATCAAAGTTGTGATTGCCTTCCTGTAAGATGATCGTGATGTTGTCAATGGCCATGATAATGGCTCTTATACACAAACGCATCTGTAGTACCTTTATATTTCTTTTTCTTCTCACCAAGCATGTGAAGGATCAAGTCTTGATGATGATGATTCTTGACCAGAATTTGGGTATTCACAATTCGGTTAAAACATCATCAACAGCACGTTGGGTTTATCACATATACTAGGTGTTTTCCTGCACCATGCAGTGATAAATTTTTTAAAAGTTCAATTATATTTAAAATAAAATTTATTAATATTATATATTTTATTATTTTTGACTAATATTTAATATAAAGTTGATTATTTAAGCATAAAATTAAGAAAAATAATAATTTTGTTTATTTAAATTATATTTAATAATATATATGTAATATATTTAAAATTCGAATCTTAGATAAATTTTTTATCTATTTATTTTAATGTATTAAATCAAGTTGTATAAAATTACTAAAAAATCTTGTAAAAATTGTATATTTATTAAAAATTATAACTAAACAATATTTATAAAATTTGTAGATATCTAAAAGAAACTAATGAAATTACGATTAACAATTTATTATTTTTTTAAAAAAGATGTAGAAAATTTTGAAAATATTAGTAATAAAAATTGTACAATTATAAAAATAAAATTAAATAATATTTCAAAATTTATAATGCATATTTCAATTTATTTATTTTAGTGATGATTTATGAGTTATTACCATAGAAGTTTACCAAAAATATAAATCAACATTAAATGTAATGTATCAGTTATTGCCATATTCTATAAAGTTTACCAAAAATATATATCAGTAATAAATGTAATTGTTCTTGTCATATTAACTATAAGTCATGTTATCAATTTTGTTAGCCATGTCATCATTTTTTTGTAAAAATGATTGTAGAGAGGACATGTGGCAAATCACTTCGCAAATATAGTCTAGGGGATATCATGTTACTAGAATTCTATCACGATGTCAAGGTGGATAAATTCCATTGCGATGTTCGTTTGACAAAATATTGTCAAATGTTGATTGAACGGTTGAAACCATGGAAACCACCACAGAAAAAACAACTGTTCAGATTGAAAGATATATTCTCTTTGTTGTATATTCTTACAATCGTTAAAAGTTGACTATCTCAGATTTTAGTTTTCATGGTTGAATCAATACATTGGATTCTATACCGAAAAATATTTATAGCTCTAATCTGGGATAGGCTCAACGTAATACAACAAATGAAATTGGTATCAATGATGAGACAAAGATTTAAAGCCCCCAAGGAAATTATTAGAGTTGACACTATTAGAAAAGAAGACATTTGAAGAAGTGTATCCAGGAAGATTTCACTTGATCTATTGTTGTCTTCTATTTGTTGTTGTTGTTGTTTTTATTTTCATATGAATTATGTATGTATTTGTATTACCTTTTAACACTATAATTAATAAATTTAAGTTGATAAAAAATATATATTATAATAATAATCCGTCCTTTCGTACAGATATACCATTGCTTAACATGTTGCATTACAAACAGAGAGAATAAAGCCAACAGAACCAAAATGTTGATTCTTGCAGATATATACGTTTGCATCTCTACAACTCGCACAAACAGACCTAAATCATAACTCTTTCATATCCAAAAACAAAAATATAAAGTCACAAAATGTTTAAAAGAACCGACAGAGAAAAAGAGAGAATTAATTCAATCGTTAAAGTGAGAAGCCGTGCTGTGGCAGCCGCGGCGTTGCTTCCGCTTCAGCAGCAGCCGGTGGTGCTCTCTTTCCGACCATCGTTCTTTGTCTTGCGGTAACGATAGTAGAAGAGACATAAGATGAATATTATCAAGAATATTACTCCAATCACTATGTCCATAATCTTCAGAAGAGTCTTCGCCTTCTCGTTTGGTTTTCTAAAAGAAGCAATAATCTTTGTCTGTTTACTTCTAATTATATTTACTTAAAGTTTTTGGAGGTGAGCCATTTTGAGACTTGGTAATTGTTCCATTGACAATTGACTTTAATTATAATACTTGCGGAGATTTTTAGGTTGCGTATAATGTGCCTTGTGCCAGGAAGCTAGTAACTGAGAATAGGTTGACAAAAAGGGTGTTTATAATTGTGATTTAAAAATTTGAAATATTCAAGAGATCTTTGGCTTGTAATTAGTATTTAATATTTTTCATAAGAAAACGCGGAGTCAACTAACATAAATAAATGTTTTAATTGGTATACATAGGGGTTGTATCGGGTACCCGTTCGGATCGTTCCGAGTTTATTCGGTTTCAGCTTTTCAGTTTTAAAGATTTCAATCCTTTCGGGTATTTATAAATTTTGGTTTGGGTTCGGTTTAGATCTTTTGCAGATTCGAATATATCCATTTAGATTATGTAAACAAATTCAAAAATCCTAATATACCTTAAAATCTAAAAAAGAAATATTGTTAGGATATTATATCTAAAACTAATTAATATTTGGATGGAGAATTAGTATGTATTTAGATATTTGGATGGAGAACTAGTATGTATTTAAATTTGAATATTGAATTCTAAATATCTAAAATTAACATGATAATTAGTCTAATTTAGATATTTGGATGGAGAATTAGTATGTATTTAGAGTATTTCTCGTGTTTTAAGTATTTTGGGATATCTTCGAATATTTACTTTTAGCTATAGTTTCAGAGTATTTTTCGTATATAATTATGATTTTAGTTTATTCAGATATCCGAAATATTTTGGTCTGTGTTGGGTTTCGATCCGATTCTTCTGATACCAAAATTTAGACCCGTTTGAATATCTTACCACTCTTGGCTCGGATTTGTTATATTTTTTCATGTCTGATTCGATTCGATTTTACGGGTTCATATAATCATATTGCCCAACTCTAGTTGTACACATGCAGTGCCGGCCCGGAATATCCAGTGGCCTAAACCAAAATAAAAAAATGTGGCCTTTAATTTATTTTCAGAAATTTTGAATTTTTTTTATCATTACTATATTTTTATTTTATATAGGAATAAAACCAAATATAAGAAACCAAATTTCTGTTATCTTTTAAATCAAACAAATATAACAGTTTAGTTGTGATTGTTGTAAATTTTAACCTGGATTTTTGTTAAGTTATTTTACAATTATATAAAGAATCAAGAAAATCATAAAAATTTAAGAAAAATGCATTACTATATGTGTTTGAAATATAAAATATGACTGTCTTTAACTATGATAAGTTAGATGACAATAAATGATAGTTAAAATGAAATATATATACATGATTATTAGTTATACAAAAAGACACTAGGAAAGTATGAGAAAAAGGAAAATGACTAAATATTCTTTAGTATCAATTATATCCAATGGGATTCTATTGAAAGAAGACACCAAGAAAGTATGAGAAAAAGGAAAATGACTAAATATTACATCTTATAATAAAGAAAATATAAAACGACCACTTATGTTCCTTACACACATTAAAAATGTTAAGATTTTGTGGCCCTAAAAATGTTAAACATAAATGTGGCCTAAAGCAACAGTTTAACCTGCCTTATGGCTAGGACTGGCATGTACACATGGATGGAACTGGTATTATATATTGGGTCGTATTTTGATGGAGGCCCAAGCGGGAATAGCCATACGAAACCCGCTCGAGAATGCACACAGGTATATGAGTTGTGGTGCATTTTAAACTATCAGCAGTTAAGGTTTAAAACTTAAGGGCTTCAAGCGCGGGTTCTTTATGGTTTTGTGGCAAACCGGGTCCGCTTTGGTTTTTAGTTTGGTTTAATCTTTTAGAGAAAGTAGGTTACATATCCATAAGTTTATACATATTACAGCAAACATGCCAGAGTATTCTGTATATTTTATATAATATTATATTGTTTACCCTTGATCACCATCGGCCGTTTGATCATCCCTCCACAGAGGCAGATCCACTAAGAAATTAGATGGATCAGCTAACACATGTTAAATTATGAAAAATAGTTCTTTTGTATATTAACTATCAAAATAATTATTTGTTTAGTGTTACATTGTTACTTTAATTGTATATTTTTTGAGGCGCACTTACAACTAATTTTGATTATATATATATGATATATAAGTTGATGTAAAAAATTATATTTGTAATGATATTTAGTCTATTTTTTATTAATGTGACATGTATATATATATATTAAAGGGCTTTTTGCAAAAGTGACTCAAAACTTGGAGTCAAACAGAAAACTAACCTTTTCTTTTGACTCCTTTTTTTTTTGAGATTTTAACCCCACACCTGCACTTTATCTACGAAAATGCCATTAACATTTTTTTTTTTTTTTTTCGAAAATGGCTTCTTTACTGTCTCAACCTCATCTTCTTCAAGTATTTACAATACTGCCACTGCAATGAATAGTGGCAACAACCTTGTACGAACTGTTTGGAGCTTTTAATGCCCTTTAATGCACGTAAATCTCTTTACACTCTCTCTGTTTCAATTGTTATGAACTAAAAACAACATTTCTTTCACTTTCTCTCTATATTCATCCAAAAAACTCAAGCTTTTGATTCAAAATATGGGCTATGGTTGCAGAGCCATATTTCTTTCGTTTTGACTTACGGTTGCTTTCGTTTGAGGTTCTGGGTGGTTGGAGAAGACCCTGTGTGCAAACGAAGTCATCTCACCTAGTTTAAGGTACGAATTTGAATTTTTTTTCAAGATCTGTTCGCGTAGAAGACTTACTAGTAAGTCATCTGTATGTAGAAGACTTACTGATGAGTCTTCTGTTCAAACGGACGACTTAAATTAAGTCGTCCAGCTTTGTTTGTTAAAAAAAAACACTTCAGACGACTTATATATACGTCGTCTACGAGAAACGGGCTAGTTTTGCATTTGACCGAATCGTGTCAGATCTTTGACTATTTCTGGACGACTTATAATTCAGTCGTCTCTGGGGAAGTTAAAATTTCAATATTTTATGAAAACTTGACGACTTACGTGTAAGTCGTCCTAGGTTAGTTTTGTAATTGAAAAATAAAACTTCATAATTTAACTTTAACCAGACGACTTAATATAAAGTCGTCCCTCTAGAAGACTTAATTTAAAGTCGTCCGGGGAAAGCAAAGTCGTCCAGAATTTTTCCCAATTTTCTGGTCAAACCTTGCTTATCCCGGACGACCTTAAATTAAGTCGTTTAGCTGGACGACTTTCATCTAAGTCGTCTGGAGAAAGTTAAATTTCAAGTTTTATTTTTCAATTACAAAACTAACCTAGGACGACTTACGTGTAAGTCGTCAAGTTTTCATAAAATATTGAAATTTTAACTTTCCCAGAGACGACTGAATTATAAGTCGTCCAGAAATAGTCAAAGATCTGACACGATTCGGTCAAATGCAAAACTAGCCCGTTTCTCGTAGACGACTTATATATAAGTCGTCTGAAGTTTTTTTTTTAACAAACAAAGCTTGACGACTTTAGACGACTTTTTCAATTGCAAAAGTGACCTCTTTAGACGACTTACCTTTAAGTCTTCGGGACGACTTAATGCTAAGTCGTCTGCGGCAATGTTTATTGAACTTCTTCATTTCCCTTTTCTCTATGTTTACTAATGTGTTTTATTTTGAAAATTTGCAGATGATTTTTCAGTTACATGCAGTGTATGGAGAATGGTTGTTGAGAGATTTCCGTTGGGATTTTGTGGTTGATGATCTCAAAGGAGGAAGATTGTTTTTATTGAATGAAGATTCAACACATGCTGAACTTGTTGCAATGGCTCAAGAAGATTATAACCTGGACATGAGAACAGTGAGTGTGGAGATTAGCTACTCATTACCAGCAGAAATGATGATGGCTCCAGGCAGTCTTCCCATTCATGTTACAAGTGATAGACAAGTTCGAAACTTGCTGGAGATACTCAAAACCCATAGAGTATGTCTTTGTGTATCAAGCCGCAGCAAGGTCGAAACGGTTTCAGAGAAAAGGGATATTGATGAAGCTGGTGAATGGGAAAAAGATGTTGGTGATAATGATGAAGCTGGTGAATGGGAAGAAGATGTTGGTGATAATGATGAAGCTGGTGAATGGGAAGAAGATGGGGAGGAGGAAAATGGGGAGGAGGATGCTGATAATTCTATTGTTGGTGAAACGGATCAGAATGGTGGGGATTACAGTCTTTATGGAAAGGTTCCAGATGAGGACGAGGAAGATGATGATAATATTTGTTTTGAAGAAATCCAAAAGACATATGCTAAGACAAATGCTATTGAAGGAGGAAAATCGAATGGTACCAGTATCTATGTCAACCAGAGTTTTGTTAGCAAGGGTGCTCTGCTTTCAGAGCTGCGGTTGGCAGCAGTGAGGGGTAAGTTTTCTTTCAAATTATACAAATCAACGAAAACTCTCGTTGTGGCAACATGTCCGGTTAGCTATTGTGGATGGAAGGTCAGAGCGAGTGTCAAACATGGGACAAACACGTTTTGGGTAACAAAGTATGTGGAAAAACATTTATGCTCAGCGGGAGACCGAATCGCTCAGCGGAGACACTGTACTCCGAAGTATGTAGGTAGTCTTTTCATTGATCGTGTTGGAATCATTGATGGGATAACTCCGCAGCATATCACTGATGCAATGAGGAACATGTTTGGCATGGCGCTTGATTACACCACTTCATACAGAGCACTGTTATATGCACAAAGATTGGTGAGAGGATCAGCAGAAGAAGGGTATTCGCGTCTGGCATCATATCTCGAGCAAATCTCCATTGCAAATCCTGATTCTATCACGGCGATAGAACTTGATTCTATGAAAAGATTTAAGTATCTATTTCTCTCTTTTGGAGCTTCTATCAAAGGTTTTAAGTATCAGAGAAGGGTCATTGTGGTGGATGGAACTCACCTAAGTGGAAAGTATGGAGGAACTATGTTAGTTGCAGCCGCACAAGATGGCAATTTTCAGATATTCCCATTGGCTTTTGGGATCGTGGATGAGGAAGATATACCTTCTTGGGAATGGTTTTTCACAAAATTGGCTAGTTGTATATCTCATGACAAGCCTCTGGTGATAGTCTCCGACCGGCACAAGGCCATTAAAAGTGCGTGTGATAAGGTGTTTCCTTGGGCAACCCGAGGAATATGTTATTATCACCTTCAAGATAACATTGTCAAAAAGTTTAAAGGGAAACATCTCATGTACTTGGTGAAAGGGGCTGCTTATGCTCACACGGTTTACGATTTTGACCGGTACATGGCTGAGATACGGAGTGCAAACCCGGAACTTGCAACGTATTTGGAGAAAGCCGACGTCAGGCTATGGTCAAGGGTTTATTGTAAGGGGAACAGGTTCAACATAAAAACAAGCAACATTGCTGAATCTATTAATTCCGCACTGAAGCGAGCAAGAGGATTTCCGATTACGTTCCTGCTGGAGTTCATAAGGCAGAAGTTAGGAAAATGGTATTGGAAAAGGAGACAAGATGCTTTGAGTCTCACAACTGAACATAGCGGGGGTGTTGAATACTTGCTTGCTGTTCGAGAAGAGATAGCGGGTACGATGACGGTCGAACCAATTGATGGATGGCATTTCTTTGTCAAAGGTGGCAAAATGGACTGTGTGGTTGATTTGGAACATGCAAAGTGTGATTGTGGTGTCTATGGAGTGGAGAAAATACCTTGCTCTCATGCTATAGCTGCTGGAATACATGCTGGTTTGCATATCTCCACACTTGTATGTCCACTGTACTCAAAGAATTATCTGTATGCAGGATACTCAGAGAATATATATCCTATCGTGTCACAACATATTGAGGAACGAGAATGCTTTCCTCCAGAACTAAAGCGTGGTCGGGGGAGACCGAAGAAATCAAGATGGCAATCTTGGTTGGAGCTATCTAGGATGAGAGGACACAAACCCAGGAAGAAACACAGGGCACGGAGATGCTCAAACTGCAAGGAAACTGGCCATACGAAACCACAATGTACACAAAATTTTTAAGTCGTCCCGTCTTGATTACCCGTCCAGACGACTAAATTTTTAGTCGTCCAGTGTATTTTATTTTTAGACGACCTTCTACTAAGTCGTCCAGTGTATTTTATTTTTAGACGACCTTCTACTAAGTCGTCCAGTGTATTTTATTTTTAGACGACCTTCTACTAAGTCGTCCAGTGTATTTTATTTTTAGACGACCTTCTACTATCCCTTCAAGTGTATTTTATTTTTAGACTACCTTCTACTATCCCTTCAAGTCGTCCAAACCTTCTAGACGACTTATTTGTAAGTCGTCCAGTTGGAAAACCTTCCAGACGACTTATAATAAGTCGTCCAAACCTTCTAGACGACTTATTTGTAAGTCGTCCAGTTGGAAAACCTTCCAGACGACTTATTTCTTCCAGACAACTTATATATTTACAAGTTCAAATACAAACACTAATCTTCCAGACAACTTATATATTTACAACTTATATATTTACAAGTTCAACTTATATATTCAAATACAAAGACAAGTTCAAATACAAACACTAATCTAATCATACAAGCCCACGAACCTATCACCATCCACATTTTCTTTTAGATGCTGATCAACAAGCTCCTTCCATATATCCACCGCCATATTATCCCTCATTTTCTTTGCGTTGCACCTAGCAAAGTCTTTAGGGTCAAAGGAGACACCGAGAGCATGACATTCAATGTACTTTACAGTGTACACGCCACAATCACCATTGTTGGCCGTGGGTACACCTTTCAGCGGTCTCTCATATGTGTATGGCTCCAACCCGTATTTGACCCGTATTTCGTCGGTGGCTGCGCACTCAACAAGCAGATAAGGGACCATCTGGAGAAAAGGCTCCATTATCGCATCCCATGCGTCTGGTACACTAGATGAAGGTATGCTGTCCCAGACGACTATGTGCCTCTTAGGGATCGATATCCAAATAGCAACCCAATGCTTGTCGTCCAAGTTCACTGGCGCATAGATATCATCAATGTCCTCCCCCCACTTCTTGTTTGATTGGCAAAATGAAGGTATTGATCCGTCATAAAAATACGACGCCCCACCAGGTAGAACTCTTCCTAAACCTTTGTGATCAGGTTCCGATGTTTTGAAGAGGTGATACTGCTCTCTCCAAGACTGGGAAAAGTTGTGATCCAGGAAGCACATTCGCTCGCTCCTGAAAGCTTGTGGGTTCTCCTGATACCTCTGCCTTAGCACATTAATCCAAGCATCTATATGCTGCATATTAAATATAACAAGTTAGAAGTTACCAGACGACTTAAATATAAGTCGTCTACGTGGTCGTCCAAGTAGACGACTTTCCAGACGACTTATAATAAGTCGTCTGGAAAGTAGTCTACTTGGACGACTTTGTAGACGACTTAAATCGTGTGCAGAAGACTTACGCAGTCTTCCAGCCATCCTCTGGCTGTCCGGAGGAAGTGGTACCACCTTGTTGGTGATGTACGTGGTTTGTCCTCGGTCTTAGTTAAATAATGACTGCAAACAAAAAAAGCAATCAGTTTTGGACGACTAAATCAAGCTATTATGGGTAAAGCAATCACTTACGGATCAGTTTTCAACCAATCAGCGAGTTCCTTCAACCGATCTTTGTTTACTGGCGGAAATGGATTATAGGCTCCCACTTTATCTTTTTTTTTCTCTGCCGTATAAGGAGATCTCACAGTGGGAGCAGGTTTCTTCGCTCTTTTACTCTTTGCACGCTTGTCCAATACAACCAGGCTCGGTTCTGAAACTGGATCGCTTGGCTCGGTGGAAGCGAGGCTCAGTTGTTGATCGGTGGAAGCGAGGCTCGGTTGGTGATCGGTGGAAGTGACAGCAACAATCTCTTTGGAGGTCTTATTTACCGAGAATGCCTCGGTTGCTGTATCCTCCGGCAACCATCTCTGCAATAAAAGTTGCACACAAGTTAACTCTGGACGACTTAAACAAAAGTTGTCTGGACGACTAGTTGGACCTGGACGACTTAAAATTAAGTCTTCCGTGGTCAACTAGTCGTCCAGACAACTTACGTTTAAGTCGTCCAGGGTCAACTAGTCGTCCAGACAACTTTTACAGTCGTCTGGACAACTAGTTAACCCTGGATTTGATACTAACCTCTTTGATTTGAGGAGGCTGTTTCTTTTGAGGAGGAGGCTGTTTCTTTTGAGGAGGAGGCTGTTTCTTTTGAGGAGGAGGAGGCTGCTGTTTGGTTTGATGAGGAGGAGGCTGGTTACTAACCACGGTTTCTTTGGCATGAGGGGTAGGTTGTTTATCTTGAGGGGTAGCCTGTTTGTTTCTACCCCCGGTTTCTTTGGCAAGAGGGGTAGGCTGTTTATCTTGAGGGGTAGCCTGATTGGTGACACCAACCTTCTTCTCCACAGCTTCCAATCTATCGGACAACTTCCTAAACTCCCTCATGCACTTATTAAACCCTTTTTTCATGCAGTCAGCTACGCCCTTGAACATAATTTCCAACTCCTCTCTGGTCACCCCTCTAGCCTCTTCTCTAGCCTCTTCACTAGCCACTTTAGGAGCCTCTTTACGAGCTTTCTTCCGAGGTCTTGGATTGTCTTCCTCCTCCTCCTCCTCCTCCTCCAACACAACCATCTCTTTGGCCTTCTTTGATGGAGTCACAACCTTAGGTTTTGTATTGACCTTAGTACCAGTGACTTCCCAGCAATCCATGGTCCACTTCCACGGTCTCCGCTCATACATGACTTTAATGATGTTCTCCGCGGGCAGGTCCTCAACCTCAGAGTCCCATTTTGGCCACATTTCACTAATGTCCTTCTCAACAAAGTTGATCACGCGGGTCTGCAGTAAATAGAAGAATCGAGTTAGATATTTGAAAAAAAATACTAAATAGACGACTTAATTATAAGTCGTCTACTATGTCGTCCAGCTGGAAGACCTTCCAGACGACTTATAATAAGTCGTCTAATAAGTCGTCCAGATGGAAGACTTTCCAGACGACTTATAATAAGTCGTCTAATAAGTCGTCCAGATGGAAGACTTTCCAGACGACTTAATTAAGTCGTCCGATAAGTCGTCCAGCTGGACGACCTTCCAGACGACTTATAATAAGTCGTCTGCGCAGACTTTTGGATTGAAGTAAATACCTGACTCAAGATAGCAGCTTTCATTGATCTGCGGCCTCTGCTGCCCTCGTAAGCCAGTATCGGTGGAGACGGACTGTCTGCTCTGGGACCACCAATACTAGCACCCAATTCCGGCATAGCTGTGTACGTCCAGACCTGAAGAACTTGTATAAACCCATCCACGGTGTAACAGCCAGCAATTTCTTTGTTCCACAAAGAGTCCATCAGCACCTTAAATGCGACTCTCCCCCATGGATAATTCTCAAACCGTTCTAAATCCATCACTAGCCTTGCCAGAGTAGATCGTGTAGCGGTTGAAAACTTTCTCCCTTCAATGAATCCAGTGAAGATGGAGAGGTACGCGAGCCGCTTGCGATCTTCCCTGGACCAATCCCCGCATCTCTGCAGTGCTGCTATTATCTGATCAGTAGTTGGCCCAGCTTCCAGATGAACTCCCAGCATCCCCCAGAAAGAAACCATCTCTGGGGTAACATCACATTTTGGTGTCTCAAGGTCCTCGATGTACTCGCAGTTTAGACCAGTGAGGTTTTCAAACTCTAACAGTGAAAACCTCAAAGGTTCTGGACCAACGAGAGACCACATCTCATACTTCTTCTTAATGTCCAGCTTGAAACTGAGCATGTAGTGAACCAGCCTTGAAGCCCAACCAAATCCCTGCTCCTTGAACTTGATGAAAACTCCCAAACTCGACTCCTTGAGCTCTTCAAATTCGTCATCAGTAAGAGCTTTCCTAAGAGCAGTATGCAACTTGCTGTTATCCGTATGATACGAAATGCTATTGTGGGCTTCTGGTTCTTCCCCTGATGTGTATAACCTACGGGGGAGTTCTGGAATATCCATCCTTTTTGTCTGCAAAATAATCAAAGACAACGATATAAGTCCAGACGACTTAGTAGACGACTTAAATTACTTACAAGTCTTCCAGTCGCAGAAGGAGTTGGAGTACTCGTCATTGCGGTTATAGATCTGAAAAAATAAACGTGAAACGGTGAGAATGAGTAAATTGATAGAGACAACGTTTTATGTTCATCTTTTCCTCGAGATTGATGACTTAGCGGCGTTAGGGTTTACAGAGAAACGGCGCTAAGGTTTACAGAGAAGAAGCGGCGGCGCTAGGGTTTAGAAGAAGCGGCGGCGCTAGTGTTTAGAACGTTGGTGACCACGGTGGCGAGGGCGACGGTTTGTTCGGAAATAGTGGAAGCGGCGGCGCTAGGGTTTAGAGGAATCGGCGGCGCTAGGGTTTAGAGGAATCGGCGGCGCTAGGGTTAGAAGAAGCTGCGGCGACAACGGTGAGAATGAAGTGAGATAGATAGCCGATGTTGAGAACGATGGTTTGTTCGGAAATCGTGGGAATTCGAAATCGCCTTTGAGAGAGAACTGTTAGGGTTTCTGAATATCGCGAAAAATGAAAAAAAAAAAAAAAATCACCTTATATATTGGGTAAATAATCCGGTTAGCTTTAAAATTACATTGGTAAACTTTAAGGTTTGGTCCGGTTTAGACGACTTATTCTGGCTGATAATGTACAACAGACGACTTAATATTTAGTCGTCTGTTTTCAGACGACAAAATATTAAGTCGTCCTAGACCCTAAAATGAACCCCTAAACTAAAATGACTAGATTAACTAACTAACCACGTTATAAAATCAAATTATACTTAAATAGTGTTTACTATACACAGAAATGAACACGCATAAGTAATTTTAAAAATTTTCAAAAACGGTTTTAATGCTTTCCAAAATCTAACCCTAAGAACACATACAATACTACAACATATGTTGATGAAACATAAACTTAAGAATATCATGACTCACTACTTTCACTCATCTATGCTGAAAACAATTGAAATTTGTTATATCTTAATTTATACCTCCTAAGACATATGTTAATTACATAATTCCCATTTTTCACTTATCAAAATATTTTTTACAAAATTTTTAAATTATGTTTAAGACTAACTGTCCAGACGACTTTAAGTTAAGTCGTCTGGACGACTTATTTTCAAGTCGTCTAAACAGACGACTTGCGAGGGGTAGAAACGTAAAAAGAATTCCGTTTTTTTGTTTGGTCACAAGGGGATAGTTGTAATTTCAATAGCCTTTTAGGTTACTTTTGCCTTTGACCCAAGTTGGGGTATTGTTTTGGGTTTTACTCCAAGTTTTGAGTCACACTTGGCAATTCTCCCTATATTAAATGGTGATATATGAGATATTAATTATTAATATACTTGAAGAGTTTTGCCAAAATAAATATATATAAAAGATTATATTAATTGTGTATGAGTTAATAGTCATTATCATATTAAAAAAAACTTGCCAAAAGATTATATTAAATGTGATGTCATCATTTTTTTTTAAATCTTGTCATCATTTTTTTTTTGTTAAAATTGAATCTGGTAGTGACATATATGCAACTTGGTTCACAAACAATGTTTAAGGGATATTTATACAATACAAATAATCCTAAATTTTAGGAGATAAGGCAAAATTACATATTTGTATGCATGGATTAAGAAATCTACTTATTCCAATAATATATCCCAAAAGTCACAAACAACCGACGCAGTATCTTCGAGAAAATCCTCAATGTCTTCCCCCACATCCTCAAAAAGACTTGTAACAGAGTCAAATACCTTTTCATCGTCTTCGCTGCAGAACCCATCATAGCTGAGTTCCAACGTATTCTCATCACAGCTGACTTTCAACGCCTTCTTATCACAGCTGACTTTCAATGTCGTCTCATTGACTTCCAAGGTCGTCTCAATTCCCCCATCTGGATTTCTTCGGAACTCTAACAGCATACTCAACTCAATATCGTCAAGAAAAGCTTCTATGTCTTCGTCTTCCACATGATCGAAAAGAGATACAATATAATGAAATAACTTTTTATCGTCTTCGTCTTCGCTATCTAACCCATCGCAGCTGACTTTCAACGTCTTCTCAATTCCCCCATTTAGAGATGTTCGGAAACTTGGCAGTTTTTTCAGACAATCCTCCTTACTCAACCCCCGCAAAGTCAAACCCAAAGTGTTAAGACCCAAAGGATGTCTGCCAGCAAGTTCTACAACTTCAGAAGCAAACTCCTTCAAACCATCAGGTGGAGAGTTTTGCTTGAAAGCAGCTTGACAGAAAATCTGTAGAGCATCTTCAGGAGATGGGAGATCAACTTCATACCTAAAACCAATCCCATGAGCTTCTAGAACCCGCCTATCATTCGTAACCACAATGATTCTACTCCCACTTCCAAACCATCGAGTTTGACCGGCCACGGCATTTAGCGCATGTGGATCATCCACACCATCAATAAAAATAAGAACTTTTTGGTGCTTTAGCCTTTCTTCCATTGGACCAATCTTCATGTCTTTTTTATCCATAATTTCAGACAGAAATTTTCTTTGCAAGTGCAACTTCATATTATAGTCATTAAAAGTGGGTCGACCATAACCTTCCCCACACTTAGAAAAGAAAGCCCTATCTAAGTAAACACTACTTTGGAACTTGCTAGAGAGGTTATTAAATAAAGCTCTAGCAATGATAGTCTTCCCAACTCCTGACGTACCACATATCCCACACATCCTCACTTCCTCAGAATCCAATTGAAGCAATGAACTCATTACTTCAATATGGTACTTAATGCCCACATACTCCTCAAAATTGTTTGATGGAGTTAAACTTAGTTTACGTAAAATATCACGGGAGATTTTATTAGCCATTTCAGCTTCGCTATCCCTAATGACAAGACAAAATCAATACGAAAACATTAATCAATAAATATCAATGATTATATCTCAAGTAGAAGTTGTTACTAAAGATCTCTACTCTAAAACTCTCCGCCTTGACTGATTACCCTCCCGCATATCAGCTAGGCGGTGGTCATCCGATTAGTTTCTTCCTAGTCTATTTTTCAAACATTTTACTATTTAACTTATCATGTTACACTTTTCACTAAAATTAACCCATAAAATCTAATAAAAATTGTACAAATTAGTTAATTTTGGTCTAAGAATAAGTCCATAAATAAAATAAAAATTAAAGTTATACAATAATATTCTATTTATATAATTAAATTTAAAATATCAAAATAATCCAAAAACTAATTTTATATTATCCCCGTTTCATCTCCGATTTTCTGGTTAGGGCTAGGCCCAGCCTCACCACTCGGTCAACCTTGCTAAAGATGTATAAACACTTACCAATTCTTCAAATGAAATCCAAGGATATTTGCAGCATCGGTTAACGCTTGCTTCCATTGATTTATCAGTTGTTCTTTTTTATTTTCGCAAGTCTTCTCAAATGTCTCTTTAAAGTCTCCTGACGGGTTCCTAAGATCAGAAGGATCCAAATCGTAGAAAATTGGTATCACCCTTTGACCATGCTCTTTCTTGCATTTAAGAATCTCCAACAACTCATTAAGGCACCAGCTTGACGAGGCGTAGTTTTTGGAAAATACCACCACAGCAATCCTCGACTCTTTAATCGCCTGTGCAAGCTTAGGGGCGATTGACTCGCTTCTCTCTATCTCGTTGTCTTTGAAAGCAAAGATCGAGTTACTTGCTAACTCCTTATGAAAGTGGCTGAGGAATTTTTTGCGGACATCTTCTCCTCTGAAGCTCGGGAACACATCGTATGACCAATTGCGAGGAGAAGGGGAGGAACAAGA
This sequence comes from Brassica napus, assembly GCF_020379485.1. Classification (NCBI taxonomy): domain Eukaryota; kingdom Viridiplantae; phylum Streptophyta; class Magnoliopsida; order Brassicales; family Brassicaceae; genus Brassica; species Brassica napus. Next base: position 73,045,561 of record NC_063446.1, read on the forward strand.
AGCCAGAACGACCTGAGGAAACATATTTTACGAGTAACAAATCATCGGTGATTCTAGCAAAATATATTAGAGGAGAGGTGATGGGTCAAAGAAACATAACAATTCTATTTAAGAGCGAAAAAAAAATGTCATTTTCAGATATATGAGTTATCTAGCAATTTCGCAAGTGGATATTTCTTTCGCAACTTGACGGGAAATTTCCTCCTTCAATGTTGATCTTAACCTATTACCAGTTTTTTTTTTTTTTAACGCCGGATAATTGTCCTATTACAACTATGAGAATTCCGCCTTGTAAGGCTTTTCTCATTTAAGTCGCTTAATTACGCTTTCTCCGTGAATTGAAACTCAAACCTCCTGGTGTAAAAGCATTAATGAACTCTTGGTTAAACCACTGGACCAACGGGCTTCCACAACCTATTACCAAAGGGGCTTCCACAACCTATTACCAGTTACCACCGCACTATTTTGCAATGGATTTCGATATTCTCTTTTCACTGATATCTGATTTTCTGGATTTTTTTTAAAGCAAAACATTTAATGTTTGTGTTTAAAATAAGTTTGTGGTGATCTTGTCGCCTAAACATAAATGAAATTGTGGTTATATGTTTGTATGTTCTAATCAACAATTCTGTTTACATGTCTTTTATACGCGAATGGTGGTGTTTTCTTACAATTTAAGTGTGTTTTTATGTGGAAATTTCAAAATCTTCTATGTTTTATATTAATGACATTTAAATGAAAAGATGTCACTTTAAGAAATGTGTGGTGACTAGAAATTCTGAAATTATATATTTCTCGGATATTTCATACTTTCGTTGGAGTTGATCTTGACTTAATTAGCACCACACTATATTGCAATGTATTCAGATATTTTATTTACAATGTAGTATTTGATTTTCTTTTGTTCCCTTTGCATTTAATGTTTGTGTTTAAAATAAGTTTGGGGTGATTTTGTCGTCTAAAATAACTGATACTATGGTTATATGTTAATTTGTGTTCTGATATACATTTATGTTTTATATTTGCGTCTTTTCATTAAACTAATTATAAAATTAATTATAATGTATAAAAAATATTCTTCTATTTCTTTAAATAGAATTTACGGAATTACCTATTCTGATTAAAACATATACGACAATTAATAATTTTTAATAATAAACATTTAATAGCAATTTTTGTATCTTCTATTATTTTTGTTTAGTTTTTATTATTAAAGTAAACTAAATATTAAAAGTAATGCACCACATATATTTATGGACTTTTTGCAAATATGATTCAAAACTCAATCAAACACAAAACTAATCCACGATTTTTTGGAACTTTCATTTGTCCTATTCATTCCAAAAGTTCAGATTATTCACGAAAATCCCTTTTTTTTTACGAAATGAGTATTTTACTCTATCTTCCTCATTACCATCAAGTATTTACAATATTGTCATTACCATCAATACACCAACCACCATGAACAACCAATTTTGAAGCTCTTAATGCATCTAAAATCGATTTACGCTTCTTCTATCTCATTTCTAATGAACTAAAAATAACATCTCTTTCACTTTCTCTCTATATTCATCCAAAAAAACCCCAAGATTTTGATTCTAAAATTTGTATGGTTCATAGAGCGATTCAAGCTTACAATTCTTGGTGGGTCGCTTTCGTTTGACCTTATATGTGTGCTTGGAGAAGACTTATGTGTGCTAAGGAAGTTATCTCACTAATTTAAAGTATGAAATCAGTTTTTTTTTCATATCTAATCGCCAAAAAAACTTCTGTGTAAGTGTTATGGCAGTGTAAGACTTACGCGGAAGTCTTCTGATCAATGCAAATGTTAGTTTTGCAATTGACTTTTATATGTATTTTTAGAGACGACTTTTCTGGAAGTCTTCCATTTTTCTTTGTTAACAAAAAAATCTCAAAAATACCAGAGAAGACCTCCCGGTAAGTCGTCTAGGATAAACAGGTTAGTTTTTCATTTGACCAGATTATGTCAGAAATTTGACTTTTCCTAGACGACTTAATTGTAAGCTATTTTATGATACTTTCGCAATTGAAAAATAAAAATTAAATATATAATTTTAATTAAACGACCTACGTGTATGTCTTTCAGGAGACGACTTACACGAAAGTCTTCCAAACTTTTATTCCGAGATTCTGGTCAAATATTGGATATCACAGAAGACTTCCATTTAAGTTGTCTACCGGAAGACATACACGTAGGTCGTCTAATTAAAATTAAAATATTTAAGTTTTATTTTTCAATTGTAAAAGTAACATGAAACGACTTACATATAAGTCGTCTAGTAAAAATTAAATATTTAAGTTTTGTTTTTCGCTGGAAGACTTACTTGTAAATTGTCTAGGAAAAGTTAAATTTCTGAAACAATTTGGTCAAATGCAAAACTAACATGTTTATTTTAGACGATTTACCGGAAAGTTTTCTTTGGTATTTTCGAGATTTTTTTGAAAACAAAAGTAAGCCAATATTTACAAATGAAGACTTCCAAAGAAGTCTGTTGTAGAGTAGACTTCTAAGTATTTTTTTGTAAATTTTCAATTGCAAAAATGATCTAAATGACGACTTCCTAAGAATCCGTCGTATGTTTAATAAACTTTCATTTTCTCTAAACTTTGTAGTTCACGTATACAGGTCAATATCGAGGCTAGTTAATTAAATTTATACTCCCTCCGTTCCTAAAAGATATATGTTCTGGGAAAAAAATTTGTTTCAAAAAGATACATTTTTTACTTTTTCAATGTATGATTTTATGAAAAATTGTAAGTTTCAAAAAAATTAATGGTGTTTATTGAATTTCTATTGTCTAAAAATTATGAAAAATTGTTATTCACAAAAAACAATGCATATTTAATGAGTTTTCTTAATATATGTGAAAAGTCTAGAATATGCATCTTTTAAAAACAGAGGGAGTACTAAATTAATTGATGATATTTAGGAGGTGTTATTGGTTTATATATTTTGATTGATTTAGAAATCCATACAATATTTATAAATCTAAGTAAAATATACAAATTTTCAAATTCTCTCGGATTAGTATTTACAAATCTGGTGGTTTTCCCTCGGATTTGGTCCTTTGTATTTTTAACAAAGAAATTCATGCAAATCCATTCAAATACATTATGAAATCAAATCTATTAGTAATCCGTATGATTGAATAACACTTGATTTGAATTAGAATTTATGAATCATTAAATGAATAACACATGATTTCAATACGTATTTTAAAATCATAGAACCAATAACACTGCATTTAGTTTGGATTTTCAAATCCATCAAAATACCCTAACCAATAACCTCCACTTATTGTTGCCGTTCGCGCTGCTTCCAAGTACGCCTCCACCTCCGCCGCCTTGAATAAGATCAAAGACTCCCTCGAAGTCTCCGTCTCCGACCTCCGATCACTGATTCCGCCGTCTGATGGCGAGAGTAGCCATGCTAATCAGCGTGTCGTGGTGGTTCGCGGAACCGTCGAAGCTAAAGTCACCGGCGATGGGAGTCACAAGAACAACAACGACAATAACGTGCTAATCTCTCAAGAGACTGGAGAGAAAGCTCTTATCATCCATAGAACTCAAACTGTACGTTTATATATAGAAAGGCTTAAGCTTTGGTGCTTGCTTTGAACAGAGTCTGTAGAGGAAGCATTCTAGTGTCAATCCGTTTTGTTACTCTATAAAGGCTTAACCTTTGGTGCTTGCTTAGAAGAGAGACTGCATAACGAATTGTATATCTCATAGTGGAAGCATTCTAATGTGTATCTGTTTTTCAATTTGATGTGTTTGCAGTATATGTATAGTGGATGGAAGACTCTGTTTCATTTGTCAAGTGGTCACCGGTTTCTTTTGGAAAGATCTTTGCCCAAACAAGGAGCTGACTTTATGAGAATGGTGAGCTTTTGGCTCTATCTATGTTCATCAAAAGTCAACCCGCTGGTCATAGTCAAATCGATTTCTGGTCAAAGCTTGACCGGGTTGACTTTGACCAGCGGGTTGACTTTTCCGCAAACCTTGACCAGTCCCGTTTTAAACCGTTCGAAAGGCATTCTAACTCGATTTTTTGCCCTGATTTCAGATTTAGAGTCTATTTGAGCAGCTGGAGTTCATAGATACCACTTTTCCCTATTGCTAAGGTGAGGGCTATTCCGTTAAATCCCGAGCTAGTTTAGTACTACCATTATGGAAAGTTTAGTTTCGAAACATGATCCGTCTTTGTGAATCGAGTCTATTTGAGAGTCTTGCTTGTTCATTATTGATATTGATTGTTAACTGGAATTAGGATAATAGAGGATTCAACGATTGTGTGAAATGATTGATGCTAAGAACTGCTATATATATGTATATACATAGTTATGAGTAGGGACTATGTGATGAGGGCGTGAGTTCAGAGATGTCTGAGCTTCGACGCTACGGTGTGGTATGAGCGTGAGTTCAGAGACGTTTGAGCTTCGACGCTACTGTTTGGGGCGTGGTGCAGAGACGTTTGCATTCGACGCTATGATGGGCGGGGGTACAGAGACAGACTGTACTAGCGACGCTTCGAGTATATGTATATATCCTTATGAGGAGATGCGTGGTGCAGAGAGTAGCTATGTACTATAAGCGCATGAGTTGTAACGGCTAGTCCTCTAGCCGGATATTGATTGTTATGTGTGGTGTAATAGGCACCGTGTTTGTTTCATGCTAGAGCTAGGCCTACATTTTAGTAGTGCTATGAACTCAGTCTGTGGTTTGCGGTTTAGCATCCCATACCTCGCTGGGCAACTCCCCTGTTGCTCACCCCTCCTTCTTTCCCCCTTTTAGGTGAGACCGACGAGCAGGAGTGATTATCGGACCGGTGTATTGGGCTTTTGGGCTTCTATCGCTTTTACCGCTTTTATCTTTATCGGGCCTTTAGGCCTTTGGACTTTTATCGTTTATGTTATTCCTATTTCAGATTTTCGGTTTATGTCGTATTTTATATTTCGGATGTTATCGATGTTGGGCTTTTAGGCCTTTTGGTACCGTATTGACTTTTATATTATGATATGAAGATTATTATTATTTGAGTTGTATTATTATTTTATTTCCGCTTTTATCAATTTATTATATTTTGAAAGTGGCGGGTGTCACAATTTGGTATCAGAGCTATTTATTTATCGTAACATTTTATTATGTAAATCGGAGTGTCACAATTTGGTATCAGAACTATATTTATTTATCGTAACATTTTATTATGTAAATCGGAGTGTCACATAAACATTCAAGAAGCAAATGGGATTGAGTGGAACAGACGAACCTGTATTCCTATATATTGTTGAATGTTTAGTTACGGTAAATCAGTTGGATAACACAACAAAAGGAATGTAGTTGAGACTCTCTTTTTACGTTATCTAAGTGAATAGATGATTTACATTTTTTCCTCTCTAAATGTCATTTTCTTTTGATGGCCTCTCTTCGGCCAACTTCTCTTGGATTCTTCATGAATTTCTCCATAAATTTAGTTTTTATGCTTAAGCTTTCCGAATTTTGGGATGGTTGTATTTTGGGAATTTTGGGATCTTTCTCTGATAGTCTCACGGTACCTTCAACAATCAGGTTATAGGACATGTCTATCTATATCTAGTTGACGGTCCTTTCCTTGTAAATTTGACAGCTCTTAAGTGAAATCCGCTTTGGACAATACAAAATTAATCCTAACACTAGATCACCTAAATTATATACAAATTTTGTATGACAACTATCATATTACTAGCCTACTACGTATTTGTCTTGTGTAATTTCTATGAAAAATATTTCGTCCATTTCACTAAAGTAATGTTTTATATTTTAATGTTTTGTGCAGTTTCTATGAGAAATGCTTCATCCACTTCACTAAAACAATGTTTTACATTTTTCTTATGTTTCATATTCGTGCTGAAGTTACAAACATTTTAATTTCAGTATGGACACTACGAGAAAGAGTTTAAATTTTGACCACTTTATCAGACAGAAATTGGTCGCAAACAAGTCTTTTTGTCTATTTTCTATCCATTTATAGTCGTCAAAAAAGCTTCTTCAGAAATGAGTTTTGATTAAAAAGTGGTCAAGAATTTTTGACCACATATATGGTCAAGAATGTCGTCAGAAATGTCATCAGAAAAATGGTCAATAATTCCTAATCACTGCTTGACGAATTTATGACCAATAGCCATCATCTGAGAATCTGTCTCGATGGGGAGATATGCGCCGCTGAAGGTGAGAGGAGGAATATATATAGATTAGGTTCAATATAATCTGAATTTATTAAACAAGCCCACTACATGACATCGTTTAATAGTTTTAAAATGAAAACAATTGATATTTTTCACCATTTTCTTACCACTACACAAACCGGAAGAAATGGTTAAATATTTATAGAAAAATCTGACCACTTTCCGATCCATTTCTGACTATTTTTATGATGATAATAAAGTGGTCAAAACTTGGCACAAATTACTGACCATTTTTGTAACCAGTTCGGTTCGTTGGTAATTTCTGACCATCTTTTCTCTATTTTTTAAAATCATCATGAAATAGTTAATTTGTGATTGTAAATATTTTTGATTAATTTATGTGGTCAGGAATTTTGGTCAGAATATGTTATGTTTCCTTGTAGTGGGAAGATAATTTAAGTATTCTGAAACATAGTTCATAGTGAAATATAGGTAGTATTATTGAATGCATACCTTTTTTTCTTTTCCATATGTTTTTCTTCAGAAAACTTGTTTTTAAAAGCAAAAATATAGGTGGAATGGTGTCAACATCTCTTATGTGCATTTAAGCGAACAGTTTAAAATATTTTAATTTTCCAGTTGGGCTAATTAAAATTTATTGCAAGTCAAGTAAAGCAAGAGTCTTTTTCAATTTTCTTTTCACATTTCTTGATGCAGCTTTCTCAACACAAGAAACGAATCGTAATTTGGAAGTTTCTGTATCATCCCTCCACATTTTTTCCACCAGAACTCTAAATAGTAATAACAACAACAAAAAAAACATAAAATATATCAAAAAGGAAATAAAATTTGATATAGAAACATTTTTAATTGAGATGCTTCCCTAAACCAAAACTTCGTGTTGTAATGTGACATTTTATTAAAAAAAGTATTCTAATGTGAGATATAAAAACTCTTTGTTAAGTATTTTTTAGATGGTTTAACAATTAACAATGATGATGGAATGCATATCGTCGGTACAATACATGGTGTTATTGAATGGTCAACCAAAAGGACACATAGTTCTACGGCAAAGATTAAAATAAGGGGATCCATTATCTCTTTATTTGTTTATTTTATGCATGGAAGCATTGGTTGCAAATATTAAGAAAGCTGTGAGAGGGAAAGACAGCTGACATGTATTAAGGTTGCAAGGGCTTGTCCTCCAATTTCACACTTGTTGTTCGCAGATGATAGCATTTTCTTTTGTAAAACAATTAAGGAGGAGTGCCAGACAATTCTCAAGATTTTAAAAGAATATGAAGTGGTATCAGGCCAGCAGATAAATTTTGACAAATCATCAATCCAGTTTGGCCACAAGATCGTTGAGCCTACTAGGCAGGAACTATGTGACATTTTAGGGATACAAAATATCGGAGGAATGAGGTCATATTTGAGAATACCCGAAAACTTGAGAGGGTCAAAAATACAAGTTTTTGGATTCATTCAGGATCGATTAAATAATAGAATAAATGGATGGACTTTAAAATTATTTACCAAAGATGGAAAGGAAGTAATTATAAAATATGTGGTCACGACTTTGCCAAATCATGTAATGTCCTGCTTTCGTATACCCAAAACAGTAACGAAGAAGCTAACGAGTGCAGTGGCACGATTTTGGTGGGGTTCAGGGGGAAATAATAGAGGTATGCATTGGCAATCATGAGATAAAATATGTATCCCTAAAGAGGATGGAGGTCTGGGTTTTAAAGACCCATAGATTTTAATACAGTTATGCTAGGAAAATAATTTTGGCGATTAATTGAGAAACCGAACACTTTATTCTCTCGGGTGTTCAAGGGTCGATATTTTAGGAATGCATCACCCCTGGATCCATTAGATTGTACTCGTCATCCTATGGTTGGCGTAGTATTGTCTCTGCTAGATTTCTGGTTAACAAATGACTAATCAAAAGGGTGCGATCAGGATCATCCATCTCAGTATGGAATGATCTCTAGCTCTCATCCGTCCGAGACCAGCAAAAAAAAAATCAACATAATTCTTATACGGACCTTACAATGGACTCGCTCATCGATGCAACATCGAGAACATGGAATTTACAGGTAATTCAGACTCTGGTAGATGCTCGAGATGTGAAAATAATTGAAAGTATACCCTTAAGTAGAGTGGCGACAGAGGATCAAAATGGATGGCATTTTACTAACAATGGGAGATACACAATTAAGTCTGGATATCAAGTAGAACGAGTATACCAAGATAGAGAAAGGAACATACCAGAGCTTGGTCCTTCGGTCACTCCTTTGAAGGCTCATTGCTGGAAAGTATGTTGCCCACCTAAGATAAAATATTTTTTATGGCAACTGGTCTCAGGATGCATTGCGGTTAAAAAAAAATTAAAAGCAAGAGGAATCCAGAGGGATACAGTTTGCGCACGATGTGGAGACCCTGAGGAATCCATAAATCATGTATTTTTTGAATGTCCACCGGCGGTGCAAGTATGGGAACTGTCTCACATTCCATCTAACCCATATATTTTTCTCACTCAATCACTTTTTGCAAACATGGATCATTTATTTTGGAGGGTATCTCCGGCAATGGATGATTATCATTTTGTTTGGATCTTATGGTATATTTGGAAAGGAAGAAATAATAAAGTATTTAGCAATTTGGATATTGATCCTAGGGATACTTTTAGACTGGCAGAAACAGAGTCTTTACTTTGGTCAGAGGCACATGATAAACTTACACAGGGGACTGATCATATGCGCTTACAAGTAAAATGTCATAACACCGAGTATTCCAGGAAGATGGTGTTTTACGGATGGCTCATAGAAAAATTAGGAACCATACTCAGGACAAGGATGATATAGCACTTTGGAAGGATTTGAGGGTTTATTGGGAGCAAGGAATACGCGGACGAGTCAGTCATCGCTACATTCGGAAATGGAGGCGTTCATTTGGACAATGGAATGTATGAAGAATCTACGACAGTTTAATGTTACATTTGCAACTGATTATTCTCAGTTGGTGAAGATGATTTCGGAACCAGAAGAGTGACCATCATTTGCAAATTATTTGAAGGATATCGCGATCTTGAAGACAAGTTTCAACAGCTCAAAACTCATTCATATACCACGGACGCATAATACAATGGCGGATAGTCTTGCACAAAGTGCACGAAAGCAAACGTCGTTTGTCGTCTATATAGATTCGGAGCTATCAGTTTGGTTTATCGAGTCTAGATGAGTCTGTATTTAGTTACTGACAAAAAAAACAATTAACAAATACTTTAGAAAAAGTTAAGTGTAACTGTGCAACGTAACCATCATGCTTCCAAAGAAGTGTAACAGGTGTTAACATAAAATGTTATAATATCATCGTTGAGGGAATCTAGAAGTTCTTAAACTCAATTATTTGATTTTAACCTTATTTTAAAACTTAAAAAAAAAATTCAATAATAATACTAATATTCTAAACACGACAGCTATTAATATGCCAACTCCCCTACCCTCGATCTAAAACTCATCACGAGAAGATTAAAAATTTATACGAAAATACAAAGCAGTTAAGACAAAAAAAATGACTAAAACCACTGTCCTAAATCTAATATGAACACGTATATGGAAAGAAACATGTTTGCCTAGCTATTTTTATATAAAAAGACTAAGGGGGTGTTGTTGGTTACATAAGTTCAAGCCAATCCTAATAGATTTAAAATTGCTCAGATTTTCAATTTTTTTGATTCATTTGATAATTTGGATATATGATTTTATTTACATTCTAACTCCACGTCAATGTAATAATGAAATCGAAAGGATATCATTTGAATTCTACCGGATAGAATTGAACTTTATCTTAAATGGATTCTAACTTCCATTTTTTAAAAGCATACCTATTGAAGTTTGTGAATATATTGAAGAACTCATGATGAGACTTAACCTATAGAAATATTTTTTTCAAAAACACAATCAAATTCCTCACGTAGCTATTTTTGCAAGACAAATGTGAGAGAAAGATGGATAATTGCCAAAAAGACACATGGATTTGGATGGATGAAAGTGAGATAGATGGAAACGTGAGAGAGATCTTCTGGGTTGCTGCTTGACGAACAATAATTAGTAAAGGCACGATTTATTCATTTGCAATAATAATAACAAAAATGTTTTTCAAATCTATAGGTAAAAGGAGGCTAAATTGGTTTAAAAGATAATTGAGGGAGAAGGTAATGATTAACCTAGTATATATCCCCTTTTAATTTACGTGTGGCTTGCCACTAAAGGATTGACGAATCAACGTTTTAGAAGATCAGTCGACTGAGCTTGAAGAGTGGCAAAGGAGCCCCTCAACGGTGACAAATGCTATTCAACCGATGGTGAAATTTGTAAACTTTTATGAAGTTAGATATGTCGTATCTTTTTCAAATCCTAAATACCCGAATCCGACACGGATCTGAGATGGATCCAAAAAATTACGGGTATTTTATGGATATTTTAATTATATACCCGAATATATTTTGACCCGAGAAGAACCGACCCGAACCCGAACCGAAAATTTCTAAGTATCTATTGGGTCTAAATGTTTAAGATCCGAAGGATCCGGATCCGAAAAGAACCGGCCCGAACCCGATCCGAAGACACGAACGCCCATGCCTAGGGTGGTGTATGGTTGTTGGAATATGAAATTTAAGATTTTAATAAATACATAAATAAATACTGAAAAAATGTAATTTTTTTCAAAAATAGTTTCAAACAAAATTTTCGATTTTCAAAAAAAAATTTGAAAAACAATTTCGAAAAAAAACTCAAAAAACAAAAATTTATAAAAAAGATTGAATTTGAAAATGTAAAATTCGAAAACATAAAAAAAAATATATTTTATATTTTTAAAATTTTTAATTAAATAATTATTTATTATATATATAGAGAACAAATGTATAAGATTCTTTTGCCACTTAATGAAGAATGTATTTTTGAAAATGTTCTTTTAGTGATGGTAAAGATGAATAATGGTAATATGAAAGTGGTAAACATGAAATTCTCTCATTTATTATTAAGCATTTCAAACATATGAGTGTTTTCAAGTTTATTTTACGTAATAAAATATATTTACGTTGTGCTGAAAAGCTTTGTTATATATAAATAATTTATTATTAAATATTTTGAATGCATTAATAATAATTTATTTTAATGGTCTTTTAATTGGTAATAAATCAATTTATAAAAATTTCTAAGATAATTATGTATGTATGCGCGAACAAAACACCTAATTATTAATAAACATAAATTAACGTTGTACTAGCTATATACAGTAAAAACTATATAAATTATAATTTATTAATTCATACGGTTATAAATTTAAATAAAGTTTTCTTTTTCTATATTTATAGTTTTGAAATATTTCTTTTAAAGGCAAAAAGTATTTTATTGTACAATATTATATATATTATTTAAAATTTATAAATTTAAATTTATTTGGATTATATTATTTGATATATTATATGTATGTTAAATATGTATGATAACATTTGTGTTTTATATGTAATTAGATAAAGTGACACCAATTTATTGAAAATGAAAAATAAAATTAGAGATAAATTCATTTTGAATACAAATAAACAATTCCCTAAATTGTTTACTTATAATTTATATATATGGTTATTAGTAATTTAAAGAGACCATATATTTAGTTAAGATTTTTCTAAATTTTATTATATTATCGAATTATCTCATATTTTATACTGGTCCAACTTAAGATATGAAACATTTATTAATTTATAGTGTTTATTAGTTTATCGAGTATTAATTTATAGAGTTTACTGTATATTGTATAAATAGTTAATCTTTACTTTTAAAACCGCATAATCTAAAACTGATTTAAATGTACGCATAACCTAGGCTAAGTTTTTTAAAAATAAACTATTAATAAATAATATTAGATAGCTTAATCTGTTATATTAGTTATATCAATACTACTAAAAGGGAAAGAGTCTTAAAAAATATACCTATGAAAGTTGTTTGGACCATTTTATTTATCTCATTATTTTTTGGTCTTACCTTAAATTTAGACTAACAATATGTTACCATATATTTCTCTAACAATAATTTATTCAATTCTTTTATTTATTCAAATTTCACTCCTAAATCGTAATCACTACTATTACTATATTTACCATTTTATTTTTAATTATAAAAACATTGAAACTAATGTTTTATATTATCATTTTTATCATATAATATATGATTTAAAACAAGAGAAGTTACACGACATATATGTGTACATTATAACTTCCTCTTTCCTTTATAATAAAGTTATCATATCATATATAAACTTTCCCACTAAAATATCATATCATATACTAAAGTTTCAACCTTCTATAGTTTGATAGATATTTTCATATTTAAAAATGAGTTTTCTGAATATTCATGTTACCTTCACAAAAATGTAGAAATTCATTGGTTCTGTTAAAGCTAACCCAACTTCACGATATTAGTATTGATTATTCACGATTTTGAAAATTATTGGTTTAGATATTATACTTTTATATACTTTTCACTTAAAAACGAATCAATACTTTTACAAAAGAAATAGTCTTTAAAAAGTATAACTATTTTTTTTTTGGTAATACCATTAATCATTCTAACCATACAATATTTTAAATATTTTTAACAGATCCTAATATTATTCCTTAAGATACCTTTACTCAGAAAAATATCTCATCAACCATGTTTTTGTACAATAACGTTAAAAATCTATATCAATAATGGGTCCACATATGTTCGGGTATTTAGGATCCTAAAAAAAAATCGAAATATCTAAAAATTCTGCTAAATATTCGAAACTCCAAACAAATACCCAAAAAATTCAAATACCAAAAAATTCAAAATCTTATTCAAAATCTGACACGATGAACTGAAAAATACCCAATTTTTTTTAATTTGAAAATTTACCTGAAATCAAAAACTATAATCGTAAACCAAAAACTTAAAAAAAATATTCATAATACCGGAAACATATTTGAAATATCCAAATATACCTAATAAACACAACATATTTATGATCAGGTTTAGGGTAAGACCCGAACTCAAACAAAGACATGCGGGTCCAAAAAAAACCCAATAGGTTATCTTCTCTGGACCTGAACTAAACCTATATTTTTAGGTCGGGTCGGTTCGTTTTTTTTTATCCGGATATAATTTTCATGCCTAAAAGAAACTTACGTAAAAGTGTACATATAAAATCTCAGATAAACTAATTCGTAGATTATATAACTGCTAAAAATTATATTTTTTTATATAATAAGACTTTGTATTATAATATAATCCAAAAAATCCGCGCTTTCCAAACGCGGGTCAAAATCTAGTAAAATAGTTTAATGTTCCAGTTACAATGATATTTATTGTAAACCCAATATTTCAATAATTATCCTAAAGATTTATTTTTATAATTAATTATTTTATTTATTATATAGCATAACAAAAACATAAACATGATCATATTCTTTTTTTGACATCGAACAACTATTTTATTACTCAAAGAACTTGAAGTGGTCTGGATAACTAGACCGGAATAAAACAATCAATGTAATAAAATTCCCTATGAAAAGATTTAAAACATCATTATAAAATTATGTTAGTCTTCAAAAAATAAACTCAAGTTAGCCAAATATAATTTAATTTACTTAATTTAATTATTTTTAAGGAAAAAAGTTTTGTCTTCATATATATAAAATAAAGGAAAAGAAAATTGAATTTTGTATAGTTTGGTTAGCTTTTCGGTATTCTTTTGATAAACCCAAACCAAAATATATACACTGCTCAATATCAAAAACGAAAGAAATCTAATAAAAAACCTCTTAAAGTATTGTTGACACTTGGATGATAGAAAGTTTGACCATATCTATTGTTTCCAGAATAAAATGGTTGAGTTTTTTTTTTTTTTTTTGATTAACCTGGAGGTATTCCGGGCCTATGGAGAGGCCCAGACTAATCCCTAGGTCTGGGCATAAAATCCGGAACCTGAAATCCGAACCGAACCCGAACCGAAAAACCCGACCCGTTATCCGATCCGAAACGTAAAAATATCCGAACGAATCTTGTAGGGTGGTGCAAAAAATATCCGAACCCGAAGTGTTATTAACCGAACCCGAACGGATAACCCGAAAAATCCAAAATTAATAGTCAATATAAATATTTTGAAATATATATAAGTATTCCAATTATTAAATTCAATATTTGTGGTAATATTATATATAATAATAAATATTAAAATTCTAATAAATGCTTTAAGTACACAATTAGTTATAAATAAATATTTTATAATTTACTCATTGAAATAAAAAGTCTACTCTCTATAAGGCAATACATATTGTTTACAAATGATGTTTGTTTTCATACTTGATTTAACATTTTATTGTTATTTTATCAATTTTATATGTGATAGATTAATTTTTATTTAATTTAGATGTTTTTCTTTATGTTTTACTTCAAAAATTTTGTTTTTTATTTTGGTTATATCCGAACCGAACCGATATAACCCGAATCCGTACGATATATGATTACTTTATGAGTTTTATGATGCAATACAATTTTGAACCGAACCCGAAGTGTTATTATCCGAACCCGATCCGTACTAATAAAATTTTAGTATGAGACCTAGAAGCGTAAACCCGAAAATCCGAAAACCCGAAAAACCCGACCCGAATACCAACGGGTACCCGAACGCTCAGGCCTACTAATCCCCAAGGGGAGGTGCAGTCCACGGATAGACCCTCTCTTCGGGTATTCTAATGGGCCCTAAAGCATAGGCTCATATCCATGTTAGGTGACCAGGATAATTGTGACTTAGTTTCGCGCAGCAGGTAGATCGATCCTGAAACGTGTTGGCGTCTCAGTCTCATCTCCTTACCACTCGACCACAGTAACCCGGTCAAAAAATGGTAAGAGTTTTACTATAAGAATACCAACTTTCTCCTATACAATACACACATTTCTTCTCTTATCATCTTCTTCAATTCCTCGTATTCTTTGATTCGGGCTAGCTTAGCTTCCTCTAAATCAAAGGTTTTTCCTTTTCATTTATAAATAAACTATTTATTTACAGATATTCCGTTTCTGACGATCTATTTGTTTGTATGTACGTATCTCGTAACATTTCAGAGTTCTCTCCACCACTGGAGACAGAGAGCATCAGCCCCTCTGCACTGTCGCAATATCCAAACATGTTTTCTAACTCTTCTTCACAGGTAAGTAACAATATATGTTTCTAATTGTTCTATAATACGTGATATATAATCATATGATAAATAGTTGAACGAACATGTGACTGAACTTTTCAAAAATAAAAAAACATATGATTGAACAAATACGTGGGAGTATAGTTTTTTTTTTTTTTTGTCGGCTATCCATGAATGCTAAATCAAATGGTGGCAGACGAGCCGATTCTCCGAGGAGTCTCTCCGTCTGTCCGGGTCTGATCTATATGGAAAAAGATGTATCCTCTGTTTCGTGCTTCTTTTGCGAGCGCATCTGCTCGGCCATTTCTACGCCGAGGAATATGAGATAAACTCACAATCCTCGAATCCTTCGTGTAGCTTCTGGAGCTCCTCCATCTCTGCCGCAAAGGTTGGCCACTCCATCGGATTAGTAATCATGTCTACTAGATCCGAACAATCCGTCTCAAAGCGGATCGAAAGTATACTCATATCCCTCATACATGAGGTCGCCCATAGTAAACCTTCCATCTCAGCATGCAAAGCTGAGAGCTTCCTGTTGCACGCCCGTAAACCAAAGAGTTCAGAGCCCATTTGATCCTTCAGAGTCCACCCTAAGCCACTTACACTGCCATTATTGATCCATGACGCATCAATTTGACAGGTAGGGATTCGAGGTATCCAAGGGGGTTCTGACTCGATCACCGTAGTATGGGACTCGTCCTGCACCTCGTCAGCTTCCTCCTTTTCGTTAGCCTTCCTCCAACATTCTGCCTCAAGAGACGCATGTTGAAGAGTATCCATCGGGGATACGACTTTCCCATTAAAGAGTTTGTCGTTCCTTGCCTTCCAAATGTACCAACAGATCCATGGGAAGGTGTCGAATTGTGGTCTCAAAGGAGCCACTTCTTTTCTTTTCCAAAACAGGAAATTCATGTTTTGGTATAAAGATGTGCTCGGGAAGTAACCCGGAAGGGACGGATAGTCCGATAAAGCCCAAACCTGCAGGGCAGGAGGACATTCAAAAACTAGATGATTGATCGACTCCACTGGGTCGGTACATCTAGGACAACTCCTATCGGTGCCCAGGTGTCTGTATGTAAGTCTTTCTGTCGTCGCCACGCAACCCGATAAAGCCTGCCATAAGAAATACTTCATCTTACTTGGGGCGTTTATCCTCCAGACATGACTCTTAAGGCTCGTGATGCTGGGTTCCATGGCCCATTCTTTTCTATGGCTCAGCTTAGTTGATTGGAGTAGGTCGTAACCGGTTTTAACTGAATAAACTCCTGATTTTGTATGATTCCAAACATATCCATCCGGTACAAGGGAGCGAGATGGTTTTAATCCAAGAATCAGTGGGATGTCATCTGGATGAAAGAATTCTCTCAGAAGCTGAATGTCCCACTCCTTATCATCATCCCTAATAAAGGAACGAACAAGAAGTTGGGGTAGTCTGTAGACAATATGGTTAGCAGGTCTGGGGGGTCTAGCCACAGAGTCTGGAACCCATGCCTCACTCCAAACCCTTGTGTCTCGACCTGTACCAATCGTTTTTCGCAATCCTGAGATGAGTAGGGATTTATCTGCCATGATACTGCGCCACCCATATGATGGTGAGTATATGCGTCGCTCTTCTAACGGGGAGGTATTATTGTAGTACCTTCCTTTTAAAACTCGTGCCAATAAGGAATCTGGATAATGAATTAATCTCCATAATTGTTTTGCAAGAAGCGCTATATTGAAGTCATGAAGATCTCGAAAACCTAGTCCCCCCAAATCTTTGTTTTGCCTCAGTGCACATGATGAACAAAAAGGGGGAGAGGGGATCTCCTTGCCTCAAACCTCTCCTTGGTAGGATATGTCCTCTTGGTTGTCCATTAACTAGAACTTGATATGTGACCGACGTGACACAACACATAATAAGGTCAACCAGTCTTTCATCAAAGCCCATCTTCAACATCAGGGCTGCTAGGAAGCTCCATTCCACTCTATCATACGCTTTACTCATGTCTGTTTTGATGGCCATAAACTCCTCCCTACATCTTTGGTTCGTCCGTAAGGCGTGAAAGTTTTCTTGCGCGATCAAGATATTATCAGTAATCAAACGTTTTGCCACAAAGGCAGATTGGGTCTCTGAGATCAAGTGTGGGATCACCCTCTTTAGTCTCTTGCATAGTAGCTTAGAAATAATCTTGTAGCTCACGTTGCAGAGACTGATCGATCTGAACTCAGACATCTCTCGAGGTTTCTTCGTCTTGGGGATGAGGCAGATATTTGTTTGATTCAAAAGTGGGTCAAACTGCATGTCGCAAAAAAATCTTGTACAAGTCTGATGATGTCTTGATGCATCTCACTCCAAAATTTCTGAAACAATTTACTAGTCATGCCATCCGGTCCGGGTGCTTTTTCTGGGTTAATGTCGAAAAGAGCTCTCCTGATCTCATGTTCCGTCGGTTCTCCCAAGAGTAACCTATTATCGGCGTGGGACACCTTTTCAGTAATAAAGCAAAGAGATGCATCTAACTCTGTCGGCGAGGAGGTAGAGAAAAGGTCTCGAAAGTATTGAACAGCTACGTTCTCTACCTCGATCTCACTCTCTACCAGCCGCCCATGTTTGTCTTTTATACTGATTATCCTGTTCTGGTCTCTCCTTTGTTTTGTAATGGCATGATGGAATTTTGTGTTCCTGTCTCCGTGTTTGTGCCACTGGTCCCTGCTTTTTTGTTCCCAGAACATGTTTTCCTCTCGAAAGGCCAAAATCAATTGTTTCCTCAAGTCTTCCACTTCTTCCGTAGTCGAGTTTTCGTCATCTTGTGCTTGATCTATCTTCTGTTTTAATTCTTCCAAGAGCTAATCTTATTTCGGCATGAGGTAACTTTTTGGTGAAAATTCCTAACTGGAATTTCATCAAATTGTCCCCATCCCGAGACCACTGCCTCCTTGAAACCTGGTTTTCCTATCCATCTTTTGTCAAATCTGAAGGTCTTGTTTTTTTTTCGTCGATTATTGGATTGGATGCGCGCTAGGACCGGCCTATGGTCTGAGCCCCAAAGTTGTAAAAATTCTACAACTGAATGGGTAAATAAGGCGTGCCATTCTTCATTCGCCACTGCTCTATCTAATTTGCATTTAACTTTCCCGGATCGCCTTTTTCCCACCCACGAGAATGAGTTTCCTTTATATGGAAAGTCGAGCATTCCACAATTTTCTAACATGGTACGGAAGGGGAGAAAAGAGCTCTCAAAACGACGTCTTCCTCCCCTCTTTTCATGGTTTCCCGTAATCTCATTGAAATCTCCAATCATAAACCACGCTCCTCCACGGTTGGTACTCATGCGTGACAATCGTTCCCAAACTAAGTCCCGATGTCCAACAACAGGGTCACCATACACAAAGGTCATAAAGATAGCGTGTCCTTCAAGTCTAGTTTCAATATCAATCATATGTGCGTCCGTATACAAAATAGTAACCGAGGGATCATCCATATAGAAAAGTGCAAGTCCACCACTTCTACCAACCGGATCAACGGTACAGACGCGATCACAGCCTCCAATTGTTCCAGATCCTCCGTCAATAGGTCGTCTTCCTCCATCAGATCGTCTTCCTCTAACAGGTCATCGTCATCGTAGTTAGCCTCATCCACCATCCAGTCTTCTTCCTCTAGAATTTTTTCTGCATCAGGGTCCTCTACATTCTCCCTCGTCTTCTCCGCATGCAAGGCAGGTTGTTTAACAGTCTCCCGATCCACCGACTCTTCCTCCTCATCTAGAGTCTGTTCATACCAACTCTTTTCTTTTTCCTTTGAAGGTTGGAACTTCAGTGGACCGACTTGCAGATTACTTGAAGACCGAGGCCTTTCTTCATCAAATTTTAAACTCCTCTTTGCAGAGCTTCCCTCATCAGATACATTCTCCAAATCAGCCACTTTTCCTTTCAGCTTTTGATCCTCAATAGATTTTGATCGTAGATTAAGCTTAAAAGGCCGTTCCCGAACGTGTTCAGGAGACAAGTTTGTACTGATTCTCTCCTTTAAGGATTTGCCAGTCACTGGCTGAGGCAGGGCAAGGGAGCGAGCAGGTTGTTTAGGGAGTTGATCTTCCTTCGAGTTTCTTCTTGAGGGTAGGTGCTTGCTCGATTCTTTCCTTTCCTCTTCCCTTTTTTTACTTGAAGCAAAAGATTCATCATATCTTCTCTTGTTGTAAGTTTCTTTTTGGTGTGGCAGTTTCTCTTGTTCACGAGGAGCTAGACGGTGGTCTCAGCGGTAGTCTTCTCTAGGAGCATAACGAGAGTCAATGCGTTTCCAAACGCTGTCCCTGTTGTCTCGTTGAGGATGATCTCCCTGTCGCCTTTCCTGTGGCAATGGAGCCTTTGTGACAGGTGCGGTTGCTCTCCTTGAATTCTCTCCATTTCTGTTGACTTCCATTCTAGGAAAGGGGACTTGGTCTCTTGATAGGTCTTTCTCTTTTGCTAACTGTTCTCTTTGTTTATCAGTTAGTTGAGGGCAAGTATCGATTTCATGGGATATGAGACGACAGTGGTGGCACCAACGATGGAGGTTTGAGTATTCGAGAGTTACAGGGACGATCTCACCCGAAGGTAGTTGCGCACGGAGCTTGAATTTTAAGGGACGCTCTGCATCCAGCTCTAGTTCAAATTTTGCCGCCTTTTCTTCCACTTTTCCAACTAGCCCGAGTCCCTTCCCAAGGGCCTTGAAGATTGGCTCAAGCCAGAAGTGTGTCGGAATTCCAGTGGCACTGACCCAGAAAGTCATCTTGTGAGGAAACGAGTCACCTACTTGAGGAGTCCAACGTTCCAGAGCAAAAGACCATTTGTTGAAATGGCAGGGTCGTTTACTGAGCACCTTCTGTAGGTCAGCCTCCGACTCAAAATCAAATTGAAATCTGTGATTCCCAAGGTCCACACCTCTAGCTTTGCCTTCAACATCCCATATGTTGGGTCAAGGCAGGAGGGCAATGAGGGCTTCCACACTCCTTCTCTCTTTGTTGAAAAGCCTACCCACTAAGCTAAGTTGAAAGCGAACAATGAGCTCAGAGTTGTCAACGTCAGGGAGGATAACCAGGTCATCATCTTCCTCTTCCAGTTGGAGCGTGTTGTTCAAGCTGAGAGAGTTACTAGGGTTAGCCATCTTCAAAATTACCAAGAGACGTTTTGAGGTCTGGGGTAACACTGAGCTTGATGGAAGTAGTTCTTTGAAGCAGCTTATAGTGAGGAGAAAAAAGTCGGTTGGGGGTCTGTAGATACACCGGGCATACCGTCTTTTGTAAGAGTTGGGACCTAGCAAAGGAGAAATATAGGAGGTACCAGTATAGAGAGGAACAACTTTGAATAAATATTCGTCAGAACCGAACTAAACGCAACGGTCTGAGAAGATTATCAAGTTGAACTGAGGTGAGATATTGGAAGCCATGCTCTGGTTAGGTTTTTTCCTTAGATTGTTGAAGGATTTCATGGTTTGAAACATCTAAAGTGGGTTACAGGAGGTGAATCATCGGTAGGAATTGAAGATAAAATTCTGAAATTGTAGAAACCATCGTCGGAGGAAAGTAGATCTAGGTTAAACCACCGTCCGTACGAGGTTTAGAAGGCGGAGCTCTGTTCTCGAGAGAGTGGTTGAAGCGTGCATCGGTAGTCGGGCCTGAGAGCAAAACGACACGTTCTTCTTCTTACGAAACCGACATTGTACTTGGGAGTATAGTTACGTATGTTATTTTCAAAACAATTGGATATCATGATATACGAAATAGTATATAATATTTATCAGTAATCACATAATATGTTATTTTCTTTTTCACGATATTTTATCATACCTGTTTGCGTTTATCAATTTACAAATGATGTTCCATAAGAAAAATATATTTTAACTTTCACAATTGATTTTCACCGTAGAATACAAACTCTAGATATGATTATGAATGATAAAACTATATTTTGTTAGATCTCAGTGTTCTTTCTAGGAGGAAAAGAAAAAGAAATGAAAACACCAATCCTAAACGAGAATTCGGCCAAAAAAAACCTTAACTTTGCACGAATTGACAAAAGAAACATGAACTTTTGGGCTGAAATATTTCACGTCGTTTATTGTTGGCGTTAAGTGAAATGACGTCGTTTTCACATGATTTGAAGTTAAAAATATGTAGACCCCTGGATTCGAACCCAGGTTGATTGGTCAAATGGCAAGGTATTTTACCACTGGGCTACATGCACTTTCAATGTACTTACTAACATGTTTACTTTTATTTGGTACATATTAAATATATATATAAAAATTCTCTAAAAACTTAATAAGATCTTTAAAATTCCAAAAAAATTAAAAAAATAAAGAAGATTTTTATAAAATTAATTTAGAAATTAAAACTAAAAATAAAATTTTATTTTTCTTTTAAAAAAATAAAAACTCTTCCAAAATTTTCTAAAAACTTAAAAAGATCTTTAAAACTCCAAAAATTGAAAAAATAAAGAAATTTTTTCTTTTCAATTTGTGAAAAGTTCGTGTTTTTTTGAAAAGAAAAAATAAAATTTTATTTTCTATTTTAATTTCAAAATTCATTTTATAAAAAAATTCTTTATTTTTTCAATTTTTTGGAATTTTAAAGATCTTTTT
Organism: Brassica napus; assembly: GCF_020379485.1. Classification (NCBI taxonomy): domain Eukaryota; kingdom Viridiplantae; phylum Streptophyta; class Magnoliopsida; order Brassicales; family Brassicaceae; genus Brassica; species Brassica napus. Next base: position 73,067,579 of record NC_063446.1, read on the forward strand.
AAGTTTTTAGAAAATTTTGGAAGAGTTTTTATTTTTTCTTTTCAATTCGTGAAAAGTTCGTATTTTTTTGAAAAGAAAAAATAAAATTTTATTTTCTATTTTAATTTCAAAATTAATTTTATAAAAAATTTCTATTTTAATTTCAAAATTAATTTTATAAAAAATTTCTTTATTTTTTCAATTTTTTGGAATTTTAAAGATCTTTTTAAGTTTTTAGAAAATTTTGGAAGAGTTTTTATTTTTTGAAAAGAAAAATAAAATTTTATTTTTAATTTTAATTTCTAAATTAATTTTATAAAAATCTTCTAAATTAATTTTATAAAAATCTTTCTAAACAACATAACCCTATTGCCCCGTGTCCCCTCTTCTTGTTACTTTATATACTCTCTCCGTTTTAAATTATATGATTTTTTATCTTAATGCACAAAAGTTTAAGAAAATAATTTTTAAAATTATCATCAGGGGCATCCCTGCAGATATAGTGCTATAAAAAAATGGAGGACCTGTCTAATTGTGGATCAATTTTAATTTTAGTTGTTTTCTTTCTTTTTTTTTCGTTTTTGTCAGTGACATATTAATAGTGGGCCACTGGAGATGATTTTATTTTAACCTACATTGTTATTCTCTTTTTTTTTACCTAAGAATAAATATTAAAGTTAACTAAAATTTCTATTAAATCTATAATATAATGAGGCAGTTGTCTCATTCCTGAGCCGCCACGTCAGCAGGTAAGTGAGTCCCACTTTTAAAAAGTGTCAAGACTGTGGCTCGAACCCGGGTTATTGAGTTATAAACACCAACATTTATACCACTAAACTAAAGGATACTTTGTACATTGATGGCCGAAACTAATATATATTTATGAAGGTCGGAAATCTTTGCTTCTTCGGTTCTCTCTGTGGGACCCACACTTAATTTTTTTTATCTAGTGATTTAATAAATACTTTATAACTCACGTTTTGAAATGGGCTTCGTTAAAAAAAAGGCCCAATAGACCTCTTTGGTCCGTAAGCGTTCTCTTCAATGGAAGTTTAGGGTTTTCAATTTTTAATCATCGGTTCATGACTCATCTAAGAAACACAGATTGGCTCTTTGAGTTCCATGAATCAGTTTATCTTCTTTAGTCTCTACATCTCCCCATCTTTAATAAATTCATCATCGGTTCTTTTATTTTGCCTGATAAATCATGATTGTATGGTTTTAATTTTCTTTGGTCATCCTTAGCTTGCACCCTTTGATCAAACCAAGAAGAAGAAGAAGACATTTGTCGTTCAGGATGCCATCGAGGACTCAGCTGAGTCACACGGGAGACATACTATCCGTTGCCTGATTGTTCAAGAAGAGTTTATGTGCTGTGAAACATATTTGTTTCTTTTCACCAGTTGCTTTGTTTAATCTTTTTTCTGCAAATAATGATAGCTTTGACAGTTCATTTACGGGAGCCAAGAAGTAAAAGAAGAAGAAGTGTTTGACATTTTCTGTCTTCCTTTGTTTTTTTTTTCATTCATTAAACTTGGATTTTGAAGATTATGTGCCTCGCATTCTTTTTATTTTGATGGTTGTTAGGTTAAATGAAGATCATTGAATAAAGAAAATGTCGATGCTCCAGAAGATTTGGAGGGTACTTTATATTTCTTTCTCTGATAATCCTAGCGACATAAATTTGAACCTTACAGAGGGTATATTGCAGAGCATCCTAATGACGAGGAAGAGGTGGATGGAATTGATCTGCACCAGCAACGTTACCCGTGGGAAGGAAGTGACATGGATTACTTATACGACAAGGTAAACATATCATTAGATGGTTTGCGGTCCATCTTTGAGAGTCGTCGATTGTAAGTGTCTATCGTTTGAAGTTACACGGCACTAAGATGTAAAGAATTACTAATCACGATTACCTTACTAGCAGAGTTCTTTTGCAGCTATTGTCAATGGAATATGATGATATATTTCATGTTCCAAATGCTAACGGAAGCTCCAATGTTGATTCTCAGCTTTAACATGCCAAAATCACAATGCAGTGGGTGTTGTAAGGTAATTCAGTAGGCAAAAATGTTCAGTTGAAAAATATTTAAACAGTTTTTATGCATCAAACTTATCATCCGTAACATAATAATATGTTTTTTCTGTGCTAGGAACCATTTGTAAATAAATGTCTCGGATGTATATGACTGCTGAGTTTGTTGCTTTTGACAGTGAAATCACTAAGCTTGCAATGTGTCAGGACAACAAAAGCATCTCAGCTGATGGTTAGCTTTACAATTTCGTTGGTTTCTTTTTCCTATTATGTTGGATGAATTATTTTAGCTAACAAATATCGCAACAGAGCGCTGGCAATAACTCTAATAGATTTATATATACATTTAGAATTGGAAGTTTGGTGAGAACATGAACAAGTACTTCTGTCACGCTATTGGACAGTTATACGCCATTTCAAGAGAATTGATTTCTTATATTTCCCATAATTAGTAAGATTTTAACTGTTTTGTCTACTTTGCATTCATACCTCATTCTCCATCTAATTTCTCGGTGCTACTATATAATGATCAAGTAATTTTCTGCACAAATAGGCAAGTGGGGATGTTACGTTGGGTGCTTGGTTTATTGGGCTTGGCGATACAAAGTCTGTTGTGACTCTAAAACTTTTACATCATTTAATATTGATTCTGATTCTTGGGAGAATTGCATATTGTGAATGAAAGGCACAAGCAGGGAACATATGTGTAGCTGCGTTCGACTTGACATGTAGCGGTATATGCAGATCCGATGATCCCATTGTGGAGGTTAACATGCAATGTGTTGACCTGGAAATCATTATTTGGAAGCTACATTCGAGGCATTTCTTCAACATATAAATAGACCATAGACAGAGTTTGATATTTATAATACTCAGTGATCATGGGGTCTGCAGAAAATAGTCCTTTTGCATGTTCTATATGGAACCAAGAGATATATCCTTTGTATGATGATTGTATTATGATAGCTACTAACATAGGAAATGACTAGAGAAAGAGAAATGAGTATGAATCTCTTATATGGGTAGCTTTTGTAAACACATTTGGGTTTATTAACAGTTGTGACAAGCAATTATGTTTATAGTAAAGGAAACCCGTCGCAGTGTCAATAACAAATGCGTCTGTTTTTTTGTTGTTTGGGATTGAAATAGCTTATGGGTTTTCTAAATCAATATAACTGATTTGACTAAAGCTATCTTGGATAACAAAAAGAAGGATTGCAAGTTTAATAACTTCTATTTTAGACTTTAATTTCAACTAAATTATAATTTGTCTTTTATCCTATCATCTTAGTTATAAACGTAAAGATTTATTCGAATAAATAAACAGTTTCAACAATATTTAATATGTGATTTAATAAACAAAAGAACACGTAGGATTTTTAGGATTTAAAGAGATTGGAGACAATATTTAATGAGTATGAAAAGAATACGAAGCAGATGATGAAAAATGATTCGAGCAAATTAGTGGCAACACAGAGCTAAGCGAGATAAAAATATCAATCAATAAAGAATAAAAAAAAGAATGAGCAGGGTTAAGTTATTACATAAGCCAAAACTAAGACAAATCAAATGACAAAACGTGAAAACAAATGTAAACAAGACAAGAGGAGAGGGTGAAGATAAAATGCATTGAAAAACTGAATGCTAGATTAGTAAGCAAGAGACAAAAAAAGATTAAAATGTAAAAACTCCGCGCCGTGGCGCGGGTAATGATCCCTAGTCTTAAAAATGGGAGCCTTTTAAATACAGGACCAAGAAGACTCTGCTTCATTTAGCTCTGTGAGGAATGAATATCATTAAAATATAATTTAAAATTAATTAATTTAATTGTAAATAAAGTAGGAAAAAGATAATTAGCTACATAGTTTTTGATGAAACTTAAATTACCTAAATATGTAAAAACATCTTATATTATAAAACAATAAAATTCCTTTAAACATCATACGTACTGGAACGGAAGGAGTATATACATATCTCTTACATTTTTACATCAAATATAAAAATTCAATTTTTATTAGTAATTCTGAACATATACTTTTTCATCTTTTTCGTCTTTTCGAACTTTAAACTTATGATTTATCTTATTTATTGGTTGGGTGATATCATTGGGCTCGAGTTGCTCCATCTCCTTCTCCGGTTCAAGTAGGTGCCTATCAGCATCCACAGCTTGGTCATCTTAACTGGCCAGTATACTTATGAACAAAATCTAACCTGTTTATATGTTAAATAAATCAAAGTACAGCCCAAGGAAAATATTTTGTTAATTTTTTGAAACTTTGCTTATTTATTTATTTAATGCATAAAAGTCTCAGTTCTCACAGTTCTCTATGAATCGCTGTCTGCTTCTGTAACGCGTCCAGTCTCTACTTATACCATCAATGTGTGTTAGTTTTGGCTTAAGTCAAAATCATTTTGCAAAGGAGGAAGAGAATCATATAATGCCATGTGCGTGGTCGTTTTAGTGTTGTGCTTCTTTTGGAATAACCTGTTCTTTTTCTCTTTTCTTGATGAGAGTGGTTTGGGGATTTGAAATGAGAGAGACTGCTGTTTCAAGGAAAAGATTGTGTTGTCATTGTTCTTCTTTGAGTTCTGTGTCATTCTTTTCTTTTCTTGGGATCCCCAAACATTTCTTTCATATACTCTCCCGGATTTTCATAAAGAACCATTGGTTCCTGAGCTTGACCCAGCTTTCGTCTACATCAAGAAAATGGACCGCTTTTTAACTAAACATTCATACGTTCATAAGTTTGATTATCTTCTTGATTTCTTTGTTTATAGTTGCCTTTTTTGGTATATAACATTTTACACTAAGTCATTATGACGACATGCCAAGAAGAATCTAATTGATGGTGTTATTGACATTATCGAAAATTTTGGAGTTAGTTTAAGAAGCTGGTCTAGACTCTTAATCAAGTGCCTATTTGTTTCCTCTCTCACTTACCCTTTTGAGAAATGATTGCTCTGTATGGAATTCTAAGTTCTAACTACTGCCCTTTAGTGATTTGGAGTAACTAATACTCCCTCTGTTTTTTATTGTAAGTAGCTTAAGCAAAATTTGTTTGTTTCAAAATATAAATAGCTTTCATAATTTTAAGTAATTTTTACTTTTATTGGGTATAGTGTTACCAATCAAATAATATATACTTATTTATGATTAGTTTAATTACACATAATTTATATATCAAATGCTACTTTTGGAAAAATTAATAACTTTCTTAATATTTGTGCATTCATCTAAAACTACTTACAATAAAAAACAGAGGGAGTACTCTTTTTGTTTCATCTTTCACCAAGTTCATCTATGGTTTCCTTGTCTTTAATGATACGTGCTAAGATCATACTCCCTCCGTTTCATATTAAGTGTAGTTGTAGAAAATTTTTTTGTTACAAAATAAGTGTCGTTTTCGATTTTCAGTGTAAAATTTATTAATTTTATTCAATAACTTTTTTCTATTGGTTGAAATATGGCTAGATGTATTGGTAATTATGTTTTTATATAGGAAATATACAAAATTAATTGTTTCTTTAATTCGTATGCACAAACCCAAAACGACACTTAATATAGTAGTCTTATTACTATGTCTTAAAAGCAATTAATGACGGGCTAGGGATTATATTAGAGAATCTTAATTTGTTGAGTCTATGAATTACAGTACTCCACCTGTTCCTAAATGTAGGATGTTTCAAAAAAATTTGATGTTCCAATATACAATATGTTTTCAACTTTCTAGGTAACTTTTACTTTATTAAAAATTGTGTAACCAATCATATTTAATAATCTATTTTGTAATTGGTTAAATACAATTATTTTTTTAATATGTTTGTTTTTTCCTAAATATTTTATATTTAGGAAGAGAAGGAGTATATTTTACTCAGAAATGTTTGAGAGGCTTCTAGACTAGGTGTTCATGTCAAGAACTAGATTAGTTGACAGTTGACGCTACCTTTTGAATAATTAAGTATTTATAGGGGAAAATGATAGGCAATTAGGCTCTTCTTGACCCCATCTTCATTAGAGAATTTTAAGCTTTGATGTAATGGAATATTAAGTCTAAGTCACTTCTATGTATTAAAAACAAGTTATTGAAGCAGAAAGTATGATGATTGATTTTTGGATTAAAAGACCCTAACCCCTACGTCCTTAAATCCTAAACCCTAGTTTGAACTTGTTGAAATTTTCTTATGATTTTTTTAATAAACTATTTCTCTTGATGAGTTGATTAAATGGAATCTCCTTTTATTGCATGCACAAGCTCACATGATTTTGGAGAAGGTGTCATTTTATAATAACTGCAGTCCACACATGCGTGCAATCTCTGCAACAGAGTAATTATATATTTCCAATATATTAGGATATTTTCTTATAATTGGAGTATATTGTGATAATAGATGGAAGATGTCGTTTTCTTTTGGTTTTATCAAAATGGTTGTACTTTTCGAAAACTAATCTAGATAGTAAACGTGCTTAATATATTTCTTTGTGTATTGTGAATGGTATTTGAACTAGGAAAACGTATTCTCAAGTGAAATTTAAAACCCAATCTATTTTACTGTATGTGTTTTATGAGCCTGTTTATGTAATTGTACACGCTAAGCACATATGAGATATCTTATTATAATATGATTCGACAGAATTACAGAAAGGCCAGTTTTAAAAAAAAAAAAAAAAAGATATGAACAGAATTAATATCGTTCGACAGATTAAACTGTATAAGAAAAGCAAATACTGTTTTGTAGAAAATGGAAAAACAATAGCAAAAGTGTAACGAGGATGGGTCCGGTTAGAAAGAGAATGTTATGAGTGTGAAGTTTCGTGGATTCGAAGGGATGATCATTTTTAAACTTGTTTAAAAGTTTTGAACTAATTTATCTGACTGAGTTTTCGAATCTGTCAGGGAATTGTTCTTTTGTTTTGAACTTATTTGTTTTCTAATATATATGTATAATACTTGGATGTGACTCATGGGCGGATGCAGGATCATATTTAGATGGGGGCACATCATTTTATTTCATTATGTACTAATAATAGATTTAAATTGCATTTCTTAAACTAGTGTCTTGTAGTAATTATTGAAGAAAAATCAAAATTAGATGGGGGCACGTGCCCCGTACCTCACCACTTGCGTCCGCCTGTCTAATCTCCAAGCCGGTTCTGGATATAACTCAATATAATTTTCATTTCGGTATTCAAATTTTAGAAAAATTAATATGCCTAATTTTCTGACGACTCAAACTATAAAAATGTTAAACATTACATTAAAATGTTTTAACTTCTGTTAATATATTTTATTTTCCAAAATTTTTCAATACATTTATTAGTGTCTTCTTTTCAATACCTTTTCTCTTTGATAAATGTTAGTACATTTTCTTATAAGACTATGTACAATGATCATTTGGATTCAACACTCTAATTTACATTTTTTTATAATCCACATAATTTTTTCTTTCTTGCACCTATTAATTCAACACATACATAATTTTTTTCTCTGCAATGATTGTGTTTAATTAAATTTAACATCTTAATTTATATTTTTATTTCTATGCCAAATACTCCTTCCTTTTCATAAACATTTTTTTATAATCCACATCATCTTTTCTTTCTTCCACCTATTAATTCAACACATACATAATTTTTTTCTCTGCAATGATTGTGTTTAATTAAATTTAACATCTTAATTTATATTTTTATTTCCATGCCAAATACTCTTTTCTTTTCGTAACGAATGTTATTCTGACATTTTTCTCACAGATTAAGAAAATGATTGAAATGCATTAAAGTTCTTATTAATTACACATATTCAACTAATAGTATTTGAGATAAATGAAATAATTTATAAAATCAATGTATATGTAATTAAGTTTTCGCTGAAAGTTGCATTGCAATTCTAAAATAACACTCTTTTTGTAACAAGAAAAGAAATTAAAGTAACATTTAATATGAAACAAAGCGAGTAGCAATATATTAATTTAAAAATTAATTGTAATTAAACTCAATAATTAAAAATGACATATTTTCAACTGAGTTGATAAAATTAATATTAATAAAAAAATAAAAGCTATAAAAAATAAATATTTTTATTCTATATCCAAATAAAATGAAACTAGTCTTTATTTATAGATCATTACAAATGATGAATTTTGGTATAATTTTTATTATTTAGAAAAGTATTTTACTATAAAATAATTAAGTTTAAATTATTGGATGAAAATAGAAAGTAATAAAAACTAGATAACTAATAATAATAGAACATGTGTTAAAGTGAACTCCAATTTATATATTCACTTTCAAGTTTTAACTATTTGAAAGTATTGTGAATCCACATATGTTTTTTCTCAATTCAACATTCATCTTACATTAGTTTCAAAAGTTGAAGAAATGATTTAACATGCCTATTGTTGATGGTCTCATTAAATCATTCGAAGCTTTCTAGGTTGTCTACGTACAAGAGTATAGAATTATTTGTGCATTGTTTTTAGTACGCACCGCCTAATGTACTTTTTTTTTATTAATTTATCCTTGTTTCTCATTTTGTGTCACTGAAAAAAAAATCCAATCTTAAAACTTAGCCCAGGAGAGTAATCATTTAACAAATGATCATAATCAACTTTTTGAACATGCTTATATAATCTCATTAACCTTTAATTACTCTTATTTAAATTTTTTACTTATTTTAATCGGAAAAGGTATCTCAACCAGGAAAAAAAAACAACGCACAAATTTACGATTATATTATTATAACTGAATAGTACGAATACGCGTAACGCATGCAAGGTGTACCCATTGGTGTTATTATGATTCCCCATTACAAATCGTTATCTAATAAGATTCAGTTAATTGTTATTAGGTCAGCAGGGTCAGGCACACTAAATTTACACAAATATTGCGGCTAAAAGTTATAAGAAATGTTTTTAATAGAGAAAGTTCCTCATGTTAGCTAACTGGATTTTTAATACAAGTAGGTAGGTCTGTGACGGATCGGATATTCGGACAATTTTAAGGTATCCGGATCCAGATCCTTATCCGCCGGATCCATAATTTTACTATCTTTATCCGGATACGGGGTTCTCGGATATCCGGGCGTCAGATATCCTTCTAAAAATTATAATATCCGGCGGACATCCGGATTCAGATTTGGATCCTTAAAATAAATAAATAATAATATTAATACCTTCTAAAAATTGTAATATCTGGCGGATATCCGGATTCAGAATTGGATCCTTAAAATAAATAAATAATAATATTAATATACATAAAATATTAACAATAATTTAAAAATAAAATTATATAGAATGTTTTTAATTATTTCTATGTATAATATTACAAAATTTACATAAAATTTATATATACTATTATAAAAATGAAAATATATTAAATAAAATTAGTTTTTATATATAGATATTACTATTTTTTGAAATAGTTATTAATAAAACTTACGGATCCTGATATCCAGACTAAAAAATCAAGATATCCGGATCCGGCAACATTTTACTATCCGGATCCGAATTCGGCCCCTCCGGATATCCGGATTTTCGGATCTCGAATCGAATCCGGATCTCGGATAAAAATCTCAGGCCTACATGTAGGTAGAATCACATGCGAAAGACTAACTAGATTAAATACTTCTCTATCATAGCCTTATTAAAATTTTCTACATGTTTTTAACCGAACACATTACTTGTATTTGATCGTTTAGAGATGTTAGATTTTTTTTGGTCAAAGAAATGTTAGATAGATATACAAATTTATATATTAAAAGAGAAACATTAGCTTTAATGCTTTCGCAGTACCTTTGCCACATGACGCTCTCACAATAACTTAAAAAAAAATTCGCCAACGTGTCGCTTTAATAGAGCTTCTCAAAAATTTGTTTCCTTTTATTCTTAGAACTTAGGACATTACGTAAACTCACGAGACGTGTTTACTTCGTTAGAAAATTACGTTAACTCATCATCCCCTCTCTTATCAAAATCCAAGCTTCATTACTGTTGTTTACGTTAACTCACAAGACGTGTTAACAATGTTACTGTTGTTGTATAAATCACGAGACTTGTTTACGTTAACTCATTATTGGGAAGCTTTGGCTGTGAAGATCCATAGTAATGTTCGCTTAGTTATTGTTGTTGTACGTGAAATCAAGAGATGAGTCTACGAGAATTCTTCATTGGGTACCTTTGGCTATCACGCTCCTGAGTAACGTTTCTGTAAAACCTTAAACCTCTGTTGTATTGTATCGAGATGAAATTATAGCAACTAAAGACGTGTGTTTCTGTTTGCAGATATGCTATGACGGGACAGTTGACACAGAAGAGTGATGTGCATAGCTATAACATTGTATTATCCAACTTTGTACAGCTATAACGATTGTGTGTATATAAATGTCTATACGATATAGATTAAATGATTTACGTTCGTACTGTAAGCATTGATGATTTAGTTAGTTTTCTTAAAACAATGATTGTTATTGTTTTATGGAATGCTTTTTCGATTCCTTCTATCAGGCTACACCGTTAAATCGAAGCTTCACTTACTCACGTTCCTAAGTGAAGATAAAGTGAAGCAGTGTGTTGATCCAAAGCTAAAAGGAGAGTGGTCTCAACATAAGTCAGTAGCTAAGGTGCTATCGAAGCATCCCAAATATCTGAATAATTTGATGATAATAACTCAGTTTCCATATGTAATGTGGGCAATGCAGCTAGCAGCGGTGCCGGCATTGTGTGATATACATACCAAAACATATAAGTCTTATATTGTTTCATAGCCTCAGCCGTAAATGATAACCCGCCTTGCCCTTTTCGAGTACTCTCTTTTCGGATTGCTTTTATCTGAAGCAACATCTATTATCACCACTTAAATTACTTAGAACAGAGCACAAAGAGAGTCCAACCAATATGTGTTTTTCTGTACGTATAAACCCATCTCCATGAGGATTCGTTTAGTATCAGGTATGGCTCAAGTTTACGACCGTGATTAATCCGAAATCCCCTATTATTTTGGTTAACACTTTTAAACCGGAATTCAATATCTGTTATTTTTATAACACATAAATAAACACTGGATCTTCAATTTAAATCGATTTTGCTACCTTGAGTGATTGGCAAGGTTTATTAATGATATGGGATTTTCATATATTTTCAAAACTTTGGTTTGTGGCAATATATACATAGTATTGTGCTGAGCAAGGCAAAAATATTTGACATGTAATTCGTTTTTTCTGCGTGATACGGCGTTGATTGCATTAGGTTAACTAAGACCTATATAAGACACATATCATAACCCATCTTTCTTACTCACGTTCCTAAAAGCAAAACCTAAATGTTCACTCATTCTTCTATAATGGCTGCTATAACTATTGTGTCAGATTTGAATCTCGCATCCTTTGTTCTCTCTGTTATTTCCATATTTCGTAGTATCATATAAATTCGATAGTCTATTAATGTCTAACCACGTTTTAGTATGTCACTTAGATCTATGCGGAGCTTTGGTTCATGTAGGCCCTCTCGAAGATTTAATTCAAGTGCAACCCAACCAGGTTAATGCTGGACACCAAAGTCGAATTCAATTTTCCATCATGAATTTTGAGTGAGTGCTATTCTTTTTTTTTTTTTAATGTTTACACCAGTTCATATTTGATAACATCACACATTATATTTTTTGCAGTTTTGTTGAAATCAATTGTGTTGCCTATGGAACTGTAGAAGAGAAGTTATACGAAAACTGGTTTTTATCAACCGCAAAGGTTGTTGTTTGTGTATTGGAGCTATGGCAAATTGAGTGGGGCGAAGGTCAGTTATTTTTTTTTAATTTAGACTCTTTTATAGGTCACTATTTAAAGATTTGTTATGGAACTGAATTGTTGATTTTTATAGGTTGCTTGAGCTATATCACAAATTTTGAAGAATGTTCGGATATTTTATTTGATCCTCGAATTCCTGAAATACAGTACTTCAAATCAATGTGAGTTTAGTATGAGTGATATTATTATATTTACTAAATATCGGTGCTATATAATAACTGCTGACGTTAATATTATATTTTATATTTCATGATTCTATTGTATCCATTTTGATTTTAAAGCAACAGCGTCCAAGACTTTGACGTTAGAATTATGGGAGTTCTATGTCAAATTTTACTTTTGGGTTTTTAAAATTGAAAACAAATTTTGTGTTATAGAGGGTTCAATGAGCTTCAATTAGTTTTAGTTTGCAACAATGTTTTTCTTACTTTCGAGAGATATTTCTCAATATTATAGTTATATTTGAATCCGTTATGGTTTTTCTTATACAAATTATTAATGAGACGGCAAAACCGACCAATTCTAATAAATTTACTTTGATTAATCCGTTATGGTTTTTCTTGAAAATATTCTCCAATTAGACTTGGAGAGTTGATCCAGCTTAAAGACTTTTTTCGTTTGCTTAATACCCTATTTTCTTTTAACCTAATAATGTTGTTTTGCCGTTCAGAATTTTGCTAAAGAACTATTTATTATAAATTTTATAATTATGCATCTTAATAAAATCAAGCTTTTTAGTTATAAGACTTTTTATATTTTAAGAACCAAATCGATATCCACATTAAACTTATAAAAATTTCACTCTATAACCAAATCGATGTCCACATTAAAAATTTCTAATGTCTTCTTATCTTATAATTAACGAAATTAATAATCTTATTCCGCGCAAGGCGCGGGTTATCACCTAGTATATGTGTATAAGATGAATTTATTAACATGTATAATTTCGTGTATTTAATCGTTTAGAAATGTTAGATAGATATACAAAATATGTGTATAAGATGAATTTATTAACATGTATAAGGAGGTGTTAGTGGGAACTAGTGGGAACTACATTTATAATAATTGTTAGAATTTTAAAAATCTATAGTTTTTGACTAATGGATCCTAACATTCTTATAAAACCAAAGTGTTATTTGTTTGATGATTCTTTAATGACATATATAATCCATTGTTTTAAAAAGTTTGGATTTTAAGGATTCTTAATTCTATCAAAATCTAGTGTTGTTGAAACTTGGAGTCTTATCATTTTTTTTTTTACGTCTAACGGCCATTCTATTACTCAAGCTTGAGGTGGTCTGGGTAACCAGACCGGAATAGAACAACCAATGAAAAGTAACTCCCTGTGAAAGGTCCTAGCAGTCTTAGCTAAAAAATCAGACATCTGGTTGCGCGCTCGTGGCACATGGGTGATTTTGAATTCCGGGAAACAAATCTGAAGCGTCTCTATCTTCTCCAACTCTGTCGCGAATCTTGGCCACTCCTGGGGCTCCTTTATCATTGCAATCAGTTCCTTGCAGTCAGTCCCAAAACTCTGGCATGGCGAGTGTTGAAGCATATTCTTCATCGCCCATCGCAGAGCTTCTACCTCCGAATGCAATGCTGATTCACATCGAGTAAAATTCCGTGTTCCCATAAGTTGTATGTTCTCCCCGCTATCCATCCAAACCCATCCACATCCACTAAAGCGATCTGAAGTTGTCCAAGACCCATCTAGCATGCAAATATTACCCAAGCTTAAGACTTGGATTTCCTCATTATCGTTGGCCTGTACTACCGGTGGTATCATCTCATTTGCATTAAACCATGCTTGACATTCACTTTCTACGTATCGAACTAGTTCCAAAGGGTCTCTGTCTATTCCCCTGAATAGCTTATCATTACGAGCCTTCCAAATATACCAAATTATCCAGGGATAAAGATCCCTGTCTTGGTCTGGTTGTAAGATAACATTCTTCCTCCAGAATAGATAGTCCATGTTTGTGTAGACGCTTGACACTGGAAATATACCTGAGCATGTAGGAGTTGCTGATAAGGACCATACTTGGAGAGCTGGAGGGCACTCAAATATTGCATGAGTTACAGATTTTTCTATTTCTCCACACCTTGGACAATAATTATCGCACCTCATATTCCGTCTCACTAAATTTCTCGTTACTGCCACCTGACCCATTATCAATTGCCATTTAAGATTTTAAGATGTAAAATAAGACTTCCAAAATATTGCATATATACTCAAAAATTCTTAAAATCAGTTTCATAAACTTTTTAAATAAGAAAGACTCATTAGAACTTTTTATAAATTTTAACAAATCTCTTAATTCGTCAAATCAATCAACTTTGACGTTAGAATTATAGGAGTTCTATGTCAAATTTTACTTTTGGGTTTTTAAAGTTGAAAACAAATTTTGTGTTATAGAGGGTTCAATGAGCTTCAATTAGTTTTAGTGTGCAACAATGTTTTTCTTACTTTCGAGAGATATTTCTCAATATTATAGTTATATTTGAATCCGTTATGGTTTTTCTTATACAAATTATTAATGAGACGGCAAAACCGACCAATTCTAATAAACTTACTTTGATTAATCCGTTATGGTTTTTCTTGAAAATATTCTCCAATTAGACTTGGAGAGTTGATCCAGCTTAAAGACTTTTTTCGTTTGCTTAATACCCTATTTTCTTTTAACCTAATAATGTTGTTTTGCCGTTCAGAATTTTGCTAAAGAACTATTTATTATAAGTTTTATAATTATGCATCTTAATAAAATCAAGCTTTTTAGTTATAAGACTTTTTATATTTTAAGAACCAAATCGATATCCACATTAAACTTATAAAAATTTCACTCTATAACCAAATCGATGTCCACATTCAAAATTTCTAATGTCTTCTTATCTTATAATTAACGAAATTAATAATCTTATCCCGCGCAAGGCGCGGGTTATCACCTAGTATATGTGTATAAGATGAATTTATTAACATGTATAATTTCGTGTATTTAATCGTTTAGAAATGTTAGATAGATATACAAAATATGTGTATAAGATGAATTTATTAACATGTATAAGGAGGTGTTAGTGGGAACTAGTGGGAACTAGTGGGAACTACATTTATAATAATTGTTAGAATTTTAAAAATCTATAGTTTTTGACTAATGGATCCTAACATTCTTATAAAACCAAAGTGTTATTTGTTTGATGATTCTTTAATGACATATATAATCCATTGTTTTAAAAAGTTTGGATTTTAAGGATTCTTAATTCTATCAAAATCTAGTGTTGTTGAAACTTGGAGTCTTAACATTTTTTTTTTTTGACGTCTAACTGCCATTCTATTACTCAAGCTTGAGGTGGTCTGGGTAACCAGACCGGAATAGAACAACCAATGAAAAGTAACTCCCTGTGAAAGGTCCTAGCAGTCTTAGCTAAAAAATCAGACATCTGGTTGCGCGCTCGTGGCACATGGGTGATTTTGAATTCCGGGAAACAAATCTGAAGCGTCTCTATCTTCTCTAACTCTGTCGCGAATCTTGGCCACTCCTGGGGCTCATTTATCATTGCAATCAGTTCCTTGCAGTCAGTCCCAAAACTCTAGCATGGCGAGTGTTGAAGCATATTCTCCATCGCCCATCGCAGAGCTTCTACCTCCGAATGCAATGCTGATTCACATCGAGTAAAATTCCGTGTTCCCATAAGTTGTATGTTCTCCCCGCTATCCATCCAAACCCATCCACATCCACTAAAGCGATCTGAAGTTGTCCAAGACCCATCTAGCATGCAAATATTACCCAAGCTTAAGACTTGGATTTCCTCATTATCGTTGGCCTGTACTACCGGTGGTATCATCTCATTTGCATTAAACCATGCTTGACATTCACTTTCTACGTATCGAACTAGTTCCAAAGGGTCTCTGTCTATTCCCCTGAATAGCTTATCATTACGAGCCTTCCAAATATACCAAATTATCCAGGGATAAGGATCCCTGTCTTAGGTCTGGTTGTAAGATATCATTCTTCCTCCAGAATAGATAGTCCATGTTTGTGTAGACGCTTGACACTGGAAATATACCTGAGCATGTAGGAGTTGCTGATAAGGACCATACTTGTAGAGGTGGAGGGCACTCAAATATTGCATGAGTTACAGATTTTTCTATTTCTCCACACCTTGGACAATAATTATCGCACCTCATATTCCGTCTCACTAAATTTCTCGTTACTGCCACCTGACCCGTTATCAATTGCCATTTAAGATTTTAAGATGTAAAATAAGACTTCCAAAATATTGCATATATACTCAAAAATTCTTAAAATCAGTTTCATAAACTTTTTAAATAAGAAAGACTCATTAGAACTTTTTATAAATTTTAACAAATCTCTTAATTCGTCAAATCAATCAACTCTACTTAAATTCATCTGCCACCTGACCCGTTATCAATTGCCATTTAAGATTTTAAGATGTAAAATAAGACTTCCAAAATATTGCATATATACTCAAAAATTCTTAAAATCAGTTTCATAAACTTTTTAAATAAGAAAGACTCATTAGAACTTTTTATAAATTTTAACAAATCTCTTAATTCGTCAAATCAATCAACTCTACTTAAATTCATCTCCCACTAACCCCCCCCCCCCCCCCCAGAAACTTTATAACGTAGACTTCCTCTGTTTCCTAAAAAATAAGCTATGATTAACTGACTCTTCTCGGAAGAGTCATTTGGCTTCTCCATATACCAAGAACGAGTTAGTGTTGTAAACTCAATTATTATAAATTAAGATGAGCCAAATAATAATTAATTAATTTAGCATATGAAAGGGGAATAACGGAGGTGAAAGAAATTGGGGAATAGAGGGTGTGACCGGTAACCATAATAGGAACATTAGGAACGAATAGGAAAATAATGAATATGAAAAAAAAAATTGGGAACGATGAGGAATGATGGTTCCTTATCAAAATTAACAAAGAACAAATTTGCATTATAATTCTCTACAAAAAAAATAAGAAGAAACGAAGGAAAAAAAATATTCCTCATAAATAGTAATTTTTTTAAGAAACGTTAAGAAATATAGTGTTTCACTTCGTATGATTTCAAAAGCATGATCGTGCGGTGAGAATTAATAATTACTTTTGGGGAAATAAAAGGCAAGATATAGATTTTGATTAATCAAAGTAGGTAACTCATTTATATGTTGTATTTGAAAATTTAGTTACTCAACCTTCAAATTTTCGATTGTTCATAGTTTTCTAATAGTCGCATGAAATAATCTACTAAGTAGGGTTAAGTTGCATATGTCATATCTCATTTGACTATATATTTAAATTGGACTTTCTTATATTGCAAATTTTAAACAAATCATGGTATTTATCGTTTGATAAATGCCTATTATGTCTTGTAATTCCATTCCGGTTTACATACCAATTTTCCACCATTACTTTGTTGGCTCATTGTTTTGTCGTACTAGTTAACATTTATTGTTAAGTTAATGCCTTTTTGTCCAAAATATTTACACGGAATTAAATACCTTATATATTCCCTGCGTTTTAAAAAGATGTATGAATATATTTAAAATTTTTCACACTAATTAAAAAAGCATATCAAAATTTAGTTTTCAATGCATTATTTTCCGTTATCAACTATTCCCTACAATTTTTTACCAATAAAATATTTATGCATTAAAAATATAAAACATATTTTTTTGAAACAATTTTTTTCTTCTAAAATATAGATATTTTTGAAACAGAGGGAGATAGTATTAAGTTGGCAAAAAAATCATGAACACTACTTATTATAAGGTTAAAATTTGTAATGTCATTTTCTATTTTAGTACTTTCTCTTTTTGATATGGTAAATGAGGATAAAATAACAACATGCAACATACATTATCATAAAATTCTTAAATCGTAACCATTTCCATTATCATTATCGTAAACGAGGATAGAATTATGAAACTCTTCAATAACCATTTCCACTTTTATTAAATCGTAACCCTAACTAAAAACTAAAAAGTAACGAATTTCACATTAGCTGTCTGTACTAAGTTTTTTTTTTTTGAAACTACGTATTTCACCGCTGCACTATGGAGATATAAATTCAAGACAATATGTGAAACCTAAAAGAGTAATTAACAATTTCCTAATTTTACTGGTAAAAATACAAATTATTTTAAAATAAATACTAAACCATTAGGGTTGACAAAAAAATACTAAACCAACAAACACTACGACATCCAGGT
The DNA here is from genome assembly GCF_020379485.1 of Brassica napus. Lineage (NCBI taxonomy): Eukaryota > Viridiplantae > Streptophyta > Magnoliopsida > Brassicales > Brassicaceae > Brassica > Brassica napus. The sequence goes on from NC_063446.1 coordinate 73,085,617, forward strand.
TAATACTGTTTTAGTCATAAAATTAATTCTTGTTTTTCTTAGAAAAGAAAAGAAAATAGCGAATCAGTTGGACTAACATCGTTTCTGAAAACATTCAATTATTCAAATAAAATAAAGTAATCAGTGTATATGAATTAGTCATTGTAGGCGTTTAAAAGCATAACTAAGAATTACTCAGCATTTATGGAACTCATAATCTGAATTTCGATGCTAAACAAAGTATACTACATGGAAGAAACGGTGTAGCTAGGTTGTGGCTTGCAACATAATTTCTTTATACGAGAAGTGTCCGACTGTTGGTGTTATAATTTCATATACCTATATATGTGATCGAGCATCTCAGCCGCATTGCTTGACTATTCATGCTCTAAAGTCTTTCTTTTAGCCATTTTGATTCACATCACACTATTTCTTGCTCCTTTTCATGCCCATGTATATAAAATTTTAAGGAAAAATCATATATAGGTATTCCTATTTCGAAGGTTTTCTAAATATTCTACAATATTTTTGTCTCTTTACCCTAGCTATCTTTTTCTTCAAAGTTTGACAAATTGTGCTTCCGTTTTGAATCTACCGAGGGTTACACTGTCTACTTTATCATTTAGACCATCGTTAACTCCGATATCTTAACTTGGATTCTTAACTTCGGTTAAAAAACGGTTAATTAAGAAAAGTTAAAAACCGTCTCTTAACCAAAAATTATAAAAAAAAAAACAAAAAAAACAAAAAAATGTCAAATCATGAGTTAAGAATCCCAGCTAAGAGACCGGAGTTAATCATGCCCTTATGAGACGGCCTTGCATTTATGCATATTTTTGGTAATTATATATATGCATTTATACGCTTCTTTTTTTCCTTTTTTGTAAGAATGTAAACAAAATGAAGGTTGAGGTTACGAAATGGGAACTTCTATCATATATGTATACAAATTTATGATCATCTATATTATTAAAAGAGAAGTACCCATTTGAAAATGTTTTTATTTCATTAATTAAATTCCCTATTTTTTTGCTTGTCTTTTTCAGTTGCATTTATGAAATATCATAAAACGAATAAAACTGCCTAATTTATTACTTGTCTTTTCAATTACATTAATGAAATATGCTTAAATAAATTTGGACATAATGTCATTTAATCAACAAAAAAAAACTCATGAGTTATCCTTACGTGCATAATTTTAATAATGAAGATTTTAAAAAACGTGCATCATTAAAATGTTACCTAAAACATACAGCACTAATAAATAACATGCATCAATAAAACTAGAATTTGACTCACACAATTGTACGGATATTATTTTCAGTTGATTAAATTAAAAAATATTTATTTATTCAAAAGATATTTAAGAATGGCTATGTTTTTAAAAATTATATGGTATTATTTGCTAATAACTCATTTGTCATTTGCTAAATTGTTAGAAATAAAATTTTAGCATAATAAAACTCAGTTGTCATTTGCTAAATTTATGGTTTTTATTTATATTATTTATTATTTAATTATAATATTTTCATTTTATATTTGAAAGAGAAATGAATTTTCTTTCAAACAATATTTTTGTAAATGTGTTTTTTTTTTAAATAATCAATTTAAATTGTTATTATCATTGAATATAATTATTTTGACATAATTTGAGTTTTCGTTTACATCAAAACTTATCATATTTTAGGATAATTTTAATTTAAAATGTAATTTTCATATTTTTCAAACAAATTCTAAAAATATTTTTTAAATATTTTGTTATAATTTTTTAAAAAATATCGAGTTGCATTTCAAATAAAACGGTAAAGATATTAAAAATATTCTAATTAAAATATGTAAAATTTAATATAGTTTTAAGGAAATGGTCAAAAAAAAAATTACACATAAAAAAATCATGATTTTTGTTAACTGGACGGATCATTATTTATATGATATCGCAAACGAAAGAAAAATTTATGTTTTTACAATTATCTAATTAATTATGTATACTCATTTTTTTAATATTTTTTATATGATATCACACATTCGTAAAAAAATACATAGTTTAAGATGCAAAAATGAAATATTTACTTAATGAATATAATATGAATGAATTTTACAAATACATCATTTAATAAAATAAATAATTAAAAACTGAAAATTCATATCCGCGCTCAGGATCTAGTATAGATTATTGCAGCTTCGAGTCTTCGACTACACTAGTTTACTTTTTTTTTTTGGTTGAGTCTTCGACTACACTAGTTTACTTTTTTTTTTTGGTTAAAGGATTGACTACACTAGTTTACATAAAAAGAAGTCATCAACTACAGTAAGCCATAAACAAAACAAAAACACGGGAAAATGTTGGAGAAATAAATGTGTGTTTTTAAAAAACTTTAACTGAATGTGTTTGTATGGAAACCTAAGCTTCTCAAAGAATGTAAACGACAACTTTTATGTCTAAGAGACTAAAAAGATATATACATATATATAGTATAAATTTTATGTATATATATATCTCTTTTTGAGATGAGTTATTCTTGGGTTCACCCCCTAGGGTGAACCTTTAGGTTCACCAACCAATAAAAAATTGTCATTTTAAATCTATTATCTTTTAATTAAGAAAACCAAATAACTTGCAAATTATATTATTTTTTCAAAATAAAATTTAAAAATAAATAAAAATAATATATAAAAAACGAATTCAAAAAAAAAAATGTTGTCAACAAAACACTAAACCCTAAGCTCTAATACTAAACCCTAAACTCAAATCCTAAACCCTAAATCTTTGGGTAAACCCTAAATCCTTGGGTAAACCCCTAAACCCTTGAAAAAACACTAAACATGTTGTCAACAAAACACTAAACCCTAAACTCTAATCCTAAACCCTAAACCCTTGGGAAAACCTTAAACCCTTGGGTAAACCCTAAACCCTTGGGTAAACCCTAAACCCTTAGGTAAACCCTAAACCCTTGGAAAAACACTAAACATTTGGATAAATTCTAAATTCTAAATCTTAAACACTAAACTCTAAATCTTAAAAATAAATATTTTTTTAGAACTATTGTTATTTTTATTTATTTAATTTTTAATTTTTTATTTTAAAAGCATAATATAATTTGGCAAGTTATTTTGTTTCCTTAATTAAAAGATACTAGATCTAAAATGACAACTTTTTATTAGTTGGTGAACCTAAAAGTTCACCCTAGGGGGTGAACCCAAGAAAAAGTCTTTTGAGATTACTAAAATGATCTGTAATTGCCAATTTCAGTTAGAATAGTTTAGTGTGTAATATTTAATAGTACTCACGAATATATAAAAGTAAGAAAAGGAAAAGATGTAATGGACCCAAGGATCAATACTGGATTTTTTTTGTAATAATTCAAGGAGTTTTTTATATGTAATGAAATTATGAGTACGACTTTGATTTGCAAAGAAAATTAAGAAAAACTTGTCATTGGTTTATAAACACAATTAAATAAATAAATATATAAATAAAGAAGCAAGTATGTGATTAATTTATTCAATCCAGCAGTGAGCAACCAAACTTCAACTACGGCTAAGTTATGTAACAATTCGAAATTTTTTTTTCCAATTCATAAAACATAAGGACAAGTGTGTGTGAATTGTAAATTATTTAAACAAAAATAAGTAATGAGGGATCTGACTGATGTATAATTAATTAGTAACTAGGAATTAGGAAAAATAAAATAAATTGATATACGAAATGATAGTTAAAAGGTTGCTTTCCACTTAAGTCCACATCTAAAAACTAGCTACAAATTATACCTTTGTTTTATAGCATGATTATTGATTATTGGAAAGTTTTTAGAGTGAGATTCTTACCGGAATATAAGAACTCGTTTCTTAATTTTTAACTAAAAAAACTAAGAACCGTCTCTTAGAACTCTTATTTAAGAACCGGTTCTTAATTTTTTTATTAAAAATTAAGAGTTATGTTCTTATATTCCGCTAAAAAATTCATTTTAAGAATCCCCAATTATCATATTCTCGGTGCTTTGATACTTCCACTTTTCTTTTCTTTTCTTTTCGATGTGTGGAAACTAATTTCCCACAAAACTATATTGAAAAAAATCTGCAGTAAAAAATGGTAAAGTAAAATTAATTAAACTACTCATTTACCAAAGAGTTAAATATATGTGTTACCAAAAATAAAAGAGTTCAAATACTTAAATATAAATTGCTGCCAACAACTATTTTCCAGTCTGGCACCCATTTCCACCTAAGTAAATACATAATATTTTTATAAGAAAAATAAATAAGACACGTGGCATTAATACCATTTGGCTGATAAAGTCCACTTCTTTCTTCCTCATATTACATAACACACTCACACTACTCTCAACTCCCAAGCAAACTGAAGAAGAAACAAAGCGTGCCTCTCTCTCTCTTAATCATTCTCCTCCTCCTTTAACTCTCTCTATAAAAAAAAATCAATACTCATGGATCCTTGGGATAAAACTAACTCATTAGACCACCACCACCGTCGCCAAGATCATCGCCATCCTTCGTTCTCCTCCACTCTCCTCGACCAAATCTACAACTCCATCGACTCCTCCTCTCTCTCCGACGTCTCCATGAGGAAGAAGCAAAACCGTGCAGTGGAAGAAATCGAGAAAATCCTCGTTAACCGCCGCGCAGTCCCCGGAGATTCAGTTAGATCAAGGAATCTCAAGACCGCTGAGCCAGTTTTCTCCAAGCATTCGAGCTCCTCCAGCTCCTCAGACTCAAGCGGACTCTCCTCTTCCTCTTCCGATTCCTTCTACAGGCGATCTCGTTCTCCGCCGGAGATTCCCCATCCGAAGCCGATTCGAACCACCGTCGAGAGACGCGAACGACCTAACGATAATAATAATAAAGTGAAATCGAAGGCGTTGGAGATGTATAGCGATTTGAAGAGAGTGAAACAGCCGAATTCTCCAGGCGGACGTCTCGCCACTTTCCTTAACTCTATCTTCACCGGAAACACGAAGAAACCGAATAAAACCGCCACGTCATCATCCACCACTTGCTCCTCAGCTTCTTCCTTCTCCAAATCTTGCTTGAGTAAAACGCCGTCGTCTAGTGAAAAACTGAAACGGTCTGTGCGTTTCTGTCCCGTTAACGTCGTCCTCGACGAAGACGACTCCAAGAAGCGTAGTGGCCACATTAACAACAACAAATTGTACGGAAACAACGAGCGTGAGAGCCGAGTGATGGAGGAGAATCGTCGCGTGATTGAAGCAGCCAAGGAACTTATCAGAACTTACCAGAAGAATAAAGACGTCGTTAACATCATCGGCAAAGAAGAAGAAGATGATGATGAAGACGACGATGACGATGGTGCGAGCTGCGCGAGCTCCGATCTGTTCGAATTGGATCATCTATCGGTGATTGGAATCGGTAGTTATCGAGAAGAGCTTCCCGTCTACGAGACGACTCGTTTTAACACGAACCGTATAATCTCCAGATGAATAATTAATTATTCTCGAATTATGTATAACTAATTGCTTAGTTTCCTAATGTAGTAACTACTTACTGGTTTAAGGGTGGATTAATTGGTTTTGGATTATACAGTTGTCTGAGTGATGGTATTTGCATGCCGTGTTGTTTGATCGCGTTAAATTGCCACCCCCAACATCTATCTTATTAAAGTAGAAGTACCTTTAAAAAATGTTTGGAAACATAGATAACAGTTAAAAAAATTGTTTCAAAACATAGATAGCAGTATATTAATAAAAGTAATGGACTTAAGTTATTAAGAAAAATAGAAATCCATTATATAAACTATATATCTGGGTCAGACTTAAAATATACGAAAATGGTATAATCTAATTACCTAAAAATATATATTTATATAAAACTCTCTACTTACAACAAATATATATATTTATATAAAAGATAAAGTAAACACGCGTGCGGCTGCACGTATCAAAATCTAGTTCTACTTAAGTTAACACTTAAAAAGTTTTTATGGATTTAAAACGGAAAAAACCATAAAAACCTTAAACTTTCGAATTAAAAGCAAAAAACCTTGAACTCATGTTTGAACCAAAAAATACTTGAACTTTCAAATATTGGTCATTTTAACTCTTATTTTTTGTTGATCAAGCCATTTTAGAAACCTAGAAAGTCAATTGTTAAATCCGTGAACATTTGTTAACTCGTTAAACGACGTCGTTTTAAAAAATGATTAAATATTAATGAAATAATGTCGTTTTACATCTTTAAACATTTAAATCATCTCCTCTTTCGCGAAACCTAAATTTTCTAATTCTCTAATCTCTCGATATTCTAATCTCTAAAACCTTGAACCATTAATAATGCAAAGGAAGGCTAGGACAATAAGATCACTTCGGATTCGTCGTAGTGAGAGATCTTAATTGGAATTCTTAGAGAATCTACGAATGAACAACAAATCAAGTCGGTGAAGAAGGTGATAGTGAAAATAATAGTGAAATTAATGAGAATGATAATGAGGCTGCGAATAATGGTATTGGTGTCAAAGAAATTATTTTAAATAGTATTTAAAACGATGTCGTTTAGCAAGTTAACAAACGTTTACAGTTTAATAGTTGACTTTCGAATGGCCAATCAAAAAAAAAAAGTTAAAATGACTAACATTTAAAAGTAGGAATATTTTTTGGCTCAAACACAAATTAGAGTTTTTTTTGCTTTAATTTGAAAGTTCATGGTTTTATTCGCAGTTTTCTCGATGTAAAACTAAAATTTACTTGTAAGTTATGTATTACTAATACTTTAGCTTTATTAGCTCCTAATTGTTATTTGGATGTGTTAATGACAATTAAACAAACTTCGAAATTAAGAGGCGCCTGCGACGAAGAACGTAGAATTTTTAAGTTGAGTTGAAAAAAAAAATGCAAAAGACGGTTTTTCTACTATTTGACATTTGTCATTAATTTAGATAGCAAAAGGAGGTTGAAATTTTTTTCTTACTGTCACCTGATGGGATCCACTCATAAAATAAAATAAATATTATGGCTTTTAATGGTTTCTATTTTCAATATTTGGTACAAATAATTAACTACACCATTTATACATAGTTTTAGTGAATTACCAACCAATCAATAATGATGTCTTGGTATATAGATTTTGAATTGTGACATGTCTTCACCTATCTCACTAGCCAAACTTCTAAGTTCTAAATAATACTAATGTATGTCAAAATAATATTATTAATTTTTCAAATTTAAACCATATCATTTAAACTTCACCAAACCTGTAGCACATGGGTTTTGTTCATTTCTGCAACTGCAACAGGCGATGAAGTATTATCCGTTTTGTCATCTCGCGATCTTAATTGTGATTTGTGACTAATTATGATTTGTGACTAACTATTGTTCATTAACTTACGACCCTTGCGACCAGCGACGAGCGACCAGCGATACATAAACGATCATGGCCTTCCTCAATCTAGACTCCCTCCCTCCTAATGTAATTCACTTACCAATGTTTCTGTTGTTTTACTTTCATTGGAACTACTTTAAATTTAAAAATAGGTAAAAAATTTGACTTGATGATACTAAATACTAGTAATCATGATAAATAAGCCAAGGGGACAAGAGTGAAAGAGACATGGTCTCGTCTGTCAAATGTCATAGACAAGAGTATCCAATAATTTGACTCTCTTTTACTGTTTTCTATTTATTTGATTTTAATTGACTTGATTTAGTCCGAAGTGCGACTTTAAGCTTGAAATTGGATTATACCATATAATATAAGAAAGTCATTTATACACATACTAACTCTTGTATATATAGAAAAACCGTTTGATGTCATAAGAAAAAAACTGTTTTATATATAGAAGTTACCGTCGTTTTCCATATAAATCTGTATTTGAAGACTAACCTACCATGATCCATGAATGTTAAAATTCAACAAATGATTTTTGTACTATGCATCTTAAATAATTCTAACTCACGTAAGTTGAACTCCAGATATGTTTTTTTTTTGTCAGCAGTTGAACTCCAAATATGAATTCATCGTATATGCATATAAATAAATAAGGTTTAATATTACCCTAATCATAGCCTTATGATACGATACACTAGTAAAGCAACTAAAACATTTTTAATTTGTTAAGTACAGTTTTGTTAAGGTACAAAGAAAAAAAGGATGATAATCTGTAGCATAGCCAGATCTTAGTTAACATAACTAATCAGTTGTAATTTTCACAACACAAAATAGTTTTCTTTAAATCATGCATCCTTATAGTTGGACCGACACCACTCAACATACCAAACTAGTTAAATATTCAATAACTCAAGCGTATTTAGTTTTGATTATTAGAATCCACATACTTTTTTTTTTTGCCAAAAAGAATCCACATACTTCTACATCAAATTCATGTTTAAGAGTGGCATCCATACAGAAAAAACTGCTAATGCTAAACATGTCGAACAGTATTTATGATCTCTCATATCAAGAAAATTTAGAGAACTAGCCCTAAACAATGAAATATATTATATAAATGAAATGAAAGTTGTTCGGTCTTTCTACATATAGCAGGTGGACGACTATAACGTAATAGGCAATAAGTTGGTGAACATATCAATCATTAAAAGCAACTGGACAAATTACACGTACACATCATAGTTTTATACCATAAGTTTACGTGTATCTAATAATAGAGGAGTCAAGGGGCAAACCATGTCCCATAACAACCATGCATGACTCGTCATTCTCACGCTCTCACTGTGCCTTGATCAGTCGGAACGCAGACGGAGATTGGTCAGGATTTCGTATGAATCTTGTCGACTTGTTCAGACTTCAGAAAATAAAACAATATAGCGGATTTTAACTTCGCATATACACGGATCATATACCTTAACATTTTGTTAGGATTCATGTATGTATCAGACCAATAAACCCTGTTTTACGTATATTATGAACAAAATACTAAGCTTCTCAGATATCCAAATTAGATGTGCTTAAATATAGTTAAAAAATAGTGCACCGTTACAATTAATAGCTAGTTTTTTTGAGAAAGAGGGTTTAGGTCCATAATCTCTCATTGAAATTAATTTATAAGAATCTGATTTAGAAAATAATTTTATATACATTTAATGATTTGAACCAAGAGCAGAACCAGATTTCTTGCAACCAACACTTTAATGATTCATCAGTAAAAAAAAACATTTTAATGAATTTAATCAGGCCCGTCCCTTGCATAAGGCTCATGAAGCATATGCTTCAGGCCACAACCAAATAAATAGCTTCAGAGGCCACACTTTAAGGATGTTTTTTTTTTTTTTTTGAAAAAAACTTTAGAGATGTTTTAGTGTAGTAGTTTCAGATTGTTTGCTAATACTCGTGATATACGAGAGTTCAACTCCTATTATGCATTTTTTTTAAAACATACGTACCCTTTCACTATTCTTTCTGTCAGTTTTCATATAATATATTGCTTACTTAACAATATGATTCTTTTGTTGACAAATAACAAAACAATACGACTCTCTTAGATTATTTTCATTCCTTAATAATTTTCTATATCATATGTTTTATTTATTTTAAATTAAATTCTTAATCTTGTTTTATTATACTACTGCTTAAATTTTTAAAGCTATATATTACTAACTTTAACTGCCATAATTATAAGTTTCCTACTAAATTAAAATAAATGTAATATTATCTTGCTAAATAATGATTCATCATTGAAAAACATATTTTAAATATTATTATAATATATAGCTCTAATACTATTCAATTACAAAAAAAATTATTCTAATATATGATTAGTTGATAGTAAAAAATATGAGGCCACACTAAGTTAATGTGCTTTAAGCCACTAAATTAGTAGGGACGGCGCTGAATTTAATAGGTAAGTTTGGTTTGCTTTTCTAGTACGTATTGACTTTGGTGTTATTAATTTGCTTTTTTAAAAAGCTTATTAATTTGCTTTGTTACGCAGAAGATATGTGTTTTTGCTGATAATCTTATTGCATGTGTTGAGTTTGGATGGTGACGCAACAATAACAGTAGCACGTACCAATAGAGTTAATTAGAAACACTAAACAAACAATGTTAATGGTGAATAAACGAAAAACAACTTATCTGTGTAACGTGTCTGTCAGGCTATTTTCAATTTCAATTGCGTCTTAAATGAGATGGTCTGTGTGTAATACGATTTACGAACATAACATATCTGATATAGCCATGTGTTTCTGATTGGAGAAAAATGAAAGACACCGAAGGGCATCGTTCAAAAAATAAATGAAAGAGACAGAGGAGAGGAAGAGATTTCAATTCAAAGGGGCACGTGGATGGTCAGGTACACACCAAAAGAAGTGGATATGACTTCAGCCTGCGCGTGACGGGTGGGCTCTTATGTTTACTGGTTGTCGCGCATGCACACGTGTGAACCCTTCTTTTTAAAAAAAATTCTGATCCCTATGACATTTTCTTTTTCTTCACGTCACCTGTGGCCCCAGTTATAGACTGGGAAATTTTGAAAAGGATCAAAAGTATATAGTTTCATGTGTATTATATGGGTAGTTTCTGCATTAGTTAGAGGTTTTTAAAACGTTGGAATGAAAAAAAATATAAAAACAAACGTTGTAATAACCATTAAATTTAGTGTAGATACTTATATTTAGATTTCTTATTTTTCTATTAATAATAAAAATTCAAAAATAAAATTTATATAAAATTATTTGAGAAGTCGTTTTTACGCTCATAATCATTTACAAAAATAATCTTAATAAATTATAATTATACAAAATTTTAAATATTAAATTTTTTTTCCTTTCTACTTAGTAAAATTCTAATTGGATATTAATTTTAATTTTAATTTTGAAAAAACTAACACCAATAGCAAAAATAAATATCTATAATATATATAAAATTTAAATTTAAATAACAAATTTAAACGTGTTTTTATTTTTGTAAACCACCATAAATAAAAAAGGAAATATATATAAGTTATAATATATACAGATTCTATACATAAAGCATAGTTTCGCAAAAGTAATGTAGGTATTTATATTTAAAAGAAAATAATATATTTTCAAATATAAAACTTAAAACTACATAAATGTAACAAAATTAATCAAATTTAATCTATTTAGACCAAAATTTGCTTTTATTTTAAATTTGTATATACAATGCAATATATCCAAACAATAAGTAAGTGAATTGATCTTGATTTTTATACTCAAATCAAATGCCTAATTAAGCCAGCTACATATTATTACTTAAAATAGTCCTTTTTTTATAAATTTATTTATTTGTTCAAGTTATAAAAGTCTTTTTTTATAATTCTATATATCCAAAAAATAGTTGAATGATCTAATAATTTATAAGCAGAATCAAATGTCTGTTTTTTTTTAAATCTTCTTTTGTCATATATATATAAGTTACAAAACTATTTAAAACTCACTAAAATAAAATAAAATATTAATCAACTATTTGAATTATATATTTTGTAAATATTTATACTCATGTGTGAATAAAAGATCGTTACCTAGTATAACTTAAAAATTTATACACAATATAAAATACTAACTAATCTAATTTAATTACATATAATTTTTTTCCAAATTAGAAAATTGTTAAACAAAAAAAAACCACTTTATAAAACTAATTTTTATAAATTTGTTTTGTTTTAGTTACAATTTATATCAGATAAAATTTACAAAATATTATTTGTTAAACTGTATGTATCATATGCACGTGAATTAACTTACTAATCTTTAATTAGAATTTAACTTAAGGATAAACCCTATTTCAAAGATACAAATGGGTCTCAAGTGAGGACTTATACATTTTTGAATGTCTAAAAACAATATAATAGATCGAACTTGAAACTTGTTGGCATCCCAAACTGTCATCTTATCATTCGACCACAAGATCCAAGATAAATATTTTTATATACGGAATAAACTAATCTAATTTATCATATAAATATTAAAAATACACAATTTAAACTAAAAAGATGTAAAAATTATATGAAATTTTAAAATATTTGTAACTAAAAATTGTTTCAATTATATCTAAAATTATAAAACATTTTCATATAGCTAGTAAATTTTAATAACTATTAAATTTAGATAAATATTTTTACTGATTTTTAAAACATTTAAATATGTATTATTATTTTATTGTTTCATATTAACTTACTCACAATAATTAGTATTTTTTGGTTTGAAATAGTTTTGTTAAAGTTTTTATTTATTTTACATTTCTTAAACTGGTTCGATATGCATGTATATTTAACTGAAATAAAAATTCAAAAAATTAAACTTTCTTTTCAACAGCTAAAGTACATGAAAAATAAAAGATAAAATAAACTATTTTTTGAAATTAACTGAAAATTTAATTTAATCAATAAAATAAGAAACAGAAGTTTTTGTCGTGGTTAAATAGTTTGGAGTTTGAATATTTGATGCAAATGCTGCTGTATTGGAAGAAAAAAAAACAAAACAAAAACTTGCCATCAAAAATCTTGCCATAAAAATTGCGATAAGAATAGAAATATCGATATTTGTAAAAGAAAAAGGTGAAAATGTGACATATGCTAAACCCGAAAAAAACAAAGTAAAAAGAAGAATGTTTTGTTGGATGCCCACGAAGATGATTGCCACTGACTTGCAGCTTTTGTCTGAAAGAGGACACGGCGTCGTATCAATGTCCCTATCGTCTCACATTCTTCTCGTCTTTTTGTTCATATCGGAGAAAGATTCTTACATTGATCCCAACATTTGTTATTTAACTTTCCCACGATTAAAAGTTAAAACGTTACATTACATAGATCGAACGTTGGAACCTAACTTCCACGACAAAAAAAAGTAGAACCTAAATTAACTATGTTATATCATGTTTTTTTTTGTCAACCCTATGTTATATCATATTTAAAAGATAGTTTTGAGATAGATTAATTTTCTATAATTTTAAAAAATTAATAATATGTTATGAGTATTTTCGTATTTCCGGCATCTAAATATCTAAATATGTAAAACGGAACCTGACCATATACATCAACTTTGGAAAGATCAGGAAACCAATAATAGTTGCTGCTGTTGATTCTCTCTGTTTTGCAAGAAGTGTGAGCAAAGGCTTGTTAATATAAACCAAAAATCTTTGGGATACAAATATTACTCTAGCCTCCCAGGCACGAAGTTCGAGACTCATCCAAGATCTATGTTTTCCGGCGCCGGCGTCGCGTGTTCCCGCCGGCGCTGGACCTCTTCGCTATTGCTGTTCACCTCACACATTCTCTGCTTCATGGTTCACTGCGCTGTCTGTCTGTTACCTGTTCGATTTCGGTGGAATCTCGAAGGAAGATCTCGACTGACGCTACGACAAAGACGATTCTTCGTTGTGTTACTCCCGGCGATTCTTCTCCTTCGTTTGATCCCTCCTCCAGCGATTAGTCGAGAGGGTTCTCTCACCGCCGCTTTGTTCTGGTCCTCGGGTTCAGATCCCGTCGTACCCTCCTCTGGCTGCCGTAGGACAAGAGACGGTGTCGTTTCTGTCAAAATCTTTCAACCGCTTATGGAGTTGCGTTCTAAATCGACGAGCTCAACCTCTCCATCTCCGGGGAGGCTTGAGTCCAACAAGCCACCGAGTGGTGCTCCTCCTCATATAACCGTCACAAGATCCAAACACATCATAAGTTCAGATCCGAATCTTTTCGGTAACGCTTCAGCCTCTCTTTCATTTAAAGTGATTCTGCTGCGGCATAGCTCTTCCGGCGACCACTCTTTCGGCGCCGACGAACGGACTGCCTCTTGGTCCGTACTGGCAAGGCTTGGTGAGCTGATGCTCCCTTATGCTTGGGCCTGGCCCATGTGTGAAATTGACCAAGTCAGCCCAAGAAGCTACCTATCAAAACCCAATTATCTAGAAGAAAACGTGATACAGTTCCTAATGGAGGGTGGTGATTGGTTTAGCTTTTCAGAGATTTCCAGTGGGATCTCTCCCCGTTATATATTGACATATCTCTTCTTTGGGAAGAATTTACCGGTGGATTCACCGGACAAGACTCTGTTTCGATCATCCTCCTCTTCTGAGGCCACATTTTTACCACCATATCCTCTTCCAGTGGCAAGGGGTGTTCTCTCGGGCTTGTTCCCGAATGCTTGCTTCAGTTCCTTCATCGTCTTGTCATCTTGCGGAGCGGTCTCTACAGGACCTGAAGATGCAAACAAAATTACCTCGGTGATTTTCGTAGATGGGGTCTGGGCCTCAACGTCACATTATGTGACTATGCTCAAGCTATTCGACTTTGTCGTGAAAGCTCCCCCGACGCATTCAAGCATCGTCTCGAATTCGCTGTCATCTTCATGTGAAGACCTATCTTATTTAGCTTATTTATCTGTGTTTGGTTATGCTTATTGCCTAAGAGGATGAATAATTCCCTCATATTATTGTATTGAAGAAATCTGAGTATGAATGAAAGTAAGTTTGTGTTAAAAAAAAAAATTGCTGCCGTTGTTTGTGTTAGTAGAGCAGTCCAAATTAATCCTTTCTGATAAATCAGTACAAGTTCATCTTTATCTATATAATTATTAATTTTGTCGCCAAAGAAGAAAACGAAGTTAAGTACACACAAATATTAATATTATTTTCTCTTCATATTCGTTGTGGTTGTAATTTGTCGACAGCAATTCTAAAGAAAAAGAAACTAACAATAATAGAGACTTTAGCAGTAACTAACCACTTTACCATAAAGATTAGAAACGTCTTGATCATTGTTTGTTAGAAAGATTAATCAACTAGTAAAAACGTGTTTAACTCTATGTATCCCATAGGCATAGCTCAAGAATACCGTTTCCCAAAAAGTAACTTAATGTTTTATTTGTTATATAATACTCCATCCGTTTCACAATGTAATTAGTTTAGACTAAAATCACTAATATTAAGAAAGTTGGTACTTTAAGAAAAATAATATTTAATTAATTAGTTCAATCAATTATAAAAAAATTAATATTATTTGGTTGGTTACACTATATCCAATAAATGTAAAAGTTATCTAAATATTTAAAAACTATTACATTTTGAAAGAACTACTTACAATAAGAAACGGAAGGAGTATAACTTAGGAAATATAATTTATATTTATTATTTATATATGTGTGTTTGATCGATAGAAGTAAGAGAGATCAGATGTTTTTATGTGTGTGTAGCAAAACGAGAGAGAGAGAGAGGATTATAGAACTTGTGTTTCTCAACTCAAGGAAGGCTACATTAAAAACGACAGAACAAAGCACATCCCTCCAAGATTTTTCTCGTAAATAAGGGAGTTCGAGAAAAATAAAGAAGTGGACATCAAGTATGTACGGTCATGCGAAAATCCGGCTGACTTGTTCACCAAAGCTCTTCCGACTACAATATTCTGAAAACACATTATCAACACGAAGCTCTGACCAACTGAAGTTTATCAATCCGAAAGTTTTTAAACCAGCCGAGAAAATGCCAAACTTTGAGACTATGGATGAAGATTTGTGTTTGGCAGATAGCGCGTCAACGCACACGATAATTAAATGTAGTTGATGGAAATCTCATACTTTTCTGTTCCCTTCTCGTCATCTGGATCATCTTTATCTATGCCTTCTTTCAGACATTTTTCAGTAACATGTTCTTCTGAAATTTTTTCATTTATGTCTTCTTTCAGACATCTTTCAATATCAAGTTCTTCTGGAACCTTACTATTTTGCTCATCTAATTTCTTTTTCTTTCGGGAATTTTTATCTTTAGAACCCGCTGGCCTCCCCCTCTTTAACTGAACCCTAGGTTCATTCATTTTATTTCCATCAGTTTATTTTTTCGGAACATCAACTCTGGATGAAACATTTTCAGCGGGTATACATGATTTCGTCACCCTTCTCGTATATGTGAACGCATCTGGTAATTGGTTTGCCAAATTATGCAAATGCACAATTTTCTGAACTTGCAGCTCTCTTTGATTCGTAGTGTACACATCGACGGTGTACACCATGTAACGTTAATGTGGCGAGGAACAGCTTCACAAACCAGCCAAAAACTCAAGCTCCTCAAGCATTTGGTTTTAGTGAAAGCCAAACCGCTTTCCAGGTTTCACCAGATCAGCCAACGTTCTCCTTTTACAAACATAGTAAGATTCCAACTCAAGAGGCATAAAATTCTGTCAGAGTTTCCCAAAGAAAAGAGGCTTCTAAAGAAAAAATCTCCTACAATTGTTCTAGGCACATTAATGGAAATGGAAATAGGAAGAAGATTGTGGAATCTTCGGACAGCTTTTCTAGTGAGGGTAGCTATGAATTTGAAGAAGTTGCAGCAACTGGTGGACAATATTCTCGAAGGTCGGTCTGTAACAAGCAGAAAGTTTCATATGAAGAGAATGTATGTGTTGATGGGAAGAAAGAAGAAAACAATGTTTTTGCAAAAACCTTGCCTAATAGGGAAACACGAAGGAGAATGAAAACGATGATCAAGTATGAGGCTCTCATAACTGTTCAAGTTCAGGGAGCACATGAGACTTAGAGAGTGCAGCTGCATTACAACGTACGATAGAAGAAGAAGCTGCCAAGTCAAACCAAGCCTGCCATCATCACTCTCCACCTTCGTCAGAGCCAGACTGTATTATCATTCCTAACTTCGAGTTCCATGACTTCAGCGGGAAATGATCAGAAGGGAAGTTTACAGTTGGTCTGATATGGTCACTGAACTGTAAAGAGGAAGGCTTGCCTAACTACTACACCAGGATTCAGAAGGTAGAGTGGAAGCCAATGTTTAAACTACAGATAAACAAGCTAAAGCTGAAATCACTTCCTGAGAATGCTACACAGTGAAGGGACAAAAGAATGCCGGTGAGCTGTGGAAAATTCACCTGGAAGAAAAGCCAGATCGAGACACTCACTAAGGTGACTCGTTTTTCACATCTGATGGAGGCACAAGAAAGTAATAAAAAAATAAGTACACTATCCTCCCCAAGACTGGTGATAGTTGGGCAATGTACACGAACTGGAGTGATGCAATCAAAGTGGAAAGCATGAAGAAGTGTACTTACGAGGTTGTTGAAGTTCTTAACGACGATTAGAGCCATATAGAGGTTCTGATGTTGGAACGTGTGCATGGGCTTATTTCAGTGTTCAAGGAAAAACTGGAAGGAGGCATGGATGTGAGGAGAACGATCTCGAGGTCTGAATTGTTGAGGTTTTCACTAGTGAGAGAGGTGGAGCTCCCATGGGATATATTAAGTTGGATTCTACTGCAGCGTCCCCTATCAAGAGACAAGAACAAGATTTATCCATGGGAGAAGTTGAGTTTGAAGCAACCAAGAAGAAAGCTGAAGAATTCAAAACATCCAAGAAGAAGGAGAAGAAGAAGAAGATGAAGAGATTCAAAATCTCCATTAGGAAAGCATACCTCGAGTATTTGGTAAGATAAATATCAAAGACTCAACAACATATTACACAGTTTTTATATTGGTTGATATGTGAATCTATGTTGTTTTTTCTTTACCAGAGAATCCCAAATATTTTTCAGGACAAGTACATAAAAAGTGAGTCCAGCGTAATGTTCAAGATACATCATGCGGAAGGAAAAGGTTCATGGAATGTGCTTTGCGTGGTGAAGAAGTGGCATGCGACCTTCTCAAAAGGATGGAGTCGACTCACATGAGAGTACCCATTATTGTTTGGTGACATGTGTACCTTATATCTCGTCAACCATTGAGTTTGTCCTCACCTCCAAGACAACCAGATGGCAGGCAAAACAAACAAACCGACTCGAACCAAACTAATCCAATCGAAGTTAAACCGAACCATACGAAACTGTAAAGAACGTTCTTTACATAACCCAGTTGGTTCATGTTATACTCAACCTGAATGGTTTGGTTTGGTTTGGTTTTAAACCGAACCAAACCGATAACCCAGTATGTTTTTATCTATTAATAAATAATATATATATATATGTATATTAACATATTGTGAAATTATTTAGTTAGAGTTATGTTTTCCTTTTTTCCTTAACTTCTATATTTTCTTAAGTTCCCAAATATGAAGAAAATAATACTATTATATACATTCTAATTCTGATCCTAATAGGTAATACCTAAAGATTGTAATAAAAACAAAACCTAAAAACTATAGGCATGTCGCCGTCTCTCTCATTCATCGTAGATTCTCCAATTTCAACTGTCTAAAAGTAAGATTATCTAACATAAGTTCTTCTAAGATTAAGAAAGACTAAAGCAGATTCAAATAGTTAAACAGTTTTGGAATGCTTACAAGTCTTCGTTACCAACATATTTCATAACCAAATCATACTACACCGAAAACCAAACCATAATAAAGTGAACCGAACTAAATCTAAATCAAGCCGAACTAAACCGAACCAAAATAAACCCAAACCAAACCCAAACCAAAGCTACTTTGGTTTTGATTGGGTTGAGTTTTGCAAAACTCAAATTAACCAATCCAAACCGAACCCAAAACTAAACCGATATGCCCACCGCTAGATGAATGAATGTTTATGTGTGTTGCTTTCTTATAATCTATGCAGACAATATGATATCACTTTAGCTTATGTGTTGTTGTGTGTGTATTGTTGATTTTCCCTAGACTTTAACTTGGTTTTGTCTGTTTATTAAGTTAGTCTCGAGACTTTAACTTGCTTTATATGTTTATGATTGTGGAGACCATAAGGACTACTATTATATATTTACATATATGATCAGAAAAAATTCAGTTATGGGTTAAGGTCCTGTGTTTAGAACTGTGTTATCAACGACTAAGACTCAAATTGTTCTGGCACTTGTTATGTTTCCACTGCTGTCACGAAGGTAGATGTGTGATGCAAGTTTTTTTTTCTGGTCAATGCATCTACATTGGAAGGATTCGAGTCTTGTTAGATCACAAGGTTTGCATTCTGAGTTTGCAAAAATAATATTAAAGGTTCATGTGTGTTGGAGTTAGTGTTTATTTAAACCACTAGAGTGTTTTATGTCGTTGATAGAAAAAAAAAATTTAGGTAAAGAACATTTATGTACACATCATCATTCTCCATACGACAGTGACCGGAGATAATTTATGGCTCTCCGGTTGAATTCCTTCGTCTTTTTTGTAATCTCTTACCCAGTTTTGATTTTTTTTTTCTGATTCTATTGATATTGTTATACTCCATGACATGAAACGCAAGAGGCATGGACCACATGTACCTTCTTACAACCCACAATAAGCTCCTCCTCCCAGGGCTTTTACACTGCGCTCATACTAATGTTAATGTGTCGAGGAACTGCTTCACAAACCTGCCAAAACCTCAAGCTCCTCAACCAGCTAGTTTTAGTGAAAGCCAAACTGCTTTTCTGCTTCACCAGCTCAGCCGACGCTCTCCTTCTACAAACAGAGTAAGATTCAAACTCAAGAAACAAGGAGTTCTGTCTGAGTTTCCCAAAGAAAGAGGCTTTTAAATCAATAAGCTTTGGCAGTTGTGCTGAGAAGATTAATGGAAATGGAAAGAAGAAGAAGATTGTGGAATCTTGGGACAGATTTTTCAGCTAGGATAACTATTATTTTGAAGAAGTTGCAGGAACTGGTGGACATCATTCACGGAAGTCAGTTCGTAGCAAGCATAAAGTTTCATATGAAGAGAATGAATGTGATGATGGCAAGAAAGAAGAAAACAATGTCTTTGCAAAAACCTTGCCTAATGGGAGAAACATGAAGGAGAAGGCAAAAGATGATCAAGTGGGAGGCTCTCGTAAGTGTTCAAGTTCAGGGAACGCATGAGACTTAGATAGTGTATCTGCATTACCACGTACGATGAAAGAAGAAGCTGCCAAGTCAAACCAATCCCTCCCATCATCGCTCTCCACCTTCATCAGAGCCAGACTGTATTATCATTCCTAACTTCGAGTTCCATGACTTCAGCGAGGAAAGATCAGAACGGAAGTTCACTGCTGGTCAGATATTGTCACTGAACTGTAAAGAAGAAGGCTTGCCTAAGTACTACACCAAGATTCAGAAGATAGAGTGAAGGCCAATGTTTAAACGGTAGATTAGCAAGCTAAAGCTGAAATCACTTCATGAGAATGCTACACGGTGGATGGACAAAAGAATGTCGGTGAGCTGTGGAAAATTCACCTCGAAGAAAAGCCAGAGCGAAACACACACTAAGGTGATTGGTTTTTCACATCTGATGGAGGCACAAGAGAGTAGTAAAAAAAGGTAGTACACTATCCTCCTCAAACTGGTGATATTTGGGCAATGTACACGAACTGGAGTGATGCAATCAAGGTGAGAAGCTTGAAAAAGTGTGCTTACGAGGTTGTTGATGTTTTTGACGACGATGAGAGCAATATAGAGGTTATGATGTTGGACGTTTGCATGGGTTTATTTCAGTGTTCAAGGAAAAAGTGGAAGGAGGCATGAATGTGAGGAGAACGATCCTGAGGTCTGAATTGTTGAGGTTTTCACACTATGTTCCTGCATTCCGGCTAACTAGTGAGAGAGGTGGAGCTCCCAGGGGCTATTATGAGTTGGATTCTGCTGTAGTGTCCCGTATCAAGAGACAAGAACAAGATGCATCCATGGAAGGAATTGAGTTCGAAACAACCAAGAAGAAAGCTGAAGAATCCAAAACATCCAAGAAAAAGAAGATGAAGAAGATGAAGAGATTCAAAATCTCCATTGGGGAAGCATACCTCTAAGTATTTGGTAAGATTAATATCAAAGACTCAACAACATATCTATTGGTTGATATGTGAATTTCTGTTGTTGTTTTCTGTACTTGAGAATCCCAAAAAAAATTCAGGACATGTACATAAAAAGTGAGTCCAACGTAATGTTCAAGATACATCATGCAGAAGGAAAATGTTCATAATGTGCTCTGCATGGTGAAGAAGTGGCAGGAAACCTTCTCAAAAGGATGGAGTCAACTCGCACAAGAGTACCCATTATCGCTTGATGACATGTGTACCTTCGATCTCGTCAAACCCACTGAGTTTGTCCTCACCTCCAAGCCGGCCAGATGAATAAATGTTTATGTGTTGCTTTCTTATAATGATATTGCTTTAGATTATGAGTTGTGTTGTTGTGTGTGTACTGTTTATTTTCCCTAGACTTTAACATGGTTTTATCTGTTTATGAAGTTAGTCTTTGGACTTTAACTTGCTTTATCTGTTTATGAGTTGTGGAGACAATAAGAGCTACTATTATATATTTACATATATGATCGGAAAAGATTCAGTTATGGGTTACGGTCGTGTGTTCCGAATTGTGTTATCAACGCCTAAGACTCCAATCGTTTTGGCACTTGGTGTGTTTCCACTGCTGTCACAAAGGTAGATATGTATGATGCAAGTTTTTTTCTGATCACTGCATTCTCCATTAGAAGGATTGGAATCATGTTAGATCACATGGTTTGTATTCTTAGTTTGCAAAAAGAATGTTCAAGGTTCTTGTGTGTTGGAGTTACTGTTTGTTTTAATCACTAGAGTGTCTTGTGTTGTTAATAGACAAAAAATAATAATTTTCTTACGTAAAAAACATTTATGTATACATCATCATTCTCCATACGCCAGTGACCTGGAATAATTGAAGGCTCTTCTGTTCGATGAGCAAGTAAGTAAGATGTGTGAGCTACTAAAAGCCACAAAGACAGATGTCTGTGTGAGCCACTAAAAGCCACATATAACATTGGCTTTGCCTAATCTTCAAGAGTATGGAAAGCAAAAACCGAGAAGACATGAGAATATAAGCAATGCAAGATTGATTGCTTCTTGAAAGAATGATTTCTTCTCAAAAATCATCATATGCTTTTGTAATATTCAATACAAAAACTTGCATTCCCCACATGTATTTGACAAACTCGCATCTAATAAAAGCTAAACTTAAACTGCAATCGTAGATACAAACATGAGATCATAGAACCTTAGTTTTCCATTCTAAACTATGCTCAAATTAAAGAAAAAGATTATTACGAGAAGCACAGAAAACAAATATATGGTGAGATTCTGGTCGGTGACTGATACATTTCTTTTCTTTTTCGTTGTTAGAATTTGTAAGACTGATCACGGTTCCACGCTTAAACAAACATATGGTGAGCTGTACAACATTACTCTGTCGATGAAAGATATCCACTGTATATTAATTGAGAATCATTTAAAAAGTTGTAACCTTAAGTTTGTATTAATCAAAAAGAGTCCATGCTTAGGTTTCACTTTATTAGGATGATAATTTAGCTTACGTGGCAGCTTAAAAATCAATTGAAAAAAATGTTGGTCCAAATCCAATTATTAGGGAACATTATATTAACACAAAATATAAGAAGCGTGTATTCTTTCTTTAAATAAAAGCTACGGAATCACCTAATATGATTAACATATATAGCAATTAATGACTATGAATAAGAAAGATTTGATAACAATTTTTGCATCATTCTTCATTTTTGTTTAATTTTATATTATTAAAAAAATTAAACAATCACATTAACCATATAATAAAAATATATATTTTTTCTTATATGTTATTTTTGAATTTTTTTAAATGACTTTAAACTAGAAAATGAGGAAACCTTATATGTTATATTTTAGTTTTTTAAAAACGACTTTAAATTACAAAAATGAGGAAACCTTATATGTTGTACTTTTCTTATATGTTAGATTTTTTTCTTATATGTTATATTTTGAATTTTTTTTAAACGAGTTTATATTAAAAAAAATGTAAGTTTTCCTTAAGCATACTACTAAAAGCATTAAAATGATATGTATCAATTCGATGGTTGATCTGAAACCTTTCAAAACCATATAGAAGATAAATGTCAAAATATTTCAAATGTGGAAACATTACTGTTCATTTTTTTCAAGAATGTGTTCGGTGGAAAAAAATAAGGTTTTTGTGTCATAATTTGTTTAATGTCCAATCCGATCAACCCATGATATATTAATTATAGTTTTGTTCCATAATTTTTAATAAAAATTGATCCGGTCCATGGAAAAGAAATGATATAATAACAACAAAAAATATTGTATATGTATAAATAAAATGATCAAATATATAAAAAAATTGTCGATAATATATACAAATAAACTTACCCTGCGTAAAACGCATATCTTATCCTAGTTAGTAAGGGTAACTGAAGCTATATGAGAGACAATATCGTTTTAGCAAGTTAATTTCATATTGTATGAATAACTCGAAGTGAATCATAAAGAAAATTTTCATGTTTAGGTAGTTGATGGCATACCTACTCATCGATCAGAAGCAGCTTGACACCAATTAGAATGCCCCTCTCCCTTTTCCAGTTGATCTCGACATCTTCATTGCCAATGAGTCACATCTTCATTGCCAATGAGTCGATTATGGTGCACTCATTGAAAGTGAGAGGCGAGAGAAAACACACACACATATATATATGTTGTGGAGGTGGAGGTGGAGAAATCTCAAGAGCTGCATGCTTTTCAGTTTCTTGAAGTAATGAATGGGTAATTAGGAGCCATATTTATGAGGCTCAGCTGTTGAAGATGAGAAACAGAGAATACGTAAGTGTCCGAGGAAGAGTCAATCCAAGCTTCCAGAAGTGGTCTCGATTTAATTGAGCCAGTACATTACTCTCTGGTTTTAAAATCGATTTGAACCCACATGAAAAAGTCCAATATTGTAAGATTATCGACTGAGGATTAAATGACGTGCTAAGAAAGAAACTTCTGATTGGCTGATTTTTAATCTGACGTGGATGCCCTCTCCTTTGAATAATAGCAACTTTTAGTATTATAAAATGCGTTAGAAAATTATCCAGAACCGAATCAAACAAAGAATCAAGATAGTCCGAATTATCCAAGGTTTTTTACCATAAACTACCCAATATTTTTTTATAAATTAGCGAACTGAATATGAACCAAAATTTTTGTGTAGTTTTATTACTCAAGCCAAACCAAATTGAAAGACTACTACCTAAATCGAATAATTTTTTTTGGTCCTTGAATAGATTCAAAATATCCGTAAAATAACCGATCTGAGCCGACGCCCATGTCTATTGAGAACCCCAGTCTAAAGATCCGACTGGTAGTTTTCTTCGGATAAGATATTGGGCCCTTCTATACCTTGGCCCATTAAAATTACAAGCCTTCTTGTACGACACCGTTTTGCCTCACTCTTCTTCTCTTGTCCTACAAGACAGGGAGGAAGACTGAGGAAAAAGCATAGAAGAGAAGAACCCAGGAAGAAGCGAAGAAATTGAAATCGAATCAAAGATACAGAATCTCGGGAGAATAGATATGGAGGGTTCATCGTCTTCGTCACTGGCCTCCAAATCGGACGGCGAGCTGGAGGAAATGCTCGATCGGATGCTGACTAGGCTCGCCCTCTGCGACGACTCCAAGCTCGAAGCCCTAGTCTCCAAGCTCCTCCCTCTCACCATCTCATCTCTCTCCTCCCAGTCTCCCGCCGTTCGCAACAAGGCAGATTCACTCTTCGACTCGATTCAGTATCTCATGAATTTCAAAATCGAATTTTTGTTTTTGAGATTAATCGTGAAACCCTAATTTTGGCAGGTTCTTGAGATACTGAGTCACGTTAACAAGAGAGTGAAGCACCATCATGAGATTGGTTTGCCCTTGCTGGAGTTGTGGAAGCTGTACACCGACCCTGCTGCGTCTCCTATGGTTAGGAACTTTGCTATTGTGTATGTTGAGATGGCTTTTGAACGAGCTCCTGCTAAGGTTCGATCATCACCTTGTTGGAATTTAGATTTGCTTGTGGAGAGTGGATACGTTTGCTAACCAAATGAGAGTAATGGTTATTGTTTCCTTTTTATAGGAAAGGGAGGATATTGCACCAAAGACACTAGAGAATGTTTCAAAGTTTCCTCAGCAGCACCAAGAGATTATTTTGAGAATTGCCATTAAGGTGGCCTCTCAATCCTCCTTCCTTAACTGTAAATTTGAATATCTGTTTGCTTTTAGTTGTTCAAATTGTTATGCATTACTTAGATGACAAAGACATTTTACTTTATTTTGTCTTGTTGATTACAGAGACAGTTCCTTTTGCATTTTGTTTGTCTATTTGATGGGTTTCTATCTGTTTGTATTTAGTTGTTGAAATTGTTATGCATTACTTAGATGACAGAGACATTTTGTTTGCTTTATTTTGTCTTGTTGATTATAGTCGTAGTTCCTTTTGCATTTTTTGTGTGTGAATTTGTTGCTGGTTAGTGCTGCATATAGTGGAACGATATCAAGTGATTCCTAGAGTGTTTTAAAATTTGATGGTTTTCTATCATTTATGGTGGTTAGTGGTAGTACATAAGGTTTTATGTGGGGAACGACATCAGGTGATTCCTAGAGTGTTATA
Organism: Brassica napus; assembly: GCF_020379485.1. Taxonomy (NCBI): domain Eukaryota; kingdom Viridiplantae; phylum Streptophyta; class Magnoliopsida; order Brassicales; family Brassicaceae; genus Brassica; species Brassica napus. The sequence goes on from NC_063446.1 coordinate 73,110,870, forward strand.
AAATTTGAAATGTAGGAGAAGACTATTTGGCAAATTAATTGGTAGTGTCTCATCTGGATAGATGATAGTTTTAAAAAGTCTTTTTTTCACTGAACAAAATTATTTGTCTTCAGTATCGTCAAGTTCTAGGTTTGATTTCAGGTTATTGGAGAGTGTCATGCAAGCCGGATCAGTGATGATGTCTCTGTAAAGTATAGTACTCTGATTGCATCTCAGGATAAAGAAATATTTCTGGATTTTTGCCTTCATATGCTTTTGTATCAACCACCTCCTCAAGGGTATGAAATCCATTTCAAGTGTTTTTTTTATATCAGTTATATCTGCATCTAATATGAGTTGCTCGACCTTCTAATTCAGAGGAGGATGTCCTCCTGGGCTTTCAGTTTTTCAAGTTAATCGTATAACGGGAAAGCAAGAATTGAAAGGGGACATGCTTACCAAAAGAAAGGTCTGTTAAGTAACCTGAAACGTATCTCTTTCTGTTGCTGCCAAGCTATACATTGGTCACTAAGGATTTTCTGAAATAAATCTATCATTCTCTTACGCAGTTGGGGATCTTGAATGTCATTGGAACCATGGATTTGCCTGGTGAATCCGTATATCCGTTGTACATTGCTGCATCAGTGGATAGGTATGCTTTCCGGTTTTACAGGCATTATATGCTTTGTTTCTGTTATATGACATGAAATACTATTTTATCACTGCCTTTTTTGCACTGCATTTATACTCTTCGTGGCTCTGAGAGTTTGTGTGAATTTGTTGGTAAAAATCATTCAAGGCAAGAAACCGTAGCTAAAAGAGGGGAAGAGCTTCTTAAAAAGAAAGCTTCTGTAACGAATTTGGATGATCCCAAGTTGATAAAGAGACTCTTCTTACTATTCAATGGTACGTGGTCCTTTTATCCAACAATTTAATTAGATTTTTTTTGCACACTGAAATCACACTTACTCGAAGAAAGCATAAAAATGAGATTTATTTAATCCAGTCCTAGCATCTAGGATCAGGTCTATGTCTACCCTAAGGTTCGTGGATGACATGCCTAGGGCTCATCCTTGACTATACAGACTCTATTGCAAATTTATCATGTCTGATGTAATACAAATTCGTATAAATTTTGGGAGATCTGGAGTGTTGAGGGTTTTCTTCCCGTGTTTGGGTATTTTTTTGGTGATCATGCTAAGTTCACATTCATCAATTTGATATGTATGCAGGCACTACTGCCACTGAACATGCTACTCCAGAACATAGTGTAGCTCCAGGAAACATAGCCTTGAAAATGAAGCTCATGTCTGGTTTCTGTCGTTCTATCGCAGCCGCAAATAGTTTTCCTGCCACATTGCAGTGCATATTTGGTTGTATGTATGGTATGTTGTTTAATATATGTCATACTTACAAAATTGGACTGTCTAGTGGTAAAAGATTTCTGTGACCATGGTCTGTATATATATCTGTTTAGTTAGATAGGGAATATATTGTTTGTTCATAAATAGTGTATATAGTCAGTGGAATTAATGATCTGCGTTTTTACTATTGTAAGAATAATTTAGTTGGTTCCTGACGCTAGTTTATCGTTGAAGAGGATTCAATTATTACTGATCAGGAATTATTTAGTCTCTTGGTGCAGTTAAAAGAGTTACATGTTCTCTATGAATTGGGTTTTTCATTTTTTGTTTTTTCATGTTGATTACTGAGTACTTTTGCTATCTGCCTTGCTTTCATGGGACAGGAAGTGGAACGACCTTAAGGCTAAAGCAAATGGGAATGGAGTTCACCGTGTGGGTTTTTAAGCATGTAAAGTCATTCTTTTAAATGCTTCAGCTTGCTATTATGTATGTTTTGTGCAATAGTAGGGAGTATGAAATACATATTCATTCTTTTTGTGAAGAAATAACTCAATATCTTCTTCTCAACTCAATGTTATATGTTATTATAGAAAATGCCATGAAGGACCATACTAATCTCTGACGATGTCCCCTTCTCTTTTTCATTTTGGGTTTTCGAGTCTTTCTTTCTGAATTTGCTAATACTTGTGTCATTGGACTTTTTTATTGAAATGCAGGGAAAAATAGATCAACTGAAACTTATGGGCCCTGTTATACTGAATGCTATTCTGAAAATGCTCGACGGAACAGGCTCAGAAGCAGGTCAGCTTTTTAGGAAAAAGTCCTTAGTTTCCTTGTTCAAAAGTGGATTTAAATAAATATGTTATGCTTTCCTTCAGATGCTCTATCAAGGGAGACCAAAACGTTTTCTTTTCAAGCAATTGGTTTGATTGCACAACGTTTGCCTCAGCTTTTTAGGTAAGGAATTCATTCTATTGCCCTACACTGCTGTCATTTAACTGACATTTTATTTGTTGTGAACTTAACTTACAGGGAAAAGACTGAAATGGCAGTTCGTCTTTTTAACGCATTGAAGTTAGAAACCCAATCTCTTCGTTCAACTATCCAGGAGGCAATCATCTCTCTTGCTGCTGCATACAAGGTTTGCTAGTTTAAAGTTATGTCCACGATTAATCTTCTCATTTTCCGTTTTGATCTTCTGGCATCAAAAGCTTATGCTATGTTATCCTTTTCTGTTTTGTATTCTTCTGGAAACTAACCATGTCAGTTTTGGTAATCATCTCTTTAGGACTCCCCAGAGAAAATTCTCAAGGATTTGGAGGTGCTTCTGTTAGAAAATTCTTTGGCGGTATGGATACTTTTCAGATATAATTTATTTAGCTAATTGCGCCACTGAGTTCGATTTTGTTACCAAGTTTTCTCGGTTATATAAAATCTGTTATCTTTGTGGCTTATATTGGACAGGAACAAAATGAAGCAAGGTTTTGTGCGTTGCGATGGGCAACTTCTTTGTATGATTCACAACATTGTCCAAGTCTGTATATTTGCATGCTCAGCGCAGCAGATATGAAGCTAGATATAAGGTACTGGATTTTATCTTATGTCATTGCGTACTGTTGTGATTGTTGCATGTTGAATTGCGAAAAATGAGTTTATGAATGTTTACGGAGAAAGCTCTCCAGGTCTGTTTTTCTTAACCTCCTAATAGGTTCTTCTTACTAGTACACATATTTTATAACAATTCAAATCTGAAATAAAATTCGGCTTATTAGGAAGGGCTCCTAATTGAGCGTTAAAGTGTTTGAACTTTGATGTAAAAAAAAAGTGCTTGAACGTTTTATAGTGGAGGGTATACAATCTTTTTAGTCTGCTCTTTTCATTCCAGTGTTGTAGTAAATTTGTGAGTTCTGTATACCTTAAGATTAGGCATTTGACGGACTGACAGAATGACTTTCATGCTGAAACAAATCCTCTTCCGTGGATCCACCATGACATAATCCACAATGCTTCATTTGTTTCTGGTTCTTGATAATTATTGAATTGATGTGTATTATTCCATTTTTCTACGTTCAGGGAACTAGCACTTGAAGGACTCTTTCTGAAAGAAGAAGGTCGCAGTATAGTCTCTAATCATGACCACAAATACCCAAAGTTCGTTGAGATGCTGGAGTACATTCTCAAGCAACAGCCCAAACTGTTGGATTCATCAGAAATGAGAAGCCAGAAACTTCTCTTTCCGTCGCAAGTATATGTGGTCATGATTAAGTTTCTAGTGAAGTGTTTTGAGTTACAGATGGAGGAGATCAATACCCAGGCAGTTGGGACTGAATTTTTGTCTTCGGCGCAAAGAATGTGTTTGTTATTGGAACATTCCCTGGCATTCGAAGGCTCGGCTGAGTTGCATGCTTGCGCTTCCAAAGCTTTGGTTTCAGTTGGCTCTTACCTTCCGGAGGTCTGCTTTCTGATTATTCTTTCATTTTCCTCTTTTTTTCCTCTTTTCGCAGATCAAATCTATTCTAAACTAACCGTCCATCTTTTTTTCTTCACATGAAGATGGTTGAAGTTTACTGTTCTCAAAAAGTTGTATGGCTAAGGCGTCTGCTTAGTCATACAGACTTGAGTACTCGTGAATCTGCATCACGATTACTCGGAATGGCATCCTGTGCTCTTTCTGATGCCGAATCATGTTCCTTGCTTTCTGAATTGATAGCTTCGGTTTCTCAACCACCGCAGAAGTTAAGGTGTTGTTCTTTTCTTTTGGAATCTATGTTGCAACTAAGCTTGTGGCTGCAGGAAGTAGACACTTCATCATTTTTTAAAGCTAACCTTTTGATTTCTTAGGTTCGAGGCACACCATGGGGGGTTATGCGCTGTAGGATATGTTTCAGCACACTGCTTATATAGAATACCCGCTGTAAGTGATTTTGATTTTCTTATACCCACCTATATGATTGTTGTGGCATAAGTTTGGTGATATCCCTGGTACTATGAATCTGAATCCTATATGTCTTTCTTTTGTTGCATCCTAATTAGCCTGTGGTATGACATCCAGATACTGTTACTGCCCATCCTTGACTATTTAGTTGCTTGGACATGCTAAGTCACAAATTTAGCCGTAACATCGAGCTCTCTTGTTTAGGAACCGTTTCCATTTACTAGGTGGTTTGCTTCACGTAGAAATAACCCATTGGCAAAGAAACTTATTGTCTTATTTGCATGTCGGAAAAATAAAATGAGAATACATTGACATGGCTTGGTGATTCTAATGAATATACTAGTCCCTCTGGCAATTCTTACCATTGAATTACTAAAACAGTTAAGAAGATGCTGTTCCTCTTTCTTCTCATTTGTTCTCTTCATGTCCATTCTTCAAAATTTTGCTTCAGATAAATAAAATAGCTAATGCAGAAGTCTGATCTGTCACTCTTCAGATCTCTTGGTTTATCTTTCCTTTCTCTTTTAGGAAATGTCTGTCCGATGTAGTAGTTTTTGATACGCTGTACTACAATTATTAGACACCAATCACGGGCTAAATCTTGTGCGTTAGTGCTAAATCACGTTTGCCAGCTTAATAAGTCTCAACATCTGTTTTTGAAATGGCTACATACTTTCAATGTTTTGATAGTATCATGATTAGAATTTCCGCTAAACAGGTTTCTGAAGCGGTTGTTCAAAATGCGGTTAAATGCTTGGTGGATGTTGTTAACTCGGAGACTGCACCACTGGCTTCTGTTGCTATGGAAGCTCTGGGTCATATTGGAATCTGTGGCCCATTACCTCTTCTTGTTAATGATTCTAGTCCAGGTCAGTTTATACCAATAGCCTGTCTGTATCTTGTATGTCCGAGTTTCAGTTGATTGACTTGCTCTATCAGGGACTCAAGTGCTGGAAGTTCTGCAAGAAAAATTGAGCAAGCTACTCTCTGGTGATGATATAAAATCAGTTCAGAAAATTGCCCTTTCTCTTGGACATATCTGTTCAAATGAAATGTCATCTTCGCACTTGAAGATAGCGCTTGATCTTTTATTTAGCCTTTCACGCTCTAAGGTGGGATTGTTAGCCACTACCCTCTGTCCTTTTTATTCGATTAAAGAGAGAACTTAATAAGCCTCTATATTTTGTCATTTGTTTTTGTTGGCCAGGCTGAAGAAATTTTGTTTGCTGCGGGTGAGGCGTTATCTTTCCTCTGGGGTGGTGTACCAGTTACTGCTGATATGATTCTGAAAACGAATTATACATCTCTTTCTACGGACTCAAATTTTCTGATGCGAGAAGTTAAATCTTTGTCAAAGAAATTGTCTGATGCCAAAACTGGTGATGAAGATAGCCGTGTCACGACCAGAGAAACAATTTCTGGAAAGCTCTTTGATACTCTTCTATACAGTAGCAGGAAGGATGAACGATGTGCTGGAACCGTATGGATGCTGTCTTTGATCATGTACTGTGGCCAACATCCATCAATACAACTAATGCTTCCTAAAATTCAGGTTAGCAAGCGGCAACTTAATCTTCTTTTTGTAGTTGTAACCTTATTCTTTTACTGCACTCATGGGCATTTGTTAACTTCCCCTGTACCATCACAACCAAAAAGAAAATCAAGACCTTGTCATTCCAATTTGTTTAGATGCATTACCCAGTTGGATACTGGAATTGTTATGCCCATTACTATTTTAACACGAAACGTGGTATCATCTTTTGCTGCCAAGTAACTGCTGTGAACACCATTCTGGGTAGAAGAAGCTTGTACAAACTGCTGGTTAACATAAATATTTTTTTGCAGGAGGCTTTCTCACACTTGTTAGGTGACCAGAATGAACTTACACAGGAGCTGGCATCCCAGGGCATGAGCATTGTCTATGAACTTGGTGATTCATCAATGAAGCAAAGTCTGGTAGATGCTCTGGTTAATACCCTAACTGGCACAAGCAAAAGAAAACGAGCTATAAAGGTATAATCTATTCATCGAGGCCCTTCCTATGGTACTCCAGGTTTTGTATTTGGTCCTCAAAGTATTTTTTTTATCCAGCTTGATGAAGAGACTGAAGTGTTTCAAGAGGGCTCTATCGGTGAGAGTCCCAGTGGAGGGAAGATTAGCACGTACAAGGAGCTTTGTAATCTTGCAAATGAAATGGGGCAACCAGATTTGATTTACAAATTTATGGACTTAGCCAATCACCAAGCATCTCTTAATTCGAAGAGAGGAGCTGCTTTTGGGTTCTCCAAGATAGCCAAACAAGCAGGAGATGCTCTTCGACCACATTTGCGATTGTTGATTCCGAGGTTGATCCGATACCAGTATGATCCTGACAAAAACGTGCAGGTTAGATTACTACGTTTCCAGAATATGACTTGTTATTAGCGGGCGTTATTCACATAGGGGCCCAATTGATTCTGAAATGCTCATAATATTATTGTTTAGTCTATGCTGTTAATTTATTTGCATACTGATAATATTTCATCGTACCCATTGTATATTCATCCTTGGTCTAACGACTAGAAATTGGCTTGTTTAAATTGAACGGAGTGGCACCTCATAGCATTTTTAATCACATTTTCGTTGCTATTTTAATTAGTGGCTTGTTCAATTTTACAAAAGAAATATTTGAGCTGTTGCTATTTTACAAGCCGCAAGAATCACTTAGGTCCTGTAGACATTCTTTTGATTTGTTGAATCAAATCTTTCTATACGAAGAGCAATGAAAGTTGGTTTACTAAAAGGTGGCCAAAAGGGTGTTTTTATTTCTTTTTTTTATAACTGCTAACTTTCATGTAATCTTGGCAGGATGCTATGGCACACATCTGGAAAGCACTTATACAAGACCCTAAGAAAGCTGTTGATGAACATTTGAATCACATCTTTGATGATCTGCTAGTACAATGTGGTTCACGGCTTTGGCGCTCCCGTGAGGCATCCTGTCTTGCCCTTGCTGATATTATTCAAGGTCGGAAATTTGACCAGGTAAGATCTTCTTTTTGTAATAGATAATTAAAATTAAGCTTATCGTTGCTTCGCGTCTGCATACTGCATTGGTATATGAAGTTAGTCTCCATATATTTAGCACGGTTCTGGTTTTATAGACAATAATATATGCATTGGAGTATATGATACATATACACCCAGCTTCATGGTTGTTTCTTGTTTTGTACATTAACATTACTGTTCCATTAAATTATCTTAGTGGTTTTTGTTTTCACACTTATGTTATTAAAGGTTGGGGAGCATTTGAAAAGACTTTGGATAGCTGCTTTCCGTGCTATGGATGACATCAAAGAGACTGTGAGAAATGCTGGTGATAAGTTATGTCGTAGCGTGACATCCTTAACAATAAGGATTTGTGATATCACGCTCACCGAAATATCAGATGCAAGACAGGCAATGGATATTGTTCTCCCGTTTTTACTTTCAGAAGGGATAATGAGTAAAGTCAGCAGTGTTCGGAAGGCTTCAATTGCAGTTGTTATGAAGCTTGCAAAGGTTAGCCCTAACTTTGATAGATTGATGATCTAGGAGAGTTGTGCTCATATCATTTGTTTCTGTTGCATTTCGGTATGTTTCCGTATCATGTCTGTATCTCAAAGATATTATTGTGACATTAATAGTAGTATATTTATTTCAATACAGCTGAGTTATCAGTAGTCCCAGATAGCAGAAATTAATAGTAGATAATAGGTATGTTTAATTTTAGTGCTTTTGGTTGGGAGGACATATATAAGATGAATGTTAGTAAAACAAACGAGCATCTTATACTTTTTACGTGTGTGTGTTCTTTCAATTTGACTCCTAACATGAAAAATTAATCAAATTTGACTTGTATATCATTGCATGTTCTGTACTTCAGAAATGATTTGTGCTGTTTGTTTTCGTTTGCAGGGTGCAGGAGTTGCCCTCCGTCCACATCTATCAGACTTAGTTTGCTGTATGTTGGAAAGTTTGTCTAGTCTTGAAGACCAAGGACTTAACTATGTTGAGGTATCATTTAATGTCGGCAGCTCCAGTTTGAATTTTTGCTTACCCTGACATCGTATTAAGTTTAAACTTTTCGTGTTTCAGTTGCATGCTGCTAATATTGGCATAGAAACCGAGAAACTTGAAAATCTACGAATTTCATTCTCGAAAGGCTCTCCAATGTGGGAAACTCTTGATATCTGTATTAATATAGTGGATACTGAGTCACTTGAGCAGTTGATCCCTCGTCTCACTCAACTTGTTCGAAGTGGTGTTGGCCTCAATACGAGGTCAGTTATTCAAAACATTCTACAGTAAAGAATTCATTCTTCTACAACCTTTACTTGTGACTTGTAAAGAGTTCCCGAGAGAGTACTGAATTCACATAAGGTAGACTTAAGTAACTTTAGCCATTCACTTAGTTTGTATAAGTGACGTAATTCCATACCTTCTTACCCATCCTAAATTCCTAATGGACTCGGTTAACTGCTTCAGTGTAGTGTATGATTTTTGTCTCTACTATTAGATTTCATATAGTTAATTGTAGATGTTGATATTTCGTGGAATTTTTATTTTCTTCAACAGGGTTGGTGTTGCCAGCTTTATCTCATTACTAGTGCAGAAAGTAGGTACCGAGATAAAGCCGTTCACTGGAATGCTGCTTAGACTTTTGTTTCCTGTTGCCAAGGAAGAGAAAAGTTCTGCTGCAAAACGTGCCTTTTCGAGTGCTTGTGGCGTTGTATTGAAGTATTCTAGTCCCTCTCAAGCTCAAAGCTTAATTGAAGAAACTGCAGCTCTTCACTCTGGTGATAGAAGCTCCCAGATCGCATGTGCGAGTCTTTTTAAGAGCTTCTCATCTACAGCTTCTGATATTATGAGCGGTCATCAGTCGGCTATTGTTCCAGTCATATTTCTTTCCAGGTAAACAGTAGGAACTGCTATTCTATATTTATGTTTAGGTGAACCATAAGAATTGCATATTGCTGAGTCTGATGCATGTGAGAGAAATTGCATAACGATCTTCTAACCTGATAATAACTGATATTGTTTTGAATTACGATAAAAAAACTATAGCTGTAAATCGGAATTCATGTGTTCAGTACCATCGCCTAGTAAGATCCACACATTATTTTGAAATTTCGGCAGATAGTATCTTTTCTCTCTTACAAAGATTTGACAGCTCTCTTACAAAGATTTGACAGATTTGTCTAGACGCAGATACTTCATTACAGAATAAGTTATCGTTATTTTCGCAATATTAGAGAAGCTTATAGTTATTATAAATTTCAGATTTGAGGATGACAAACAGATTTCAAGCCTCTTTGAGGAGGTGTGGGAAGACATCACAAGTGGTGAAAGGGTCACGTTGCAGTTGTTTCTGCAAGAAATTGTGAATCATATTTGTGAGAGCATTACATCATCCTCGTGGGCTAGCAAAAAGAAGGCAATTCTCTCTCTTTTTGTACTAATTGATATTTTACCGCTGGCGCTGTGTTGTATTCATAGAAGATTTAAACTTGCTTTCAGGCTGGTAAGGCAATTTCCAAGCTAACTGAAGTCTTGGGTGAATCACTATCGCCGCAACACAACAAATTGCTGCAGTGTCTTATCAATGAAATGCCTGGACGCTTATGGGAGGTAGGACCAGTTCTTTCATTCTAATATTTACCTTCCTTTTTCTTTTCCGTGGTGGTTCATAAAAAAGTTGAATATGAAATTTATAGCAGAAGGATTAAATTTGAGACGATAAATATTTTGTTTCTCCAGTAAAAAATTAGAGCTCTGCTCTACTTGTCCTTATGGAGGGCACATTTTCTAAAGTAATATTGTATTCACAGGGAAAGGATGCTCTTTTGGATGCCCTTGGTGCTCTTTCAGTCTCTTGCCACGAGGCAATAACTAAGGAGGATCCTAAAACTCCCACTGTAATATTGGATCTGATATGTTCTGCATGTAGAAAGAAAGTCAAGAAATATCGCGAGTCAGCCTTTTCTTGCCTGGAGAAGGTAAGTAAGTTGCGGTTTATTAGGCAAAAGTGAACAGATGTGATAATGCAGTTCTTACACAACGTTATTTGGTCAGTGTGTCCTTTGAATAATTTGATTTTTTTTTGTTTATGTTATCAGGTCATAATAGCTTTTGGCAATCCAGAGTTCTTCAACGCCGTTTTCCCAATGTTATATGAGATGTGTAATACTGCCTCCGTCAAAACGAATTCTCAAGTCCAGTCTGCAAGTGATACTGTCAAAACAGGTTGCTACATAACCAATGGACAATCCCATTATTCCTATACTTTGATTGATAGCATCATTTTCCTGGTCACATTGGATATTATGTTTAGTAAAAATTGTTGAAACTTTTAGCTGGGTGAGTACAAACTTAAGATTAGGAAATTTGTGGTAGAAATAGTCCGTTTAACGTCAAAGTGTTGCCTCCAGAAGATTATAGTTTAACCATAATGATACATCCCTTAGCTCAGTGTATAGCTAATACAGGAAATAGGCACTATGCCATCAGAAACTTGTCTTTGTAATCTGAACAGTTCGTCCACCCTTTGTTTTCAGAATCAGAAAAAGGAGAAGACGGACAAGTCCCACTTGAGAAAATTATGGACTGCGTCAAGTCATGCATCCAAGTAGCAACCGTAGATGACATTATCAGCCGGAAAGCTGATTTGATTCATGTTCTTCTAATTTCCTTATCACCTGGTTTTCTATGGAATGGTACTGGTTTCTTCTCTCACTTTATTTTCCATTAAACGTTTTGTTACGGGCTTAACCAATCTGACTTTCCTTTGGCAGTAAAAATGTCTGGGATTTCATGTCTGGGAAAGCTTTGCTCAAGGTTTCAGAGTCTATGGAATGACTCTATGGATGGCCTTGTACCTAGTGATGCCACAAAATTCGCTCATGAGGTAACCAATCACATCTACCACACGTGTATACTTTAGACTCTTTTCTAAGTATTCCGCTTGCTTTTTTCAGTTATTTCACTCGCTGGTTCCTAAACTACTGGAATGCATAAACACAGTGAAGATAGCACAGGTATGTTCTTGTCTGCGTTGTGTTGGATTTTCTCTAATAAATTGCACCAAATGAAAACAAACCAAAATTATGATTTGGTGTTTTTTCTGTCACGGCAAGAACTCGTATCATTAGGGCATAGATAACGTTAATACTTGGAAGTGGATGTTCTTATTAGGTTATAGGAGTGTAAGATCGGTCTATCCCTTTCGATAAGCAGAGCATTTAAGAACAAGAACCGATAGAATATATTGTTAGCAATGGTTTGTATATGGAAATGATATTTGATTGATCTTCATATATTATCATTTGCATGCACTTGAGAAAACCAAAATGAAAATGTAGTATAATATTTGTCTTTTAAACTAAATCTTAATTGGAATCATCAGGTTCATGTGGCTACTTCGCAATGCATGCTTGAGCTCATCGAAGTGTATAGCAAGGTGTCGACATTGCATCCTGTGGAAGTAGATTTCAAGGGTGAGATTAACTCTTTGATTGAACTAGAGAAGAGTGAAGAAGCTAAGTCGTTGTTGAGAAAATCCAGAGATGCGCTTGCAATTCTCTCCTAAGTAAAGCTCAGAGAAGAGTTTAGTTTCTATGCCTTGACATTATGTTTTATACAAGTTCCATTTCTTTTTAAAAAGTTAAACTTGTCGTCTAAGCCGAGGTGTAATAAAAGATGTTGTATTTACAAGATATGTAGACAAGTTAGTTTTCCAAAATTCAAATCTTTTTTTTTTTGGCTTTTATGGAATCAGTCATTCAGAAATGAATATAACTAAATAGCCTATCTATTTCGAATATGTATGAAGTCGCTGTCGCTCTCCCTCTCTCAATCTTTTTCAGCAGCCTCTAATCCTTAATCCCACTAATAGATTTAGCAAACAGAAAGTAAAGTCTCGTCAGTGAGCTCAGATAACAATCATGCTCATCTATGACCCATTTGGAGAAGGCTGCTTTCCCGTCCAAAAGGTACAGTTTTGAGATTTATATACAAACTTTTGTTTTGGTTAGATTCATTTAACCGGAGTTGTTCATTTGCTGGCTTTGGTTTCTCTTAAATTTTATCCCAAAAAATTATTGGCGTGGCTCTGTTTTTGGTTAAATTTTAACAGATTTTGGATTAAGGGAAAACGAACCAAACCAGAAACAATTTTTGTATATCAAATATTTGTAACAGAACCGATCCGGAACCGGAACCGGAACCGAGAGAAATTAACCCGAAACCGAACCGGAAAATTATAAATATCTTGATGGACCGAATCTCTAAGTTCCAAAGGAATCAGAACCTATAAAACCAGACCTGAACCAGAAACGGATATTTTGAATGCCCATGCCTTATCTTTTTTGTGCACAAAGTTAAACAAAACTTTAACTGAACTTGTTACCAACCATATTTAGCTCAAATAAGTAAGTCTGTTATTTTCTCTCTCTATAATTCCCGGGAAATAATGTTTACCATTTCTCTCTCTCTCTCTGAATTTTGTCTTAGTTGTATTTTCTCTCACCTTGATTCCTCAGAATTTATTTTTGTCACAGACTTCACGATTGGTTACTTGATTAATTATTCTTTCTGAATCCAGCCCACTTCCTCCATTTCTCTGTTTCTGTTGTTCCTTTTTTTTCCTTTTCATCTCCAGATGTCACATTTGGTTTGCGGTAAAGAAGAAAAGGAAAACGTTTTTGATTCATTCTCTTGATAAATGGCTTTTCTTGATTCTGTGTTGAGACATTGGAGCCTCCTCCACATTTTGTTTCTCTCCCTATCTTTATGTTTCCTCCTCGTCAGATCACAAGAACCACCTTTCTTTGCACAACCTCCACCACCACCTCCACCACCTCCTCCACCTCCACCACCACCACCACCACCTCCTCCGCCACCACCACCGCCTTCTTCTGCACCTCCACCACTTGTCAATGTGACAGACATTTTTCCACCACCTCCAGTAGCAGAGACAATTGTGCCTCTGCCTTCACCTGCTCCTCAACAGCAGCCTCCGCAGCCCAGGTCAGAATCCCTTCCACCGCCTCCTGAGCCACGGAGGTTTGGATCACCAGATGAACCAAAGAGAGGTGGATTAAACAAAGGGGAGACGGTGGGACTAGTCTTTGCAGGGTTAGCAGCAATGTTGCAGGTCTTGGTTGTTGTCTTCTTGGTTCTCAAAAGAAGACAACTTCTCCAGCTCAAAGAAACTCAATGACAATGGTAGCAAAGTCTGAATTGACACACAGCTTACTTTGTTAGTTTCAGAGGTCATTTAAGAAATGTTGGTTAGAGTGATGAAGAACAGAGAGGAGAAACAGCAAAGTGTTTACTAACAATGTAAAAATCTTTTCTCTAGGATTCTTTAATGATTTGCACAAATGGTTTTCTCTTTCAAGATAAATCTAATAGATGTGTTCCAAGGTGCATTCTTATGTAATGATGATGGTTCAAACAACATTTCTATATAAGATATCCTCAAATAGTTATGTATAACGATGGCGTTTATGTACAAAAGACAAACCAAACTTTTGAATCTAAAAGGACTAAGCAGTACCTTCTCTTTGAAACCTCACAACATTCTCTTCTATATCAACGATAGAAAAATTTTACTTGTTGAAACAGGCTTGAATCTGTCTCTCTTTAGAAAGAATATACAACGGATGACTCTAGCGACCCGAGAAAACAAGAACAAGCACGGTGATCAGCAGTGCAACGGTGAATATCAAAGCCTGTGAAAAATGCACACTTTTGTTAGCAATACTCTTTATTACAGCTGATCAAGAAAGGATGTGTGTGTGTGTGAGAGAGAGAGAGACTCACAGCAATAGCAGAGGCAGCAAGACCAGATCTCTCACGTGGATCCCTACGGTAATAGTTAGTGAGGTATAGAAATGTGGCAAAGTACCACGCAAACGGGAAGAAGAACCCAAGAAGAAACCTAACATCAAAGAGGTTGGTCAAATGAATCTGCGGCTGATTTAAGCAAAAAGACAAGACAACAATAATGTGGAAGAAAGACACTCACGAGAGCCATCCGATTCCAAGACCAAAGCAAGGAAGAGGCTTATAGAAGAGTCCTCCTAACTCATTGCCCTCCTCATCACCACCATCACGGATCAGAACATACTTTCCTTTCTTTTGTTCCTCTACATCTGCTTTAACAACATACAATATCCCCAAGGGATTTTGATTATTTCAACAGTTACCAACCAATCATACAGAGATATAGACCGAACATTACTTACTCTCATTCATGGCGAAATAATATCTTCCCTGTCGCCAAGAAACCTGAACATCAATCAAACAGACATTTCTCATGTAATAAAAGACAAAGCTGAGTCCTTTACAATACAGTTTTTTTCTAAGGAAACACCAAGCTGATTCCTTTTGGATACTGAACATCTGAAGCACAACGAGAAATCTCAGGAAAGATACATTCCCAGATTTATATTGTGATAATCCAATTACAAAAGAGAGTAGAAAAACAACGAATAAACCCAAAAAGGACGAATCTTTTTGTTTTTTTCTAAGTAAAATTTGCAAAAAAAAAAAGAGGGAAGGAGAAAGTACCTGGAAAATTGCAGAAAAAAAGATGGATCGATCGAGAGAGAGAGAGAGAGACTGCCTGAGAGATTCGGGGACCGTCACCTACGGGAATGAGAGATTCTTGCCTTTCTTTCTCTTTCGTTGCCTTCTTCTCTATTTTTTTTTTTTTCCTCAACATAACAAAACGGCAGTAAAAAAAACAATTTTTACAAAAACTCAATATTATTTCAATTAACAAATATAAATAATACTTCGTCCGTTTTAAAAAAAATCAATATTTTTTAAAATTTTAATTTTTATATTTCTGAGGTATTAATTAATGGTAAATCATAAACTTCAAAAATTATAATTTTATTTATTAAAATTTTATTGGTTAAAATTTTTGTTGGAAATAGTTATTTTACAAAAAAAAATGCATTGGTAATCAAAATTTAATATGTTTTTGTGTGAAAAAATTTAAAACATACTTTTTGAAACGGATGGTCTCCAAATATATTTTCAACATATAAAACTAGGCCTGAAACTTTTATCCGAGATCCGGATTCGATCTGGGATTCGATCCGAGATTCGATCCGGATCCGACCCGAAAATTTGGATATCCGGAGGGATCGAATCCGGATCCGGATAGTAAAATTTTGGATCCGTCAAAGCCGGATCCGGATCCGGATATCCGGATACGTAAGTTATATTAATAAATATTTCAAAAATAGCAATATCTATATATAAAAATTAATTTTATTTAATATATTTTCGTTTTTATAATAGTATATATAAATTTTATGTAAATTTTGTAATATTATACATAGAAATAATAAAAAACATTATATATTTTTATTTTTAAATTATTGTTCATATTATATATATATATATATATTAATATTATTTTTTATTTATTTTAAGAATCCGGATCTGGATATCCGTCGGATATTACAATTTTTAGAACGATATCCGACACCCGGATATCCGAAAATCCCGGATCCGGATAAGGATAGTAAAATTATGGATCCGCCGGATAAGGATCCGGATCCGGATACCTCAAAATTGCCCGGATATCCGATCCATCCCAGACCTGTATAAAACCCAAAAAAATCTTTGTCCAAAAAAAAAAAAACCAAAAAATCAAAATGGTACAGTGTTAAACCAGATAAATGTGAGAATAGAGACTCTAATGTGTTCTTTTGTCACTGACTCACTGGTGTTGTTGGTTCTTTCTCTCATTGCATCGAACTCGTATGCAGAAACAATATAAGCTCTTATAGTTAGGACGAAGAGATACAAGCAAGAAGGGAGGGCTATAATGCACATCTGCAACATGAGTAAGAGTAAGAGACTAAGCGATACTAAACCATGAAAAATCTTTCCCAAGTTTTGGCTTTCCCATTGTGCTGGTTTTCGTAGTTGACAAACTAATAGACACTGGCTGGCACCTATATAACAGAAGTAACTGACAAGAAGATCACATATAATTATATACATTGCTAGAGGTTTGTTTATGTAAAACGGGCTCAGTAACTCAGTAAGAAGAAACACTACTACAGAAAACAGCAAGGACTTACAGAGTCACTGGTGAAAAACCAAGACGGGCACTGAAAGCATCTGCAGACCATTAAAGAAAAAAACATGTTGAAGCTACAAGCCGAGGGTACTTGTGAGGTTTGGTCAAGCCCATCAGCTTTTTCAACGATGGACCGGCTTGCACAAGTTACATGCATACCAAACCCTTTAGATCGAATGTTAATATAACAGGTGCGTTATGTCAAGTGCCGATAGAACGGTTCTTTTTCTTCAGTAACAAGCGATCACGCAACATGGTTATTCAAGCTGCACAAGAGAGAGACAAAGATAAATCAGTATTCAGAGAAGCATAAAGAATATAGTTGAGCTCATATTGTTCTATCTTAGAGGCTTTGACACTAATTGTATTCGCTTGGTGTTTTAACCATCGTGGTTCTATAAGTGATTGGTTCTTGTAACACTTTATTGATCTAGTGGAGTTTGGGAGCAAAAGTTCTCCCACTAAACTCATTAAAGTTGTTTGCGTTCATTAGCTTAACATATTCCTTAACATACAAGTAATATGTTGGTCGCTTAGGTTTGAAATCATACAAGGCTGAAAATGTTACAGTACTAACAAATGGACAAGACTTCTATCAATGTTCTTGTAACTCTTTATTAACATTGTTCAAAGAGAAGCTTTTATCATTGCAGAATATCGTACGGTCAAGATGAAAGCTGACTAAGATTTTGACTTTCTATAAGGGCCAGACTCTCAGCCCATTAATAGCCTATGATTAGGCTTTCTGAATGCTACGTTGTATATATACTGGAATTAGGTTTTCTCCCGTGATTGATGTACCATAGACCAAGGTAGGAAAACACGACCGAAGCGTAACGCGTAACGAGTTACGACCGAAGGAGAAACTTGATCC
Source organism: Brassica napus (assembly GCF_020379485.1). Classification (NCBI taxonomy): domain Eukaryota; kingdom Viridiplantae; phylum Streptophyta; class Magnoliopsida; order Brassicales; family Brassicaceae; genus Brassica; species Brassica napus. The sequence continues at coordinate 73,128,146 of NC_063446.1, forward strand.
AAAAGATACGACGACAAAGCTGGTTTAGTGATGTACGCACAGAGGAGGAAGTGGTCGGCGGAAGAAGAGGAGGCGCTTCTCGCCGGAATATGCAAGTACGGTCCGGGAAAGTGGTCTTATATTATCAACGATCCTGAGTTCAGGGCTCAACTTTCTAATCGCACTAACATTGACCTCAAGGTACATACACATTCAACTACCGTTCTTTAATTTCTATACACATTGAAACTATATAACTTATATGTGTTTTAAGAAAAAAAAACTATATAACTTATGTGTATATTTATGCTTTGTTGTCTACTCTTTTCTCTTGTGCAATTTGAAGGACAAATGGCGTAATATGACTATCAAGGAGGAAGCGAAGACTTTAGTTAATAAGATATGAGCAATGAATTTAGGTTTGTTAGACTCGGCCGAGGTTTGATTCTTTTGCAACATTTTATTCTTCTAAGAAAATAATGTTCTTTGGTTTCTTTAGTTTATTTATTGTTTTCTAGCAGCTTGTGCTGAAGGTTTATCTGACATCTTACATTCCTCAATTTTATCTTTCTAAGAGCCCTTGGTCGTTTTTATGGATACAAAAGCTAAGTTTTGACCTGAACAGTGAGTTTAATTGCTGAGTCAATACTAAACGGATGGAAACAAATGGTTATGATCTAAGATTAGCTCTATCTGAAAATGAGTCGATGACTTCAAAACATTCTGATGCCATTTTAATTACTTAACATTTACCAACCGCCTTTGTTGCAACTTCATGTGTTGAGCTCAGATACTCTGCAACTTTACAAAATGGTTAAGAAAAGGACGTAATTGCTTCAAATTCACTTATTCCTAACGTTTTGACTCCCAAGCATGAATATCCAAAAATATGATTAATTTACTCATATCAAGACTTTAATTAATTACATTAGATCTTTCAAGAAAAATGAAGAAACTTTGAAATAAAGAACACGGGGTGTATATCAAATTATCAATATTCTTATGAGGTACAACAATAGATCCATGATCCATCTATAAAACTGATTTTGTTCATTGCCTCATAGTTATAAATCTTGATTCAATAATTCGTTCCATCAAGAGGCTCAGAGGTTAAATACTAATCCGCGATGAAGATGTATGAATCGAAATGTGATTCCATTGAAGAATAAAGAATACAAAGCTGATGAGCTGAACTCATTGCTCTAGAAGAGCCGATTGTAACAAACTACTTTTTCATTATAATTATAAAATGTAACTATAATAAATATTCAAGTATACTGTATCTTGTGATGTTTTAACCCCCGGGTGTTGTTTTGATCTTTTCTGTAAGCAAATTTAATTTGCCACCAATCTTTCTTTACTCCGTAATAAAAAAGGAAAACAAAGGGTAAAATCGGAAAATCCTAAATTGAATAGAAAAACAATTTCCAAAAGAAAACCCTAAAACACCACGAGAGATAAAAAAGGGGACTATATAAATACACGTTTTATCCTCTCTCTCTACCTCCTCTGTCAATCGATTTTGCACTTTCTCTCTCTCTAAAACTCTTTGTTTCATCTCTTGGGTTCAGATCCGAGTTCGGAAGGTTTCCAAGCACTCCAAAGCCTTTCACTTTTGCTCTTAAAGCTTTCATCTCTCTCTCTCTCTCTCTCTCCCACACAACTCAAACTCAAGGTTCGGATATATCTCTTTTTCATTATACTTTCTCTGTGTTTGGTTTTGGATCTTATCTGATTTAATGTCTTTGCTATTAATTTTGCCTCGGACTCCTTCTGGGTCCAATTAGAACTTTTTCAATTTGATCTATTACAATCTGTGCTTCGTCATGGGCCATCGTTACATTAATCAGTTAGTATCTCGATTTGACGTTAAGCTGATTATAATAACATAGTACCGATATTAATATCACTAAACCCGTCTTTAAATCATCCAACTAGTTTGGCTATTCTGTTACATTCTTAGTTTAAGCTGAGATTTTAATACTAATATAACTAACACCACCTCTAATCATCCATTAGCTAGCTTTATTTTTCAGCACTTAAAAGTTGTTATATGATTCTATGGAGAGAGAGATATACATTTTTTGGATGGTATCTATTTATAATGGATGAACCATAGACTCGTTTCTCTCCTGACATTATATTATTCAGATATTAATGCTTGCTTTCTTCTCCACGTGGAATTTCAAGTTTGGCTATTCTGTTACATTCATAATGATTTTTGGTTTCCAATTATTATATACTTTTATGGAGAGAGAGAGAGAGAGAGATATGTTTGAATGGTATCTATTTATATTGGATGAACCATATGATTGTTTCTCTCCTGACATGAATATATATATTCAGATATTAATGCTTGTTTTCCTCTCTTCATGGAGTTTCAAGTTTGGCTATTCTGTTACATTATTCCTTCCTTTTCCTGAAAATTGGATTTGTTAATGTGTGTGTTTATTATCTTTAAGATATTTTGGTGGTGTGTGTGTTTATCTAAAGTGTTATCTTTTGTGTGTGTTTGTTATAGTCATGGCAGGATCAGCACCAGAAGGCACACAGTTTGACACGCGTCAGTTTGATCAGAAGCTCAACGAAGTGCAAGTCTTTAACATCTTTGATCTCTACTTGTACCCTTGTGTGATTTTGCTGTATTTGGCTAATTGTTATCTTTATTTTGGTGCAGCCTGGAGGGACAGGACGAGTTCTTCACCTCGTATGATGAGGTCCATGAGAGCTTTGATGCCATGGGTCTCCAAGAGAACCTTCTTAGGGGCATCTATGCTTATGGTAAGTCAAGAAGAATCATCACAATAACATCTTTTTTTGTCTTTCTTGTTAGCTTTATCTAATGTGTTGTGCTCTCTCTAGGTTTTGAAAAGCCATCTGCTATTCAGCAAAGAGGAATCGTACCCTTTTGCAACGGTCTCGACGTGATCCAGCAGGCACAGTCCGGTACCGGCAAAACCGCCACTTTCTGCTCTGGTGTCTTGCAGCAGCTCGACTTCACCCTTGTCCAGTGCCAGGCTCTCGTCTTGGCTCCAACCAGGGAGCTTGCTCAGCAGATTGAGAAGGTCATGCGTGCTCTAGGAGACTATCTTGGCGTCAAGGTCCACGCCTGTGTCGGTGGAACCAGTGTCCGTGAGGATCAGCGTATCCTCCAAGCCGGTGTCCACGTCGTGGTGGGAACACCAGGTCGTGTGTTCGACATGCTCAGAAGACAGTCTCTTCGCGCTGACTCCATCAAGATGTTTGTTCTTGACGAAGCCGATGAGATGCTCTCACGCGGGTTCAAGGACCAGATCTACGACATCTTCCAGCTCCTCCCGCCGAAGATCCAAGTCGGTGTGTTCTCGGCCACAATGCCACCGGAGGCTCTCGAGATCACGAGGAAGTTTATGAGCAAACCGGTGAGGATCTTGGTGAAGCGCGACGAGCTGACTCTCGAAGGTATCAAGCAGTTTTACGTGAACGTGGAGAAGGAAGATTGGAAGCTGGAGACTCTTTGCGACCTCTACGAGACGTTAGCCATCACTCAGAGCGTCATCTTCGTCAACACTCGTCGCAAGGTGGACTGGCTCACGGATAAAATGAGGAGCCGTGACCATACGGTGTCGGCTACTCACGGAGACATGGACCAGAACACTAGAGACATTATCATGAGAGAGTTCAGGTCTGGTTCTTCGCGTGTGCTGATCACGACTGATCTCTTGGCTCGTGGGATTGATGTGCAGCAAGTGTCTCTGGTTATTAACTTTGATCTGCCGACTCAGCCTGAGAACTACCTTCACCGTATTGGTAGGAGTGGGAGGTTTGGGAGGAAAGGTGTGGCGATTAACTTTGTGACGAAGGATGATGAGAGGATGCTTTTTGATATTCAGAAGTTTTACAATGTGGTTGTTGAGGAGCTTCCATCGAACGTAGCTGATCTTCTTTGAAGAAGAGGAAGAAAAAGGTTACTTGGTTTGCAAGTTTCTTATTTGACTTTTGACCCATCTCTCTCTCTCTTTCTGAATCATCTCGAGACCAGTTTTTTATTTATTTCTAGTATTCAACCAACTCTTTCGAACATATGTTGTTTCTTCTGACCATTTTTCTTTTTTAATCTCATGCAATGTTTACCTAATTTTCTTGTTACGATGCACAAATCATTCTTGATTGATCAAAAAAAAAAAAATTTTGGATTGATCCACTTACATATATTCCTTCAAATTAAAGTACAGCTACTTTTAATCTAATTCAGCCAAATCAAACTAATTTGGTTTTTCATTGCATTAATTTGGGTTTTCATGTTAGGTAAGTATATTTTGATTTTTTAATAATATGATTTTCGTTAATTTAGGAAAAATAAAATTAGAAAAAATAAAGTGATGATCTAGTACGAAATAGTATAAATACATAATGATAAATTTTAAAAGATAAAATTATTTCTTTACTTTAATGCCAAGATTATTTTTGTAAACTTTCTTTTTTATGAAATCACATTACATATAAAAATATTTTCGTTTTAAATTTTATAAATGTATTTTATTATAAATGTTATTTGGAAAATATAAAACATAAATTAAAATTAAAAAGAAAAAGAAAAACCTTTGTATTCATTAAAGATATCTTAATTTATTTATTTAAATTAATTTTTAATAATTTGAGAAAAAATGATTTCAATAAAATACTTATTACTTTTAAAATATAAATTATATTATTTAAAATTATCTTTTTAAAATGGATATTTTTTTTTAACTTTTAATCAAAGATTGGTAAGTCTCAATGATTTAATAACTTTTTGTTACTTAAACCTCTTATCTTTTTCAAACTAAAACTCCCCAACCTCTCTCTAATCTCTTTAATCTTGAAAATACCAAATTTTACATTAATTTCTCATTTTTTGTGTCATGTCTTTCTTACTAATATATCTTGTTTTTCAACATTTTTTATTACATGTTTCTCATCTTCCACTCATTTAAAGGTAGATCTATAAATTCTGGATATGCATTTTTGTGATGTTTATAAAGGTAATCTAGCTCATTTTCTATGTTTTGAAGTCATTTGAACGTTTTTGGATATACAGATTTTTTAGATCTGAGTCAGACTTTGGAATACTTCTAAAAGACTTCTAGGAAGTATTATCGGAAGTCTTTTAAAGAATGCACTAGAAGACTTTTCAGATCACTCTCCCTGGAAGTCTTCTGACAAAGTTTTCTCCAATGTGTAGTGGAGTCCAAATGTATCTTTGCGAAGGAATATTCTCTAACTTTATGTGTAATAATTTTGTTTATGATATGTTTAGTGATTTGTATGTATACTTTTTTTTGTTGTAGATTCTTTTGTAAATTTAAAGAGATGCTAATGAAAAGAGACCGGTAAATATGTTCATGTCTACACTCTTATTTTGCCAAAAATACTTGACATTATTGAAGTTATTGATACAACTTCAATAGCAAAACACAATAACACAAAAATTTAGTTAAATTTACTAAAACTAAGGAGAACACTTCTCAAGAAAATTTAATCAGATTCACAAAAAATCAAACATTACATAAGTTCAAATATATAACACTTTCAATAGAAGACTTCTCAGAATACTTCTCGGAAGTTTAAACGAAAATTAAAACATATGAGAAGTCTTCTCGAAAGACTTAAATTTTAAGCGGAAAATTCAAATATAAGTGGGAAATTAAAATTTATGCGGGAAACTTAAATTTTATTTTAAATCTTAAAAATTATATCTTATGATCTAAGAAAACACATTAAGCCACATGAGTTGATATTCTTGAAATTACTTAACACTTTTGAAAGCTAAAAACATATGTTGAAGTTGAAAATACAAGTTTTACAAAAACTTACATAGAAGACTCCCCCGAAAATCTTCTCTCATTAGTTAGAAATATTAATAAACATGAAAATTACTAACCTCATAATTATCACTAATTAAGTTATGAATTTTATTTAGGAGTCCCAACATTGACTAATATACATGAATTAATAAGAGCATTATAAAGTTTTTTTTTAATTTTAGAGAAAATAAAAATTTATTAAACATTGACCTAGAGACTTCTTCTCCAAGAAGACTTCTAGAAGTCTTCCGACATAAGGCTTCTTGGAAGTCTACCATTTAAGTCATTTTCCCAATTGCAAATTTACAAACTGAAAGTCTTATTTTTTTTGTAAATATTGGTTTACTTTTTTGGTTTTGAAAAAAAAAATCTCAAAAATGTCAGAAAAGACTCTCGTGGAAGTCTTCTCATTTCTTTGTTTTTAACCAAAAAAGTTTGAAGACTTCAAGAAAATCGTCTTTAAAAAACACAAAGAAAGTCAACTGTAAAACTAACATATGCATTGATCAAAAGAATTTTCTACTCTTCGCGAACAGATCTGTAAAAATTCAAAAATCAGTCTTAGATCAAATGAGGTTCATGTTTACTTTCTTCAAACATCATTCTTAGTGAAAGTTAGTTACCCACTAGTTCTAGACCAAAAATCATGAACTTGAGTAATTCTAATAAACTTATAAATTGTGAAATAAAAGTTGGGATGAAATAAGAGAGAAACTGAAAGAGAAATGGTTTGTGTGTGTAAAAAATAAGAATATAAAAAGGGAGATGTTGATTTTAGATGCATTTAAAGCTTGAAATTTGTTGTTCATGGTTGTTGGGGTATTGATGATAATATCAATGTTGTAAATAAAAGAGGAATATAGAGATGATTGAGTAAACAATTTCAAAAAATAATAATAATGTCATTTTCATGAATAATCCAAACTTTTAAGGTGAATAGAGAAAATGAAAGTTCCAAAAAAATCATGGGTTAATTTTTCATTTAAAGTTTTGTTTTGAGTCATTTTTGCAAAACCCCCAAAAATTTATCCATCGGCGTAATAGTTCTTGTTTTGTATTTTTGAATGTGTGACTTAATGGAAATTGGTTGGTTTTATGTATATCAAGAAATATTTTAAATTTAACCAAGTCAATTTTTTTTTATCTATCAAACAAATAAAAACTAGAAATTTTGAAAAAGATTTTTGGTCAAATTAGATCCTTTTATATCGGAATTTTAGAAGATACATATCTTAAATTAGATATGCTTCAATTTTTGATTCATCTATAAATATAACTATCCGTGTTTGTAATTTTAAAACACATTTAGTTCATTATCAAAGATGAAAAATTCTTTTCAAGCTCCGCTTATTGGTCGTGTTATGCTCACAATTCTTCTTTTCGGTTTGTATTTGCATTTGCATTTAAAATTTTATTATTATATTCTACCATTATTTAAAATTAAAGTTATTCTGATATAATATTATTTTATATACTTATATAATTTTTATATTTAATTCTATAATCTTGAGTTTAGCAATGTTCCCAGAATAATCGATGACTAAGAAAGAGATGTTCATGGTTTAAGTTTTTTCTTTTCCTATTAAAAAAAACTCTTTTTACCAAAAACACTATTTTTCTATTTTAAATATGAAAACTGAAGTTATATTTTAACTATTGTAATAACAGGAGTAACGACGATTGCCCAGAAAAGAGGACCACCATCAAAACCAAAAACTTGTTATGGGTAATTCTACTAAATAGACAATTTTCAAGTTTTGATTACAAAAATAGACCACAAGAAGGAAAATGACCAAAATGTTTCATTTAATAGGTAAAATGATCCTAATACTCTAGATATATAAAAATAAAGAAAAAATAAAGAAAAAATAATTTTTTTATAATTTTTTTTATAATTTTTTTTTATAATTTTTTTTTAATTTACTTTTTTAATTCGAAAATAATTTTTGAAACTATTTTTATAATTTTTATTTTCAAAATTTTAATATTTTTTTTTATTTTATAAAATTTTAAATTTTAAATCTCAATCCCAAATCTCCACCGCTCAACTCTAAACCATAAGGTTTGGATTAGTTAACCCTAGGGGTATAAGTGTATATTTACCTCTTTAATGAAACATTTTGGTCATTTTGATCTTTTGAGTCTATATTTGTGACATAAACTTTTTTAGTGCTATCATAGGGTATTTCCCATGTGATATATTACTCAATGTAGAGCTGAATGTACCAAAAAAGGAAAGGGGATAGTTTTTGCACTAAACAAAGCAAATGAAAGAGTGACTGCAGATGCTAGTTGTTAACCCTGATTTTTTTTATCTACATATTGAACTGAGTTTAATTGCAATTAAACTAATAAAACGGACTTGAATTACTAATCTAATTTCTAGTCTTGGACATCTAATTTATCGATGGTTGAGAAGTTAAATGTGATCTCCTTGCATATTTCACAAGTTGCAGCTAGTTCATGACTCCATTTGCAAGCCTCACGGATAATTTCGTTACCCTCGACTGCAAGATCACGTCTCTCGTTGCGAGCTTGTATAACTCAAATAATATTTATAATAATACATGCCTTTATCAAAGAAAAAAATAACAATATTATTAATTGTTGTTTGTTTTGTAGCATAATAAAGTGTATTAAGTTTCCGAACATAAATAAAAATAACAAATTTTGATATGTTGGTTGTATTTTGACTTTTTCTTCACTAAAGTGAATTGATAAAATATAATATTAGAATTAGTACCAAATTTCATGTAAAATTTGAAAATAAAAATAATGAAAAATTAATTGTTTACCGTGTAGCAATCTTATGGATAAAATGTTTTTTATTTATTTATATATTTAATATTTTAGTTCTTAGTGATTTAAAATTAAACGTACCGGTGAATATCCAACACGAAACTAATGAAATATCAATGGAAGTACACAATCATATTTCATGGGAAGGCGAGTAAAATTTTGAGAAATTGCTTGCATAATATTAAATTGGATACAAATTTTTCAAAAATACACTCAATCAAAAATATTATAATATTTAGGTTTTAAAGTTTAGTGCTTATTGTTTAGAATTTAGTAATTAGTGGGTGAGGTTGCGTTTATAATTTTTTATAAATTATTTTTAAACATTTATAAATAATTTATGAGAGTTAATTTTGTTTCTTTGTTTTTCATAATAAAACTAAGGTATTTATGAAGTTACCATGCATATAAAGTTCAAATGGCGGGGTGCTCATTAATATAGAATCAAGCCCACGCTCTGCACTAGCTTCGACTTGAGAAGAATCACAGTTAGCAACAGCCTCAAAGAGTTGTAGTATCCCATCGATAGTGATGGTGATATGTGCTGGTATATTTTTCGTACTTTCTGTGATATCTTTAGAGTAGCAGACATTATCTGCAGAATCAAATCAACCAAAGTACTATTTTCTTGTATTGAAACCAATCCACCAACCAATGGACTGATATTGTACATACGTTCAAGACAACCACCAGGTGAAAATCTTCGTCTCTAATGGGCTTTGTAGTAAACATTGAGATAAGTGATGAACACCATGAGAATAGACCACAGTTTTGAACTAGATGTCTGGCCTGGAATTTGATTGACTTCCTCGCAACCTGAAAAGTGAAAGAATTAAGATTTTTTCGCGTTGGATTAAGAGCTCAAAGCTGAAAAAGATACTACAGAAATGTGTTTTCAGAATTAGCCTTATATTAAGTTTGAAGAAGGAACTGTATGATGCAAAGTTAACATCAAGTGACATTTAGAAAAGAAAGTATCACCTGAAGGATTAGTCCTTTAGTTTCATCATCAGCAAGAGGAGTTGAGAAAAAAACTCATCATATCCTCAAGGATGGAGTTTCTAGTGTAGAGCTTAGCATCGTCATCTGATTTCAAGCCCACGCACACTAGGCGAAGTTCCCAAAGCCTCTGTGATGGAGTGAAAAGCTTTATAAAGATAGAGAAAGTGTTTAATTATAAAAATAGAGAAAGTGTTTAAGTGTTTGAAGAGAAAGAAGCTTTGTGAAAAAGAAAGATTTTATAACATAGAAGATGATTCTTATTACTTAAATGATTCTTACAAACTAAGTTACTTCTTGATGATTCAAAATGAAAGGGGAGTGGAGGTATTTATAGCCTCCAAAATACAAAATATCTTACATATTTTAATCCTAAATCTAGAGAATTCTACCATAATATCTAAGATTTTTTATTATAATTATCTAGATAATTCTATGAGAATATCTAGATTTTTATTCTAAGGAGGTGGAAGATAATTCTAGATATTGGACTAAGTTTGGACTAAAATGATTAGTAAATTATTAGCCCAAAATGTGATCCAAATCAAGTTTAACTTTCAACACCCCCTCTTAAACTTGATTTGGTTACTCCTAGCAAACTCCTCATCTTGATAAAGTCGTCTCGCTTGAGTGGCTTTGTGAAGATATCAGCTACTTGATCATTTGTCTTCACATACTCTAACTGCACATCCATCTTGGTAACACATTCTCTAATGTAGTGATAACGAGTATCGATGTGCTTACTTCGATCATGGAAGACTGGATTCTTCGCCAATGCTATTGCCGACTTGTTGTCCACAAAGATCTTTGTTGGCTCCTCTTGTGGTAGGCTCAACTCCTTTAGCAAGTTTCGTAACCAAATAGCATGGCAAACACATGAAGTAGCTGCCACATACTCCGCTTCACAAGTAGAAAGAGTGACAATTGGTTGCTTCTTTGACATCCATGTGAAAACGGTTTCTCCAATGAAAAACACGAAGCCACTTGTGCTTTTCCGGTCATCTACATCTCCACCCCAATCGCTATCGCTATATCCAATAAGCCTGTAATCTTCAGAGATAGAGTAGTACAAGCCAAAGTTGATTGTACCTTTGATATAGCGTAGGATCCTCTTAGCTGCCTTGAAATGAGTTGTTGTTGTATGCTCCATGTATCGACTCACAACTCCAACTGCGTGTAGGATGTCAGGCCTTGTGCACGTTAGATAGCGTAAGCTTCCAACTAGACTCTTAAAGAGTGTTGGATCAACACTCTCTCCTTCTTCTTCCTTTGATAACTTGACTCCACATTCCATTGGCGTGCAAACTGGATTTGAGTCATTCATCTTGAACTTCTTAAGCACCTCTTTAGCATAGCCTTCTTGAGTAATGAAGATTCCATTTTCTTCTTGCTTTACTTTTATGCCAAGGTAGTATGACATCAATCCAATGTCGGTCATCTCGAACTCCTTTGTCATCTCCATCTTGAAATCTTCAAACATAATCGGATTGTTGCCAGTGAATATTAAGTCATCAACATATAAGCATGCAATCAATATATCATTGTTTTGAGTTTTGATATAAAGTGCATGCTCATATGGACACTTGATGAAGCATTTCTCCTTGAAGTACTTATCAATCCGAGTGTTTCATGCTCTTGGTGCTTGCTTTAATCCATAAAGCGTCTTTTTTAGCCTTAAGACTTTGTCTTCTTCTCCTTTGACTATGTAGCCTTGTGGTTGCTCAATGTAGACTTCTTCCTCAAGGTCTCCATTCAAGAAGGCTGATTTTACATCCATTTGATGTATCCTCCAACTCTTTTGGGCTGCCAATGAAATGATTAGTCTAACAGTTTCTAAGCGAGCAACTGGAGAAAATACCTCATCATAGTCGATCCCGGCTCTTTGACTATAGCCTTTTGCCACCAATCTTGCCTTGTACCTTTCAACTTCTCCTTTAGAGTTCTTCTTTGCCTTGTACACCCACTTCACACCAATTGCCTTGTGTCCATTTGGAAGTGAAGCTAACTTCCATGTATCATTCTTTTGAATCGACTTGATTTCCTCATCCATTGCACTTCTCCATGACTTCTTTTCTTGGGCTTCTTCAAAGTTCATAGGCTCGCAATCCGAAAATAGACAAAATAGAGTAAGATTGTCTTGATTTTCGGTTACCTCGTAGATGTCTTGTAGACTTCTAAAACGTGGAGTCCTTTCACTTGAGCTTTCATCTCCTTGAAAACTTGTTGTTGGTGAAGTTGGTGGTGTAGCTGGCTCTTCTCTCGGTTGCTCCACATTCTCTTCTTCAAAGGATGGAAAGAAGTTGTAGTCTTCATTATTTGATCTCCAATCCCATTCTCCTTCTCCTTCTTCATCAAAGATGACATTCCGACTAATGATTGTCTTCTTTGTTTCAAGATTGTAGAGCTTGTAGCCTTTGGAGTTAGCATCATACCCAATGAAGATGTACTTTTCACTTTTGTCATCTAGTTTGCTCCGCTTCTCGTCTGGAACATGAGCGTGAGCAATGCTTCCAAAGACTTTTAAGTGCGACACACCGGGCTTCCTTCCGCTCCAAGCTTCTTGTGGTGTCTTTCCTAAAACACTTTTTGTTGGAGATCGGTTTGATATATAAACCGCACAAGCAACTGCTTCCGCCCAAAACTCCTTTGGTAGCTTCTTACTCTTGAGCATGTTTCTTGCCATCTCAAGTATTGTCCTATTCTTTCTTTCCGCTACTCCATTTTGTTGAGGGGTTCTTGGCACCGTCAACTGTCTCCGGATGCCATTATCTTCACAATATTTCAGAAACTCTTTGGACATAAATTCTCCTCCTCGATCCGATCTCATGGACTTGATCTTAAGACCACTTTCCTTCTCAACATGGGCTTTGAACTTTTTGAAATTTTCAAACACTTCTGATTTTTGTTTCAAAAAGTAAACCCATGTTTTTCTTGAAAAGTCATCGAGAAATAGAAGGAAATAGTTACTCTTACCAAGTGAACTTGGTTTGATCGGACCACATACATCTGTATGTATGAGTTCTAGTGGCTTTCTTGCTCTTGTCTCCGACTCCTTTGGAAAACTCATATTGAATTGCTTTCCGAGTAAGCAACCTTCACACACTTGATTTGGATGATTGATGCAAGGTAATCCTTTCACCATTTCTTTCTTGGAAAGTAGCTCTAAGCTTCCAAAGTTGAGATGCCCAAATCGAAGATGCCAAAGCCAAGATTCCTCCTTGTAGCACATCTGGAGACATCGTGCAATGTCATTTTGAATGTTTAGGACAAACATTCTATTGTTTGACATCGGCACCTTTGTGATGAGATTATTTGCTTTATCTCTTAAAGAAAGACTATTATCCTTTAGTCGAATGTCATAACCTTTCTCTATGAGTTGTCATAGGCTCAAGATGTTGGTCTTCATGCTTGGAATGTAGTAAACATTGGAAATGAATTGATGATCTCCATTCTTCAAGCGGATTAGAATATTTCCTTTACCTTTTACCTCCATCTTCGATTCATCTCCTAAAGCCACATTGGTTTTCACCGATTCATCGAGCTCCCCGAACATGCTTTTATTCCCACATATGTGGTTGCTTGCACCACTATCAAGGTACCACTTGTGAACCTCATTTGGTTCATCCTTCTTGTAAGCCATCAACATCATAACTTCTTCCTTACGCCGTTCTTCAACATAGTTGGACTTCTCTTCAACTCTATTGTTGTTTGAAGTTTTGCATTCAGAAGCATAATGTCCAAACTTTCCGCAACTATAGCATTTGATGCTTGATTTATCGTACCTTGATTTTGGGTTTCCTCTTCCACGACCTCTTGATGAATTCTCTCCTCTTTGGTTGAAGTTGTCTTCATATGGTCTCCAACCTCGTCCATTTACACCACGACCTCGTCCTCGAAAATGACCACCACCACGTCTCGGATGATTTCGGCCACTTTCTTCCTTGTGATCAATTCTCATCTTGAGAACTTGCTCCACAATATCTTCTTTCTTCTTCTTCTTTTCTTCATAAGCTTGTAGTGATCCAAGAAGTTGCTCCATTGTCATATTCTCCAAGTCTTTTGTCTCTTCAATCACGGTGACGATATGCTCAAATTTTGAATCCAATGATCTAAGAACTTTCTCCATGATTCTCACCTCATCTAACTTCTCACCATTTATTTTTAGGTTATTAGTAACCGTCAAGACTCTTGAGAAGTAATCTGTGATGAGTTCTCCTTCCTTCATTTGTAATGCTTCAAATTCTCCTCTTAGAGTTTGAAGACGTACCTTCTTAACTTGTTCTGCTCCCTTGTAAGATGTCTGAAGCTTCTCCCATGCTTCTTTGGACGTCCTTGCACCAGCAACCTTCTCAAATGTATCTTCAACTAATCCTTGATAGATTAGACAGAGAGCCTTCTTGTCTCTCTTCCTTGAATCTCTCAAACCATCCTTTTGAGTTTGAGATAGACCACCATCATTCTCCGGTTCATTGAAGCCTTTCTCGACTATCTCCCACACATCATGTGCTCCTAGGATAGTCATCAGCTTAAGACTCCAATTGTCATAGTTGCTCTTAGTGAGCAATGGAACTTGGAAGGGAACACCATTGTTTGCCATCTTCAAAAGGAACTTGTAGCTCTGATACCACTTTGTTGGAATGAAAAACTTTATAAAGATGGAGAAAGTGTTTAAGTGTTTGAAGAGAAAGAAGCTTTGTGAAGAAGAAAGCTTTTATAACTTAGAAGATGATTCTTATTACTTAGATGATTCTTACAAACTTGGATACTTCTTGATGATTCAAAATGAAAGGGGAGTGGAGGTATTTATAGCCTCCAAAATACAAAATATCTTACATATTTTAATCCTAAATCTAGAGAATTCTACCATAATATCTAAGATTTTTTATTATAATTATCTAGATAATTCTATGAGAATATCTAGATTTTTATTCTAAGGAGGTGGAGGATAATTCTAGATATTGGACTAAGTTTGGACTAAAATGATTAGTAAATTATTAGCCCAAAATGTGATCCAAATCAAGTTTAACTTTCAACACACTGCTCCACAAAAATTCATGAAATAGAGGTATTTCCTAACAAAGAGAAAAAGCAAAAAAAACAGTTTCAGTGCTGGCAAAGTGTGAAGGATAAAGACGAGATTTCATAGTTTTCAGAGAATAAGTACCCTCAGATTCAGTGAAGGTGAGCTCTTCAACAGTTTTTTTATGGGAACATAATGTTCGTGAGAAGAATTCAATAATATAAGAGATGCCTCGGGCAAAAACAGCAGAAACAGTTGGATTCTTTGCCATGGTTCCTCAACTCCATTTTTCAGACACAGCAGCAGAAGCTTAATCCACTTTACTTGCTTATTCCTCGTACAATTCTACATCAAAAAGTTTTTAGTTAAAAAAGAAGCAATTTAACTTTGGAATAATAAATAACAAATCTGAGCAATGATCCTTTGCAAAACCAATCAATTAAAGAAAGGAGCGAAAAGGATTGTTACCAACAAAATAAAAACTTTTGCTAGCTAGCAGTTGCAATTACAAATCCTTTCTCATATTGTGTACAGTTTAAAATTACTAAAAGTACCATTTACTAAAGAAATGATAATACCTAGAGATTCTGAGGAGAACATCAGTAGACAAGTCAAAACAGGGAATGCATACAGATAAGTTAAACATAACTATTACCTCAAGAACATCCAGAAACATCTTAATAGTGTCATACGCCAATTTTCTCATCCCAAGATCTGCTGAAGACATGCTCACAAATGCAACTGCAAGCAAGCCTAAAATGGCGAATTCCAAAGGTTCAATATATCCTACGGACAATGAGTGTACTGAGAATCGCATGATGAAAGTCGGGTCATATCGTTCAATGTCCTCAACTATAGGCGAGAATTCCTACACATGGCAGAGGGACTAGTTTGAACAGTGTTTGAAAATGCAATGACAAGATTTTTTTAGCTGAATTAAAATTAAAGACAGGTAAACTTTTCATTTTTATTGAATTTTTTAGTGAAAATAATAGAAATTTAAATTTAAACTTATTAAAAACGTTTTTTCTTTTTTATTATTTTTTTAATGTTTAGGTATGAATATATGTATATATACATAACCCTAGGGTTTAATATTTAGGTATGAATATATGTATATATACATATGCATATGAGTAATAAATATGTATATGCGTAAGTATATATGTATGTATACGCGTAAGTATATATGTATGTATATGCGTAAGTATATATGTATGTATATGCGTAAGTATATAGGGTTTAGGTTTTAACCCTAGGGTTTAGGGTCTAGGTTTTACCCTAAGGTTTAGGGTTTAAGGTTTAATATATGTATACGTATATATGTATATATGTATATAAATGCGTAAGTATATAGGGTTTAGGGTATAACCCTAGGGTTAGGGTTAGGGTTTAAGGTTTAACCCTAGGGTTAGTGTTTAAGGTTTAACCCTAGGGTTAGGGTTTAAGGTTTAACCCTAGGGTTCGGGTTTAGGTTTTAACCCTAGGGTTTAGGGATTAGCTATGAATTATATAAATATATGCATATGAGTAATAAATATGTATGAATATGCATAAGTGTATTGGGTTTAGGGATTAATGTTTAGGTATGAGTATATGTATATATACATATGCATATGAGTAATAAATATGTATATGCGTAAGTATATATGTATGTATATGCGTAAGTATTATGTATGCATATGCGTAAGTATATAGGGATTAGGTTTTAACCCTAGGGTTTAGGGTCTAGGTTTTAACCCTAGGGTTTAGGGTTTAGATTTAAGGGTTTAAGGTTTAATATATGTATACATATATATGTATATATATGCGTAACTATATAGGGTTTAGGATAACCCTAGGGTTAGTGTTTAGGGTTTAACCCTAGGGTTTAGGGATTAGCTATGAATTATATAAATAAATGCATATGAGTAATAAATATGTATGAATATGCATAAGTATATTGGGTTTAGGTTTTAACCCTAGATTTAGGGTTTTTGTATGAATATGTTTATGTATATATGCATATGTATATGTATATAATATGTATATAAGTAAATATATAGGGTTTAGGGTTTAAGTTTTAATTCTAGGGTTTAGGGTATAGGTTTTAACCCTAGGGTTTAGGGTTTAGGTTTTAACCCTTGGGTTTAGAGTTTAGGTATGAATATATGTCTATATCTATGTTTATGCGTAAGTATATTGGGTTTAGGGTTTAACCGAAGGGTTTAGGGTTTAATATATGTATACGTATATATGCATATATGTTAGGGTTTAACGCTATTGTTAGGGTTTAGGTTAGGGTTTAGGGTTTAACGCTATTGTTAGGGTTTAGGATTTAGGGTTTAACGCTATTGTTAGGGTTTAGGTTAGGGTTTAGGGTTTACCCCTAGGGTTAGGGTTTAGGGTATAACCCTAGGGTTAGGGTTTAGGGTTTTACCCTAGGGTTATGGTTTAGGGTTTAACCCTACGGTTTAGGTTTGGGTTTAACCCTAGGGTTAGGGTTTAGGGTTTAATCCTAGGGTTTAGGGTTTAACCCTAGGGTTAGGGTTTAGGGTTTAACCCTAGGGTTAGGGTTTAGGGTTTAAGCCTAGGGTTAGGGTTTAGGGTTTAAGCCTAGGGTTAGGGTTTAGGTTAGGGTTTAAGCCTTAGGTTAGGGTTTAGGTTAGGGTTTAAGGTTTACCCCTAGAGTTAGGGTTTAGGGTTTAACCCAGAGTGTGGGTTTAACCCTAGGGTTTAGAGTTTTGGGTTTAGGGTTTAGGGTTTTGGGTTTACCCTATGGTTTAGGGTTTAGCTATGAATATAAGTATATAAATATATGCATATGAGTAATAAATATGTATGAATATGCATTAATATATAGGGTTTAGGGTTTGGGTTTTAACCCTAGAGTTTAGGGTTTAGGTATGAATATATGTATATATGTATGTATATGCGTAAGTATATAGGATTTAGGGTTTAGGTTTTAACCCTAGTGGTTTAGGGTTTGGGTTATGCATATGTATAGATGTATGTGTATGCGTAAATATATAGGGTTTAAGATTAATTCTAGGGTTTAGGGTTTAGGTATGAATATATGTATATGTATATTTATATATGAATATATGCATATGCGTAAGTATATATATATGTATGTATGCATAAATATATAGGGTTTAGGGTTTTTTTTGGGTTTAGGGTTTAAGTTTTAACCATAGGGGGTTTAGGGGGGATTTAGGATTTAGGTATGAATATATGTATATATATATGTATGTATATGCGTAAGTATATATGGTTTAGGCAAATAAATATGTATGTGTGTATGTAAAATATGCATGGTATATATATATGTATATGCGTCTGAATATATGCTTATATATATGAGCAAGTATATATATATATGTATATGTGTAAGTATATAGGGTTTATGGTTTAACCCATCGTTTAGGTGTTTCAACTCTAGGGCTTAATCCTAGCGTTAGGGTTTTAACCTTAGGATTTAGGGTTAGGTATGAATATATATGTATGTGTGTTGCGTGTTGCTCAAAAAATATATGTATATGGATAAGTACGTAGAGTTTAGGGTTTAGATAAATATATATATATATATGTTTTGACCAAAAAATATATATATATGTTTCTGTAAAATATATTTGTATATATATTTGCATAAGTATATAGGGTTTAGAGTTTAGGTTTTAATCCCGGAAGATTTTTTTTTAGTCAAACATTCATTCATAATTCAAAATAAACAAAGTTACTCAATTAGAGGAGGAGAGTTTACAAACAAACGTAGGGCTGATTTGGCTAAACCGTCCGCACATACGTTTGAAGCTCGAGGCGTAAAAGCAAAAGAAATAGATAAAAGGGAACTACTCAACACGCGGATGTCGTGGAGGATCCCTTGGAGCTCAGTGACAGAGGAATCTGTAGTGAGCAGAGAAATGAGACTACTAGAGTCTGAAAGACACCTCAGGTTGAGGAAGCCTAAATGGATTGCAGCCGAGATCGCAGTCTTCAGTGCTAGAGCTTCTGCCATTAGGACGGATTTGACATAGCCCCTTGCATCAGAACCTTGCGCCAGAAGCAATCCCGCCTTGTCTTTGAAAGTCCACCCCATCCCGCACTTCTTCGAGCTTGCATCCCAAGCACCATCTGTAAAACAGAGTAAGATAGAGGGATCGTTGCATATCATCGGTGGGGGGGGGGGGCTAGTTTAGTCGTAGCTTTTAACGTGCTGAGGGGTTGAGCCCAACTCCATTCTCGTGCATCTCGGATAGCTTTGTTGAGGACCTACAGCTCTGTATAGGTCTTGTCTTCGAACAGGAGCTGGTTTCTGCTAGTCTATAGATTCCATAATACCCATGGGTATAACGGCTGCGAGACACCCGAAGGAGGTAGATTGATAATACGCTTGCTGCTTTCAAGAAGTTGTGGGATTGTTGCAGTGGAACTGAGGGACTTTTGAAGAGCGGGCAAGAGATCCCACACTTTTGCAGCAAAAGGGCAATGAAAGAACACATGGATTTCACTTTCTCTTCCTCCACACCGCTTACACTCCCCATTGACATTAATGCCTCTTCGTACCAGAGCGTCACCCACCGATAAGGCTTTGTGTGATAGTTTCCACATAAAGAGCTTTAGCTTAGGAGATGTTGCTATGCTCCAGACACACGTTTTCCAGTTAAAGTGGTGTAGAGCCTCTTCTGTTTCTTGACAAGTACCATGTTGTTTTGCCAGCGCATAACCCGACTTTGTGGTATATGATCCCGACTTCTCAGGCAGCCACACCAAGGTGTCTTGCATCTCAAAGGCACTAGGCTGTAACAGTCGGATTGTATCCTCATACTGAGGTAGGTGGGCTCTTATGGCGCTAACATTCCACTCTCCCGTTGAGGGAAGAATGAGGTCTTGCACCGTCAGATCTTGATCTTGGAAATTTGGAGGTCCAATGGGACGTGATACTTCACCCGTTGAGAGCCAATTTTCATTCCACACATTGATGTCCTTTCCTGTGCCCACTGCCCAGCCTAATCCCCTCTTAATTACTTCTCGGCCAGCTAGAATTCCTCTCCAACCGTGTGACATGGCTCCCGAGGAAGAGCATGAGAGGAGATCGTTCTGTCGGCAATACTTTCCTAATAGGATCTGGCCAAGTAGCGAATCAGGATGCTTGAGTAAGCGCCAAGCGAGTTTTGCTAGGAGAGCATCATTGAAGTGTTCAATATCGCAAAAGCCTAGTCCACCAGCATTCTTCGGCATCGTGAGCTTCTCCCATGATACCCAACAAAGTCGCCTTATCTCCGGTTTTAGGTCCCACCAAAACCAAGTCAAGACTGATTGTATCTGCTTACAGAGGGACTGTGGAAGATTAAAGCAGGACATCGCATACGACGGTATCATAACTAGGACGTACTTTAGCAAGACCAATTTTCCAGCCCCCGAGAGAAGTTTGGAGCTCCAGCTATGGGCCCTTTGGCGGATCCGGTCAACTATCATTGAGAAGATATCCCGTTTCTTCCTACCAAAGTCGTCCGATAAGCCAAGGTACTTTCCAATGCCACCTTCATTCGCAATCCCAAGGGCATTCTTCACATTATCTTTGGTGGCCGGGAGCGTTTTAAAGGAGAAAGTAATTGCAGACTTGGTCCGGTTAATACATTGCCCGGAGGCAGCTTCATAACGGTTAAGGATGGACATCAGTTCAGTACAACTATCTCTGTCCGATCTACAGAAAAACATCGTATCATCTGCGAATAAGAGATGGTTTATCGCCGGATATCCGCGAGCCACCTTGATCCCCGCTAAAGTACCCCGGTCTTGAGCCTGGTTACATAGGCCCGATAAGACTTCCGTGCAAAGGATAAAGAGGTACGGGGACAACGGGTCTCCTTGCCGTAACCCACAAGATGGTAACACGCCTCCTTGAGGTGCTCCGTTGATCAGGAACGTGTAAGAAACGGAGGAGACACACTCCATAATCCAAGAGACCCACATACTGTGAAATCCAAATCTTGTCAACACCTCGCGAAGAAAATCCCATTCAATCCGGTCATAGGCCTTACTCATATCGGTCTTGACCGCCATTGAACACCGTTGTCGGGCCGCCGAAGTTCGAAGATAATAAAAGATCTCGTGAGTGATAAGGACGTTGTCGGCTATGGCCCTTCCGGGGACAAAGGCCGACTGATGTCGCGAGATAAGCTGATCCAGAAGCGGTTGAAGACGTTTGGTGAGGATCTTCGCGATGATCTTATAATGAGTGGTGCAAAGAGCGATAGGTCTATAGTCGGCCACTCGTTTCGGTCCGTCTATCTTTGGGATGAGGCGGACATGTGTCTCATTCTGCCTGCGGTTTAGCACATCAGGTCTAAGCGGATATCGTTTGATACATCAGGTCCAATGATGTCCCAGAAGGACTGATAAAAACCCGCGGAAAAACCATCCAGACCTGGAGCTTTGTCCACCTTGATCGAGAACACTGCAGTCTTAATCTCGTCGTCAGTTGGAGAAGCTATAAGGGTCCGATTCATTTTCGTGGTTACCTTTGGTGAGAGAGCTTTCTGAACTACACGCAGGTCACCGCAAGACTTGGAAGAGAAAATGTCCTGATAGAATTTAGAAATGGTCTGGACAATCTGCAGTTCATCAAACACAGCGACGCCATTCTCATTCTCAATAACAGAGAAATTATTTTGAGCTCTCCTCCCTCGGGTCACCGCATGGAAGAAACTTGAATTTATATCTCCGCTGTTTAGCCATTGAATGCGGCTGCGTTGCCGCCAGAACTGCTCTTCCTCTTCAAACGCCTTAATCAAAGTTTGTTGCAGCGAAGAGATGAGGTTTTGGTCGGGAGGGCTGGCTGAGAGAGCATCTTCAAACTCCACTTGTGTGGTTTGGATAAGCGCTTTGCTGTTAAGATTTTGAAGCTTCGTCCATTCCACAATCTTTTGCTTGACGCGCCCTATCTTAGCCAAGACAGAGTCGAAAGGTTGGTTCTGCCAAGCTTCCGCGACCAGGTTTCTGATCTCGGGCTTCTCCCGGAGTCTCCTGTCAAAACGGAAGACCCCTTTCTTCTTCAGGAGATTAGTGTCAAATAGAGTTACCACCGGCCTATGATCAGAACCCTCAAACCGGTGGTATTCACATCTGCCCATAGGGAACATTTCATTCTAGGCCAAGTTTGCCATAGCACGGTCAAGCCTGGATTGAATGAAATGACTGTAGCGCGTGCCTCGCCACGAAAGCGAGTTACCGGAGTGTTGGAGATCCCAAATACCATGCTGGGTAACGAAGCTACGAAAGGCTAGGAAGGAGCCTTCCCATCGCAAGGGCCCGCCAATCTTTTCCGAGTTATTTAATAGGTCGTTGAAGTCTCCTGTGATCAGCCAAGCCTCTTGCCGTTGACCGCCCAGTTCTGAAAGTTTGTTCCAGAAAGCCGTTCTTTGCTCTTTGCGGGGGGCTCCATAGACATACGAGACAAAGAAGGTTTTATTATGATTTGTGATACAAGTGTTGATAATGTTGGGTGAAGAGTACAACACATCGAGATGAACACTTGATTTCCAAGAGAGGGCGAGGCCTCCACTGAGCCCATCGGGAGGGACCGTAAAATGATTGGAGTACGCAGAGCTTCTATAAGTGTTGAGGACAGTTTCATCTTGGTTCTTTGTCTCCATAAGGAACATGATGTCGGCGGAGAGTTTAGATCGTATCTCCCGGAGCCGGCGAACTGTCAGTGGGTTCCTTATACCCTGACAGTTCCAGCTCACACTCGCTAAGGAAGAGAGTCTGGAGCTGTCCGAAAATCCTCCTTCTTCTTTGTTATAGCGGGGATTAAGACAGCTGCTGGTTGCGATGACGCTTTTCCCTTTCCTTCAGCTTTGGAATCAAGTATCAGTTTACGCTTTGGGGAGCTCTGTGCCTTAGTTACTCGACGTTTGTTGAGACTGATGCCTTGAACCGGGCTGCGGATCGTCCTCTTCTTAGCTGGGGTTTTTGCGATTTTCTTCTTCCCAGTTCCTCTTAGCGTCATTCGCGTAGACGGAGCTTCCGGGGTCTGGTAAGGAAACATTTCTTCCAGGTATTGGATGTCAACCTCATGTAACCTTCCAGACTCTGAATTTGCAACTCTATTATGGAGTAGAGGGACCCTAGTGGGGGGAGTGGAGATGCGAGCCAACGCTGAGCGTCTTTCTCCCATTGAGGCATTAATGTCTCTCCATCACACAATCGCTCGAGAGCTGAGCGTCTTGCAGATGGAGTTGCAGACTTTTCACCAGCGGGTCGGGGCGTGCCCTGTGGCGTGATGTTAGGTGAAGTAATCCGCTCACGTGGTGGGAGGGGAGATGGTGTGTGAGACACTTGAGATTGGACCGAGTTAGAGTGTCCTCCATTCTCCCGATCTCTTGAGACAGGGCGCCAAACATTCTTAACTGGGGGATTTGCTGAGTGCATTCCACGGGATCTGAGAGAGACATCCGAGCTCTCTCTAATGGGTGGTAGTCTATAAGTAGGCTCTCTGGATCTTGTTCTGTGTCTTTCTCTGTTTTCGTTTGCAGAGAATGATCTGTCAGGTAGGTGCTCTCTGCGACCATCGTAGTGATGATTGCGATTCTCAGGGCGCTCGTTATAATAGCCTTGGTTGCCCTGAGAGTGATCAGTTCTCCTATGATTCCTCGAATCCTCGTAGGGTGATCAGTTCTCCTATGATTCCTCGAATCCTCGTAGGGTGTGAACCTTGCTTGTTTGCGATTATCAGCTCTCCTTCTGTTTTCCTCGATACGTTCCAACGTACGTCTTTGGGAGATTCCCAAGTTCTGGTCTGAAGTATTTCGGCTGGTAGTCCTTGAGGGGGTCTTTGACTTCATGAGACATAGAGAGACATGAGAAGCAGTGCTTGTCAAGCTTCTCATATTCGAGCTCAACTTGTTTAGTTTCACCCTCTAGGCTAATATCGAGGAACTTTTCCAGGGGTTTGAGGCCATTAATATGGACCCTAACCCTTCCTTTTACCACATCAGTAGCTTCAACCAGTCCTAGACCTTCGCCAATGGCTTCTAGAGCCTCCTTAGTCCAGTAGTGGAGGGGAATGCCATGAATGGTTATCGAAAAGGGGATGAAGGCTGGGAACTGGTCAGAGACAATGGGCTCCCAACGCTGGAGGATGAACATCCATCTTTTAAAGTGGTAAGGTGCTTGGGATAGAATGGCTTGTAGGTCTTGTTCCGACTCGAAGGTGAACTGGAACAGTAGGGTTCCAAGGTCTATGCCTGTAAAGGAGCCTACAAATTGCCAATGTTGGAGAAAGAAGTCCACAAGGCCTCTGGTCTTCTGGATTGCAGGGTTAGTAACTCTCCCTATGAGGGTAAACTTGTGTTCATCAATCAGATTTGCTCGATTAATGGCTGGGATCTTAATCGGGGCTTTCTTCTCTTGTCGAGGGGAGGATGAGAGCCATTTTTCCTTTTCCATATGAGAGAAACATCGAGCCATCGTTGTATGTGAAGAGTAAACTGATAAGGATCCTTAGTGAAAAGGTATTGTGGCGAGAGGGACTGTACTTCGACAGTAGGCTTGTAGCAGCGAGGACTTGGGGATGCGTTCGAAGAAGAACCTTAGTGGAAGGTAGTTGGAAGAGAACCAGACTGTACTCCGACAGTAAACCCCAGCGGCAGGGTAGGGAATTTCATACAGATCTACCTGGGAACCATGACTGGTTCCATCAGGGGTCTGTTGTATCGGTTGAAGACTGTAGAAATCGAAAGTTTTTGAATTCCGGTTTCAGGGAGATGGAAAACAAGGCAGGTGCAGCGGAAGCCAGGTAGATAACGGTGGAAAACCACGTGGTGGAAAAGACAAACCAGGTTTCTTGGAGGAGAACAAGGTAGATATCAGTCGCTGTCACGTCTTGGAGAAAGTGCCCGAGAGAGAACACTTGATAAATTGTAGTGACTCAACCCCGGAGGATTTAATCCTACGTTTAGGGTTTAATCCTATATATATACGCCTATATACATATGTATAGGTAAATGTGTGTATATGTATATATGTGTGTAAAATATGTATATGTGTATATATATACATCTATATCTATATGATTATATGTATATGTGTAAGTATATATGTATGTATGTGTATACGAGTACATAGGGTTTAACAAATGATTCAAGAAATTATTTATTACTTGATTAATTAATAATATAAACTTATGTGTGAAAACAAATAAAACATATTATTGTATTATCGAGATTAGGGTTTTCCCGGACTATCCCTAAATCAGACAAATATATTTACATATAATATATAAAATACATAAATTATGGTTAATTTATATAAAAAAATATTTTATATTGAATTTAAAATACTCGAACCTTAAATTTAAAGCGGTTGTCTTTTGATTATAAACTATATATATAGGATGAAGAAGATGAAAATTAATAAAAAGTTAGTTAAAACTGTAACCTAAATATTTATTTATTTGACATATTTGAATTCTCATGAAAATACATTATTATAATTACTATTGATCTAAACTTATGCATTCATAGTTTCAATTAAAAAAATCAACAAATAGTCATTACTTATATATTTTTTTCTCTTTTCTAATTGGACAACTCCAAATTTATCAAAATTTCACAGTCATTATCATTTTTAGTGTTGCTTAAATAGTAAGTTTAATATGTAAATCACTTTATCAAAAATATATGGTAAATCAAATAGGAATGACAAATTGAAAGTGTTCGTTGCAATTAAAAAACACTAATAATTAATATTTTAATAAAGATTTTGAGTGATACTACAAAACATTACAAAATGTTTCACAAAAAATTAGTTGTAACAAACTGATGTCTTAGATGAAAATTGATTTAAGGAAAAAAAAATTTTCCTTTTAAAGTTTAATAACTTAGTGAAGAATCAGTCTTTCAATCTAGCATTGGTTGAAAAAAATGTTTTTTTGAAAATTGAGAAATTGTTGAAAACTCGTGAACGACAAAGTAAACGAATGATTAGTAAGAAGACATAGCCTAGATATTCTGGAGAAAAGAAATTTAATATGTAACAAGTTCTTTATCATATAATATAAGAGATTTTGTTTAATTATTTTTTAGGAGATAAATAAAAGTTTCATATTTAAATAAACACAATCTTCATATCTTATCATTTTTTCTTATTACTCATAAATTTCTTTTATTTTAAGACATTAAACTAATTATGTTTTGTGTAAATGTTGCAAATGTTATAAGTTTATATTAGGTATATAAAACAAATTTTCATCCATATAAAAGTGAATAATATATTATATTACTTTTCTATAAAATCTGTATATTTTTAAAATATGATTTTGCTTACTTGAATATCCAAAAGACATAAAAACAACCAATACTATGTACTTATTTAGAAACAATTAAAACTACAATCAATCTTAAATTTTGATTATAAAAAATGAAAACACCCGTGCGTCTCAAAGTCTAGTATATATTTTATAATCAAAAGACAACCACTTTAAATTTAAGGTTCGAGCATTTTAAATTCAATATAGAATATTTTTTTTTTATATATGTATTTTATATATTATATGTAAATATATTTGTCCGATCCGGAGGTTGCCTGGAAAAACCCCTAGTCTCGATAATACAATGATATGTTTTATTTGTTTTTACACATAAGTTTATATTATTAATTAATCAAGTAATAGATAATTTCCTTTTAAAAGTTTGAAAAGAAAAAAACGGTTCCTAAAAAAGAGAGTGGAGAATGTACCTCTCACCAAAAGGAACATTTGCCAAACAATACAGACTCGCCATTCCTCATCATCTGGTTCTCGTCTTCATCCTTGCCACTTTCCTTTGAAACAGTCTCTGCCTCTGTGAAGGAAACATTTAAATAGTCAAACAAAAGTCAACCCCTGTCCAAAACCTGATTCAGATTCTTTTGTTTATTTTCTGATGAAAATTTGATGCTTACGTAATGATTCTCGATGAACTGCTCCAATTCGAATCGGCGACTAGGGGTTGTGGCGTTTAGACCGCCGCCGATGCAAACGGTTTCTCCACCGCTCGAGAGAAAGACCTCAAAAAGAAATTTCTTCCTTGGACAGTCAAAATCGACTTGATGGACCCACAAGACGGACAGCTCTGAGAAGCAGAGAACGGAGCTCACTGCCTCCGACGGATCTAGAAGCTTGGAACGGAAAACGAGGTAGCTGAGCTGGGAAGAACCAGAGGAAGACTTGAAGCTCAACCTCACCGTTCAGCTTCATCTCCTCGCCGCAGGTCTCAGCTTCATCCGCCAGCAGATCTGGCCGGGAAAAGGCTTCGAGGCCAGAAAAGCTCCCAAGAGCAAACAATGTCGGAGATGAGAAGCTAATGATGAAGAAGAGCAAAAAAAAAAAAAGATAAGAGAAGAGACCCGCCACCGGCGGCGGAGAGCTGCTGGTGACGGTGAACGGAAGGTGCAAATCTGTTTTGGTTTTGGTTTTTTCGAGAGAGTGAGAGAGAAATTGACCAAATTAAATTAAAAAATGGACAAGTAGCCGTTACAAACGGAGTGGGTCCTTGCCTCCAAAAGGTTTACGGATTAAAGGAGAAAGTTAATGTCAAAAGTAAGATTTTCACTTTACTTCACTCCACAGTCCACACAGTTGTATTGTCGTACCTAATTAATTAGTCATCTCAGTGAGTGAATCAATCTCTCGTTACAAGTTTTGTATGTAAAGACTGCTGGATCTTTGACGACCATTTCTAGTTTCATAACCTAGTTCTTGTCATAGTTGTTGGGGTTAGTAGGCCTGGGCACGGATCGGATATCCGGGTTTTTGAAGGTATTTATGATTTGCTTCGTACGTCACGGATATCTAATTTTTCGATTTGCTTTGCTTCGGAAAAATACGGATATTCGGAAAAACGGATATCCAGAAAATAAATAAATATTTGCGAATATTTACGAATACTTACGGATATCACATATGTTTTTAATCTTAAAAATCTGATACAAATTTGTTTTGTAAGATATTTTTCGCATGATATATATGATAAAAATTAAAAAAGTAGTGAATCTACATATTTTGTAAAATTTTTGAACTTAGTTAACAATTATAATAACACAAAACTCAAGAAAAAAAATATAACTGTCATAAATGTGCTCTCTTCATTTTATGTAATACTTTATATAAATAATAATGTGAATAGAATTTATCAAATCATATGTTAGAATAATAATTATATAATTTTATACATTAAAAACTTTAAATATATGTATTTATATATTGCCGGATCGAATCGGATATCCGCTACCCAAAATTTTAATATTTGTGATTTGCTTCGATTTTAATGGATATTGATTTTTAGTATTTTCTTTGCTTCGAAAGTTTACGGATATCCGGAATTTTTGGATCGGATCGAAACGAATAACGAATTGAATCAAATTTAACGGATAAAATGCCCAGCCCTAAGGGTTAGATCCTGAATTGAATTTCTTTCTTTCTTTTTTTTTTTTCTATAATGAACAGGTGCTTCCTTCCAATCGTGTCTGAAGTAGTAATACTTTTGGCTTTCATGTTCTTTGCCTCTGACGGTTTTGTAATGGAATCTGAAAATATTCTTAATTTAAGCAGTTTTCATTTTCAGATTATCAGGGATTTTACTTTTGGAAACTCAGCGCAACACATGAATCTTCTACTGAAATCGAACAGGAAAAAGCTGATGATTAAGAGTCTTTAACATATGCATTTGGGGGAAATGATAGATCAAAATTTAATGTGACCCTTTTGTATGTTTTAAATTTCTGCTTCAATAGTTCTTATTCTGATTATATGTATGTATCTGCTAAGGATGATGGGCTTCTCTCTTGTAGGCTTGCATAAATTTCCCAATAAAAGTGGATTGAACGTTTTATACTCGTTGAAACCAAAACATCTTATCTTCTGACTGATAACCGCCACTATCCTTTCTATCTTTGGAGGAAAAACTATCATTGCTCATTGGTTGATGAAATACATGCTAGTCCCGGTTTACGTCTACTCCTGGTTCTCAATCCTAACTTTACTAGGTATGTTCAAACCATTTTTGTGTGAGACGGTTTTTTATCTTCCTTTTTTTTTGCATTGTGAATTTGACTTTGGTTCTGTCTCAATCCGACAGCAAAAACCCGAAGGAAGATCTGGGTGTTGGTCTATTTCTTAGCTACATGTGCTGTACTTGTTCCTACGCCATTGATCGAGTTCAGATATTACACCGTACCGTTTTATATCTTCATGCTTCACTCATGTGTCAGAAGCAGCGTTGCATCACTTGGCTTCTCAATGGAACGATTTTTGTCTGTATCAATGTGTTTACAATGGAAATGTTCTTGTTTAGACCATTCAAGTGGAGCCATGAGGATGGTGTCCAAAGGTTTATTTGGTAGGGACAAAGGTTTATACTCTTTTGTTGTTAATATACTGTTAGTTTCCTCAGAAACTGGCGAGTTCATAACACTTTCTGGTTCGAACTACTTGAAATGCTGATTCACCAACTACACCCATTTAGATTAACCGCTCTTGCCGCTACTGAAATGTTGTGTTTCTTTCTTATATTGAATTTAAGCTCTGCACAAAAATAAAATTTACATACGTAAAATGAGCTTGTGAATTGTGATAATAGAAGTTAGTTGTATTCTCCTACTTGTGTGTTTATTAAAAAAATGATTTAACTAATTTTAGTATAGGAAATCGTCTCAGAGCGTGGTCCTACGTATGTGAAATTGTGATTGAAAATGAAAATGTTGATGTCTTACACATTACCAACTATTTATTTCCGATAAGAGAAGACTATGTAATGGTCACCTGATAAGGAAAAGCAAAGTGGATGGTTTATGTGTGTGAGAATGTTTGGTGAGTCAATGTGGAAGAGAAATTCCAAAGTCTTGGGAGCAGAGCTTTGCACTATTTTGTCAGAAATAGATACAGTCACATTTTTAGGAGCAAACGTGTGCTTTTTTCTTTTGATACATTGATACATTCCTAATGTTTTAGCAGTTTTACCAAACTTAGAAAATGGCGAACAGTTCATCTATTTTAGCTTAAATCTCATAATATTTGTAACATTGCTCTCTTAATAAATATGATTGATCATACTAGAAAATTAAAGTTTAACTAGGTGAGAGTTGTGACTATTATCTTATTGTTAGAACAAAAAAAAAAATCTAAAACATATATGTAAAATGCAGATCATATATGATATATGTGTAACATTGCTCTCTTAATCACATGATTGGTTCCGATAAATAATTTTGAGGAGAAAAATAGAAAGAGACAACTTTTTGACTTATGATAGTCACAAATATAATTTATAAAATATATTTTTTTATCTTTATGACCGAGTATGATGAAATACATCTTCATATTGACATTCATAATATGAATCTTGAAAAAGTAACATTTTGTATATTTTCGTGAACAAGAACAGAAAGGCAAAAGTCTTTGTGAAAGTAAAAGAAGATATTTTTATTGGAAGTCTGAGAGGAAAGACGTTTGATTTCAAAACAGCGAGTATGATGGATAATTTGATAGATCATATGTCAAATGAGGTTTTTATCTAACCATTGACAAAGCGTCCCGAACGCGTCTTTCCACATTTTCAGATCAAAAGAAACTGATACAAACCTTTGGGACTTACAGGCTTTTTAGGTTTTAAATAGTTTGAATTTTAAAACAAAGTTCTTGAGGAATATAATATATCCATGAAAAATGTGGGAATTATTTTCTAAAAAGAAGTTAAACGCATGGAATTTTTTAAAATGAAGTATACACACACCGAGACACGTATGTATTATATATAGTCTTGACATTGGGATCTTCTAGATCTAACATACTGATTATTTCAACAACGTACGTATTCAATCGTCTATAGTAAAGAGTTGCAGACTCATCAGTCATTTGTTGTGTTGCTGTTGATATTAAATTGTAAGTACTGTAGTTAGAAACCTAGAATATGAGATAGAAAGAATACTTGCGGTTTTTGATAAAGTTCTATTATATCAAGCGAAGAGAAAAAGATTTGATTTACAAGGAAACCAAGAAAAGCCAAAGATATGTATATGCCCACTTTGGTTCGCTTTTTGTTCACTAAACTATTTAGGTAAAAATAAATACATCAAATGAAAAATATTGTGAGAAAAATTCAAATAGGAAAAAGAATAAAACAAACCGAGTTATTGAAATTAGTTCTTCAAAGGATTCAATTCATGAAAAAATAATAACAATATTCACATGGACGATCTCCATATTATGTCGAAAAATAAACTTGATTTGGATCAAACATTATTAGGTTAATCATGTGTTGATCCAAAACTTAGCCCAAATTCTAGAAATATCATTCACCTCCTTAAAATAAAAATCTCGATATTCTTATAGAATTATCTAGATAATTAAGATAAAATAATCTAGATTTTAAGTAGAATTCTCTAGATTTAAGATTAAAATATGTAAGATATTTTGTACTTTGGAGGCTATAAACACCTCCACTCTCTTCTCATTTTGTATCATCAAGAAATAATCAAGTTTGTAACAAACTTTCAAGTAATAATAAATCCTCTTCTAAATTATAAAAGTTTTCTTCTTCACAATTTTTTTTTCTCTTCAAACACTTAAACACTTTCTCCATCTTATAAAGTTTTTCATTCCAACAAAGTGGTATCAGAGCTATATGTTCTTTTTTGAAGATGGCAAACAATGGTGTTCCCTTCCAAGTTCCATTGCTCACTAAGAGCAACTATGACAATTGGAGTCTTAGGATAATGGCTATCTTAGGAGCACGTGATGTGTGGGAGATAGTCGAGAAAGGCTTCAATGAACCAGAGATTGATGGTGGTCTATCTCAAACACAAAAGGATGGTTTGAGAGATTCAAGGAAGAGAGACAAGAAGACTCTCTGTCTAATCTATCAAGGATTAGATGAAGATACATTTGAGAAGGTTGCTGGTGCAAGGACGTCCAAAGAAGCATGGGAGAAGCTTTGGACATCTTAGAAGGGAGCGGAACAAGTTAAGAAGGCACGTCTTCAAATTCTAAGAGGAGAATTTGAAGCGTTACAAATGAAGGAAGGAGAACTCATCTCATATTACTTCTCAAGAGTCTTGACAGTTACTAATAACCTAAAAAGAAATGGTGAGAAGTTAGATGAGGTGAGAATCATGGAGAAAGTTCTTAGATCATTGGATTCAAAATTCGAGCATATCATCACCGTGATTGAAGAGACAAAATACTTGGAGACTATAACAATGGAGCAACTTCTTGGATCACTACAAGCTTATGAAGAAAAGAAGAAGAAGAAAGAAGATATTGTGGAGCAAGTTCTCAAGATGAGAATTGATCAAAAGGAAGAAAGTGGCCGAAATCATCCGAGACGTGGTGGTGGCAATTTCCAAGGACGAGGTCGTGGTGTAAAAATTTCAACCAAAGAGGAGAGAATTCATCAAGAGGTCATAGAAGAGGAAACCCAAAATCAAGGTACGATAAATCAAGCATCAAATGCTATAGTTACGGAAAGTTTGGACATTATGCTTCTGAATGCAAAACTCCAAACAAAAATAGAGTTGAAGAGAAGTCCAACTATGTTGAAGAAAGGAGTAAAGGAGAAGATATGCTATTGATGGCTTACAAGAAGGATGAACCAAATGAGGTTCACAAGTGGTACCTTGATAGTGGTGCAAGCAACCACATGTGTGGGAATAGAAGCATGTTTGTGGAGCTCGATGAATCGGTGAAAACTGATGTGGCTTTAGGAGATGAATCAAAGATGGAAGTGAAAGGTAAAGAAAATATTCTCATGCGCTTGAAGAATGGAGATCATCAATTCATTTCCAACGTTTACTACATTCCAAACATGAAGACCAACATCTTGAGCCTATGACAACTCTTAGAGAAAGGTTATGACATTCGACTAAAAGATAATAGCCTTTCTTTAAGAGATAATGCAAATAATCTCATCACAAAGGTGCCGATGTCAAGTAATAGAATGTTTGTCCTAAACATTCAACATGACATCGCAAGGTGTCTCAAGATATGCTACAAGGAAGAGTCTTGGCTTTGGCATCTTCGATTTGGGCATCTCAACTTTGGAGGCTTAGAGCTACTTTCTAAGAAAGAAATGTTGAAATGATTACCTTGCAACAATCATCCAAATCAAGTGTGTGAAGGTTGCTTACTTGGAAAGCAATTCAAGATGAGTTTTCCAAAGGAGTCGGAGACAAGAGCAAGAAAGCCACTAGAACTCATACATACAGATGTATGTGGCCCAATCAAACCAAGTTCACTTGGTAAGAGTAACTATTTTCTTCTCTTTATTGATGACTTTTCAAGAAAAACATGGGTTTACTTTTTGAAACAAAAGTCAGAAGTGTTTGAAAATTTCAAAAAGTTCAAAGTCCATGTTGAGAAGGAAAGTGGTCTTAAGATCAAGTCCATGAGATCAGATTGAGGAGGAGAATTCATGTCCAAGGAGTTTCTGAAATATTGTGAAGATAATTGCATTCGAAGACAGTTGACGGTGCCAAGAACCTCTCAACAAAATGGAGTAGTGGAAAGAAAGAATAGGCAATACTTGAGATGGCAAGAAGCATGCTCAAGAGTAAGAAGCTACCAAAGGATTTGTGGGCAGAAGCAGTCGCTTGTGCGGTTTATATATCAAACCGTTCTCCAACAAAGAGTGTTTTAGAAAAGACACCACAAGAAGCTTGGAGCGGAAGGAAGCCTGGAGTTTCACACCTAAGAGTCTTTGGAAGCATTGCTCACGCTCATGTTCCAGACGAGAAGCGGAGCAAACTAGATGATAAAACTGAGAAGTACATCTTCATTGGGTATGACACTAACTCCAAAGGCTACAAGCTCTACAATCCTGAAACAAAGAAGACAATCATTAGTAGGAATGTCATCTTTGATGAAGAAGGAGAATGAGATTGGAGATCAAATAATGAAGACTACAACTTCTTTCCATCCTTTGAAGAAGAGAATGTGGAGCAATCGAGAGAAGAGCCATCTACACCACCAACTTCACCAACTACAAGTTCTCAAGGAGATGAAAGTTCAAGTGAAAGGACTCCACGCTTTAGAAGTTTACAAGACATCTACGAGGTAACTGAAAATCAAGACAATCTTACTCTATTTTGTCTATTTGCGGATTGCGAGCCTATGAACTTTGAAGAAGTTAAAGAAAAGAAGTCATGAAAAAGTGCAATGGATGAAGAAATCAAGTCAATTCAAAAGAATGATATATGAAAGTTAGCTTCACTTCCAAATGGACACAAGGCAATTGGTGTGAAGTGGGTGAACAAGGCAAAGAATAACTCTAAAGGAGAAGTTGAAAGGTACAAGGCAAGATTGGTGGCAAAAGGTTATAGTCAAAGAGCCGGGATCGACTATGATGAGGTATTTGCTCTAGTTGCTCGCTTAGAAATGGTTAGACTAATCATTTCATTGGCAGCTCAAAAGAGTTGGAGGATACATCAAATGGATGTAAAATCAGCCTTTTTAAATGGAGACCTTGAGGAAGAAGTCTACATTGAGCAACCACAAGGCTACATAGTCAAAGGAGAAGAAGACAAAGTCTTAAGGCTGAAGAAGGTGCTTTATGGATTAAAGCAAGCACCAAGAGCATGGAACACTCGGATTGATAAGTGCTTCAAGGAGAAAGGCTTCATCAAATGTCCATATGAGTATGCACTTTATATCAAAACTCAAAACAATGATCTATTTTGATTGCATGCTTATATATTGATGACTTGATATTCACTGGCAACAATCCGATTATGTTTGAAGATTTCAAGATGGAGATGACAAAGGAGTTCGAGATGACCGACATTGGATTGATGTCATACTACCTTGGCATTGAAGTAAAGCAAGAAGAAAATGGAATCTTCATTACTCAAGAAGGCTATGCTAAAGAGGTGCTTAAGAAGTTCAAGATGGATGACTCAAATCCAGTTTGCACGACCATGGAATGTGGAGTCAAGTTATCAAAGGAAGAAGAAGGAGAGAGCGTGGATCCAACACTCTTTAAGAGTCTAGTTGGAAGCTTATGCTATCTTACGTGCACAAGGCCCGACATTCTACACGCAGTTGGAGTTGTGAGTCGATACATGGAGCATCCAACAACTACTCATTTCAAGGTAGCCAAGAGGATCCTACGCTATATCAAAGGTACTATCAACTTTGGCTTGTACTACTCTATCTCTGAAGATTACAGGCTTGTTGGATATAGCGATAGCGATTGGGGTGGAGATGTAGATGACCGAAAAAGAACAAGTGGCTTCGTGTTTTTCATTGGAGAAACCGCTTTCACATGGATGTCAAAGAAGCAACCGATTGTCACCCTTTCTACTTGTGAAGCGAAGTATGTGGCAGCTACTTCATGTGTTTGCCATGCTATTTGGTTACGAAACTTGCTAAAGGAGTTGAACCTACCACAAGAGGAGCCAACGAAGATCTTTGTGGATAATAAGTCGGTAATAGCATTGGCAAAGAATCCAGTCTTCCACGATCGGAGTAAGCACATCAATACTCGTTATCACTACATAAGAGAATTTGTTACCAAGATGGATGTGCAATTGGAGTATGTGAAGACAAATGATCAAGTAGTTGATATCTTCACTAAACCACTCAAGCGAGAAGACTTCATCAAGATGAAAAGCTTACTCGGAGTAACCAAATCAAGTTTAAGAGGGGGTGTTGAAAAATAAACTTGATTTGGATCAAACATTATTGGGTTAATCATATGTTGATCCAAAACTTAGCCCAAATTCTAGAAATATCTTCCACCTCCTTAAAATAAAAATCTAGATATTCTTATAGAATTATCTAGATAATTAAGATAAAATAATCTAGATTTTTAAGTAGAATTCTCTAGATTTAAGATTAAAATATGTAAGATATTTTGTACTTTGAAGGCTATAAATACCTCCACTCTCTTCTCATTTTGTATCACCAAGAAATAATCAAGTTTTTTTTTTTTTTTGAAAATTGAAATAATCAAGTTTGTAACAAGCTTTCAAGTAATAATAAATTCTCTTCTAAATTATAAAAGTTTTCTTCTTCACAAAATTTCTTTCTCTTCAAACACTTAAACACTTTCTCCCTCTTGTAAAGTTTTTCATTCCAACATATTCTTCCTTCAAGTGAGATAACAATCACAGAGATATCATCATGATACCTCCGACGATCTCCTTGTGGTATTTCCAACAGTTCATGAAAATCCATATCTAAAATATAACAAACAAAAAAATCAGACTTCAAAGTTGGTTGGAGATGATCAAATTTATATGGAATTTGACTTATTTATTATATTTTATTTTTTCTTACCATATTTGTTGGCAGCACACGTAGGAGGACCTCCTGAATCAAGTGTTGAGCTGGATCACCTTCAGGAAAAGCAGAGATGAAAGATTCAACCTCGAAAATGGCTTCTTGGTTAGAGAAATATTCATACAACCCATCCGAAGAGAGGATCAAGAATTTGTCACGTGACGTTAGCTTATGATGACATAGAGATGGAGAGCATGTGATGTACGGTGATGTCCCAATGTAGTCGATCCTGAACATCTCTAAAAGTGCATCGTTCCATTTAGGCTGATGGCAAAAACAAGAGACAAAGAAAAACACATTATTACATACAATAAGATTTGTCTATAAGTGTTGGTTTATATTACGAAATTGATAATGCCTAATGTTTTGAATAAACCAATGATATGTTAGTAATATTAACCTGTTTGAGAAATCCAGCTCCAAATGCACGAGTGACCTTAAGATAACCTATTTTCTATTGCACCATCATCTTCAGGATGTTCCTTCTTGATTCTTCTCACTTCCTGTTTTCATTAAGACAAACCAAACCCATCAGTTTTTCAGTCCACAGACATAAGAACAACAAACAAAAGACTTGATTCTCTGTATTTTACCTCTTCAATACGTGTGCTATTTTCCTTGTTAAGCTGTAGAGGAACCAAACTATTACGCATTATTGATCCATTCATAAACATTTCTCTAACTTCCTTGATTCTCTCCAGCTCCTTCTGCCTCTTGCTCCCAACCACCACATTAGGCTTCCTCGCTAAAACCGCTCGACTATCTCCAACATTCATGACATAAACATCTTCTCCTTTCATCAACGTCACGAGAACGCATGATCCCATCAATGCCAATTCAGGATTCTCTTCAACCATCGTATCAGCTAGCTCTAGATACGACTCCTCTGTTTTACTCAAAGCTTGTACAAGAGCTTTGAGGACATCTCCACGGTCTGTTGTCGTTGAGTTTGATCCATATCAGAATCACGGCCGATAGCTTCGTCGTCGTCGTACATGATGTAGCTCCCGATTACAAACATGATCTTGTTTTCTATGGGTTGTGTTAGGATATGAGCGACGGAGAAGAAGGTGACGGGAAGTTGCTCTCTGGCAAGTATGTTTAGTTCGTAGAGCCATCGGCGATAATGGTGGCTGCCTGTGTTTAAAAAGGCGCTCGCCTTATGCGCCAAGGCGCAAGGCGCACTCAGGCGATAGCTCCATCGCCATGCACATCCCAGGCAAGGGTATGGTCCCTAAGGCGCTCGCCTAGTGCGCTTTGGCCATAAAGCGGTGCCTTCAAAGGCGATGCAAAGGCGCGCCTTGGAGACCCTATGTTAACCGACACTAAACCAGGTACGAAACCAAACCCTGCTTTAACTAATTCACCAATCTTATAACAAAACGTCAAAAATACTCATCAAAACCCTAGCTCCCTCTTCAAAGTTAAACCAAACGTCAAAAATTCTCACAAAACATATATCTCACAGTGTTTTGCTTAAGGTTAGTCTCATAGGTTCTTCTTCTTATTATTATGACTACTTGTGTTTCTTGGTTACAGTCTAGAATGCACTGCGATTGCTTATCTCTGTAATTTTGGTGCTTCTTTTCTTTTATACAGTAAGTGATTGATGCTTACATAATTGACGCTTACTAGTATATTGTAGCTTGAGGACTCCTGTGATCAAGTTGATGTATAATCTTTGTTTGTAACTGAAACAAATCTAATATATATTGAAATTCATTTTTAACATGTATTTTATTGCTCTTTATGGTATAGTTTGTGTTTGCATGTTCTTTACGTTATTGAATGCTTTATTTGCATGTTCATCATCATAGTAATTTAGTTTTTTTTTTTTTTAATCACAGTTTCAAGTGGTCTTCAAGGCGAGAGCCTCGATGCGCCATGGCGCAAGGCGCAAGGCACATACTTCATCGCCATGGAGCGCCATGAGCCTTTTTAAACACAGGTGTCTCCATGGTTCAGTTATTATTATTATTATTTTCTTGATGGAAAGGAGAATGGGATTATCTGATGTGAGATCGTTGGAAGTGGACTTTTTATAGATAAAAAGGAAATCTAACAACGGCTACTTCCCGAAAACCAAAACAGGAACGGCTACTTTTCAAACGGCTAAAGCGAATTTCCTTTTTCGCTTTAATTAAAAGAAACGGCTACTTTCAAAAAAAAAAAAAAAAAATATATATATATATATATAATTTTTTTTTTTTATAATTTTTGCTTTAATTAAAGAAAGAGCGGTTATTTTCCGAAAACCAAAAAGAAATTAGCAAAGGAAATATTAACATTTTTAAATTTGAATGTTAATTTTTGATATATTTTAAAAAAAATAGTTTGCATAAGAGATATTAAATTGCATTTGGGATTTGAAATATATACCTTCTCATGTAGTAGTTCCACAATTCGTGTGTTGGTAAGGTTAGGCAAATGTTGGCAATTACAAAAAAGCCGTTATGGTTGTAGCAATAATGAAGTAGGTCTAGGACGGATCGAGTATCCGGGAAATTTTAAGATATCCGGATCTAGATTCATATCCGGCGGATCCATAATTTTGTTATCTTTATCCGGATCCGGGGTTCTCGGATATCTGGGTGTCGGATATCCTTCTAAAAATTATAATATTTAGAAAATATACGGATCCGGATTTGAATCCTTAAAATAAATAAAATAATAATATTAATATATATAAAATATTAACAATAATTTAAAAATAAAAATATATATAGGGTTTTTAATTATTTCTATTTATATTATTACAAAATTTACATAAAATTTATATATACTATTACAAAAATGAAAATATATTAAATAAAATTTGTTTTTATATATAGATATTACTATTTTTGAAATTGTTATTAATAAAACTTTCGGATATCCGGACTAAAAAATCAAGATATCCGGATCCGGATTCAGCTTTGACGGATCCAACATTTTACTATCCGGATCCGGATTCGGCCTCTCCGGATATTCGAATTTTCGGATCGGATCCGGATCAGATCTCGGATAAAAGTCTCAGGCCTAGTTTGTAATGTATTTCTTTTTCATTTTCATTAATATTAGTGTACACATAGGTAAACACAGTTCTGTGCCCTCATTCTTTTTTCTAATATCTAGTTATATAAACGATTTGAATAGTGAGAAAAAAGAATATAATTTTTGTTTTCTTTATCTATCTTCAATACACTTATATAAAACAGTGCAGTTAAAACAAAATTTACTTGATCTTAAATTAAGTCTGTTGTGAGTTTGAAGTTGTATCATTAGAAGAAGTCCCACTCATGACACTCAACACCGAATGTTTCCTCTGAAGCTTCACTCGTAGCTGTCTGATCTTAGCATCAACTCTAGCCGTGAAACCAATCTTTGTCTTCTCTCTAGCCTTGGACTTCTCTCGTTTCCACATTCTCTCATCCTCTAAATCAATCCTGAAATGCTTGATCTCTTGTATAATGTGATGGTCGAGAGGGTTCACCGATCTTTGGTACGAGATGTGAAACAAGTAAGGGAGTGTTGTAGCGGCTATCACCAGGAGTGCGGTAAGCCAGAAGATCGGTGCAGGCGCTAGAACTTCGATGAGCATGTGAAAG
The DNA here is from genome assembly GCF_020379485.1 of Brassica napus. Taxonomy (NCBI): domain Eukaryota; kingdom Viridiplantae; phylum Streptophyta; class Magnoliopsida; order Brassicales; family Brassicaceae; genus Brassica; species Brassica napus. Next base: position 73,167,650 of record NC_063446.1, read on the forward strand.
ATGTTACCAGAGAGTTTTGGTGGTAGCATACCGTAAAGGGCGAGGAAGATGTACCAAGCTCCTATGCTTCCCCAAATCATTACGTGTTGGATCCAAGTGAAATGGCTCATGGTGAGAGCGATTTGAACGTTTACCGCCCATATGATGCAAGTGAACATGGCGGTTCCCATGGCGTTCATGTCTGCGGTTTGGCCATCAGAGCGGAATGATTGGACATGGAAGATTCCGAGGTTGAGTGTGAAGATGACTATGGATGCGTAAACTCCATTCCCCATCCATCCGAGGATCCTGTACCAGTCGAAGAATAGGTTCTTGGGGCCTTGTTGATATAATGCAGGGAACTATAAAAACAGAGGCAAAGATATGAAGTTTAGAAAGTGTTTTTTTTTTTTTTTGTATATGAAGATGATAGAGAGAGACTAAAACCTCTAAGCAGACATCAGAAGGAACATCTTGTTCGAAAACTCCAAGAGAAATGACGGGGAGAGAAGTGAGAACAACGTTGAAGAGTAATAAGTAGGAGTCGTTGAATATTGATTGACCAGAAAACCCAGTGAAGGCTTCGAAGTAGAAGAGAGTTAAGCCAAACGCTATGTTCTTGTAGAAGAAGTAACAGATCTGTGAAAGCAACATTTACCAATGAAGATCATGTGCGTATATGTTGTCTGGTGATATATCAAATTATCTGAAACGCATATGCTAACCATTTGGGCTATTCTTTTGTAGCACCAATGTCCGTGGACAACAAGTAGTCTCTCCAGAAAGCGAAACTGGGCTATGGAGAAGTCACTTGCCATTACAGCCTTCAAAAGAAACAACAGAAACGAGCTTTGTTAGAAAAATAGGGGAAACTTGATTGTGTTGAAGAGAAGCTGTAAGCACCTGCATGCCTTCAACGCCGCTGATGCCAACACCAATATCAGCTTCTTGAATCATTCCAACATCATTTGCACCATCGCCGATTGCTAAAGTTGTCTTCCCTGTACCTTCTTTAGCTAGCCTTGTTATCTGAAAAAATAATCAATTTGAATGCATTGGTTCAAGGGATACTAATCAGTGGAAAATAAAATTGTTTTAAAGGAGTATGCTCCATACAAGTGCTTTCTGTTTAGGAGAGACACGACAGCAGATTACTGATGCACAGACAACTGCAAGTGCGAGAAACTGGTACTTGACATCATCCTTCAAAGCATATGTAAGTGTCTTCCCATCAATGATCAAAGCAAACGCTGCATGTGGATCTTTTTCTATTTTGATCATCTGTGACGCATTTGTTATCTGCATCAAAATGCTCTCCTTTGCAGCCTGAACATTAACGACATTTTTTTACATCACACAAAATATTCAAATGAAACATTAGTGTAAAATAGTATCGACATAAAATACGTACAGCTTCGGAGTTTTGAGCTGATTCCTCTACATTAGCAAATGAAATGGATATCTGCTTCATACCCTGTCTAAGTAAACTGCAGGCGTATCTGCATTGTGGCCAACCAAATCATTTAGTCCATTTAGTCTTAGTAGAGAAACTATTCTGGAGAAATAATCAGCTTTATGATCTGTAGTATCCAAAATAAAGAAGAACAAACCCTATGTTTATAGCTGTCTCCATCTTATCTCCTGTCAAAACCCATATCTTGAGACCAGCTTGAGCAAGGTTATCTATGCATTGAGGAACCTGATCAAGTGAACTACAAACGGTAAGCTGAAAACGGTAAACTACAATCATAATGAAGGATGCTTCATACCCCTTTTTGCAGTTTGTCCTCTACAGCAGTAGCTCCAACAAGGATCAATTCCTTCTCCATCATATCGGATACCTTCTCAAGCAATTCATCTCTATCAGCTCCAACAGATGTTTTGGCTTTGTGAAATTCACTGTTCCATTCCGAATACTCTGCTTCATCCAGCTTTCTATAACCGAGTGCCAATGTACGTAAACCAGCTTCACCGTATTCATTCAAGTGCTTGGTAGTAGCTCCCAAATAATCTTTTCCTTTCTTTGATAACCGTTCAAATATGATGCTACAAAAATTAAAAGGAAAAAGCATTAAAGTTTGCTTAGAAGGAGTGATAATCAAACTAGCTTGAAGTTATGTATCCAAACCTGTCAGCGCCTTTACAGAGTAGAAGAATCTGCCCTTCCTCATCCCGGATAATGGCAGACATTCTTTTTCTTTTGCTAGTGAAGTCAAGAAGATTTAACACTTTGTATTCTCTGTATAAAAATAGACACCACATGATTAGACATCTACATGAAACACATCAATTGATTTACAGTCTCACCTATCAACTGGTTGGCCTGAAGGTGAAAACCGTTCAGCAATAAAAACACTTGTTTGAGTTCTCTTAGTAAACTCAAAACCAAACTCCCTAGAAGCAACAAGGAAAGCAACTTCATCAGGAGACTCGGCTTCATAAGTACACTTCCCAGTATCTTCATCCACCTCAGGAATAGCAGTATGACAAACCGCTAGTATACGGAAAAACATCAAAATGTCATCAGGATTCGGCTCATTTACCCAGTTGTCATCCATTAGACGGCTATCCTCAAAACTAAACCCCTTAATGCCAGTGGTCTGCTTCCGATCCTTTTCATCACTAGCTGTGATCACAGTCTCCAACTCAAAATCTGATGACGTCCTGCTGGCAAGTTTGGTGTAGCGTTGTGTCCTGACTTTACTCATTGGAACGTTTGTAATCTCATCGCCTTGCTCCTCGAGATCCATGGCCATCTGCTTTGCAGCAGCTAGTTCCACTTCACTGGCACGGACACCATAAGAAGTACCCGCGATTGAGCATTTCAGGAAGTCCATCTGGTTACACGTCAAAGTTCCCGTTTTATCAGAAAGAATCGTATCAACTTGTCCCAGCTCTTCGTTCAAATTCGATGTGCGTGCCTGAGCTGGAGTCCCGCTCTCGCTATCATACAACTGCAAGTCTTGATTAATGAAAGATGCTTGCAAGACTTTCACTAACTCTATGGAAACATACAAGGAGATGGGAATCAAGTAGCCGTAAAGCAAGAGAGCAGTGATCAAATGGACTACCCAAGCGTACAGAGGATTCGTTGGATTCGTCAAGCTCTCAGGCCTGTCTGGTCGCAAGTACCACCAGTTTCCCATTTGAACTTTTGTCATCACAGCAAACCCCAGAGAGCTGATGAAGGAGACAAACAAAAGAAGCGCAAAGAGAGTGTATATAATATAGTCCATCCTCTTCTCAATGCTGCTTCTCTTTGAAGGAGACTTTGTCGAATTCTGCATGACTTTCGTGTCATGACCGGTGAAAACCACAACACCATAGATATAAGTGGTGTTCCTCAGCTTAGAATCTCTCAATAGAATCTGGTTAGGATCAAGTGGATAAACCTGCCCATCACACTCAAGGTTCCCAACGAACGTATACAAGTTCGGATTCGGATCTTCGCATTTGATAATCCCAGAGAAACTCTGAAAAGACTCATCCTTTTCCAACGCCAAAGTAGCATCCAAACACCTCTTAACTTTCAAGTTAGTCTCTCCATCTAAGTTCATCGTCTCCACATAACAAATCCCATCCTCGTAGCTGCTCGACAACAAGAGCAAATCAGCAGGAAAAAACTCATCTTTATCAACTCTCACCACATCCCCTACACGGATCTTCTTCCACATCCTGTCCTAGCTCAGAGTCCTGGACAACGGTGCCATTGCAGCAAAACTCTTTCTTGAGGTCTTTGAGGATCTTGGTATAGCTGTACTCTTTCTTAAGGCCCTGGACAGTGGTCAGGCTTTTTCTACCATTACGCTGCTGAACACGTATGTGCACGTATTCCTTTGTTCCAGCTCCAGCTCCAGCGTCCTCAGCATTTGCATCAGCAAACGGATCTTAATACAATCACCAAACATGATAATATAAAATTAGCTTCGAATCAATTTAATACATAATTATATTCAAACCATAAAGCTGTTTAATTAAGTTGAAAATTTTACCAAAGGCAGTGGGGACTTGAACTTCAAGATCTGACATGAACCTTTATCTGAAACAAGGGAGCAAACTCGACAAAGGACGCTGAAGCCTGTACAACGACATGAAAACTCGTATTAAGACACAAGTGATTTCATTACAGAACACGAAAGTGACAACTCGTGATCATCGTAGTTAATGATGGTGTAACCGTAACATATATATTTCTAGATCGAATACATACAATCAGATATACATCATCGGATCTCAAATCGATTTTGGAGTCAACTTCTCCTGGAAAAACGAATCATTTGCGATGAATCGAATACACAAAATATATAAGATGTTATCAAGATCAGAGAATATAAATAATCTACAAAACTCTAATCGATCAACGAGAAGAGAAAAAAAAAACTTGGTCCAAAAATCACGGAATTGAGTATACGGAAAGAAAAATGAATCAAGGAGAAAGAGATGGAGATCGAGATGAATCACCTGATGTAGATTTATTAGGGTTTCGATGATTTTGGAATGACGAGAAATGAAAACCCAGTATTCGGATAAAAGGTAGCTTATGTCTGGTCTGGGCGAGGGGAAGAGGACAACAGACACGAGAGGAAGAGCTACAAAATCGATTTCTCTTGATTGTTATTTTAAAAAATTTTAAGCTGGACTAATAAGTTCGGGCAGTCAGGCCCGAGTCTATTGGGTCTTAATAAGGCCCAACTTGTTTTGGATTAACAAAGACCAAATTATTGAGCGTGGTTGAAGCATTACCGTTGAGATCTCCTGTAATAATATTAGGGTTTAGTCCATGCTGGGAATCTCACCACCTGGTTTGATCCTATCAAACTAGGCCTCAGCATTTTATCCGGATCCAAAAGTACAAACAAAAACCAACCAGGAAGAACATGTTTGATCCGAGTCCGAGTCTACACTAAAATACTTAGTTAGTCATGGGCGTTCAGATCTTTAGGTCGGGTTCGGACCGGTTCTTTTCGGATCCGGGTGTTTCGGATCCTAAATATTGAGTCTACTTAAAAAAATTTCGGTTCGGATCGGTTCTTCTCGGGTCCGCGTCAGTTCAGGTCTATAATTAAAAGACCCACAAAATATCTGTAATTTTTCGAGTCAATATCGGGTCCGGGTCAGGTTCAGATATTTAAGATCTGAAAAAGACATGACAACTTCATCAAATTTAGTCGATAATTGTCATATATATCTAAAATTTTACAAAATAACTTAAATGTAACTATTAATAATTAAAATAAAACATTTTTAAACTCTACATTTACATTTTAAAGTTTCATATTACTTAAAAATGTTACAAAATAGTAACAAATTTTACTAACAAAAGATATTTCAACTAAATCATAAAATAATCCCCTAGACATTATTTGTGAAATGATTTCACACATGTCATCTATACAATCATTTCCACCAAAAAATATGACGTGACATATTAAAATTGATGACATGGCCTATGATTAAAAGTGACATGGACAACTACATTTAATGTCAATTTCAATTTTTCGGTAACTTTTTATAATATGGTAATAACTCATAAATCATCATTTAAATAAATCTATTCAAATATGTCATTAAATAATACAATAAGGGAAATATAAAATATTTTTTTTAATTTCGAAATATTATTTAAATATATTTTTATAATCATAATTTTTTTATTATTAAACAATATTTTCAAAATTTTATACAATCTTTTTAAAAAAAAATTAAATTTTTCATTGTACTATCATTTTGTTTATTTTTGATATCTACAAATTTTAGAAATTCTTTTTAGTTTTATATTTTGATAATTATAAAAAATCAATTTTACTTTACACAAGTCAATTTAATATATCTTAACCAAAATAAATAAATGAAAATCTATCTAAATTATAATTGTAAATATAACTTAAATATAATTTTAAATAAATCAAATTATTTATTTTATCTTAATTCTATGTTTAATTAAATTAGTATTTAGTATTTATATTAAAATACTGGTTTAAAAACAATAAAATCTAAAATATTAGCAAATTTTTATTTTTAAATATAATTTAAAATTAAAATTTTATCGCTGCACATGGTTCAGGAAAACACCTAGTATATATAAAATAGAACATAAAAAATCATAGTTTTGGATATGCATGTTTTAAGTCGGGTACAAATCGGTTCTTATCGGGTCGGGTCTATTCGGATCGATTTTTTCGGGTCCGGATCTATTCGGGTCGGTTCCTTTCGGTTCTAGTTCTTTCGGATAAAAGAAATTTAGACCCAAAAGGTATTTGTAAATTTTCGGTTCGGTTTTGGTTCGGGTTTTCGGATCTAGATTAAAATGCCAAGGCCTATACTTAGTGTATGGACTCGTGGATCATGGTTTGAAACTGAATTCTACCAGAAAGCCAATCAGATATCTGTATTACTTATAAAATTTGTATATATAATAGGTACTTTTGAGTATTTGGGGTATTTCGGATATTATCGGTATTGTGAATTTTTTTTTTATGTTCGGATTCATGATTTCGGATTTCAGATATAGCTTTGGGTTTCAGATAATATTTTAAATTTTTAGGAAAATATTTTGGTTATTCAGATAAAATTTTGAGTATTTTCAGATTTTCGGATTGAATTTTGGATTAAGAATTTGGTATTCTCGAATATTCACATATTTTCGGGTTTTGACATATTTCTTTGATATATTTTTTGGGTTTCGGGTGTTTGTTCATTAAACTTATTATTTTACATCTCTCTCGTTGCAGGAATTCTATATATATTGGTATATGTTCTTTCAAACTTCATTGTGGATTCTAACTAGAATGTTTGCATTTTCCCTGGTTGCAATTCCTTTTTTACTCTGTTCACAATGTTATTCTAAATCAATGACTATGGTTTAACAGCTACCTGGGCTGAGGTCCTTATAAACCAAGCTTTTCTTCCCACGGTCATGAATCTACTGTACTGAGAAACTCGCAGAAGAAGGACAAGCTCCATCTACGAATAGTAACACTCAACAAGCTCAATGTAAGGATACAACAAGTGGTGCAGGCAGCAGTCTTGGTTTTCATCTTCATCCAGCATTTCTTCAACAGAAACCGTTTCCAACAACACGCAAGATTAGCAGAGAAAAGGAGAGAGGTGGTGAAAATCAATCTATTGACCCCTTTTTGTGTTGATCAGAGGAATTCAAAAGTAAGTTCATACAGAGAATCACTTGTTTTTGTGGCAGGTGCCAAGAGTATAGATGTGGTCTTCTATGCATTGTACGCTTACAGACACAGGTTTTTACTCTTTGTTTTAAGTATTGATGTAGACAAAACACATGATCACTTGTGGTATATTGTAATATGTTGAAACAAACAAAAAAAAAAGAAAAACCATTTTCATTATTTTTCTAATTAAAAAATCGGTTCAGTGCTTACATTATTGGTCTTTATTGGCAGCTAAAACTGCAGAGCATGAGTAAATAAAGATACAACACACGCCTTGGGAGAAATATGGACCTAAGGCTCTATCTTGACAAGGTCTTCAATAGATTTCCTATATTCCATAATCAAGTCCCTGACCAAAGATGTATTAAGAACACAAAGTAAGAGAAAGATGTGTGTGGGGGCAAATGAGAGACAATACTATCATGTGACAAGTTTGCTATATATATTACCTTCTTTGTTGAAGCAGTTGCTCACTTTCTTCTAGATTTCTCTTTTGTCCATCTACAGTCTATTAAACACACAAAGATTATATCAGACCAAACAGAGAGAAACACACTTCTGTTTCTAATCCAAAAGAAAAGAAACTTAGGTTCATTACCATAGTAGTTTTAGATCCTAGAGATCCTGAAATCGAATTTAACAGCTGTTGACACTTGTCAAAATGACCGTTCAATTCACTCACCTACAATTCCACACCCAAGACAATTCAACAACCAAGAACCCTAGACAGAATATTACCTAAAGACAAGAGGACAAACCAGGGCATCAGAGTTCTGATCTCGTGTTCCAGTTTCAACTGCATCTGATAGTTTCTCCACCAACTGCCAATAACAGACATTAGACACACACAATGATTCCCCATAAAAACTGGATAATGTGGTTTGTTGGTTACCGGATAGAGATGGAAATGGGAAGCTAAAGACTGGTGCTGCTGCGGAGTCTGAACCGATTGCTGCGGAGTATGCACCAACTGTTGCTGCTGCTGCGGTGTGTGCATCATCGATTGCGGAGTATGAACCACCGTCTGCTGCGGCGGAGGGGATTGCAAAGACGATTGCGGCTGCTGCTGCTGAGGAGAATGTAGCAGACGGTGCTGCTGGTGATGGAACTGCTGCTGTTGAATGAACTGTTGTTGTTGGAATTGCTGGAACTGCATCTCTTGTTGTTGTTGTTGTTGTGGCTGGAATTGCTGCTGCTGGGTTTGTTGTTGTGGATGATGAAACTGTTGTGGTTGTTGTTGTTGTTGCTGTTGCTGGAGGAATAGATGGTCTTGATTGGTGGGTGTACCGAAGTTACCCTGCGACTGAACGTTGGGGATCATCGACCAATTGCCTCCTCCTGAGAACTGATCCATTCCTCCGATCTCACTACTTGCCTGGTATTAAACGACGTCGTATTGTCAAATCTTGAACAGGCTAATAAAAACAGATCTCTGTAAAGCAGAAACATATCTAATACTCTACTTAGAATCTAGAGAGATACACGATAACAAACTCTACAAGCATCCTTACGAAGAGATGAAATTAACTCGAAACAGATTGAATACGAGGATTAATCGAAGAGGATAGAAGATTTTGCTGCGTACCTGGAAAAATAGGAAACTACAGAAGGAGAGAGTGACGATGATCGCTGAACGTTTTTCCGACGAGAAATTGGGGAGGTTAAAAACTTAAAATCATCAAACAAAATGGGCCTTTTAAAGTGAGCCCATTACTGGCCCATCTAAAGTAAAGATCAACCCGCCGTGTACGAACGACTACGAGAGCCGATGTGATTCTTCTTCTTCTTCAACGCTATGAATGTAACACTTTGAGTCTTCCATACGCTGAGAAGAGGTGAGAGGCGATGTTCCTTGTTTGACACTTTCATCAATTGTTGGACTTTGAAATTTGATTATAAAATTGCTAATGGCTCACTTGATTTTCTGATTTGTGATCAGATTGGATTTGAAGTCTCAGAGATTCTATTCCAAGGTGCGTTGATCATTTTTCATCTCTGTGTTTTCTCTTTCGTTGTCTTTGAATGTTATCATGCATAGAGTCTCTAAGGTGAATGTGGGTATCCTCAATTCTCACTAGGAAACCATAAAGGGGCAGACTTTGAAATTGATATAATCATGTACATGTTATTAGTTTCGATCGTCTCTAGAACTGTTACTACTAATACACTATAGACTGTATGCAGATTGTAGAGTACATTATTTGAGCCACGAAAATGAGGCTTTTGAAAGTAGCGACGTGTAACTTGAACCAATGGGCTATGGACTTCGAATGCAACATGAGTAACATCAAGGCTTCCATTGTCCAGGCTAAGGCTGCCGGTGCCGCCATCAGGCTTGGTCCTGAGCTTGAGGTCACTGGTTATGGCTGTGAGGATCACTTCTTGGAGCTAGACACCGTCACTCACGCGTAAATTCTTCTCTTTTTGTTTTGTTTCCACTACTCACTTGAATGGTTTGATATAGGCATGCGGGTTCGGTTAGTTCGGGTTCAATTCGAGTTTGGGTTATTCAATTCGAGTAGTTGGGTTCGAATACTTCGGTTTTCAGTTAGTTCGGTTCAACATAAATCTTACCAAAGTCACCCGAAATAAAGTTTGGTTCCGTATTCGGTTAGTTTCGGTTTTTGAAAATCTTACTGAAGTTTTTGATTTCGGTAAGATTTTTGTTTACTTTTGCTAAAATTTTGGATAAATTCGGTTAGTTTGATTTGAAATTTGGTTAGTTTGGTTTGGGTTTCTGGTATGGTTCGGGTATAATTTCTTTAAACTGAAGTAACCAATTGCTGCCAAACCAAACCAAACCGAAAGCCGAACTTTTTTAGAAAACCTACCGAATCGAACCGAACTAACCGAAATTACGGTTCGGTTGGGTTCAAAATCCCAGCGCTACTTTGATACTATTTCTGGAAACACATTTTCTTAATGTTCCTGTGAATATGTTCTTTCAGGTGGGATTGTTTAAAGGAATTGCTGCTTGGTGATTGGACTAATGATATATTATGTAGCATAGGAATGCCTGTGATTAAAGGAGCAGAGCGGTATAACTGTCAGGTTCTCTGTATGAACAAAAGAATCATCATGATTCGACCAAAGATGTGCCTCGCCAACGATGGAAACTACAGGGAGCTGAGGTGGTTCACGGCTTGGAAGCAGAGAGGAGAGCTCGAAGAGTTTCACCTCCCCATTGAAATCTCAGAGGCCTTGTCACAGGAATCCGTTCCTTTTGGATATGGTTACATCCAGTTTATCGACACGTAAGTCTGAGTATAATGCTTCCTTTCAATAACTGTGTCAATGATTCTAACTCTTATCAGCTATTATGTTTCTTTATCAGAGCTGTTGCAGCTGAAGTCTGTGAGGAACTGTTTAGTCCAGTTCCTCCTCATGCTGAGCTTGCGTTGAACGGTGTGGAGGTGTTTATGAATGCGAGTGGGAGTCATCACCAGCTAAGAAAGCTTGATATTCGTTTGAATGCTTTCATGGGGGCTACTCACGCTCGCGGTGGGGTTTATATGTACAGTAATCAACAGGGATGCGATGGTGGCCGCTTATACTACGGTTTGTTCATTTCTGAGTAATCCTATCTTCTCTTTTAGTGACCATCTTGATTTGTTTCGTTTTAACTCAATTGCAGATGGATGTGCATGCATTGTTGTAAATGGGGATGTTGTAGCTCAAGGGTCACAGTTCTCGTTGAAGGACGTTGAGGTCATCACTTCCCAAGTGGACCTAGATGCGGTACCCTACAGTTAACCTCTGGTTTTACTTTCTTTTGATGATATATATATATATATAATCATCTTGCTTTCTTTGCTTTGGGAAAGGTTGCTAGTCTTCGCGGATCGATAAGTAGTTTTCAGGAACAAGCAAGTTGTAAGGTGAAAGTATCTTCAGTATACGTGCCCTGTAGGCTGACTCAGTCCTTCAACCTAAAAATGACACTAAGCAGTCCAAAGAAGGTTCTCTATCCCTCTGCTTCCTATATGTTTAAAAGTGAATGTTTTAAAAGTTTCCAAATCTAATACTTGTTAGTATGTAGATTATGTACCACTCTCCACAAGAAGAAATAGCCTTTGGTCCTGCTTGCTGGTTATGGGACTATTTGAGAAGAAGCGGCGCTTCAGGGTTTTTACTTCCCCTTTCTGGTGGAGCAGACAGCTCGTCTGTGGCAGCTATTGTTGGATGCATGTGCCAACTTGTTGTTAAAGGTATGTTGGACTGTGATTCTCTTATTGGACAACCATGTGAATAACTTGAAGCAATGTTCAAGAATTCGCTAGGTGGTAACTAGATGTTTCGTATAAAACTAGCGACCAGACAAATTATTCGGGGCCTAAGACCCCGTCTAGGGGTTAACAAACTATCAATTTATTTTTTATATATTTTACATTTACATTCGATTTTTTAGCTTTTGGGTTTAATTATAAATTTATTTTGATGAACTATAAAAAAATTACATATACAAAAAGAAAATAAAGTAGACAAATTTGTGGATTTGCACTAACATTATTGTTTAATTTTAGCAGATTCAAATTAATTTAGATTGATTTAGACCAGTTTAAACCCATTTTAACCAATTTAAAATGGTTTAAACCGATCAAATGGAGAAGATTGTTACCAATTTATTGTCTAGACCAATATTTAGAATATCGACTTTGACTGGAAGAGACTTCCATGATGTTGTTGATATTTTTCTCGTGTAGAGATTGCAAATGGAGATGAGCAAGTGAAAACTGATGCGAAACGGATTGGGAACTATACTAATGGAGAGTTTCCATCTGATAGCAAAGAGTTTGCTAAGCGAATATTTTACACTGTGTTTATGGGGTCTGAAAACAGGTAATTTAGTTAACAGTAACAAAGAAGATATCGCTGCAGCAAACATGAAACGTTTTGCTTATTGAGATCTTGATTTTGCAGTTCTGAGGCGACAAAAATGCGTGCAAAGCAGCTGGCAGACGAGATCGGTGCATGGCATCTTGATGTTTGCATAGATGGCGTTGTCTCTGCGGTTCTAACTTTATTTCAAACGGTTACTGGCATGCGTCCTCGGTATAAGGTATCTAGCACTGGATCAACAATCCAAACTTGATGATAATAAAATGAAATGAAATGAAGAGGAAATGGTTATGGGTTTTGTTGTGTACAGGTTGATGGAGGATCAAACGTTGAGAATCTTGGGTTGCAGAACATTCAAGCACGGATGAGAATGGTGTTAGCGTTTATGTTAGCGTCTCTCTTGCCTTGGGTTCATAGCAAACCAGGCTTTTACCTTGTTCTAGGCAGCTCCAATGTTGATGAAGGACTTCGTGGTTACCTGACAAAGGTGATGGGGACTTATCTCTTTTTACTGCTACATCTCAAATTCCAATAGATTGTTAATGTAATACACTCTTTTGGTTGAAACAGTATGATTGTAGCTCAGCAGACATAAACCCCATAGGAAGTATTAGTAAACAGGATCTGAGGTTGTTCCTAAGATGGGCTGCAACGAATCTTGGTTATCAGTCCTTGGCAGAGATAGAAGCTGCTCCACCAACAGCTGAGCTTGAGCCCATTCGTTCTGACTATTCTCAGGTAATAACAAAACTGTTTGGGAGTCTCTATTAGGCCTGGAGTCGGGTAGTTTGGTTCAACATAAACTTACTGAACTAATCCAAAATAAAGTTTGGTATTTGGTTAGTTCGGTTTTTGAAAATCCTATCAAAGTTTTTTAGTTGGTTATATTTTTGTTTAATTTTATTAAAATTTCGGATAAGTTTGGTTAAATTCGGTTAGTTTGGTTATTTCGGTTTGAAATTTGGTATGTTTGATTATATTTTTATTTTTTTTAAGAAAACCGAAGTAATCTAATGCTGAACCGAACCAAAAACCAAACTTTTTATAAATCCTACTGAATCAAACCGAACTAACTGAAAATTTCAGTTTGGCGGGTTCGGTTCAAAATCCCATCCCTGGTTTCTATAGCTGAAGTGTTTATTCAAACATCTTGTGTTGTGAAAACAGCTTGATGAAGTCGACATGGGAATGACATATGAAGAGCTCTCAGTCTATGGAAGGATGAGGAAGATATTCCGGTGTGGCCCAGTTTCCATGTTCAAGGTTTGAGTTCTGATCTTTAGACAAATGTACTAAACCATGATGCACTGAGATAATTGTTTTGTAATGATTTTGCAGAATCTATGTTACAAGTGGGGAACAAAGCTAAGCCCAGCAGAAGTAGCTGAGAAAGTGAAGTACTTCTTCAAGTATTATTCGATCAATCGACACAAGATGACTGTCCTCACACCGTCCTACCACGCTGAGGTACTGCTACGGAACAAAAATTTGTCTGATACTTGTTTTGAAACTGTGACGAGTGAGAGAAAACTCATAGGGGTTCTCTTGTTGCAGAGTTACTCTCCAGAGGACAACAGGTTCGATCTGAGGCAGTTTCTGTATAATAGCAAGTGGCCATACCAGTTCAAGAAGATTGACGAGATTGTTGACGGCCTAAATGGTGACTCAGTTGCTTTTCCAGGAGAAGAAGCAAGCTACGGCAAAGAAGTTGGAGTCGTGGCTGCAAATTCCGGTGATCCAAGCGCGGGTCTCTGACGAAACCTCTTTACCTCTCTGTTTCAACTTAAAAGTGGAAGTTTGGAACAGTGTGGAAACAAATAACATGTTTGTATTGAAGAGAACAACAAAACAACAGTAACCACTTCCAATAAGTTTTCTTTTTGAGTAAGTCGATGATCATATGATCTTGTTAAAAGTTCATTATTATGCAACAAACTTATGTTTATACATGTTTAAAGTTTAGTTTGAGAGCATGTTTTCTCAGTTGTAATATTTAGTAAAATAGATTCAAGTGCTCTACACATTGTTAATGCATTTGGTTAATTATAAATTATTAAGTGCATAATTTTTTTTGAACTGAAATGTTCTTGCAATTTGGACCTTATAACATTTTCAGTGATTCGAGAACAATACTTGTTTGATACCAGATCTTATTTTTATTAAGTTTCTTTTTTAAGAAAAAGTTAAATACCGTACCAAACACAATTAGTAAATTATCCTTTAGAGATTTGACCATTATATAATTAAAAAAAATCTTTCTGAGCACAAATTGTAAAAAGTGTCCTATAATCTTTACTTGTTGATAGTTGTCTTTCTTAAGATAATATATTATTTGCAAACATTTTTATATAAAATTGAAAGAATTTGTTCTAAAGCCGAGTTAAATACACAAACCATAATTTGGATGAAACTCAAATTAATATAGTAAAATATAATCCATATCCAAAATATGTAACTTCATATTTAATATTTTCAAAATACTTATACTACATATAATAAAAGTTTAATAAATTTTAGTAAAACTTCTTCTGAATATAAAATCTAAAGTATGATTATTTAATTAAATTTTTACATATTTTATTATATTAATTTGAAATCCATGCAATGTATGTACAGTATATAATATATAATGTTTTGAAGATTTTTTTTTTAACGCTGATTTATTATGGCATTACAATTATGAGAAAGATTACATAGACGATTTGACAACCTTTCTTCCGTAGTCTGCAGTAATAAATCGCTCTCTCCGGAACTTGAAACCTGGATTTCATGTATTCTGCAATAAATTGCATAGTCTGGGATTCGAACCCCAGACCTGGGTGTAGAAACCTTTAAACCTTAACCATTAGGCTACGGTGCTTCCACTGTTTTGAAGATTTATATCACCTTTTCAAAGATTTGACCCATTAATTTAGAAAGAAATCTCAAGACAATAAAGAAATTAGATACTAAACATGTCTTACCCGCTCCATCGCTTGTACTTATAAACATGCTCTTGCTCCCTTACTTTGTTCACACCAAGCACCAAACGAAAGAAAAGTGAAGTAAAGCTTACATCATACCAACAAAATGGCATTATCAAAACTTCAATCTGTAGTCATACTCGTTATATGTTCTCTCCTAGTGACTTCTCAGTCAAGAGGTAATAAGGTATATATGTTCTATTCACATCTACAATTAAAAATTATATTTTAATATTTGTCTAGTTTCTAAACAATTATTGTTTTTACACCAAAAATAAATAAATTATTGTTTAACAATGGTAATTAACAGGTTTAAGTGAGAATGATGAGCATCGTTCAGATTGTGTTTACAAAGGTCCGTGTATCATGAATGCAGGAGTCGGTGTGGACCGCCTAACTTCCGACCAACGACCATTGGCTCATGCCAAGTCAGAGCTCACGGCAACATTTGTTGTTGTGAAAAGATTAATTTTCTCCCATCAAATATTAACAATATATAATTTTCTGGATTAAAAATTCCATCTACATAGCCTTAGAAGACGACATCTCCATAGCCTTAGAAGAAGGATGACTAAGACGACGATGCCAGACATCAGCAGTAGTGTTCGCCAATCCCCGAATCGCAGTCGCAGCTTCCACTCCTCTGGAAAAATATAATCCTTGCTGCTGTTCACCCACTCCAATCAGCATCAGCGTGATGCGATCCTGAATAATACAAACCTTATCAGTGAGTTGAAATAAATAACATGTGCCCCTCGTAAGATGAGAAGCTGATATGAGATGGCAATGAAGTCCATCAACGTAATAGACACATCACAGTTTCAGAGAAGAACCCAGTCGTACACTGCCCATTTTAGTAGATACTGTAAAACGACCGTCAGGCAGTTTAATAGTCACTGGTGCCATGTCAGAAATATCAAGCAAAAGATCAAGTGAACCAGTCATATGATTTGTAGTACCAGAGTCAATGATCCAGGATTCAATAAATTTCTTACCAGAGAACCGGTTTACAGGAGCGTAATTTCTCTCATCGAGCAGATGCACGAGAGTACGCCATTGTGTGTCACTTAAACCAATAAGGCCGAAGTGATCCTCAGCAGTGAGGGAGTTTGCTTGAGTCGGAGAGAAAAAAACGTTGTTTGCGCGAGCTGTATCTGATGACTTGCCTCTCTGAGACGAGTTGCCTGAAACCAGCTGTCATCCCGAGAGCAGTGTTTGTGTTTCCCATACTGCGACTTGCAGGAGCAGAGTTGCCACGTGAGCTAGCTGGTCCTGATCTTTGCTTCTGATTATCTTCCCACCAATCCGGATAACCAATCAATCAAAAACAATTGTCAGCAACATGTCCAGGGTGACCGCAGTTTGTGCAAGTTACAGATCTACCTTTGCGATCTTGACTGGATTTTAATCTGGTTGCTTGAACAGCGAAACTGACTCCATCAACCCTCTCAGTATTCATCCGTCCAAGCTGTTTTGATTCTTCATCCTGAACAAGAGCGTTGTAAGCTTCATCCAGGGTAGGAAGTGGGACAAGAGAAAGTAAAGATGATTTGATAGCGCCATATTCAGTTTCATCTAGCCTCATCAGAAACTGATGAAGTTTATCTTCCTCGCATTCTTTACGAACTTCTTCCATAGTTTTGGCTTGTTGGTAGTCAGCCATACTCCTCCAAAAGTGAGTCAATTTTCCATAGTAAGCTTCGATAGGAAGCCCTCGTTGTCGGCATGTGGCGAGTTCAGTTTTAAGTCTCTGCACTCGCTGCCCATTCTTCACTCCAAAACAATGCTGAATATGAGTCCACAGCTCATGAGCATCGTCAACATGTGACATCGATGTAGATATTCTTTCATCAATCGTCAATTTCATCCAGAGACTATGAGAGCATTATTTTCTATTCAGTCTTCATAATCCACACAGGTCTCCACTAGTTGAGGTATGGAACCATCAGCAATTTTAAACTTCTTTTTTGCCTTCAATGCCATCTTGAGTCGTAGCCCATTCATCGTAGTCAGGGCCATGCAGCAAAGGTTTTGAGATCAAGGTTCCGGGATTGTCACTAGAGCTTAGATCATATAGGGAGATTGTGCGACGAGTCTAGGTACGAGCTTGTGTAAGATCACCCATATCGAGAAAACAGAAATTTAGAGTTTTGAAGCGGAAAGTTTAGAGATCACAAGATCGAAAGCTATAACCTTGGTGTAGTTAGGTTATGGCTTTGATACCATTTCAAGAAACTAGAGTGGTTATGAAAGTGTTTCTTATTATTCACAATAGGAGGCATAACCTACATACACAATAACCTTAAACTGTAAACCTAGTTACAGTCTAAATAGGCCCAATAGTTTCAACTTAAAGTGGAAGTTTGGAACAATACGGAAATTAATATGTTTGTGTTGAAGAGAACAACAAAACAACAGTAACCACTTCCGATAAGTTAAAAGCAGTAGCACATTACTGATACATTGCACACTGAATCAAGTCTTTGAATTATATCATTTGCCTAGTCGAAATATAAGAACACTGACACATTAAAAAAAAAAATTTGAACTGATATAAGCAGCACATACCATATCGCACCTTAGTTAAAGACTAGTGTTCTGTCTTTAGCTTTGATTATTTACCTTCAGTAACAATATGCATTACGTATATGAGTTTACACTTTTTTGTAATTTTTACAGTTAAGCTAGCTCAAACATTGTATTCCATTCATAACTTTGAGTTAGTATACTGGTAAGACTTCATATTATATGGTATTTTCTACTATATATGTATTGTTAAACCGATTCTTCATTGTTTTATGTAAGTCACGTTTTAGTTTCTTATACCAATCAACTAATTATACTAATGGGTTTTATATTGATAACAAGATACATTTTTAGCGTGGTATGTACAATCTCGAAATTAACATATAAACTAGCTACCCCACCCATGAGATGCCCCGATCTTTACCATAATATCACGGAGATAATTGTACACACCTTCTTTTTCAAACAAATTAAGCAACTTATATCGGCGACATTGGCATTGGCAATGACTAGTGTTCCAAGGCGATTATAAAGGTATCACTCGAATAGCTACTAATTTTCCTAATGAGTGTGGTTAAAATTTGATTATTTCGTGGTAATCAATCCAACCCAAAACTCATTAAGCCATTAAATAATACTATACATCTATCTATTCAAGGATTTGGCTAAAATTTCAAATTGATTTCATTTTTAAAGAGAAACTTTACATTTATTCCGGAAATAAATTGCTTCATAACTCTAATCATAATGAGTAAAGGAATATCTTCAAAACTGATTCCAATATTCCATATATTCACTACAATTTATTAAGTAACAAATTATATTTCAAGAAATATTATATAACATTCATAATGTAATAACAGCCTCATCCTGCTTAAGACGCGTTAGTAAAATAGATTCAATAACAACTTATTTTTAATGCATTTGGTTAATTTTAAATTATTAATTTCATAATTTTATCTCTGATCTCAAATGTTCATGCAATTTGGATCTTATTACTTTTTAATTGATTCGACAATAATACTTGCTTGATGTCAGATCTTCTTATAAAAATATTAAGTTTCTTTTTAAGAAAAAGTTAATACCATACCAAATCAATTAGTAGTAGATTATCCTTTTGAGATTTCTGAGCACACACTCTAAAAAGATCATATAATCTTACTTATTCATATTAATTTTTCTCAAAATAATATATTTATTTTCAAAAATTTTAATATAAAATTGAAAGAATTGGTTCTAAAGTTGAGTGAAATACACTAACCATAATTAGGAGGAAATTCAAATTAATATAGTAAGACCTAATACATATCTAAAATACGTAATTTCATCTTGTAGTTTTTTTCATAATACTTATACTATATAATTAAAAATCTAATGAAATAAAACTTCTAAATATAAACTGTAAAATAATTTAAGATTATTTATTTAAATATCACATATATTATTATATTAATTTGAAATCCTTACAATGAATGTACAGTATGTTACAATCTTTTGAAGATTTTTATATAACCTCTACAAAGATTTGACCCATTAATTTAGAAAGATATCTCAAGACAATAAATAAATTAGATACTAAACATGTCTTACCGGCCGCTCCATCGCTTGTACTTATAAGCATGCTCTTGCTCCCAATTACTTTGTTCACACCAAGCACCAAAAGAAAAAAAAAGTAAAGTAAAGCTTACATCATACCAACAAAATGGCATTATCAAAGCTTCAATCTGTAGTCTTACTCGTTATATGTTCTCTCCTAGTGACTTCTCAGTCAAGAGGTAATACGGTTTATATTTTCTATTCATATCTACAATTAAAAATCATATTTTAATATTTGTCTAGTTTTTTAAAAAATATTGTTTTTACACCAAAAATAAATAAATTATTGTTTAACAATGGTAATTAACAGGTTTAAGTGAGAATGCTGAGCATCGTTCGGATTGTGTTTACAAAGGTCCGTGTAAGAGCTATCATCAATGCAAGAGTCGGTGTGGACCGCCTAATTTCCCACCAACGACCATTGGCTCATGTTAAGTCACAGCTCACGGCAACATTTGTTGTTGTGAAAAGATTAATTTTCTCCCATCAACTATTAACAATATATAATTTTCTGGATTAAAATTTTTATCTACAGGATATATATAAACTTAATGTTATGTAAAATGGATCTTTGTTATTCACTGTGTTCTAAAATAATTGAGTTCTTATTGTTAGGAATTTAATAATGAAGTTAATCTAACTTATAAAAATATGCAATAAGAAATACGGATTGAAATGGATCAATCCACGAACTGCTAAACGAAATTTTGAGTTAAACATTTACGACTTTTCTAAGTGTATTTAGTATTTTTTTTTTGTATATTAGTATGTTAAATTTAGAGTTATTTTAAAATTTGATAGTTCTCTGTACGAGAACTGAAAATATAAAATCTAATGAAATATTTTATATACATAAATTTTTGTAACGAACTTATATTTGCTTATGTACGTGAATACAAAAAAAAATTTCAACTCAATAATATTACGAGGAAGTTTTCCTATACGTGGCCTCCTTTGGTGCGGACTGCGGAGGATCGAGAAATAATATGTTGACTTCCCTTTGACCATTTCATTCACCATATAATACGCAAAGAGTTATCTTATGTTTCTTTTGACCACACACATGAATTAACAGTCAGACGATCATGAAATAAAATTATAAGAATCTTATATAAAAATTATCTTTCGATCGAGAACACTAATTTTTAAACTCTACATGCATATGCTAGCGACCTAGTACCTAATCTTGATGGCTGTATCGTTCTTGTTGCTCTGAAGCAGAAGTGTTGATACAGTTACCAAGATTATTAGCGAAACCTAGCATCTCATTATGAGACATTAACGATCTTAACCCCAAGAAATCTCTAGTCTCTCCACCACCGTCGTCTCCCACATCGTTCTTCTTGTCTACGGCGATAAAACCACCGTCGAAAGCTTCTCCAACGCCGTGATGATGATGAGGAAGCTGATTCATCATATAGTAGTCTTGAAACCCGAATCCATGTTCTGATGTGACGTCATCATCGATGCAGCCATTGTAGTAGTTATCAACGACGATGCCCTCACTTCTTCTTCCTCTGGAGTAGCTGTTGACTTTGTTGGACCCATTTGAGCTACTTTCTGGAGCAAAGCTGTGGCTGACATTGCTGGAGATGAGTGGAGGAAGCTTGCAGAAGAAGAAGCAAGAGGGAAGTAATTAGCATTGTTGCCATTAGGGTTAGGGTTTGATGAGATGAGCCAAGGAGGGATGTTGTGGAAGTGATGATGTGGCTCTTCTTGCTTCATAGGAAGTTCATCATGACCATGGGGATTGTTATTGTGGCCGGTGATGGTTTGTGAGGAGAAGAGAAGTTTATGTTGTGTTGAGTTTGATGAAGAGAAGAAGATTGGATGAGAATAGGGTATGGTATGGCTCTTGCACCCTCTTCTGCTAATGCATCACAAAATGCTTTATGAGTTATGAAGCTATCCCTCCTGCATATATTCCACAAAACATCACAATTAATTAAAATAAAAACTACTTTCAAATAAATCAAATAAACAATACGACTTTGAGAGGTTTTGTAGGTCCATGAAGCATCCCTTACTTATTACATGAACATTTTAAAAAAATAATCTTAGTTTTTTATTTTAATTACATCCATGTCATTTATCTGATGTGTCGCTCCCGCATGCTTTCTCAGCCTACAGTTATAACTATCTTTTCTACACTAGACTAATTACTAATAATGCCATTGGTACCATATATGTATTGTATTATATCTAATACATTATATTTCTATTTTTTTTTAAATAATAAGGAATCGAACACAAACTTACACGATGACGTTTTCAACGCTTCTTACACAACGACGTTTGCGACACTAAGAATGTAACTTTTTACACTAACGATTAGTAAATTGTATCATGGGGCTTATAGCATGCACAAAAAAAATAATGAAATTACTGAATAATATAGCACAGTCATTTTTATACTGTATATTATTAAAGAGAATAAGGATCTGTGCTTCGTACATATATGTTAATTATGAAGCGTTTAGGGTAGTTCCGAACAGGAGCGTATAGTATATCCCCCATATTAGCTCTGAAATATGGTTAACTAAATAAAGAATAATTGGTAAGACCTTTTTCTAAATAAAAAAAAAACTGTAAAGAATCATTGTGGTTTAGGAATAGAAATTAGTAATTATATATTCCATTTTGGGAAACATGTAATAAGTAAATAATATTTTCTTCCATGGAAAAATAGTATATCACAAATATTATTGTGTATTTGATTATTAGGTTTGTATACATATGCTTTTTAGAATATAAATCATTTAAAATAATAAATGCGCTATTAATCTGTCAAAGTATAATATTTGTATCTCGAAATAATATCTGAAAGTTACCATATGTGGCATTCTAATTGATTTGCCGCATAAACCATATAATTATACATTGATTATAGATTCAGTTTATTCGTCTTATTTTGTGGATAATTTAAAGCAAAATCGCAAAAAAATATTATACGGCGATAGATTCAAAACCACAAACTATATTTCCTATTTGGTTATTTAATGCACGTCTTTGGAAATGTTTTGAAAATTGGATTGGATACCGATTCGGTATAGTTACTGGATGACTGACTGGATCGATTCAACCTGTCGAACCAAATTTTATAATTAAAAATTATATATATATATATATATATATATATTTATATTTATATTTATGGATCTAAAAAATTGTTTTAAATATAATATGTTTTTATTATATATTTTATTAACTAAAAATAAACAATAAACATAAATCTAGCTGTATATATAATAAACAAGCGAATATTTTGTGAATTGAAATTGATAAAAAAAAATTAATTAATCTTTCAAATTACCGTATTTATTTATTTTTACAACTAAAATCTTAATTTTTATGAATATTAAAAAAATGAGAATAGTGTATGAGAGCAACACAAAAAAATTACTTATATTTAATAAGAAAATAGAATTAAATAAAAAACAAATTAAATAGTAATAGTCACACATTTATTATGAAATATAAAATTTTAATAAAAATTAATAACACATTAATTATATGTTAATTTTTAGAACTCGGTTTTAAAGTTGACTCAAGTCACGGTTTTACCGATTTTGACTGGTTTTATCAGTTTTTCTTAAATTTCAAACAGAAATTCGGCTTTTTAATGAATCACGATCAAATTGGAAAAATCGGTTTGACCAGCCGGTCCAATTCGGTTTTCAAAACATTGTTTCTGAATGTACTTTAGTAACAACAAAGTCTCCTCTTGGTTTAACATTTTATATAACATAATATTTTATGTAATATCTAATTCTGTGCATGGCGCGGGTCTCCATCTAGTGGTGTATTATTTGTGGGGGTGTGTCACGTGTGAATAATAAGGTGTGAATAATAAGAGGATAGAACAATATAAAATAAATGTAAACCGTACAAAAATTCATATTAGGATAGAAGAAAAAATATATATAACAAGTTAAATTAAACTGAAGTACCATCGGGCTTTCTCTCTCATCATTGTTCCCTCTCTAGTATCTTTCACAGAGAAGAGATAAAATGATTTCGTTTTCGCCAGCCGGTTTCCTTCGGCCTTGACTCCCGTGGATCGGGCTTTTGACTCTGGGAAGCGGTGGCTTCCATGGAACCTGCTTCGCCGGCTTCTCTCTGGGAAACGATGGCTCCTTAAGCACTGTTTTCGCCGGCATAAATCCGATCGTTGCTTCTTGCCCTCCCCTGCCTCACTGACTTCTCGATCTGATCCTCTGTCTTCTTCCTTCCCTTTGGTCAGGGACGATTCATCTTCAAGCTAAAATTTATTTTCAAAGATGGTCGATTGTTCTCGCAGGAAGAACAGAGTTCTTTGGTTTGATTGAAAACAGTGTTATCTTCTAGAAGCGTTGATTCGTCAGACTAAGATCTTCGGGTTGATCTTATGTGAGGGCTTCTCTGTTGGTCTCTTCACTGGTTCGTTTCCGCTGATGGCGGAGTCCGTCGTGCATCTTTGATGTTAGGAGTTTTCAAGGCTCCTAAGACAAATGTTGTAGTATAGTGATTGTCGAACCAGTTCTGAGGGATATCAAAGCACTGAGAATGCAAGTACTCACTTAATCTAAGTGCAACCAATGATTTAGATGGGTTTTAAACTACTACTAATACTAGAAAGCAATAACAAAATGATACTTTCTTGACTAAGGGAAAAGAGAACTCATGGGCATAGGGATTAGACCTTGGGTGATCAAGTATCGAACTAAGGATGACAAATGATCAATCAAACTATCAACCTTAAGCCTAGACACAATTCTAAGCAAGCTCTATGTCTAGATAAATGCTCATTTGCTAACATATCTCAAACATCAAATGTCTTTGGTTGAATAATATGAAAGAAATCATTACTAACAAGTCTATTAGCTATCTTAGCACCTTTAACAACAAATGTCTTTGGCAAAGTATACTAAAAGCCTAGGAGAGTTGTCTCAGGCATTTCATCAAACACCTTTCGGGTGGGAAATGCCTATTGATCAACTTTTGAGTGGCCAACTCAGAAGATGCATTAGGAATACTCTACTAGCAAGGAACAAGAATGATCTACACTAAAACATCCTAGAACTAACCTAATCACCCTTAATCTCCCTAACCCATGAATTCAAAAGGTGATTACTCACTAATCTCCATGATTCCTCTTAAACCCATATTGGATTTCAGATTAATCATGTAGAGAAATAGATAAGAAATCAACAAGAACACAAGAACATAACAATCAAAATCCAAGAGATGAACTTCTCAAGAGAGTTTTTGTGTATTTCTCAATAGATCAAAAGATAATCTGCCTTCTGGTGGCTTCCAGAGTATTAAAACATAGGTTTAGAAAATAAAAACGTGCATAATGAAATGACCAAAAGGCCCTTGAGAAAACATGAATTCGGCCAAACAAATAGACGTGGAGCGACCTCGGCACGTCGCTGCGACAAGTCGCTCCGGCCTTCGGGAGCGACCTCAGTGGGTCACTCTGAGAGGTCGCTCCAGGCTTCGCTTCGTGTCGTCTCGCCATAGAGATGCGAGCGACCTCGGGGTGTCGCTTTGGGAGGTCGCTCCGAGAGGGGTGTGAGATGCGAGCGACCTTGGCGCGTCGCTCTGGGCAAGTCGCTCTGGGCTTCCAACGGGATGAATATGGCGAGTGACTTCACGGGGTCGCTCCAGCTAGGTCGCTCTGAGATCGGGAGCGACCTTGGTAGGTCGCTCTGAGAGGTCGCTCCAGGGTCATCTAAGACGGTTCGGAGTAACGAGAACGCGAGCGACTTCATGGCGTCGCTTTAGGAAGGTCGCTCTGAGAGGTGGGACACAGCGACTTCGTGATGTCGCTCCGGGAGGTCGCTCCCATGCTCTGCTCGTTTAATGATCACCTATTTCACCTCCTTCGAACTCCAAATGCATCCAAATGTCCCCAAGAACTCCATGTGGCACTCCAGTACCTAATAGAGACTCATGTATGCAAAATGCAACCTAAACATGTCTAAATCTTAATCTCTATGATGAAAATATTTATGAATGAATGGATAAAACAATGCAAATATGCAAGATATCAATTCCCCCAAACTTGTTCTTTTACTTGTCCACAAGTGAACTTTCTAGAACTCATAGGGAGAGAGGTTTGAAGATGGGAGCTCTTAGCCAAAAGAAACACAACTAGCACTCAATTCAACATCTAATCCAACATGAGCACACTCTCTTATTACACTCTAGCTTCTCTAGGCCTATCTCAACTCTTTTTTGCCCTTACATTCATCATCAAGCATCCACACATTCAAATCAACCAACTCTCACATTCATTAAGCACAAAACATCAGGTGGATTCTTGCAAATGGTCAGTCGGTCCAAGTCATTTGGGTAAGGGAAGACTTTTATTCAAGTGATTCAAAAGGTTCGAAACATAAAATCTTTACGGTGGTTTACTCTCGAAACAAGTAGCCTTGACATTGCACATAATATATCTAAGAAAAGGACCAACTCATGCATACAATGCTCAATCTCCATTGTTCTACCCTTTTCCCAAACATACAATTACACAATCATTCTCAAATGTCAAACCCAACTCACATCTCTCACCAAAAGATCCTAAGAACATTAACTTCTTTTCTTTGAAATCTACAAGGGATTTTTCACAACCTCAAAACATTACTTAGCTCCTAACAACTTTGCTAGCCCCATTTTTCTTTCTTTTTCTTTTCTTTTCATATTTTATTTTTTTTTTTTTTTTTTTTTTAAATGGGGGCCAACACTTTTCATAACTTGAGCTAGAGGTTTTTCTACTTATCCCAGTAAGACAATTCACTTAAACACAAAGAGTCATTTCTTTTCCTTTTTCATTGCTCCCAAATCATAATCACAACTCTCACCCCCCCCCCCACCTATGGCTAGACAATAGAGTGCCCAATCTAGCAAGAATGAAGATCAAGCATTGTCGTTCTCGATACTCTCAACATTATGCACATGTAAGACTTTCCGAAGAATGCCTCACTCATAAAACAATTAAAGCTTAAAAGGAGGGAAAGGTTTTGGGAGTGGTCTACCACTAGAGTTTGTCAGAATAAGATTGGCATAAAGGATGTGACAACTCAGGTGTGTATAGCCATGACTCAGTACACAAGGGACCATGAGCAAGAAGCATTAAGTTCGTTTAGTTCAAATAAGGTTGTAGTTGGCTTCAAAGACTGAGTTTCAGCAATCAACAAGTTTCAGGAAGAGTCTTCAAGGCTCGAAGCATACAAGTGTTTTTGAGAGGTGCATATTCAGGTGCAAAGTAATGTTCTTTACAAGGCATTTCAAATCATTGCTCCCAATGCAAGTAAATGCAACCTATATGCTCTAGACTCTCCTAGAAATGCCAATGATGCAAACTAAATGAATTTTTTTTTTTAATGCAAATATATATGTATAATGCAATGCATGAGACTCAAAATCATCAAAGCAAACGTGATCAAATACTTGGTACCTCCCCCAAACTTAAATGACACAGTCTCTGTGTTGTCAAGGAGAGAGAGATACCCAAAAAGAGAAAACTAATATGCAAAAACGAAATGGTATATACAAAGGAAAGCAGTGGGTTACCTTCTATGGGGAATGAGTAGAGGGAGATGCTCCCTCCTCGTCGTCCTCAGGTGGTAACTCTTCAAGGTGCTCATCAGCAAGAGTGCCCATCTCTTCAATGTAGAAGGCTTGCCCGAACACAGTTGGTTTCTTCATTTTCTCCTTGATGTCAAAGTGGAGAACATGCCCTTTACCCAAATGGAGATCAATCGTGCCCTCTTTCACCTTAACAATTGCTCCTGCTGTAGCTAAGAATGGCCTTCCAAGAATCAATGGGTCGTGAGCCTCCTCACCCATCTCAAGCACCACAAAATCTGTAGGTATCTCATACCTTCCAATCTTCACAGGTAGGTCCTCTAAGATGCCCACAGGGTACTTCACTGAACGATCAGCTAACACCAGAGAGAGTCTACACTTCTTGTACTGAGTGAATCCAAGCTTCTTTGCAACAGACAAAGGCATCACGCTGACACTAGCTCCCAAATCGCAGAGACATTTCTCAAATACCATAGGTCCAAGAGCACAAGGTAGTGTGAAGCATCCTGGATCCTCTAACTTCTCTGGAACATCAAGCCTTTGGATGATGGCACTGCACTCATGGGTAAGAATCATCATGCTTTCCATTTCCTTCTTCTTTGCAGCTACAACATCTTTCAGGAACTTGTTGTATTGAGGAATCAACATGAAAGCATCGATGATGGGCATTGCAACCTGAGCTTCACTCATTTGCTTGTCAAACAAAGCCTTGTACTTCTCTAGCAGCTGCCTCTTGAATCTACCAGGGAATGGTAGTTTGGGTTCATAGGGAGGAGGAACAAAAGAATTCTCACTTGCTGGAGCAAGAACTTCACCATCCTTCACTGTTTTCTTCTCTTCCCCAACCTTTCCTTTACCCTTGGCTTCCACAATCTTCTCCAAGATTTCATCATTGATTTTCTCATCAACAATCACCACTTCATCATCTAAGTTGATGGCCACCTCCTCACCTAGTTTCTCAGCATCCCTGGTGAGGGTTGTAGGAGGTAACTGCTTACCACTCCTAAGGGTGATAGCTTTGGCCTCCTTGGGGTTTTGGTCAGATTTTCCAGGTAGAGATCCTTGCTGGCGAGTCTGGTGAGTGTTCATGGAAGCAAACTGATTCTCTAAATTCTTGACTGTAGAAGCAAGATGTGAGAACTTGTTGTTGAGCTCATTGTAGCTCCCATCAATCTTGGAATGAAGGTTTTTCAACTCATATCCAACATGCTTCTCACTTCTAGTCTGAGACTCCAAGATTTGTTTCAGCAGGGTGTCAGTGCTGCTCTCTTGAGGAGCAGAGGAACCAGATGAGGGGTTTTGCTGAGGTTGATAGCTGCCTTGCTGGTTGTTTCGAGGCGGATAACCACTCTGTTGGTTGTTGGGATAGGATTTCTGTTGGTAGTTGTTGTACTGAAAGTTGGGCTCTTTTTTGTACCAGCTACCATTGTTGTTGATGAAACACAGCTCTTCCTGACCTTCCAAACCCTCAACCTCATGGACAACAGGTGGTGTATCTTGGCTTGGGTTACCAACAAAGTGCAGCTGCTCTTGTGTGGCTTTATCAGCAAGGAGGATGTCTATCTTATCCTGTAGAGCTTTCAACTCCTTCCTCGTCTGCTTATCATCTGTTCGACTGCTTCTGTCGTGGTCTCCACTGTAGACTGCATCACTCTTTACCATGTTGTCAACCAGCTCCTCTGCATCTTCCTCAGTTCTCCCCAAGAAGAACCCATTGCTAGCTGTATCCAGTCTGGCCCTGTACTTAGGAAGAGCACCACGGTAGAATGTGCTCAGCAAGCTCTCCTTAGAGAAACCATGGTGTGGGCATTGAGCTTGGTAGCCCTTGAATCTCTCCCAGGCTTCACTGAATCCTTCCAAGTTCTTCTGTTGGAAACTGGAGATCTCATTTCTCAGCTTAGCAGTTCTTGAGGATGAGAAGAATTTCTCCAAGAATGCTCTCTTGCACTCATCCCAAGTGGTGATAGAGTCGCTGGGTAGAGACTTCTCCCACTGACGTGCCTTATCCCCCAAAGAGAAAGGGAATAACTTCAGCTTTAAGGCATCCTCTGACACACCATTGGTTTTTGACAACCCACAGTAGCTGTCGAACCTGTCCAAGTGATCAAATGGGTCCTCTAAAGCCAAGCCATGATATTTGTTGTTCTCGATCACGTTGAGGAGTCCTGACTTGACCTCAAAGTTGTTGGCTGCCACAGCCGGTGCTCGGATTCCTAGTCTATGACCAAGAATGTTGGGGCGGTCATAAGTACCAATGGGTCGAGCTGCCCGCGGTTGGTGTTCTGCCCCTTGCGGTGGATCTGCCATATCAATATCCAATCTCTGCAAGTGGGCTTGTTGTTCTTCTTCTCTTCTAGCTCTAGCACACTCCCTCTCGAAAGCTCTGATGTCTGCTACTATTGGAACTAGGTTTGATGGACCCCTGCTCCTCAAGTTCATACACCTGAAAGTTAAAGGTAGGTGAAGAAGAAGAATCAGTAACAAAAGAAAATAAAAATGACTTAGTCTCAAGTAAGTGACTAAATCTCAATGTTCAAATCTACTCAGAATTTGGCAACGGCGCCAATTTGATGTTAGGAGTTTTCAAGGCTCCTAAGACAAATGTTGTAGTATAGTGATTGTCGAACCAGTTCTGAGGGATATCAAAGCACTGAGAATGCAAGTACTCACTTAATCTAAGTGCAACCAATGATTTAGATGGGTTTTAAACTACTACTAATACTAGAAAGCAATAACAGAATGATACTTTCTTGACTAAGGGAAAAGAGAACTCATGGGCATAGGGATTAGACCTTGGGTGATCAAGTATCGAACTAAGGATGGCAAATGATCAATCAAACTATCAACCTTAAGCCTAGACACAATTCTAAGCAAGCTCTATGTCTAGATGAATGCTCATTTGCTAACATATCTCAAACATCAAATGTCTTTGGTTGAATAATATGAAAGCAATCATTACTAACAAGTCTATTAGCTATCTTAGCACCTTTAACAACAAATGTCTTTGGCAAAGTATACTAAAAGCCTAGGAGAGTTGTCTCAGGCATTTCATCAAACACCTTTCGGGTGGGAAATGCCTATTGATCAACTTTTGAGTGGCCAACTCAGAAGATGCATTAGGAATACTCTACTAGCAAGGAACAAGAATGATCTACACTAAAACATCCTAGAACTAACCTAATCACCCTTAATCTCCCTAACCCATGAATTCAAAAGGTGATTACTCACTAATCTCCATGATTCCTCTTAAACCCATATTGGATTTCAGATTAATCATGTAGAGAAATAGATAAGAAATCAACAAGAACACAAGAACATAACAATCAAAATCCAAGAGATGAACTTCTCAAGAGAGTTTTTGTGTATTTCTCAATAGATCAAAAGATAATCTGCCTTCTGGTGGCTTCCAGAGTATTAAAACATAGGTTTAGAAAATAAAAACGTGCATAATGAAATGACCAAAAGGCCCTTGAGAAAACATGAATTCGGCCAAACAAATAGACGTGGAGCGACCTCGGCACGTCGCTGCGACAAGTCGCTCCGGCCTTCGGGAGCGACCTCAATGGGTCGCTCTGAGAGGTCGCTCCAGGCTTCGCTTCGTGTCGTCTTGCCATAGAGACGCGAGCGACCTCGGGGTGTCGCTTTGGGAGGTCGCTCCGAGTGGGGTGTGAGATGCGAGCGACCTTGGTGCGTCGCTCTGGGCAAGTCGCTCTGGGCTTCCAACGGGATGAATATGGCGAGTGACTTCACGGGGTCGCTCCAGCTAGGTCGCTCTGAGATCGGGAGCGACCTTGGTAGGTCGCTCTGAGAGGTCGCTCCAGGGTCATCTAAGACGGTTCGGAGTAACGAGAACGCGAGCGACTTCATGGCGTCGCTTTAGGAAGGTCGCTCTGAGAGGTGGGACACAGCGACTTCGTGATGTCGCTCCGGGAGGTCGCTCCCATGTTCTGCTCGTTTAATGATCACCTATTTCACCTCCTTCGAGCTCCAAATGCATCCAAATGTCCCCAAGAACTCCATGTGGCACTCCAGTACCTAATAGAGACTCATGTATGCAAAATGCAACCTAAACATGTTTAAATCCTAATCTCTATGATGAAAATATTTATGAATGAATGGATAAAACAATGCAAATATGCAAGATATCAATCTTCTCTGGCTCCAGCGGAGGAAGCTATCTCTTACCTTGACGCATGTATAGTGAGCGTTGGGCGTTCATACACGTGGTGGGTGACGTGTTTCTCGTTTCTTCCACAAGGGTTTAGCTTATTGGGCTTACGGCCCCAAGTGTTGTTTTCAGGATACCCTACTTGTTTGGGCCTTATGTTGTTCTTAAAGTTTGTAGGCTCTGTTTCTTTTGGACTTTGTCCCTTTAATAAAATCCAGTTGACAAAAAAAAAAAAAATTAAGAAGTACCATAACAATAAATCTCCTATATATTAATAGAGAAATATTTAAAAAGTTATAACATATAGTTTGTACTAATTAAAAAGTATCATGTTAAGTTGTCACGTAATTAAAATGTTAATTATGCGCTTAAGTGTCGGCTTGAGAATCAATTAAAAATTTTGTTAGTCCAAAATCAAATTGCTAGAGAATGTTATATTATATAGTATATTCATTAAAGACCATTCATTTATCAAATTGAAATTATTATATATTCATTCCTTAAATAAAACCTATGGAATTACCTAATATGATTAAAATATATATGACAATTAATGATTTTAAATAATAAAAATTTGCTAACAATCTGTATATTTTCTATCAGTTTTGGTTAATTATTTATTATTAAAATAAATTACACAATTACATTAATCATAAAATAATAATTTAGATTTTGTTTGTACATGTTGTATTTTGATTTTTTTTAAACGAGTATAAATTACAAAAACTGTTAAAAGTTTCACATAAACTTTTGTGATCAAAGTTTAATTTTTTTCTATAATAAGATACAATGATTATAAAATCATATGAATAAATAATTTTATTTTTATAGGTGCCTATGTTAATATATATATATTTCATATCGTTTAAATTAAACTATACATCATATGAAAATATATACTTATATTTTGATATCTATGTTCAACATATATTGAAAAGTTAGTATTTTAATTTTGAAATCTTAATTGTTTTTTTTAAATGATTATAAATTATTGAAACCACTAAACATTCCACATTTAAAAAAAATCGTTGGTGTAAACTTTTTTTACACAAATATGCAAATAATCATAAAATCATACGAGTAAAAACTTCATTTAATAAATATCCATATTAAAAGTATACTATATATCTATGTGAATATCACTTAAATTTAATTATATCATATACGAAAGATAAGACTGATTGTTTTGATTTATTTACCCTAAAATGATTGCAAATAAACAAGAGCGGTCGTTTGATTTATATGTGCACGCGAATTTATTACATAATAGTAACTGATTTCTTAGTTATTTAATATATAATTATTTATTTATTATTTCATAATATGCTGAAAAACATAAAATAAGTAATAAATATAAAATATTTATACTGTACAAAGCGTGGATCTTAACCTAATTAGTATTTATCTCTTTAATAATTTTAAATCTTAAACATTTTCTGAATCTC
Organism: Brassica napus; assembly: GCF_020379485.1. Taxonomy (NCBI): domain Eukaryota; kingdom Viridiplantae; phylum Streptophyta; class Magnoliopsida; order Brassicales; family Brassicaceae; genus Brassica; species Brassica napus. The sequence continues at coordinate 73,199,922 of NC_063446.1, forward strand.
AGGCCAAAACAAAATAACGAAATGAGAATAAACTCAAAAATCAATATTTATATCGAGCAATAACCAAAACCAAAAAAGCGACACAAAAATGAGAAAAATATTATTGAAGATATATAGGATTGACACGTGAACGTAAACTTCTCGTAACCATAATTAATTTTTAAATGGCTAAATCATGATATAAAACCGACCTGACATAGTTTCATTGTAACCAAATAGTAGGCCTGAGATTATTCGGCCTAAAAGTTAGGTTTTTATGCGATAAGTGATTTTTAACTTTTTTTTAAAAAAAAAAGGGACCAGCTCATCAATAAACCAATTATGTAATTAACAAAAAAGTTTTTGAAAAAATTGTTTAAGAGCCAAAAATATTAATTCGATCAAGAATATAAATTTATTTTTTCATACAATATTTCTTAAATAATTTTAATATAAATTCACTCTGTGCAACGCATCTCTTAGGATCCTAGTAGTTTTTTTAAATGAGATTCTATGAGCTACTTATTTAATTATTTCCTTTGTCTTATTCTTTTTTTTTTAAACACTAACTTTATTAAGTTTATATTGAGTTTACATAATCATTATGCAATTCAGAAGTTATAAATCTAGGAACATAGTAATGATATTTAAAAGATACATTGTCTTCAATCGGATGTTTTGCCAACTTATCTGCCACTTTGTTGCCTTCTCTTCCAATCCATTGGATTTGTATTGTCTGAAATTGTTGTTTCCACCATTGTATTTCCTGTTTCCAGTTGTAAGCATCGAAGTGAAGTGTTAAACCATTAATTATATCAACAACTTTTTGATTATCTGATTCAATGCAGATTTTTAAGTGACCCCTACTCCAAGCATGTTGCATTGCCATTAGTATAGCTTGTAGTTCACTTTCCAAGGCATTATTAACACATCTTCCAGTTGCTTGAACTCCACCTTGATATCTTCCTTCTGAATCACGCAATACCCAACCAGCTTTACTCTTCATTGTATTATTAATAAAGCTTCCATCGACATTAATTTTCATCCATCCTCTAGGGGGTTTTGCCCATCTTGTATCCCTTGACCTAGCTGAAATATTCCTCCCTTGTTGAGTAGACAAACCGATGTTCCGAGTTGTATCAAACCATTCTTTAGCATCTTCTCTGCTTTGTCGGATTAGAGTCCTCCATGGTATATCTTTCTGTTGAAAAATCAGCATATTTCTACTTTTCCATAATCGCCAAAGTATCCAAATAGGTTGATCTTGAAAATGTATCAATCTTGTTGATGTACCTATGTTGATACATTCTTGAATCTTATCCTCAAAAGACGATGTAGAGCTGTTTATAACTGCATTATCCAAACCAGAAGTTCTCCATATCATCTTCGCATACGGACATTCAAAAAACACATGTAATTCTGATTCCTCTTGCTGGAAACATCTTTGACAAACATCATCTGGTACAACATGTCTTCGCTTTAGATTAGAACCAACTGGTAGACACTGAGATAGTATACGCCATAGGAAGTGTTGTAGTTTCGGTGGAGATTTCAGTTTCCAAATCCTTTGTTTGAGTACAATACTCCCTGGGATTTGATATATTAGACCTTGTTCTTGTTGATGAGAACTAACCCAATATCCCGATTTGACTGAGTAGATACCGTCTTCATTATAGTGCCAACCCATCAAATCTTGTTGTGCTTTGGAGCTGATCTTAATTGCCAGAATTTTATCAACGTCTTCCGGATGAATTCTCTCCCTCAGTTTCCTTTCATCCCAATGGTTACGGTCTGCTGAGAAGAACTCATTAACCTTGCATATCTCCTCTGTCTGGTTCAGTGGACGCGGTGGTCTTGGTGGATGATCTGGAATCCAAGGATCAGTCCACATGTTGATCAGTTCACCATTACCAATGATAAATCTCATTCCTTGTTTCACCAAGTTTCTCCCATGAAGAAGAGATTTCCAGGCATAAGAGGCTCTCTTTTGTAAACGTGCATTTAGTATGTCTCCATCAGGGAAATAACGAGCTCGTAGAATCCTAGCCATAAGACACTCTGGATGTTGCATAATTCTCCAAACTTGCTTCCCAAGTAACGCTTGGTTGAAATTTTCCAAATCTCGAAATCCTAATCCCCCTTCTCTTTTAGGTAGACCCATCTTCTTCCAAGAAAACCAGTGAATCCCTTTCTTTTCTCCTGAGTCCCACCAGAATCTTGCTAGTATTCCATTTATCTCTTCACATATTTCTTTTGTGAGTTTAAAAACATTCATACTATAGATAGGCATAGCCAGGGCTATAGCTTTGAGCAGAATCTCTTTACCACCTGGTGAGAGAAATTTCTGATGCCATCCTTGCGTAATCTTTTTAACCTTCTCAATGATGTAATGAAACATTTCACTCTTTTTTCTTCCAAACTTCTCTTGCAATCCCAAGTATTTCCCCATTCCACCATCATTTTTGATGCCTAAAATGTGTTTCATCTTTGTTTTGGTAATCGGAGAGACTCTTGAACCAAAAGTGATAGAAGACTTATTCAGATTAACCGCCTGACCCGAGATTGCTTCATAAACTTCAAATATCTTCTTCATTTTCTTTGCAGCCCTCTCATTAGCTAGAGAAAAAAAAAGAGAGTCATCAGCAAATAGCAGATGGTTTACTGCCGGTGCTTGGATTGAAATCTTGATGCCTCCCAAGGATCTCTCAGACATTGCAACATTCATCATGTGAGATAATACTTCTGCACACAAGATAAAGAGATAAGGAGAAAGAGGATCTTCTTGTCTTATACCTCTTTGTGGAACAATATGACCCTCTGGTGATCCATTAATCAAGACTGAATAAGTAACAGAAGATATGCACGTCATTATCCATCCAATCCATATACTATCAAAACCCATATGCTTCATAGTTTCTTCCAAAAAGCTCCATTGTAGCCGGTCGTAAGCTTTGGTGATATCAGTTTTGATGGCCATATAGGAAGTAGATTGTCGCTTCCGAGCTTTGAGGCTATGAAAGACCTCATGAGCAATAATGACATTATCAGTGATCATTCTCCCCGGGATAAATGCAGCCTGATTTTCACTGATCATGCCACTTAAATGTTGCTTTAACCGATTCACCAAAACTTTTGAAATGACTTTATAGGCCACATTACAAAGAGCAATGGGTCTAAATTCAGTCATTCCAGTTGGTGGATAGACTTTGGGGATCAGACACAGATTAGTATGATTCAGCTGAGGATCAAGATTATCTTCCTGGAAAAATCTCTTAACTTCCGTAACAATATCTTCTTTAATGTCTTCCCAATATTGATGATAGAAGACGGCTGAGAATCCATCCGGACCAGGCGTTTTGTGAACACCAATATCAAACATAGCCTCTCTGATTTCTTCCTCTGAGACTTCCTTAATCAGATCAGCATTCATCTCAGTAGTTACTCGTCTCTGGAAGCTTCCAAAGACTTCAGGATAGAGTGAAGTATTGGCGTTAGAATTTCCAAATAAATTTTGAAAATACTCTTGTGCAACTTGAGCAATTTGTCTCTGACCTCGGTGGACTACTCCGTTACTATCCTGGATAGATGAGAGATTCAATCTATTTCTTTTCACCTTCGCAATGGAGTGAAAATATTTGGTATTCTTGTCACCAGCTCTTAACCACATCACCCTGCTCTTTTGTTTCCAGAAGATTTCTTCCTCAATATAGGCTTGATTCAACTCCTCTCGAACTGTATTTATCTCGTGAGTTGATGCAGCAGTAGTAATAGCTCTATCAATTCTGCCTCTTAGGACTTGTATTCGTTCTTCAGTGTTACTCCTGTTGTGTTTCTTCCATATAGAGATTTGACTTCTACATTGTCTTAGTCTTTGTGCTAAAGGTTGTTGTAGCAATTGCTTCTGCCCTGAACCCTTCCATCCTCTACAGACTGACTCATTGAAACCTTCTTTGTTTGGCAGTCTACTATCATATCTGAAAACCCGTTTTGGTTCTTCTTTCTCATGTGAGATAAAGGTGACTAGAGGGCGATGATCAGATTCACCTATTTCCAAGAACTCTGTTTCAGAGGCCGGGAATTCTTGAAGCCATAGTCTATTAGCCATTGTTCTATCAAGCCAACATTGAATGTCATGCGTGCCACGTTTTCCAACCCAAGAGAATCGATTACCAACAGACTTCAGATCCTGAAGGTTGTTGTTTCTGATCATATTTCTGAAATCTTGGAAAGATATCGCTGGCCTTTCTTTTCCTCCTATCTTCTCATGATTACCAAGGATTTCATTGAAATCACCTAATAGTATCCATGGTGCGTTTCTCCTTCCAATACCAAGCCGGTCTATCCTTTCCCATACTTGTGAACGCAAACTCTGATTTGGTTGACCGTAAATAAACGAGAAATAGAAAGAACTACTTCCATTAATACTGACCTTACAATCGATAAGATTAGGAGAAGAACTTAAAATTGAAAGCTGTACATGCTGATGCCAATAGATAACTAAACCACCACTAAGACCTCGTGGAGGAACTGAGACAGAATGAAGAAAACCAAGCTGAGCACCCACATCTCTGATATGATCATCTTGTTGTTTGGTTTCAGACAGGCAAATGATGTCCGGGAGATACTTTCTGTTGATCTCCTTAAGGCGTTGAACTGTCGAGTCACTGCCTAAACCTCGACAGTTCCAACAGGTTACTTTCATGGGGGCAGTGGTGGTTCCGGGCCCACCGCGCCTCTCAAAGTGTTGTCTCCGTCTCCCTCTTGAATCTTTCCTTCAGCGTCCTCTGTAGCTCCAAGCACTGAATCTTTCTTCTTCCTCTTAGCATCCCCAGCCTTGCTTGTTTCTCCAATATGAGTAATCTTCTTTGACAGCATCATCTTGTTGTTCTCTGCATTAGCCATCCAAGCTTTCCTATTGAGAGATTCTCGTCCATCACGTCTATCAGCGAATGGTGTGATCGAAAACATCTCCTCCATTTCAAATCCCTCCGAGAACAGAGAGGTTTTACCCGAGGGGTTCCAGAACTCCTCATCATCAGTATAAGAAGAAGCATCAGATTTCTCATCACCATCTTCTGCTTCATTCATATGATCCTGACCATCATTAACACCGTCTGGTGCCTCAGGAACATTGTCATCCACTCCTTGGATGTTATCAGCATTATTGATCTCCTCAATGGGAACACCAACATTACCATGCGGCTGATCACCCGGACCTTGTTCATCATCACCCTCATCATTCTCATCATCAAGACCTTCCTCAGGGCCGCCACTCTGGATGAGACAACGTCCGGAATCATGCGTGATCATACCACAGACTTCACAAAAACCTCTAAGTCTTTCATAGTGAAATTTCAGCAAAGTGTTGACTCCCGGAGTGAATTGAAAGTTGCGTTGGAATTTAAGTGGTTGCCTGATATCCCAATTGAGTCTGAAACGGACAAACTCAAGACGCCCACCAGCTTCCTCATTGTAATCGACTTGGATGTATTGACCCATGAGCCTCGCAATGTGGATGACAACTTCTCTGTTCATATACTGGAATGGAATTCCACGAACTTGGATCCAAAATGGTATAAAGTTCAGCAACTCCATATCCATTAATGGGGTCCATTTCTGGAGGGTAAGCATACGATCAGCATAGGCCCACGGACCACGTCTGATCACGGTTTCCATCGCTTCTTCCCTTGGAAAGATGAATTGGAAACGTCTTCCTTCCATGACACGCCCACGAACCAACCCATCAAGACCCCACATCCGAGGCATAGTTGCTATGATTCCTCTCAGGTTCTGTTTTCTGGGCATAGAGGGACGCCCCACCAAAATGAAACGATTTTCTTCAGCGGCACGACTAAACAACATCAGAGGGCAGAACAAAGGGAGCATCATTACTTCCTAGATCAATGTCTTGAAGCGCACGGCGAACATTTTCTGTCATTGTTTGCTTAATGAAAGGAAGAGATAAGACTTTCAAAAAATTAGACAGTGGTAAGTCAGTTTCCCATGGCCATTTATATATAGCCTTTGTAGAATGCAATAAACCGCATATATCACATTGGAAAAAGATTCCCAACAGGGAAACTGAAGGCAAAGTGGGTGTACAACGTGCGAGAAACCCACAAGCACATACTCGAACTACTCCAACCACTAAGATCGTGGTGAGAAAACACAGGATCTGGGAAATCGCCCAGAAAATCGCCAGTAACCGTCTTGTAACCGTCATATTCTTCACAATTATTGACTGTTTAGGGTTTACCAACAAATTAAAATTGTTTCCTTTGTCTTATTCAAAATTAAATGAAACTACTCATATACTATGTGTCACTCATTATCACATTACACCACACATCTTGTCTTCTTGTACATATAAGAAAAATATACATCTGAATGCACATTTTGACTTTAGAATTACATCTAAAGATACATCTTGCATGTGACACACATTCTTTATATGTTTTGCCTATTCTACCCTTTTATTTAGTTGAAAATATATTTTTATTTTGTTTTAACTAAACAAAGTCATTTCCACCACGCATCCTTTGTGTCTTCTCTCTCATGTTTCCAATTTTAAAATAATTATCACCCATATACTCCAAAAATCTATCTATCTTTCCAATCTCATATTTATTTTTCCCAGATTTATCTCTTTTGATTTGATTTTTTAGCTGGTTGATCGTATTAAAAACCTGAGACCATCGCTGTATTCCTCTCGACAAAACAAAGCCGTAGCTTCTGCCACGCTTCAATCAGAGCTTGGACACGTCTATAAGTGTTGTGAGAAACTTCACTAAAATCATTTTTCTCCATTTTAGGATAGAATTTTGACTCGGTCTCTTAGCTAGTTTATTTTATCAAAAATATGAGACCCTAACCATGTTCCTCTCCACAAAACGAATCCATAGCCACCAACCACACCTCAAACAGAGCTCGGGCGTAGCTGTAATCACCATGAGAAGCTTCGTCAAAACCATGAGAAACATCGCCGGAATTGATGGATTTGTTTATAATCTGGTTTAAAATTTTGGAGATTAGCACAAATCAAAACCTATGGATTTGTCTTTAGAGAAGAGGAAAATGAAGAGGTGCTGGATTAAAGAGAGGAAGAGAATGAGGAAGAGAATATTGGTTAAAGATGGATGGATGATGCAAGTTGTGGATGGACGACTCGTGGATGGACAATATGTAAACGAGTCGTGGATGGATAATTTGTGGATAGATATACAGAGAAAATGTAAACACATCCATATGTAAACGACAAACAGAAATTTATTCATAATTGCATTAGCGACGTATGTTCGACCTATCCGTCCACAATAGTTGTGTCCACATAATTCGTTTTGAAAATCCATTTTTTTTTTAAATATCAAAACATATATAATATGGATCTCGAAATATAGAAGAAACAAAGTTATAATTTATTTTGTACATTATATATTTATACTTATAAATTTTAATATGAAATAATACGAAATAAAACATGTTGTGAGGAATAGCTTTCTTTTTGTGAGAAACCAATAGAAAAAGTTATTATATTATAGGAGAGAGATAAAAATAACTTTTTAAATCCAACTCTCGGTTCCTTACAACAGAATACTATTGATTTCATTTCTCACAAAGGTAATTTTGACAAACCAACTCTTTGGCCCTACCAAAAAATATCCCACAACTGGAAAATGTCTCCCAGTGTAAACCAAAGAAAAAATGTGTATTTCTATGTAATCAACTAGAATAATAACCATAGACTTAAATATGAATGCACAGGTTTCATCAAATGCATCATTGATAAAATAAGAGAGAAAAAAAGAGCATATATCTTATATATTAAAAGAGAAGCATTTGGCTTAAATGCATTCACACTATGTTCGGCACGTGGCACCTTCACATCACTTTAAAATTCAATGTGCTGACGTGTCGTTTTAATAGAGCTCCTCGTAAAAAATCGTTTAGGAAAGAAAAAATGTTTCCTATTTTTTATTCTAAACACGTGGCTGTTTTATTATTAATTTTATAACGATCGACGTTCTATTTTGTGCTGACGACGCACTCGTCTTCATTGTTCCCTCATGTCTTTTAATATTAATTATCTGTATCTTTATATATTTAGCAACCACTTTTATATATTTTTACATACACATACATGTGCATGTTGAAGTGAACATCTATATAATTAAATATTCACCGCAAGTGAGAATTCTAATTCTATAGGAAGTTAAAATATTCTTTCATTTTAATGTTTTCTTTCACCATTAACCAAATTGTAATGAAATAATGTATCTTTATATTTATTTTTCTTCAACTATTATCTAGATTTGATTTGATTTGATTTTGCATGCATTTAGAAATTATAATATGAAATGAATGGTTGACATCAGGATTGTCTAAAATCCATATAACATGAAACCAAACAAATAATAATAGTCTTTGGTTTATCACCAAAAAAACAAAAACTTCAAGCCTTTTAACCGAACAAACGAAAATTAATATGGATTTAGAATAGTTGTTATATAATAGCCATGTTCTAAAAATCGGCCGCCTAGCCGCCTAGGCGCTACGCGTCACTCTTCCGCCCCGATTTATGTCAAATCGGTTTAAAAAATCGGATATCAGATTTTTTTCCGCCTAGACCGCCTAAATGACCGTCTAGCCGCATAGGCGACCGCCTAATCTTTTTTTTTAAAATAATATTTTTATTTGTTTATTTGATCTAAAATTTTATAAATATCATTTATATTCATAAATTTGAATAAAATTACACTATATTAAGTTTATATATTCTATTTGTATGTTTTATACAATCTTAAACATAAAAATGTATTAATGTTATACACAATTGAAGATTAACATGTTTTATAACATAGTAAACCATCTAAAAATTCCGCCCCGCTTAATTTCCGATTAATCCCCGATTTTCTCTTTAGGCTCTAGGCCCAACCCGACCGCCCGACTAGCGCCTAGCGCGTTCCCGAACAGGGTATAATAGGAGACTTAAACCCGAAAAAACCAACCTAAAACCGAACCGGTATTCAAATTAAACAGACTTAATGTCTTATTATCTTAAAAATAACAAAATTAATAATCTCATTCGGCGCAAGGTGGGTGTTATTACCTAGTATAGATTAAATGTTGGTCTTATTTTACCTTGAAAAGAGAGTACACAGATTCTCTTGTTGCAGAGTTACTCTCCAGAGGACAACATATTCGATCAGAGGCAGTTTCTGTATAACAGCAAGTGGCCATACCAGTTTAAGAAGATTGACGAGATTGTTGACGGCCTAAACGGCGACTCAGTTGCTTTTCCGAGAGAAGAAGGAAGCTCCGGCAAAGAAGTTGGAGTCGTGGCAGCAAACTCCGGTGATCCAAGCGCGGGTCTCTGATGAAACCTCTTTGGTGCTCTCTGTTTCAACTTAAAGTGGATGTTTGGAACAGCACGGAGATTAATATGTTTGTGTTGAAGAGAACAACAAAACAACAGTAACCACTTCCAATAAGTTAAAAGCAGTAGCACATTACTGATACATTGCACACTGAATCAAGTCTTTGAATTATATCATTTGCTTAGTCAAAATATAAGAACACTAACACGTTAAAAAAAATTTTGAACTGATATAAGCAGCACCAGATACCATATCGCAAATTTGTTAAAGACTAGTGTTCTGTCTTTAGCTTTGATTATTTACCTTCAGTAACAATATGCATTACGTATATGAGTTTACACTTTTTGTAATATTTACAGTTAAGCTCAAACATTGTACTCCATTCATAACTTTGAGTTAGTATACTGGTAAGACTTCATATTATATGGTATCTTCTATTATATACGTATTGTTAAACCGATTCTTCAATGTTTTGTGTAAGCAACGTTTCAGTTTCTTATACCAATCAATTAATTATACTAATGGGTTTTATATTATTAACATGATACATTTTTAGCGTGGTATGTACAATCTCGAAATTAGCATATAAACTAGCTACCCCACCCATGAGATGCCCCGATCGTTACGATAATATCACGGAGATAATTGTACACACCTTCTTTTTCAAACGAATTAAGCAAACACCTTCTTTTTCAAACGAATTAAGCAAACTTATATCGTCGACATTGGCATTGGCAATGACTAGTGTTCCAAGGCGATTATAAAGGTATCACTCGGATAGCTACTAATTTTCCTAATGAGTGTGGTTAAAATTTGATTATTTTGTGGTAATCAATCCAACCCAAAGCTCATTAAGCCATTAAATAATACTCCCTCCGTTTCATTAAGATAAACTTTTTAGAAAAAAGTTTGTTTCACAGAAATGTATTTTTTGTATTTTCTATGAAAAAATTGTAAACTTTAAAAAAATTAATTGACTTTATTGAATTACTATTAGTTAAAAGTTATTGAAAATTGAAAATTACAGAAAACAATACATTTATTACGGCAGTTTAATGTATTTTCTTAATATATGTGAAAATACTAAAAAGTCTATCTTTGTAAAACGGAGGGAGTACTATACATCTATCTATGCAAGGATTTGGCTAAAATTTCAAATTGATTTCATTTTTAAAGAGAAACTTTACATTTATTCCGGAAATAAATTGCTTCATAACTCTAATCATAATGAGTAAAGGAATATCTTCAAAACCGATTCCAATACTCCATATTTTCACTACAATTTATTAAGTAACAAATTATAGTTCGAGAAATATTATATAACATTCATAATGTTATAACAGTCTCATCCTACTTAAGACGCCTTAGTAAAATGATTCAATAACTCAACTTATTTTTAATGCAATTTGTTCATTTTAAATTATTAATTTCATAATTTTATCTCTGAACTCAAATGTTCATGCAATTTGGATCTTATACATTTTAATTGATTCGACAATAATACTTGTTTGATGTCAGATCTTATTATAAAAATATTAAGTTTCTTTTTAAGACAAAGTTAATACCAAATCAATTAGTAGTAGATTATCCTTTTGAGATTTCTGAACACAAATTCTAAAAAGATCATATAATCTTACTTATTCATATTAATTTTTCTCAAGATCATATATTTATTTTCAAACATTTATAATATAAAATTGAAAGAATTGGTTCTAAAGTTGAGTGAAATACACTAACCATAATTAAGAAGAAATTCAAATTAATATAGTAAGACATAATAAATATCTAAAATACGTAACTTCATCTTGTAGTTTTTTCATAATACTTATACTATATAATTAAAAATCTAATGAAATAAAATTTCTTCTAAATATAATCTGTAAAATAATTTAAGATTATATATTTAAATATCACATATATTATTATATTAATTTGAAATCCATGCAATGTATGTACAGTATATTACAATCTTTTGAAGAACTTTATATAACCTCTACAAAGATTTGACCCATTAATTTAGAAAGAAATCTCAAGACAATAAACAAATTAGATACTACACATGTCTTACCCGCTCCATCGCTTGTACTTATAAGCATGCTCTTGCTCCCTTACTTGTTCACACTAGGCCTGGGCAAAATAACCGGAATCGAAGAACCGAACCGGAATCGAACCGAAATACCCGAAACCGGAACCGGACCAATACCTTCAAATACCCGAACGGTTCCTATATTTTTATATCCGAAATAACCGAACCGAGCCGGAACCGAACCGGAACCGAACCGAGAACCGAACGGGTACCCGAATATATAAAAATATTAATTATATATATATATATATATAACATCACTAAATATATATTTTTAATTTAAAATTCTATTAAAAGTATCTGAAAATAGTTGAGGATAACTAAATTATTATAAAGTATCCAAACTACCCGAAATTATCCGGATAGTTTTATCCAAAATATCCAAAATAATCCGAAATGTCCAAAATTTTTATCTAAATCATCCTAATTATTTGATATTTTACCCTAAATAACCGATATTTTATCCAAATTATCCGAACTACCCGAACTATCCGAACCCGAACCGGATCCAAATGAGAACCAAACTTTTTCTGGATATTTTCCGGTTCCTACATTTCCTACCCGAACCGAACCGAACCGAACCAAACCCAAAACTATCCAAACCGAACCGAACCGAAAATAAGTCAAATACTAAATGGATCCTCTAGCCCTTATCCAAACTACCCGAAACCCGAAATATCCGAACCGAACCGAACCGATACCCGAAATGCCCAGGCCTAGTTCACACCAAGCACCAAAAGAGAAAGAAAAGAGTAAAGTTTACATCATACCAACAAAATGGCATTATCAAAGCTTCAATCTGTAGTCATACTCGTTATATGTTCTCTCCTTGTGACTTCTCTGTCAAGAGGTAATACGTTTATATATTATAATCACATCTACAATCAAAAATCATATTTAGATCTGTCTAATTATTTTTATTGTTTACAATGGTAATTTACAGATGTAAGAGAGAATGATGAGCATCGTTAACATTGTGTTTACGAAGGTCCGCGTAAGAACAATCAAGACTGGAAGAGTCAGTGTGGTCCTCCTAACTTCCCACCAATGACTATTGGCTTATGTCAAGCCAGTCCTAGAGGCCACGGCAACATTTGTTGTTGTGCCAAAGATTAATATTCTCTTTCTCAAAAAAAAAAAAAAGATTAATATTCTCCCATCAACTATAATCCTAGAATTTTTTGTACTTATATATTATTAAATTTTAATAAGTTCCAATGTTTAAGCAGAAAACAAAAAAGTTTACTTCATTTTTGGATTTCAAAATTCATCTATATATATAAACTTAATCTTATGTAAAGTAGATCTTTGTTATTCACCATTTTATAAAATAATTGAATTCTTAAGTAACTGTTAGGAATTTTATATTGAAGTTAATCCAACTTATAAAAATATATAAGAAATATGGATTGAAATGGATTAATCTTTGAACAGATAAACGGAATTTTGAGTTGAACATTTATGACTTTCCGAAAGTGTTAAGTTTGACATTTATGATCAATCTAACTTGGTATGTTAGATTTAGTTATTTTAAAATTTCATAATTATTTGTAAGAGAATCGATAAGAGAAATTCTAATTAAATTAAATATTTTAAATTCCATAACTATGTCAATACAAAATAAAATTCATTTCAACTCAATAATATGACGAGGAAGTTTTCCTACACCTAGCCTCTTTTGCACGTGCGGACTTCACCTTGACCATTTCATTAACCATAAAATACGCAACGAGGTCTTAACCATGAAATAAAATTATAATTTTTCTGGTATAAAGTTGCCTTACTTGCACCGGGATGATTATCTTTCCGAGAACACTTAACATATAATATTTTTAACTTCATATAAAAATCTCTATACATATGCTAGCGACCTACTACCTAATCTTGATGGCTGTATCGTTGTTGTTGCTCTGAAGCAGACGTGTTGATACAGTTGCCAAGATTATTAGCGAAACTTAGCATCTCATTATGAGACATTAACGGTCTTAACCCCAAGAAATCTCTAGTCTCTCCTCCACTGTCGTCCACCACATCGTTCCTCTCATCTCCGGCGTTAAAACCACCGTCGAAAGCTTCTTCAACGCCGTCATGATGATGAGCATGATGATTCATCATATAGTAGTCTTGAAACCCGAATCCAGGTTCTGAAGGTGACGTCATCATCGATGCAGCCATTGTAGTTGTGATCAGCTTATTATAGCTCGACTTCTCGTCTTCCTCTGGAGTGGTTGTTGACTTTGAGGGACCCATTTGAGCTGCTTTCTGGAGCAAAGCTGTGGCTGACATAGCCGGAGATGGGTGCTGGAAGTTTGCTGAAGAAGAAGCAAGAGGGAAGTAATTAGCATTGTTGCCATTAGGGTTAGGGTTTGATGAGATGAGCCAAGGAGGGATGTTGTGGAAGTGATGATGTGGCTCTTCTTGCTTCATAGGAAGTTCATCATGACCATGGGGATTGTTATTGTGGCTGGTGATGTTTTGTGAGGAGGAAGAGAAGTTTATGTTGTGTTGAGTTTGATGAGGAGAAGAAGATGGGATTAGAATAGGGTTTGGTATGGCTCTTGCACTCTCTTCTGCTAATGCATCACAAAATGCTCTATGAGTTATGAAGCTATCCCTCCTGCATATATTCCACAAAACATCACAATTAATTGAAGTAAAAACTGCTTTCAAATAAATCAAATAAACAATACGATTTTGTGAGGTTTTGTAGGTCCATGAAGCATGTTGTATTATTTGTGGGGGTGTGTCACGTGTGAATAACAAGATGATAGAACAAGAAATAAATGTAAACCGTACAAAAATTCATATTAGGACTGAAAAAAAAAATATTTTTTTTTTGTAACACTAAAAAAAAAAATATATATATATATATATATATATATATTTAACAAGTTAAATTAAAAAGAAGTACCATAATAATAAATAGTTGTTTAAATGAGATTCTTTGAGCTACTTAATTAATTTTTACCTTTGTCCTATTCAAAATTAAATGAAACTACTCATATACTATGTGTCACTCATTATCACATTACACCACACATCTTGTCTTCTTCCTTGTAGATAACCTTAGACTTAAATATGAATGCACAAGTTTCATCAAATGCATCTTTGATAAAATAAGAAAAAAACATATGAAATTAAATGTTGGTTTAATTTTACCTAGAAAAGAGAGTTCCACAGTCGCATTTGTATTCTTTGGTGCCACAAGTCTTAGCATGAGCCTTCCAATCTGATTGCACCGCATACTTCTTCGAACACTTATCGCATTTCCATTTTTTCTCGCCATGTTTTCTGAAGAAATGCTTCTTGATTCCTGTCAAGTCTCCTAGAGCTCTTGATGGATGATGATGGACACAGTTTGGCTCGGGGCAGACATAGACTTTCTTCCTTATCACGTCTTTGTTTGATCTTTGTTTAAGCTTCCATGGTAGATTGTGTCCTCTCTTGTGAAGCTGCAAGTTCTGGTCTCTTTGAAACCCTTTGTTGCAGATCTCGCATATGAATCTGTTTGTTGCCATTAGTGTTTTTGGTGATAAAGCCAACACTTCTGCTTCTGGGTCTGAATAAAAAAAATCAGGAAAAACACCAAAAATGAATTATTAAGACAAAACTCAAACCGGTACAAACAATATTCGTTTTATTTGTTGAATTTATATATAAAAAATCTTAAAATTAACCTGGATTGCCGGGTTGGTTTCTCTTCTTCTTTTGAGATGGTTGTGGAGCAAGACACTGTTCTTCCTGTTGCTGATTTGGATTAGTGTTGTAATGAAAGTTGGAGCCGCTAGTCTCAGTTCTGTTTCCTGAAGACACACTTGCACGATCTCCTGAAGCTGATGTTAGATTGGACATGTTTTCCTCCACTTGTTGTTGTTGATGATGATATAACATATCTTTGTTCATCATCATCAGTATTAAAACCTTAACAAGAATTAATAAAACAAAAAATTTCAGATCTCTGTATGTAATTAGTAAAAAGCAGACAAACAGTAGTGGGAAAACTAGCAAAAAGAAGACTCAAGCAGAAACATCCAAGAAGTTCTTGAAACCCATATATAATTATATAGCTTTTTAAATTAAGCTTTCTTGGTTGGCTTCAACCCAAGAGACAAGCTTTAGCTTATGGGAAAAATCAAAAATAATAATAAGACCCAAAGTCCAAGTTATGTCAAGAGAGAAAGTTTGTTTGAAAGCTGAACATAAGAACCAGAGTTTTGTTCTTGTTCGTTTCAAACATGAACAAGAACGCTTTTAAGGCTTGCTTTTTACTAACAACACTCCAAAGAAACATTAACAAACAACAAGAGCACACAACAATCAATAACAAGATAAGAAAAAAAAAGCAAGAAGGAAGAAGGAAGTAAATCCACAATACCTAGAAGGAGAGGGGAGAGAAGAGAGAGATTGTGGACAAGAGAAGAAACTCTATTATCTTTCTCTCTTTGTGTTATATTTGAAGCTTATAAATTCGGAATTTAAAAGAAAATAATAATAATAGCAATGGGGAACCCTACTGCTAATGGAAAAAATAAATTACTAATAATAATTTACAGCTTACACAGAAGCACAGAGCAGCCTGTCCTTTTAAATTATTATCACCGTTTTTCATACAATATGGTTAAAAATATTGGGAAACTGTTTTTATATAATTTTTTTTTGTTTTGATAAAGAAAGGTGGGCCAAATTTTTATATATACTTTCTCGCACAGTTGTGTGAAAAGCTTGCAGAAAGAGGATTGTAAGTTTGTACGTTTCTCGAGATAGTGAGAAGACATGTTTGAATTCGCTTTCGTGCATGCACTCACTATTAATAATTTTTATTATTTCAGTCTTCATAATTGTACTGTGTTTTGTGGATCATAATCTGTAATTTATTGGTTTCTACTTTTGTAACAACATTGTCAAATCATCTAAAATTACAATCATGTTTTGAATATTGATGTGTGTTGTATAAAATGAACAAAAATTTGTACTCCCACTCCCATGTTTAAATATCTTTTTTGTTATTGAACAGTTTTTTTTATGATTTCCGTGCTATAATTTTGAGTAATCCGATGCCAAAAAAAAATAAAAAAAATTTGAGTAATCTTGATTGACTTCATAATTAAACTGTTACCTTGAAAATATTATCTCTATTCCAAAAATTATACTTCCATTCATAAATATAAGATATTTTAGTCAAAACACACATATTAAAAAAGTACCACTATGAATTAAAAATTATTCAACAAATTACAAAATAAACTATTAAATATAAAGGTTAATTTGATGAATGATCATATTGAATAAAATACTAGATTTGTAGTAAAAAGTAAAGAGAAATAGGACAAAAAAAAGGAAAAAAGGATAATATGATTAGTTGGTGAAACATTTTCTTTTTTGTTATAAGATCAAATTTTCTTAAATATATTTGGTTACATAATTTTGATAAAATAAAAAATTATCTAAAAACGCCAAAACATCTAACATTTTGAAATATCAAAAAAAAATTCAAAACATTTTATATTCGAAAACATAATGAATATATTTTTGAAGTTATTAAAACTTGTTACAAAATAAAATATTTATAGTTTAATTTTCTTTGTGTTTGTTATATGTGAATATTTTGAAGTTATGATCAATTTAAAATATGAAAGAGTATATAATATGCAAACAAATTCTTTTATGGTCAATTAAATCTCAGGCATCACGAAACCTCAAACTTTAAGACCCTGACAAACAGAGAATGGTTTTTTTTTTTGTAAATTACAGTACTATACATGATTGATTCATTGATTAAAAGGGGGAAAGGTTCACTTTTCTTTTTTTTAATTGGGTTCTTGAGGATTTTTCATGTTAAAGGAGAAAATATAACTGAATGATTAACTATGGTTCAGTGGACGCAAAAATTTATTCAGTGACACATGCCCTAACCTACTTTATATATACATCGAGCTATGGACACAAATCATTGACACTTTTTGCATTTTTAAAAATTATAAACTATACATGCGTAGACCATGGTCGGTCCAGGGGCGTAGACTAGACACCACTACACTCCTTATCTTATCAACGTTTTAAATAAAATCAAATACTGATCAAAACTTATTAATCATCAATGCTGTTATGGTGTCCTTATACGAACCTCTTTTGTCAACCATTTTACGAATTTAGTCCATCTTTTATACATGGTTGTTAATGTCATAAGTGAGCTATATATAGAAAATGAAATAAAATTCGTTTTCTTGATGGAAGAAATTATATAAATGTCCACTCACATCAAAGCGGCGTTCTCTTTCGTGACACCTATGCATCCATAATCATGTGAACTTCTTTCTGATCATAAAAGTGTAATACTATTTGTAATTAGACGTTATACATAAGAGATCGGAGTTGAAAACAATATACAGAGATTAAGATACACAATAATTTTAACAAGAGTTTTCTTGTTTGCATTAGACAATACATTACAAAACATGTGACGCTGTCTCCAAACTTCGCTTTAGATCGTGTTTTTATAAGAAAGGTCCAAAGTACATATGTTAATTATCTATAAAATGTGTTTTTTGGTTATATATATTATCTATAACATGCATGTTTTTGTACCAATATATAAATTTGTTGAACCAACATGGAATGGAAATCTGCAAACATCCATTTTTTTTTTTTGAACAAATACTCATTGCATTACGATAAAGGAAAAGTTCAGTCTACAAGAGCTGCAGGGGAAGGTAAAGACGATAAAGCTGCTTTTGCCATAGAGTCAGCTTGAGAGTTTGCTAAACGCGGAATAAACACATAAGAGATAGAGTCGAGTAAGTGAGACATGACATGAATGTCGTGGAGCACTCTTCGTAGAGCCACATCCTGTCCTTGAGTCTTCAAGAGCAAAATCAGGTTCTTTGAATCAGAGTTAACAATAAGTCTGCTAACCCGCAAAGTGACTGCAGTCTCAACTGCAGCTTTAACCGCCATAGCCTCGGCCACCAGAGCCGAAGGAACAAAGCGTCGGTTTGAAGAGGAGCATTCTGCGATGGAGTTCTCAGAATCTCGTAGTAGCCACCCAAGTCCACAATTTCCTGTTGCTGGATCCCACGCTGCATCAGAAAAAGAAGACCAAGTCGCAGAGTTAACAACATGTAAACAAGGAGCCGAAGCACCAACCACAACGCGTGGTACAGAAGGCATTGCGACAATTGTCTGAGCTGCCTTCCAAGCTCGAGCATCTTTAACCACTTTCAGGATTGTACTTTCCTCAGAGAAGGATTTATTTTCAAAAACCAGTTGATTCCTGTTAGTCCACAGGAGCCAAAGGATCCAAGGATATAAAGGTGTGCTTCCTACTCCTACCGGTTGTAGAGAGATCATCGTGCGGCATTGTTTGAGAAGGGACGCAATAGTAGTGATTCCATGAGCCACAGGCTTAAATAAGCAGGGCGCTAGGTCCCATACTTTAACCGCAAATGGACAGGTTAAGAACACATGAAGTTCTGTTTCGTGCTCTCCACATCTCTTACATGTTGGGGCCACCTTTATACCTCTAGTGGCTAAGGCCGCACCTACTGGCAAAGCTCGGCTAGTAGCTTTCCATAGAAAGTAACGGATCTTCGGTGACGTGTCCACTTGCCAAATACTTTGTTTCCAGTTGAAGTCTTGTGTTATTTGATCCCCGTTGTTGAGCTTTGCCACTGCATATCCTGATTTCGTCGAGTATTCTCCGGAGGTGTTAAGTACCCAGGCCCTTTCATCTCGCAAAAACGCCCTACTTGGAATCAACTTACGGATCTGCTCCTCATACTGAGGTAGAGTGTTTCGTATTGCTTCTGTATCCCATTCGTTTGATCCTGGGACAATGAGGTCACTCACTCGCCATGATTGTGTAGCTTCCGTCGGTGGCCCTATTGGAGATAAAGGCTCAGTTGTAGATAGCCATGGTTCCCGCCAAATGCAGACATCAGAACCCGATCCTAAAGCCCACCCTAATCCTTTTAACAGAAGGTCTCTCCCCACCAGAATACCGCGCCATCCATGAGACACACACGATGGAGGCTGGGCCTCTAAGAACGATGTGTGATTGCAGTATTTTCCCATCAGAGTTCGCGCTAACATGGAAGACGGGTCCTTGAGAATTCTCCATGAGAGTATTGCCAGCATTGCATCATTGAACTGTTCAATCTCCCGAAAGCCAAGTCCCCCAGCATTCTTAGGTTTAGTGAGAGTTTGCCATGAAACCCAACAGATCTTTTTTACCTCTGGGGATGCATCCCACCAAAACCTAGTAAGAATGGATTGGATCTGTTTACACAGCGATAGGGGGAGCTTGAAACACGACATTGTATATGTCGGCATAGCAGACAGGACTGATTTTAGAAGAATTAACTTCCCAGCGCCTGACAGATACCGAGTCGTCCAGCTGTGAGCTCGTTGTCGGATCCGATCCACCAGGGAGGCAAAGATATCTCGTTTCTTCCGGCTAAAATTTTCCGGTAAACCCAAATACCTGCCCATTCCTCCCTCTCCTCTTATCTGGAGTTGTTCCCGGACTTGACGCTTTGTAATTCCCGGTGTTTTCGCTGAAAAGGTAATAGTTGACTTATCCAAGTTGATAAACTGGCCCGAAGCTTCTTCATATCTCCTCAGTATAGCCACCAGCGTATCACAACTCCTAGGATCCGTTCTACTAAAGAACATCGTATCATCAGCGAAGATAAGATGGTTTATTGCCGGGCTGTTGCGAGCCACCTTGACGCCTACAACATCTCCTCTTAATTGAGCCTTCTTGCATAGCCCCGATAACACCTCCGTACATAGTATGAAGAGATAGGGAGACAGCAGATCTCCTTGTCGGATTCCTCGGGATGGATGCACTCTACCTTGTGCTGCTCCATTGATTAAATAGGAGTATGAGACGGACGTGACACAGTTCATTATCCACGATATCCATATCTCATGGAACCCAAAGCGGACAAGAACGTTACGTCGAAACTCCCATTCAATACGATCATACGCCTTGCTCATATCAGTTTTAATAGCCATGCTACATCGAACTTTGGCTCCCGAGTGTTGAAGATAGTGCAGAATCTCATGAGTAATAAGTACATTATCCGAGATCGATCGGCCTTTGACAAAAGCTGACTGATGGTCTGAGATTAACCCCGGTACCAGTGGCTGGAGTCGTCGAGTGAGCAGCTTAGCGATGATCTTATAATGGGTGTTGCAAAGAGCTATTGGTCGATAGTCAGCCACCTTTCTCGGACTCGATATCTTCGGGATGAGCCTCACATGCGTATCATTTTGTCTCGGGTCTAGGAGCCCGGAAGAGAAGAACACCTGGATGTCTTTTGTAACTTCATCACCAATGATATCCCAGTAGGCTTGGTAGAAGGAAGCCGAAAAACCGTCTGGTCCTGGCGCTTTGTCCGGATTGATTGAGAACAGAGCCTCTCTAATTTCAAGTGCAGTCGGTGGAGCGATCAATGTCTGATTCATCTCAGGGGTTACAAGTGGAGAGATCCCGTCTAGGACCACCTGAGAGGATTGAGACATTTGTGTTTCAAAGATTTGGGAGAAGTAGGCAGTGATGCACTGAACGATCTCCTCCTCCTTGTATACTGCTCTACCCCGTGAGTCTTCAATGACCGCAAACTTGTTAATAGCTCGTCGACCTCTTGTAGCCGCATGGAAGAAACTGGTGTTTCTATCCCCACTGTTCAGCCATTGCACTCGACTCCTTTGCCTCCAATATGCCTCCTCCTCTTTGTAAGCAGACTCCAACGTTGCAGTGAGCGTACTGATCAGACCATCGTCGGGGTTGGGGTTGGAGAGAGCCCCTTCAAGCTCCTGCTGGGTTCTCTTTATAATCATGTTACTATTTAAATTCTTCTCTCGAGTCCATTGCATAATACCATATCGAACGGCTGCGAGTCTCTCCACCACTGAAACATTCGGTACTTTACCCCACTGATCATCCACCAGCTGTCTAATCTCCGGTTTCTCTTTGAGTCTTCTATCAAATCTGAATAGTCCCTTCTTTCGTCGTCTTTTAACATCAAAATGAATAAGCACAGGTCGATGGTCCGAACCTTCAAACCGAAGGTACTCACATCGTCCTGCAGGAAATCTCTCAAACCAAGAACAGTTCGCCATGGCCCGGTCCAGTCTAGACTGGATGAAATGATTGTATCTGGTTCCTCTCCATGAGAGATGATTCCCAGAGTGCTGTAAGTCCCATAGTCCCATTTGCGAGACAAAGCTCCGGAAGGAAAGGAATGAACCTTCCCACCGAGCAGGGCCGCCTACCTTTTCTGAATTATCTAGGAGATTATTGAAATCTCCTGTCAACAACCACGCATCATCTCGTTCTGCGCCTAGTTCTGTTAGTTTGTTCCAGAACAGTGGCCTATCCGCCGGGTTGGGAGCTCCATAGAGAAAGGAGACAAAACTAAAAGTCCCATGTGCCTCAATTCGAGTATCAATAATGTTAGGAGAGGAGTAGAGAATATCAACCTGAATGTCGTCTCTCCATGATAGCGATAAGCCTCCTGCCAATCCAACCGGAGGCACTGTGAAGTGGTTGGTAAGATCAGTGTTCCTGAACAGTTTGAACACCGCATCATCTTGGTTCTTTGTCTCCATTAGGAACAAGACTGGCGGAGAAATTCTCTTATGGAATTCTCGGATCCGCTGGACTGTCAAGGTGCTCCCAATCCCTCGACAGTTCCAGCTAATGCATGCTAAGGAAGAGGTGTGTGGAGGGGCTGAAAATCCTTCTCCCTCCGATTAACTGCTGGAATTAATCTCACAGCCGATGTTCCTGACTGTGTCTTCCTCGGGCCCCTTCCCCCAGCTGTAATGGCATCCAGCATCAGCTTTCTGCAGGGGGAGTTGTGCGTCTTGGTGATGCGTCTCTTCTTCATTGCTACTCCGTGGCTGGGGCTACGTAAAGTACGTCGTCGCACTATCCTTTTTCCAGCTGCTTTCGTAGACCAAGCGGGGTGAGTTGGTAATTCACTGGAGTCTTTAGTATCTTTCGTAGTTTTCGATAAGAGTGGCCCTAAGCGTAGGGAAACGTGGACCCTATCCTCGCTGAGAGTCATCTGCAAACATCCATATACGGTTGTAGTGAACCCAATACAGAAATATGCAAATTCATCGATAAAACATGGTTTATTTATGAAACTCTTTATTTATTCACAAAACATAGTTTTTTTCTAATTTCACAAAACATAATTCACTATTAGATAACTAAAAAATTCATCAATATCAAGGCATGATTAATCAAGATTCGAAAAAAACCATAGGTCAATAAAGATTACATGTCTACGTCTCCACGTCAACAACGCGTGGCTCCGCATTTTAAAATCTTGATATCTCGACGTACGAAGAAAACTATATAGTACATTGTAAAACAAAGCCTAATTTTTTATTTTTTTATTTAAATCAAGAAACCCCATCATGTTTAGGTTTATATCAAACGTAGGTTATCGTTGTATAATCACTTGGGGCTTGATAAAAAAAAATCGGTTAAACATGTTTATCAAAAAATCAAAAGGTATGTGGAAATAAGAATAGGTAAATAACCGAAGCAGGATAATACACGAGCTGATATAGCTAGGAAAGACAGAGTGGACCCCCGCACATGCGACGAAAGTAAAACAAAAAGGCCTGTATAATCTGCAAAGATTTAATTTATCAAATTAAACTTGATAAACTTTAAAAATTATTCTTTTTTTTTCATAGCACCTAATTTTTCATCGACGTCATTTTCGACCTTTAATCAAAAAGACTTATAATAGTCATAATAATTATTAAGAAGTTTGAATTCCATTTTCTTTTTCCTTAGTGATAATTTTGAATTTTGATTAAGACAAATGGGAACATAAGGAGCACATGTTATGTACTTCTACATTCTAAATGATATTGTCAATTTTGTATTTTCATTTATTCCTAAAAAATACATTTAAGCGATGATATATAATTACATTAATTTTCTTACTTGTAATGGTATAACATTATTTACTGCAACTATGGAGAGGAATCTCATACTTACAAGACATTAGTGAAAGTGACATGTCGGTGAAGCCGTAGAAGACCAGAAGGACACGTGTTCTCGTATAATTAGATTGTACTCCTCAAGCAAAGAGTCATCATTGGGTTTGACTCCTCTTCTAATTCACACAAGCGGTCAGACGAACTTTCAGACACCCGTTCCCAATGTTTCCGTTTCGGATCTCCTTGAAACGTCTTCGCTCTTGGTCCCACTACCATAACCGGTTTTTATAACCCAAAAATTACCGGTATGCATATCGTATATTATCGGACCGGGAGTTTTGGATTACTGATCGGTTTTAGGGGATACCTAATAATCACTAAACCCATAGGTGATTTAAGGGGGGTGTATTGCCGTATTGGAGAGACTTTGGAGTGTTTTATTTTTGGCGGGCTTTAGGCGAGTTTTGAAATTAATCGGGTGATTTTGATGAACCTTAAAAAAATATAAATTAAAATCTGTAGATAGTTTGAAAATATCTGTTATAAATTCTAGAGTTGTTTAGATGATTTGAGTATACTAGTTCTTGTCAATATATTTTCTGCTTACATACTTTGCTTTTAGGTCTTTCTACCTATGACCTCTCTACCGTATATGCATATAGAAATTAAGGTTTTGGCCAATACTAGCATATTAGGATATATATATATATTACCAACAGTCCGATACTAATATACAGAATGAGTGAAAAACAGAACAAGAGTTGCTAGTACTACTATTTTAAAGATGGAGAGGTAGTAAATTCTTTCTCTCCACCAAGTTTAAAGAACCGGCAAAGCTATGTGCAGTGGCAGCTTCTATGTCGGCATCACTACTGATACATCCACCACCTGTTCTGGAACCTATACCACGTCATATTCCTTCTAATTAATGTTAAAACGTTCTCAAAACAATGTAGATGCATAGACAAATGACGCACTTTATAGCATTAAGAGTTCATAAAAAAATAATCTAGAAGCATGAACAATGTTACAAGGAACCCACTGTTTCTCTATTTCAAGTTTTCAAAGCATGAACAACCGGACCAGATA
This sequence comes from Brassica napus, assembly GCF_020379485.1. Taxonomy (NCBI): domain Eukaryota; kingdom Viridiplantae; phylum Streptophyta; class Magnoliopsida; order Brassicales; family Brassicaceae; genus Brassica; species Brassica napus. The sequence continues at coordinate 73,224,420 of NC_063446.1, forward strand.
ATGGCTGAGGCTATCCAGTAACCAGTTTCTGTGTAGGCTGGTAGATAAAGGTAGCTCAGGATTTAATATATCTATAGAAACATAGAGTAAATGGCATGTTTGGTGCGAAGTAGACATATATCAAAGATTACAGAAGTCAAACCTTCGACGGAACTGAGAAACATCACTCTGCTTGTAAACTCTCTCCAGTAACTTCATATACCCCTTCCTCCTTAGATACAAAGAGAAAAGCTAGTCAACAATGCTCCAATAAAATCCCACCATGTAAGATTAGAACTAATAGTAGTATACTTCCAAGCAATGGAAGTTACGTCTCTGTCTCTTCAGTTCAAAAATCCAATAGTGTTATCAAACATTAAAATCAATTGAAAAAACTTGAATTTTTAGCTTACCTTCAAGCAAGTTGAACTCATGCTTCTATCCAAACCCCAACCGATCGTGGTCCTTGTTTTGCATCACATACTGCTCAAGAAGCCATGTTTTGCATCATATACTGCGACTTGGTTCGGTTTAACAAAACAGTTTAGTTCCCATCTTTCATTAATCCCCGGATGAAAATGAAATATGGGATTAATAAATCTCATAAATTTATCACTAATTCAACTTGTGAAGGCCACCCATTTACAGGCTGGGAGGAAAAACAAGAGAGATGAGAGAGATGGCTAAAGAAGAATTTTAAAAGAACTGGTTCATCGTTTATGAGATTCCGAGTAGAGAAAAAAACAGCTCAGTGTGATCCAAGGTGTCAGCTCAAATCATCAATTTATCTACTGTAAATTAACGGTGGTGAAAGATTTTAGGAAGAAATAAATCGAACAGAGAGATGAATGACAATATTCCTCAAGAATGTTTTTTTTTTTTTAATTTCTCTTCAAATACCACCTATAGAAATGTTATTCTAACGAAGATGTTTTTAACTATAAAATGATGTAAAGTCTCTTCAAATCCTTTTTCACAACTTTTTTTTGTAAATACTGTTTAGCTTTGAATAACAGTGGATTTCATACGGTTTTCATAAATGATTAATTGAATAACAGAGGATTTTAAGTGAAGTTTGCTAACTTTGCACAAACTCCTTATTGAATAAGACATGATTTGAAACTTTTTCTGAAAATCATTAGTTAAATAACAAGGGATTTTAACCAAATCCCACAATCTTTTTGAATCCTAATTTCAATACACCCCTTAGAGTTTTTGCTCAATAAATTTGAGAACTCTAATTATTGCTGGGCTTCAGTCTTTCTATTCATGTAGAGACGGGAATGTTAGTGCTTGGCTTAACCGTCTCTCTACTAATAAATGACATCGTTTTTGTTGCTGACTCAACTGAAGGAGATAAAAAAAGTGGATGTGACTGCACCGAGTTGGACCGACCTTCAAAAGACATATACTCAGGATGTTACATTGGTTAAGTTCGGTTTTGGGCCATTTACGTGGTTTTTGAAGACCTTTCTCTTGGGACTTAGTTGTAACAAAACATCACCAAAACTTGGTAACGATTAGATTAAGTGGATTCAATGTTCTAAAACATTTTCAAAGATACAGCTATATATATAAAGTTTATTTTAAAGATGATAGTTTATGCTTGGCCTCCTTAACCATTATCTCTGTTGAAGAACCACTTGAGAACCCCAGCTTCTGCATTATTTCTTCTAATCTCTTGCCGTTTGCTAGATACAAATAGCCAATCTGAGAAGTTCAACAGAGTTTATAAGGTTAAATTTGTATTTACACTTGTTGAGTTTCAGATTATGAACAACAAACTTACAAGTGTTTCCAATGACGAGGCCTTGTTATAAACCGCAACACCAGCACGCCTAGTTGACCGTGTTTTAACCGAGCCTACGTTTTTTCCCCACCGAAGTATCTCTCTGCACCAGAAAAAGTTCTCATCAGATCGATTTAATATATAGTATAGCCAGAGAACTTAGTGTATAGCATGTGATTCAAACAATCATATGATGGAAAGATGGTAGATAGAACCACTAAATAACGGTGTTTTGCAACTGACCTTTCATCTTTAGTTAAGAAATCCTCATCAAGGAGCTTATGCAGCAAAGCATACTGAAGGGGAAGACACAAAGAACAGTTTAGGTTAAACAAGAACAAGAACAATGACAAAAGATACCAACGCTGTGAGAAGAACCATGCTAATTTACATTTTCAGGCTTAAAGTGCTTGCAAACCGATATCAAATGTGTAACAGAGATACTGGAGGAGTGAACATGTTAAACAATATAGCGTACATACACAAGAAGACTAGAAGATAAAAATAAAAAAACATACTTGTGCTTCACATCGCACCACTGCTCGAACACGGTCGTTATATTCTTCAATACTCAGTGGAGGGAAAAGAAAATGGCGACGAGCGTATATCTGCACAAAGCCAAAGAGAAGATGGTTAAGTAACTTGGAAGGAGTATCAACAGAGTTACTCTCCTAATCCTTTAAACACAATCACATTGACACTCTTGCATTTTGACAAAAAACTTGTCTAAAATCACAAAGCACAGGCTCATAGTGACACTCTTAATGCTATAAACACTAAAACACTATAATCATCATATGGTGACAATCTTAATGCTATAAAGAGTAACATATAATATCACTTGATATTATTGCAACCTAAACAAGGATTAAGATACAAAAACTTGTAAAAAAATCATAGTAACTGTCAACATGAACATGATTATATTCCGACATTCTTGCATCCCAAAACAACAATGTTTTTGTACAAGAACTTGTCTAAAATCACAAAGCACAAGCTTATAGTGACTATCGTAGTGGTATAAACACCAGCATGATCATCATTCGGTATTCTTGCATTCTAAACAAGGATTAAGTACAAAACTCTTGTCTAAAATCCAGATAATGACTGTTAAATTCTCAATGCTGTAAACACTATCATTCTTCTGACATTCTTGCATCCTAAAACAACAAGGATTAAGTACAAAACTTGTCTAAAATTATAGTAACTGACAGCATTTTGTCTACCGCCACAAACTCAGTTAATAACATGGAATGAGTATCAACAAAGTCACTGTCTTAATGTCGGAAACACAATCATTTAGACATTCTTGCATCCTAAAAAAAACAAGGATTACAAAGAACTAGTCTAAAATCACAAAGCCCAAGCTCATAGTGAGTATCTTATTGCTACAAACACTAACATATCCATCATATGATATTCTTGCATCCTAAAACAACAAGGACTAATTACAAAGAACAGACTTTTGTCCTAAACTACCTAAACAACATCTCATAGATTGGAGCTAGAGGACTAACCTCGTAGATGGAATCGCCTATATAAGCTAGCGAGGCAGCATTGAAGACGGATCTAGGCTTCTTCACTTTCGGTGGACTTGGAAACCATTTCTCATATCCAACACAACTATCTTCATCATCACCTATTCATAATAAAGCAGAGACATTTAGTAACAATGATAACACTTCCGGATAAAGGAAACCTAAAGTCGTTACCTTTGCTTGCGGGACGTTTGAGCAAATCAGAAACGGAAACGCTAGTAGTTGTCAAGACTGTCACCGCCGGAGAAGACGATGGAGGAACGAAAGAGGTAGTAGAATTAGGGTTTATCTTGACGTTACGCGGCGCATTGGGATTGTAACGGAGCTTAGGCTTCGTAGTATCTAAAGCAGCTCTCACCAGACTAGAGCTTACTGATACAGTCGCCATTTTTTTTTTTAATTCTATCTCTCGGCTCTTCTTTTTTTTTTTTTTGTTTATTTTGCTTTCAGTTTATGACAGTGATAAAATACTAAGGCGGTGACACTCATTTGTCCACGTGGCGAATTATAATTCGTCTTTTGTTTAAGTTTAATCCAAGCCTCCGGTAACTTTAGCAATATGAGCATCGTCTTTCTCTCCGATTTGTAAACGACTATTGAGGCGGTGACGTTCATTTATCCACGTGGCTTATTATAATTTGTCCTTTATAGACTTTAATACAAGCTTCCTGTAACTTTAGCAATACGAGCATTGTCTCTCTCTCTCTCTCTCCTTTCTCTCGATTTGTAAAACCCTAACGACTAGATTTGGGCTCCTTAATCGGAGAAATTGGATCATGAGTCGCTACGATAGCCGGACCGGCGACTCCACCTCCTACCGTGACCGTCGAAGGTTAGTGTTGTTTGCTTTGCTCCAGCTCGATTGATTTTGATCAAGCTCGTACGTTAGAGAGAAACTATAGTCTATTATCTGTGTGTTAGGGAAGAAGGAGTTTGCTTCATTTTTAAATTTTGCTTTTTTTTTTTCTCGTAGTGACTCAGGGTTTGGTGGAGCTTCAGCATACGGAAGCTCAGCTAGTAAAAGGGAGAGTAGTAGTGTTGGCGATGAGTCTCCAAAGAAGCCTGATTTGGATGGTTTGACTCCTTTCGAGAAGAATTTTTATGTTGAGTCTCCCTCTGTGGCGGCTATGACGGAGGCGGAAGTGGAGGAGTATCGAAAGAAGAGGGAGATTACTGTTGAAGGTCGTGATATTCCTAAACCTGTCAAAAGCTTTCGTGATGTTGGCTTTCCTGGTAAGTTCTCTTCTGTGTACTAAAGAGTCTTAGGTGTTATCATGGATGTGTTCTGTTTGTTTTGTAATAAGAGTTTCGTAATGTTGGGTTTCCTGTGTAAGTTCTGTTCTGGACTACAGAGTCTTAGTTGTATCATGGATGTTCTGTTCGTTTGTAACAAGAGTTTCTTGATTTCTTGAAGAGTTTGTAATAAGCTTTTTTGATGTTGCCTTTCCTAGTAAGTTCTCTTTTGTGCTAAAGAGTCTTAGGTGTATCATGGATGTTGTGTTTTTTTTTTGTTATAAGAGTTTGATGATGTTGGGTTTTCTGGTAAGTTTTATTCTGTTCTGTTCATCTGTTAAGAGTCTTAGGTGTTCTGTTCGTTTGTAATAACAGTTTTCTTGATGAGTTTGTGATAAACTTTCTTGATGTTCGGTTTCCTGGTAAGTTCTCTTCTGTACTAAAGAGTCTCATGGCTGTTCTGATCGTTTGTAATAAGAGTTTCTGATGTTTGGTTTCCTGTTAACTAAGTTCTGTTATGTTCTGTTCATCCATAAAGAGTCTTCGGTGTTCTATTCGTTTGTAATTAGAATTTCTTGATGAGTTTGTGATAAGCTTTCTTGATGTTGGGTCTACTGTTAAGTTCTGTTCTGTACTAAAGAGGCTTAGGTGTATCATGGATGTTTTATTCGCTTGTAATAAGGAGATGTTCTGTTGTTGAACTTCCTGGTAAATTTTGTCCTGTTCTGTTTGTAATAAGAGTTTCTTGATTTGTACATGATTACATCTTGAGAGACTAGCTGAGCTTAGGTGTATCATGTATGTGTACTGATAAGAGACACTTGATTTTGTCCCAGATTATGTTTTGGAAGAGGTTAAGAAGGCTGGTTTTACTGAACCTACACCTATACAATCACAAGGGTGGCCAATGGCGTTGAAGGGACGTGATCTCATTGGCATTGCTGAAACTGGCTCTGGAAAGACTCTTTCTTACTTGCTACCTGCCATAGTCCATGTGAATGCTCAACCAATTTTAGGTATCGCCTGATGATCTGCTTGTGAAGTTTTCTCCTTTTTTTGTTCTTGTTTGATGTAAAGTTGTAATTTTTTTACCAGCTCCTGGAGACGGCCCAATAGTCTTGGTTCTTGCTCCTACACGTGAACTGGCTGTGCAGATACAGCAAGAAGCGTCTAAGTTTGGTTCATCGTCAAAGATTAAGAGCACTTGCATTTACGGTGGTGTTCCAAAAGGGCCTCAAGTGCGTGATCTCCAGAAAGGTGTAATTTCTCAAACTATTAGCTTTTCTTGTTCATTGTAGAATCATTCTGATGTGTGTGATTATTGGTGTATGAATTTAGGTGTGGAGATTGTTATAGCTACTCCTGGGAGGTTAATAGACATGATGGAATCGAACAACACAAACTTGCGGAGGGTTACGTATCTTGTTTTGGATGAGGCTGATCGAATGCTGGATATGGGGTTTGACCCTCAGATCCGGAAAATTGTCTCACATGTTCGTTTTCTTACCTCTGTGTCACTCAGCTAATATATTGTGTACTTTAGTCGCTTTGTCTTTACAAATGTTTTGAAACCTGTGTGTGCAGATTCGGCCAGACCGTCAAACTTTGTACTGGAGTGCTACTTGGCCAAAGGAGGTGGAACAACTCTCTAAGAAGTTTCTTTATAACCCATACAAAGTAAGAGACACTCTCTCTTTTCTTCTTTTCATGTGTTTAGCTGTCAACAAAAACTTAGCAAGCTTCTTTTGTATTAAGTGCAGGTGATAATAGGTTCTTCAGATTTAAAAGCTAACCGTGCTATCCGTCAAATTGTTGATGTCATCTCCGAAAGCCAAAAGTATAACAAGTAAGTCTTCTTACCTATTATATTCTCTCTCTCATCTCACTAGTAGTCATGGACATTGTGGTAAAACATAAACTGTTGTGGCCTTTTTTACAGGTTGGTGAAGTTGCTTGAAGACATAATGGATGGAAGCAGGATTCTTGTCTTCCTTGACACCAAAAAGGGCTGTGACCAAATCACTCGACAGCTTCGCATGGATGGTTGGCCTGCTTTGTCAATACATGGTGATAAAAGTCAAGCCGAGAGAGATTGGGTTCTCTCGGAGTTTAGATCAGGCAAAAGCCCTATAATGACTGCTACAGATGTTGCAGCTCGTGGATTAGGTACTAATGCTTTCCCCTCTGTCTGCAGCATCAACTCTCTCTGACAAGCTAATAAACCCTCTCTTGTTTTTGAACAGACGTTAAAGATGTGAAGTATGTGATAAACTATGACTTCCCTGGATCACTGGAGGATTATGTTCACAGGATTGGACGAACTGGTAGAGCTGGGGCCAAAGGAACAGCTTACAGTTTCTTCACAGCTGCAAATGCGAGATTCGCCAAAGAGCTTATCAGCATACTAGAAGAAGCTGGACAGAAAGTGAGCCACGAATTAGCTTCAATGGGTCGCAGCACTGCTCCTCCTCCTCCAGGTCAGTATCACCAGAAACAAAAACAGTTGTGTTTTGGTTTCACTAAATAATACAAAGGTTTCTAATCTCTGGTATGTGTGGTTTATGATGTGGAAACAGGGCTTGGAGGATTTAGAGACCGTGGAAGCAGAAGAGCTTGGAGCTGATCTCTCTGTTTATGTATGTGTTATTGGCTTTTAGGGCTCAGTGGTTTTCTTTTTATTTCATGCCTCACTCTCTTTCTGAAACATTTGACATTGGCATCAAAACGTTAAACGTGTAAGATAACATTTGATCCGATGGTATGCTTTGTGGTTAAGAACAAAACCAAAGATTTCTAATTTAGTTTTTGACAAATCAACTATTATTAGTTCTAAAAAAATATTGGCAATATAGTTTACTTTCTTTTTCTAATTTGCTCAGTGATATTAGCAAATTATAATCAAATTACGTCATGCATTATAATAAAACAAAAGTGACATTTTTAATAACCAAATATGCACAGATGTGTTGAAGACGATGGGATAGAAGAAGTGAATTTGACAATAATTTTTGAAATAAAGACCTATCAGATAATAAAATCAAAATTCTATTATTGTTATTTTCCACAAAATAACTTTTTTTTAATACAAATTGTGTGTTTATGTAGCAAATTCACGTTAAGACTTTTAATTACACATATAGTGAAATCCAAATGCTTTGGTAATGTAATTATGAAACTAATCCCAAAAATTCAAAATTTAAGTATTTAAGGAAGAATTTTTTTTACATTTCTTTCTCTTGTTGTATAAAAATCATTTAATTTATTAAAATATAGTTTTTTACTAGAGCAAAATTTTGGTGGTAGAAATGATTAGAGTAATCCATAAAAATGCTACTAAATAGCTTGACAAATATGAATTTTAAAACTAAACCGGAAAATAAAGTGAAAAAAAAGAAAGAAAATGTGTGAAAGTCACACAAGTAAATCCATTGAGTGGAGAGGAAGAAAAAACATAAGACATTACATTTGCGAAGAAGAAGAAGTAAAGAGCCTCGGAGAAATCGAAATCGAAATCGAAATCGCAATGAGTGAAGAAGGTCCCAAGCTTTTCACTAACAAACCCAAGAAGAAGGGTAACTGATTCAAATCCCTAATCACGATCTCACTCCACGAATCTTTCATATGATTTGAGTTGCTGATCTCTCCTTTCGATTGATTCAGATATCATCGCCCAGCTGAAGCACGTCAAAGCCAACGGAACCACCGCTCCACCATCGAATCCCGCTGCAGCGGCGGCGGCGGCTTCGTATACGATGGGCGGTGCTCCTCCTCCACCTCCGCCTCCGAAGGAATCATTCGCTCGAAGGTACAAATACATGTGGCCGCTTCTCCTCACCGTCAATCTCGCCGTCGGAGGTAAAAATCACCCCTCCAAAATTAGGGTTTAAAGGTTTAGGGATTTGCGTTTCTTCGAGAGCTTAGAAATTGATAAAGCACAAAGCTTTACTAAACCTTTATCTGAATGCCTGAGCTTTTGATTGATGTTTTGATAGATCTTTCAGTTCCTAAGTTCCATCTGTTTACTCTTTTACTCTTTAAGGTTTAATGTGTCAATGGAGGGAGGCATAGATGATGATCTAATGTAGTCATGTCAGTGGAGACAGAGATGATGATGATAAGCCTTGTTTACTGTCTCTAGTGATAAACAGACTTTGACTCATAATACTTTTATAGCTTTGTTTGTGGACAAACTTTTCTCCCATATCTCATTAGGTCCAAACTTTTTCTAAAGTGCGAAATCAACCTATCAATTGGTAGGCACGTAAGATTATTACATTGATACCTCTGTTCATCAAGGTTTGTTTCTTGAATCGTTTTTCTATTTTATTCATGATATTGGAAATACTAGTTTCATTTGACTCGTCCATTCAAATATTTGTGGGCTGTGTGATAAGCTGTACATATATGTGTTACCTAGATTTTACATGCCTTCACAGAGACTTTCATGACTTAGTTTATTGGTGGTTCTTGGCCTTACTATTGCTTTTGCAGGTTACCTTTTCTTTAGGACTAAGAAGAAGGACATAGAAGAACCTGCAAGTGAAGAGATAGCTGCTAAATCAGGTTCAGTCGCAGCTCCTGTTACCATTGAAAATCCTGTGTCTTCTGCTGTGGTGGCTGAGCCAGTGGTGGTCAAGGCACGTGAGCCAATACCGGAGAAGCAACAACGTGAGCTCTTCAAATGGATGTTGGAGGAGAAAAGGAAAGTAAAACCGCAAAACGCTGAAGAGAAGAAGAGGATTGATGAAGAAAAGGCGATTCTGAAACAATTCATAGGATCCAGAACTATTCCTACTCTCTGATTCAGTTTCAGCTTATGTTGATTTGGTTTCTGTTCTTATTCTTGTGGATGTTTTGCTTTTGGAGGAAGCAAAAGAACAGTTTGAATGTTGAAAGCAGTAACTTTGGGGACTCATCCTTCATCGTTCCAATGTTAGGTCTTGTGTTTCTGTGGATAATTAGAAAAGAGGACTGGTGGAAATATAGCTCTTCAATCTTCATCAAAATCCTTTTTTTTCTTAATACAAAATAATACTCCCTCCGTTTTTTTATATAAGTCGTTTTAGAGAATTTTTTATGTTCTAAATTATATGACGTTTTCGGTTTTTTATGTAAAATTTATTAACACTTAATGTTATATGACCAATGAAAATATACCTTCTATTTTATTATTGGTTGATTTGTGGTTAGGTAAATAATTAATGATGTTTTTGTTTAGAAAATATAAAAAATTAATGATTTCTTAATCTATGTGCATAATTCTAAAACGACTTATATTAAAAAAACGGAGGGAGTAGTTAATACTATCATAAATATTTGATTATGCTCAATCATAATTTTATTAAAATCATTTGCTAATACAAAATTTCACTTTAAAATTTATTATTTTACAAGGTAATTCACTAATTTTATTAATAAAAGTTTTAAAATGCTAATTTAATACAAATAATAGTACAAAAGAAGAGAAATTCCCTTCAATAGTTCTTTTAGTTTATTTTCACAAAAATAACTCTTCAAAGAAGAAAATGACTAAAATAGGTTTTATTAAAGGATAAATATGTATTTATACCCATAGGGTTAACTAATCTTTTTTTTTTTGTTCACTAGGGTTAACTAGTCTAAGACTTATGAATAATACTAAAGGGGTAGGGTTTAGGGGATGAATCAAATTTTTAAAAACAAAAAATAAATATTAAAAATTTTAAAATAAAAAAAGCTATATTGGCCATTTTATTTTTTAAGGGCTATTTTTGTGACAAAAACTTAAAAATGACTATTTGAAAAAATTGCCCATAAAAGAAATATAAATTAAGTTTACATATAAACAATAGTAAAACAATTATATGAAAAATAAATAAATAATGCTCTTTCACATTATAGACCCTACTTGATGACTTGAGTTGTTTTCTCTCTAGCTGGCCCTCATGATCGGATGAATAAGCTCTCATCCCTTTTAACTATATTCTAGCCAATAAATAGGTTGATTATAATTTCTAATGGTTATTCTATACAGTTTCCCTCCATAGCATTCTTTGGCAAGGTGAAACGTTGAATGCTAAAGAAAATGTTTTCTTCTGAAGATTTGAAGAGTTCTCATTTTTAACAACATGTATCCTTCACTTGTGGTAGATAAACTCATCAATACTACTTCACATACATGGAAATGGAGGTAATTAGAATTTTGGTTAATGTAATAGATGCACAATTTATTCAGAGTATTCCATTGAATATGAAGCAGACCACATATAAGGATGTGTATCACTTTACACAATCATGGAAGTATACAATTAAGTCTGGATACCACATAGAACATATGTATCCAGATAAAGCAACACGTGAACCGATTTTTGGACCAGATACTAAGGTTTTAAAGAATTTGTCTTGAAAACCCAGGAGACCACCAAAGATAAAAAATTTCATTTGACAAATTATTTCAGATTGTCTACTAGTGAAGAGAAAACTAAAAATGAGAGGAATCGAATGTAATACACAGTGTGCTCTATTAAAAAATAAATAATGTCTTATTTAAATGCCCTCCGGCGATTTAGGTATGAGTCTTCTCAAGGATTTTGCACAAACCTAGACAATTTCCTATGCAGCAGGCTTTCGCCAATAAAGATTATTTGTTTTGGAGAATAAGAAGATATGTAGATTATTATCAATTTGCATGGATATTTTGATAGGTATGGAAAGGACGGAATAACAAGATGTTCAATAATATTTTGATAGAGATCCCCGTGATACCTTACAAGTGGCAGAAACAGAAGCAATTGATATATCAGTGCTTTTGCTAGTTTATAACCTATGTTTTGAGTTTTTATCGAGTCAAATTATGTGTTTTGGAGTATTTTGGAATCTTTTGGTGTTATTTATGAATTTGCAGGGTTTTAGGCTGAATTGGATCCAAAAAGGCAATTAAAGATGCAGAATTGTGTAGATGCACCAAACATTTTGCAACGGATGGATGAATTCTGACCGATGGATGAATCTCATATTCTGAAACAAGATACATAATTGAGCTAGCTTTACAGTTCAGCAGGTTAGAGATCAATCCATCAGTTAAATCAAAAGTTATGCATGTTTAACTGAAGACTGGTATGTTTTCCGGTTTACTACGATTAAAAATAACTTTGTTTTTCCTACTTATAATTTGGTTTTGCCTAAAATTCAACCATGGCGTGTTTTTGACCTACAGTTAAAAATATTTAAATTAATAATGTTGAGACTATAATACTTTATTAGTTTATAGAATTATTAATTATCAAAAAAAATCTCTTTTAATTTTAATTTTATTTTAGAATATATTAATTAAAAATAAGACAAATAATTGATTTTACTGTATATATATTGATTAAATTTCAAAAATCTGACTTTCATATTATTATATTATATTATTTGGTGTATATGATCAAAATTTTAAAATCTGACTTTCATATTATTATATTATATTATTTGGTGTATATGATTAAAATTTTAAAATATGACTTTCATAGAATTTAAATGTAGTTTATATATAATTTTACTGAATATTATCAAAATTTAATGAAGCGTTAAGGAAAAAATAGAAGTAAACTCCATTATAAATATAAAATAAACAATACAATGTTCTATTTATACTTATATAAATATAAATAAATATGTATATATATATATATATATATATGTATATATATATATATATATATATATATACAAAATATTACTTTATGATTCTAATTGGACCATATATTTACATATGTTTGATTATCTTAAAAATTATTATCTTATTATCTTCTCGATTTATGTCATATTTTGACCATGCTCAAATCGGAACAGATGAAATTTATTAATTTATCGCATTTATTAGTTTATGAATTATTTATTCATAGAATTTCTACTGTATATCTACTTTTCCGAGTGTTTGTTTAAGTTTAATATTTATTTTATATCAGAATTTTAGGTTTTAGAGCTCATGAGAGATGATATAATATTTTTGAACCCCTGTTTTTATCTCTTTAATCTAATTATTCAGAGTTTATCATTGATCTTGTGTTCTCTGGTTATGTCTAAGTAGTTAGGTTTAAAGGTTTCAAAAGAATTGCTGAGAATGAATGTTTAAGGTTGGTTGATTAGAGAATCTTTATTTGAGTTCTTCTTGTTGACTATTTTAACGCTTGAATTGGATTTATCACCTAGTTCACGATCTTAGGTTAACTGAATTTATGCATCAGGAGTTGATTTGATTGCTTGAACATAATCTCTGTGAGCAAAGTGTCTTTATCCAACATGAGTTGATGTTACTGCACTTTGTGAACCTATTGAAACTCGAACTTAATGTGTGTCTAATCTCTTAGGTTCAACGAGAGTTAGTTTTCTAGATTGTTTGACATAGTGGCTGGAATCATGGGAGTGGGAAGATTATACAAATGTGTTTTGAGTTATAGAATGATGCTTAATTAATTTTCTGATAAACTGTTAACATTCATGTCATTTGCTATAATTTCTATAATACCTAACACTTTTTCTTAATATGTTTTAGCTTTTATTATATATTTTATTTCTGCTTAGCTTTAGGAAAACAAAAATCTCTCTTTTTGTCTTAGCTTATTAACTATATTCTCACTGACTTGTTGTGGAACCTTGGTCTCTGTAGATTTGATTCCTTTTATACTACTGTGATTTGGTGCGCAATTGTGGTATTCAAAGGTTAAAATTTTGAGCTATCAATAATACATTGGTAATACATCAAAAAAACACAACTACTGGCCATTATGTATGATATTACCCAAAATATACTACCAAAATTAGGAAGATGGTGTTTCACTGATGGATATTAGAAGGTCAATAATGTATTCTCTTGGTAAGGTTGGTATAATAACTTAGAAAGCTCTGAGAGTTTGATGGGGACAAGAAACACAAGAGTTAGCCTCTCACCCTTGCATGCGGAATTTGAAACCTATATTTGGGCAATTGAATGTATGAAATCTTTCTCGCAATTTCAAGTGACATTTACGAAAGATTGTTCCAAGTTCCAAATTGATGAACTTGAAGAATGACCTGATTTTACAACTTATTTGGAAGAAATACAAAGATTAATGAAAAATTTCAAAACATTTGAGATCAAACACATACCCCATACACAAAAAAATGGGACGGACAATTTTGCACACAATGATCGAAATCAACTGTCTTATTTTGTTCACATATACACGGAATCCCTAGTTTAATTAGTAGAGTCTTGATAGAGTATGTTCAAAAAGAAGATCAATGCATGGATTTATCTATGTGATGTATGCATCAGATGATTTAGATTAAGTGTCATTACTTAAATATATTTATTGCTTAATCAAAACTACGATGCTTTTTTTCTTTCTTACTTTTAAGGAATTCTAACTTCAAATTACTTCACATTAATTGATGATAAAAATTAACCTAAAAACACTAGTATATTATTTTAAACAATCTCTAATTAATTTCTTATCTAGATTCTAGCATATTGCTAACATAAATTGTTGTAAGAAATTGTAGATTCTAGCAAATTTATATCTACCTAACACTAGGATTTTCATCATGTTTCTTTATTCGTATGCCATTTTTTTTCATTTTCTGCTTATTGTTGTTGTAGTACGTTCAAGCACAAACGATATCAATTATTGTTCTTTCTTTCATTTTGATGTATTATTTATAGAGTTATTCTTGGGTTCACCCCCTAGGGTGAACCTTTAGGTTCACCAACCAATAGAAAATTGTCATTTTAAATCTAGTATCTTTTAATTAAGGAAACCAAATAACTTGCAAATTATATTATTTTTTCAAAATAAAATTTAAAAATAAATAAAAATAATATATTAAAAACGAATTCAAAAAAAAAAAAATGTTGTCAACAAAACACTAAACCCTAAGCTATAATACTAAACCCTAAACTCAAATCCTAAAACCCTAAATCTTTGGGTAAACCCTAAATCCTTGGGTAAACCCCTAAACCCTTGGAAAAACACTAAACATGTTGTCAACAAAACACTAAACCCTAAACTCTAATCCTAAACCCTAAACCCTTGGGAAAACCTTAAACCCTTGGGTAAACCCTAAACCCTTGGGTAAACCCTAAACCCTTAGGTAAACCCTAAACCCTTGGAAAAACACTAAACATTTGGATAAATTCTAAATTATAAATCTTAAACACTAAACTCTAAATCTTAAAAATAAATATTTTTTTTTAAATAATATTTTTTTAGAACTATTGTTATTTTTATTTATTTAATTTTTTATTTTTTATTTTAAAAACATAATATAATTTGGCAAGTTATTTTGTTTCCTTAATTAAAAGATACTAGATCTAAAATGACAACTTTCTATTGGTTGGTGAACCTAAAAGGTTCACCATAGGGGGTGAACCCAAGAAAAAGTCTTATTTATATTAAAGAGGAGAATAATCACTATGAGTTGCGGTGGAAATTGCTAGGAAAAGATTTCCAGTTTTCATTTTAGGTAATATCTTGATAAAGCCGTATATCTAAACCTCTCTCTAGCTAAGTAAAATCTAAGTGAAAAGAGTTGCAGAATAGTGTCACAGTTAATTTTTTGAACCGCTAGGAGCCAATAGGATTTCATTATTTTATATTCGATATCTTTTAAAAAAAGAAACAAAACATTATCAAGTTATATTATGTTTTTAAAATAAAAAAAATGAAAAAAAATAGCAGCTACAGAATAAAAGAATTAAAAAAAAATTTTTAACGTCGTCAGCAAAACACTAAACCCTAAATCCTAATCCCTAAACCCTAAATCCTAAACCCTAAACCCTTGGGTAAACCCTAAACTCTAGGATAAATCTTAAACTCTAGGATAAATCTTAAACTCTAAATCAAAATCAATAAACACTAAAACACTAAAGGGTTTAGGGTTTAGGATTTAGGGTTTAGATTTTTAGGGTTTAGTGTTTTTATTTAGAGTTTAGGATTTACCCAAGGGTTTAGAGTTTACCCAAGGGTTTAGGATTTACCCAAGGGTTTAGAGTTTACCCAAGGGTTTAGGGTTTACCCAAGGGTTTAGGTTTGCCCAAGGGTTTAGGGTTTAGGATTTAGGGTTTAGGGATTAGGATTTAGAGTTTAATGTTTTGCTGATGACGTTAAAAATATATATTTTTTTGTAATTACTACTATTTTTTATTTATTTCTTTTTACCTTTTAATTTTAAAAAGATAATATAATTTGACAATATTTTGTTTCTTTTTTTAAAAAGATATCGAATATGAAATAACACAATCCTATTGGTTGGTGAACCTAGAGGTTTATCCTATGGGGTGAACCCAAGAATAAGTCTTTTTAAACAACTTAAATTTTCTTATTGACAAAAAGAGAGGTCTATATGTCAGGTTTATCATGATATTACCAACAAAGCATTGCATTTGTATCAAAATGACATGCATCATGCGTAACACGCTCTTTCAAGATACCATCAATTTATAAAGCAAATTAACATGTTGCATGAGACAGCCCGATCACTTCACTAGCACTAGTCATGTTGGTCCAGTGACTAACCCAACCTGGTTCCTGAACGAAACAAGTATGATTAATAGAACATTTTGAAGGATGTTTGTTTGAGTATGTCTTGATCTGAATAATTCATGTTTAATAAGAATATTGGCTTAGTAAGTTTATTCCAGCAGAGGTCAAGGTGCTCAAGACATTATCAATGCTGCAAGGAGCGACGATTTTTTTTAATCTATATCCTTCTTAGTTATGGTTCTATACATAGAAAAAATGATGTCTTCTACTCGGGCTAAATGTTCAAATTTGTTATTGTCAACTTCATATCTAGATCCTTGTAAATGATTTGACTGCAGTCATTAAACTTCCTAAATTTTTGCTTATGTTGCAAATGTTTGCATGGGTTGGCTGCAGTGCTAAGGCTGCTCTTGATATTCACAATCTATAGGAGGAGATACATAGATATTTTAAAGCCAGGTGACCTAATAAACTTGCATTAGTGAAACATAAGTTGTGTTTGTATTTATCGCTATTACCTAACTTTGGTTGGTTTATTTAATAGAAGTTGTGTTTAAGATAATAATATAACTTCAAGATTCATGACTTACCATCTTTCATAATCATATGATTAATTATTTTGACATTCTAGTTTTATACCATGTTTGACTCAGCTTTGATACCATGGTGGAAATGAGAGATTGAAAGTATGAGAATATTATATCAATTGACAACAAGCTCTCCTACACATGGGAATGAAAGATGCAAGAAACATACATTGGTAGATTTGTTTTAAGAATGTTAAAAATTTGATGCTGAATTTCATCCTATCTATGTTTTCTCTATGGATCTCTTTCTTGGATTTTTTTTAAAACATTACACATATACACATTTATAGCAGCTTTATTCTACTTGCAACACTCACTTAGATCTCTAGCGTAAATAACTACCACTTGTTCATGTCTATACTTTAGGCACTAGATTAGGTTTACAAGCAAAGCTAAACAACTTGCTTGAGTTGTAAACAACTCTTAACAACTATTGGCTACTCTTAACCACATTTTCAGGGTTTAGCTAAATCTAACCAAGTAACCCTTATTCTTATTGATTTGTAACTTCTTGTAACATAACTTTTAACTTCTTATGTCTTGTTCTTTGTATTCTTCTGTCTTCTGCTTTTATGCCTCTTTTGCTTTTGATAATTTAATCAAAGCACACAATTGTTCAGCCAGCAAATAGAGACAAAACATTTGCATATGTATCCATATACATCACATATAAGCATAATTCACTTTTTAAAAATAAATATCTACGAATTTTACACATATACTTATTTAAAATTTAATATATAATTATTTTAATCATTACTTTCACTAAACAACTCTTTTTGAAATATAAAATCATTGGAGATAAGATGTAACAATTATATAAAATTGACTCGGATGAAAAATTACATATCAAAAACCTTTTTAAGAATAAAATAATTATTTTGGAGAAAAATAATTCAAATTAATCAAATAAAATATTCTAATATCTTTGAATATTCTATTGAATGCACATAATAGTATTACCACAATAAAAATCAAATAACTTCCCATATTTTCTGATGAACAGACTATTGATCTGTTTTTTTTTAAATTGAATTATTGAGCCTTGTAGGCAAAGAATTCTAAACAATGAGAACTAGCAAAATAAATATAGAAAAGTGATACACTAGTACAGATCCAAAGTAAACTAACACATATCTATCTTGCGTGTGGATGACTAAAAGATTTTTCATATAAAAGCTCCATATTTGCTTCTGGAATAGTTGAATATAAAAGGAAATAATGTTCGTATTAATCCAAAAACACCACGTTTCAAATTGAATTGGGAACAATTGACACTCTCTTTTTTAATACTCCAGTAAGAGTCACCGAGACAAGACAACTCTTTGTATTGCTCTATTGAAAATAATAGAGCCACAGAGATTACCATTCCATAGAATTTCATGCTGCCTTTTGAAGTAACCATAGTTTGCAGCAAGAAATTCATCACCATAAAATGAAGAACCATCAACAATTGAAGCCGGTAAGACCCGTCACCACCATCCGCAGTTGATCTGTCAATTAACTTTTCTAAACGGTTCAATTGAACCAAAGTATTTTATCTTACCAAATCCATTGGAAGAAACATACAAAAGAATAATAAAAAAACTTTGTCAGATCTAAAATAAATTGGCAATCAAACATACCAAGTGATAGAAAGTAAAACAAATCAAAGAAAAAAAGCAAAGCGAATCAAACAAGCCGATGTCGTAGCTATAGAAGCATCCGACCATTGGTTTGAAACTAAAAAAAATTTCTCTTTCTCTCTTGACAGCTAGGGTTTCAATGACAGAGGAGATAAGATTGACTACTGATCAATCAGCACAACCAACAAAGGATTCGCATCTGTAAAAAAATATATGCTGATATGCATCATGCCTAACACGCTCTTTAAAAGTACATATGTTTGGTTGATGGTTTATAGACTTTCACATCACAATTCAGTGGTTTTGGATGGGTTTAGAAAGACACGCCTGGACAAACTCAATTAATGGGGACGAGGAAATTAAGACGACGAGAGTCTGTTTTGCACTCGGAGTTAGGAACGCTTTCTTGGACGATGGATAGTATGTTAAGTTACTCAAATTGTCATAATTTTGGAACAGACTGCAGGGACATGTTCTCCATGATTACATAACCTCATGCATGGCCGAACTTCTCGACTGAGCTGAAGGAAGTAAAGAATCTTCAAAAGTGATTTCAATTATTTAAGCTATCTTACACTCTTTGAAGGTAAAATGCGATTTCTGATTTTCTAGTTAGGACTTAAAAAAAAAGGTTAGGACTGTAAGATCTTTCCATCCGGAAATTTTATTTGTTGGTTGTTCTATTCCAACATGTCTTTACGAACCACATCTTGTTTGAGTAATAAAATAACAGTTTGATGTCAAAAAAATACCATCAAATTAAAAGTCAAACAGATTGCATGAACGTGAGCACTTCACTAGCACTAGTCATGTTGATCCAATGATTAAGTTATCTTAACCTAATTCTTGAAGGAAACAAGTATGATTAGTATTGAAATCCTCTCATCGTTTTGAAGGATGGCTGAATTTTAGTTTGAGTAAATCTTGATTTGAGCAACTAGCTAGTACTTAATATTAATGTTGACTTAGTAAGTTTATCCTAGTAGAGATCAAGGTGTTCAACACATTGTCAATGCTAGAAGGATATGTAATTGTAAGTTTTTTTCTCTATCCTTCTTAGTTTGGCGACATGCTTACAATCTAGTTATACAAAAAAAAGAAATGATGCTAAAAGTTGTTCAAATGTGTTATTGTCAATCTAGTTATACAATGGTTTGGTGTGATGAAACGGTTGCCCTCTCCTTGATATTCACAATCTAGGGGAGGATACTCCAGAAAGATTTTATAGACATGTGAGCAAATAAATCTGAATTGATGAAATAACCTCAGGAATCGTGACTTACTACATTTCATAATCATATGATTTAACTGGTATTATTCTAGAGAAGTTGTACTGCTAATCCTTAGTCCATGTCAAGTTTATGCTTTCAGTTATATATACTAGAGAAGGTGCACGGAGAATGGTGTTAACATCGAGGTTCTCGGAGGATGCTGTAACTTCTCTACTATATCTATGCAAGATACTGAGGGAGTGCTTGTTGCAAACACCGTCAGTTACATGGGAGGTGAGGAATTATGGCAGAATAAAGATGAAACATATGAAAATGATCCGTAACATATGGAACATGGCACCTTGGCAAACTTCAGGTACAATAATGATCATCAAACATGTGATATCTTCATTGTGTAAGCCATAATATTTTGAGGCTTTGGAGGATAATGCACAATGTCCTTTTTGTGATGGGGCGTTGGAGTTGGAGGATTAATGTTTTGGAATTTATTTTCTATCTAGACTAGTGGATTAACACCCCAAAATTCGACAGATTATCTTTGCATGAAGACAAATTTCAAAATTACTTCTTAGACGTTATTATTTAAAACACCACTCTTTAGCAAGCAATACAAACAAATCACTTGCCTACGCATGTACATACACATCATAGGTAACTAGGTAAACATAACTTAAATTCTAAAAAATTTGTAAATGAACAACTAAAATGTATATGTAACTTTAAATATAATATACAATTACTTTTAATATTTATTTTCACTAATCTACCATTCTGGTATATGAAACAATTTTTTATTTTAAAAAAACATTGTACTAAAGATAATATGTTAACAATTTCAAAAGTTGACTAGGATGGAAACAAAATCTACACCACAAAGGACTTTTAAGAAAGTTGGAAATTTTGAAATAAATTTTAGTGTTGACCAGTAAATAAATATACTGTTTCCAAATTCACAATAAAAAATTAATCAAATTAAGAAGAAAATATTTAACTTTACAATTATTTTAAATATCTCTATTCAAAACAATAAAATAAAAATATTCTAATACAATATTAATATTTTCCCCTTAACTAAGATTTCAGTTTTAGAAAAAAATTCAAAATAAAGTATGGAGACAAAAAAAAATGAACATACAGTTGTCATTGGTCAAAAATCAAGATATTTATCCGATTGGGAGATTTTATTGGTCTTATCTCTTTACATTTTCTTTATTTTATTTTCTTTATTTTATTTTCTTCCCAAATTCATTTGAAAGCTTTAAATTTTTAGAGACCGGCATATACAGTTTCTACTTTCTGTCATCATTTACTATATATATATCCCTTATCTATGTCTTTCTCACATCACAAATTCGAGAAACACCTCTCTCTCTCTCTCTCAACATTTTTCTCATACCACAAATCCCCACTCATGGTGTGTTTTCACTTAAACTCTCTGATCATCTTGCTCTTATGCTTGTGATTATAACGTGATGTATCAATTGTGTCTCTCCTAGATTTTAGTCTCGCCGTTGGATATGGTTGTATTTAATGTTTTCATTTAATATTGTGAAATCCATCATTTAAACCTTACTTTATATCTGGAACCAGTATTTGTTGTGCTTATATAAAAGCATTAATATTAGGTTTCATTTTTTGCTTACTATTGTGCCAATTGATCTTCATGTAGGCAATGTTTTGTTACTTTTGTACACTTTGTTTGAATGTCGATCTATCTTAATTTGGTTGTTCAGTTTTAAGAAAGTTTGCGTTTGTTTAATTTCGTTAACTGTAAGAGCGGCAAACATGTTTTACTTTTGTTTTTCTTTCATTCGCTGAGTTTTAACATTTTATGTATATTTTTATTTCATTCAATTATTTAAATACATTTTATTGGAGATAACATGTTAACAATTTCATAAAGTTGATTTTGATGAAAAAATATTGACCCAATTTAAAAAAAAGAAAATTGAAAGTTTTCAATAAATTTTTAATGTTGACCAATAAAAAAGAAGAATTTTTTCAATCATTCCAAATATGCAATAAAAATTTGGTCAATTAATAACAAAATTATTAATTAGGAAACTATCAATTTTTAGGGGAAAAGGTCAAATATTCTTGTAGTATTGAGTTCCTCTTTCCAAAGATTTTAGTATTAGAAAAAACAATTCAAGTAAAGGCAAGACAAATAAAACAAAACATATAGTTGCATTGATCAAGCATCAAGATATTTACCCAGATAGAAATTCTATTTGTTCTTATCATTTTAAGATTTTTATTTTCTCAAAATCATTTGAAATTTTAATTTTTGGCTATATCTCCAAGGTGTATATCTTTAGAGACATTCTGTTGCTGGACCAACTTGCTCCTTAGCCTGCTTCAACGACTGCTAAGCCAAGTGTTATGGGATATGGAGATCTTCTTCCGGTAAGATTTAGACATTCCTGAACCTCCGAATGCTTAAATTTTACCGGGTGAAGATCTTCAAATCCCAGAATGCTTTGTTGAGCAGGTATCTTTGAAGTAGGCTAATGTGCATGTTGGTCCAGTTGAATTGGATGCACTACAAGAAAACCTCAGTAATGATATTTTTGCAGAAAACCCCAATTGTCACTGCCTCCAGCTTCCTGAAAGGTCGATCACGGTTTGTTCTCTCTCAAACTCTTTGATCTTGCATTCTTGCTCTTACGATTGTCATTATGTTAACGTGATGGTTCTCCTAGATTGTCGGTTGTATATGGTTATTTTGTTGTGCTCATATAAAAGCATTAATATTATGTTTCATTATCCCCTATATATTATTTGTGAAACATTACAACTTCTTTTTGTAGCCACATGTCATCACTAGGATGATTCTTAGAATTACTAGAGAAATAGGTTGGTCCATCTAATTATATAATAAACTTTTTATTAAACTAACCATAAATTCATTATTAATGTCAATTATTATTTCCTTAAATAAAGATTACGGAATTGTCTAATGTGGGTAAAGTATATATGACAATTAATGATTTTGAATAAAAAAGATCTGATAAAAAAAATGTATCTTCTATCAAATTTGTTTAATTTAAAACTATTAAAATAACTTTAAAAAAAACAAAATAACCATATTATAAAAATTTAGATTTTTCTGTATATTTTATATTTTGAATTTTAAAAAATGACTATAAATTACTAAAATTGTTAAAAGTCTCACATTCAAATTTTGCGATCCATGGTTTAAAATTTTTGTTATGACAAAATACAAATGATTACAAAATCATATAAGTAAAAGTCTAATTTAATTAATCATTAAGATTTAAAATATTTATGTATATATATATCATTCTAAATTAAACTATAAACCATATTGAATAAATAAATATTTTAGTTTCAAAATTTACTTTGAATAGTTTTTTTGATAAAAGTTTTGAACTAACATTGATAAATTTTTTTAAATTATCAATTACTAAAATTATTAGTCCCACAATGAAAATTTTGTTATCAGTAATTTAAAGTTTTTGCTATTAAAGATACACATGATCAAAAAAAACATATGAGTAGAAAACACCATTAAAAAAAAATAGACATTAATATTAAAAATATACTATGTATGTTAATATCATTTAAATTTAATTACATATCCTATCAAATTTTTTTAAAAAATTGTTTGTATTAATAAAATTGATTTATACGTTCGCACCAATTTTATTATATATGTAATAGTTACTGACTTTTAATTATTTAATATATATTTATTATTTCATAATATGTAAGAACATATAATACATAAAATAATTTATATATATAATTTTTATCCCGCGCAAGGTGCGGGTCTTAATCTAGTTACGTACTATATGTGCAAATTGAGCTTTATGCTAGGCAATGTTTTGTACACTTTGTTTGAATGTCGATTTATCTTAATTGTGTTGTTCAGTTTTGAGAAAGTTTGTCTTTAGTTAATGTCTTTAACTGTAAGAGCGGAAATCATGTTTTAGTTTTGAGGTTCTTTCATTTTCTGAGTTTTAACATTTCATGTATATTTTTCTTTCTAAATTCTGTATTCCATGACGGTGATGATTAACAGTAAAATACTGCTAATGGCTTTCTTGTACATGGCTTTCCATACACCATGTGGGCACAACAGCCTCAGATGTTTATAAGAAATTGCTTGTATATTGCCACCAATTATGTTTGTTTCGCCTGTTATTCTTATGCAGATATTTCTGGAACTACTCTTTTGTTTTTGATAGGGTTTTAAGATCTGCTGTTACCTGTTTGACAACCAGCCCACTCCACTGACAAGGTTTGATCTATTTCTTTAGAAGAAACCCTAAATCTATATTTTCTAGTTATGCTCAAAGTTGGACTATATTTGTCTTATATTCAAGAGTTAGAGAAGGCCACAAACCTCTTTCTGAGAGAGGAAATTCCATCGTGGGATATTGATGTAAGCATAGCGTCTCCCTTTTTTTTTCTCTCATGTCACACTATATTCTTTAACACACAAGAAAGTAACATATCACAGTAGAACCTCTATAAATTAATACTCGATAAATTAATATTTTCTAAACTAATAATTTTTTTTCCTGTCCCAACTTATGTCGGTTCAAAATTTGACACAAATCGATAAAATAATAAGATAATATTTTTTTAGAAAATTCTATGTAAATACAGTAGAACTTCAATAAATTAATAATGTTGGAAATTTAAAATTTTATTAATTTATACAGATATTAATTTACAAAAGTTTTTTTATTTAGATTTCTTGTTTTAAGATATATTTATTCTAAAATAAGAAAAATATTTGATTTTGTTGTATAGACATTAATTTTTATATTTGAAATTTGACATTTATATTATAATATATAGTGTATATAATATATATAGCATAGAATTTAAATATGTTTTTAGATAGAATATTACTAGATCTCATCAAAAATGTATATTAAATGTTAAGAAAATATAAAGCTAATTCCATTGTGAACATAAAACAAATAATATAATAATAGGTTATTACTTATATAGAATATGTATACATAGAAATTATTAATTTATAATTTTAATGGGACCATGTATTTACATAGAAATTTTTTTATAATCATTATCATATTATTTTATCGATTTGTGTCAGATTTTGAACCGGCTCAAGTTGGGACCGTTAAAATTTATTAATTTATAGGGATTATTAATTCATCGAATATTAATTTATAGAGTTTCAACTGTATATACTCCCATTAAAATTATAAATTAATAATTTATATGTATACATATTTTATATAAGTAAGAACCTTTATTATATTGTTTTTTATATTCACAATGAAATTATCTTTATATTTTCTTAACACTTAATATATTTTTGATGAGTTTTAGTAATATTATATCTAAAACCACATTTAATTTCTATGCAATATATATTATTTACACCAAATAATATAATAAAATTAATATAAATGTCAAATTTCAAAACAAAATAACAATTAATGTCTATACACTAAAATCAAATATTTTTCTTATCTTAGAATAAATATATCTTAAAATAAGAAATTTAAATAAGAAAACTTTTGTAAATTAATATCTCTATAAATTAATAAAATTCCAAAGTTGCGACATTATTAATTTATACAGGTTTTACAGTACATAGCTACTGATATTTATATTTTATATTCAATTATTTTATGTTCTCTAAATTGCTCTTTTGGTATATAAAACAAATATTTTAAAATAAATTTTATCGGAGATAACATGTTTACAATTTTATAAAGTTGACTGGGATGGAAAAATATTGACCCAATTTTTTTAAAAGAAAGTTGAAAAGTTTCAATAATTTTATAATGTTGACCAATATAAAAGAATAATTTGTTTCAATGTTTCCAAAAATGCAATAAAAATTTGGTCAATTAATAACAAAATAATTCATCAGGAAACAATCAAATTTTAGGGGGAAAATCAAATATTCTAGTAGTATTGAGTTTCTCTTTCTAAAGATTTTAGTATTAGAAAAAAAACTCAAGTAAAGGAAAGACAAATAAAACAAAACATATACAGTAGTTGCATTGGTCAAGCGTCAAGATATTTACCCATATATGGATTCTTTTGTTCTTATCTTTTTTAAGATTTTTATTCTTCTCAAAATTATTTGAAAATTTAATTTTTTTGGTTATATCTCCAAAGTGTATATCTCTTTGTATATCTTTAGCAACATTCGGTTCCTGGACCAACTTGCTCCTTAGCCTACTTCAAAGACTGCTAAACCATGCGTTATGACATATGAAGATCTTCTACCGGTAAGATGTAGACATCTCCAAGCCTGTGAATGCTTACATCTTACCGGGTGAAAATCTTCATGTCCTAGAATCCTTTGCTGAGCAGATATTGTTGAAGTAGGCTAAGGTGCATGTTGGTCCAACTAAATTGGATGCCCTCCAAGAAAACCTCAGTAATGATCAGTGTTGGACCTGACCTAAAGCGGGAGAAGCTGTGGATTTAGGCGCCAAATTAGATTAAGAATTTTGGGAGAAATTGTTTTGCAAAAAATTGTTTATAGTCCAGCTGTTGTGTTTTACTTTGTTCGGTCACAGGTGATGGGTTCGAGGATTTGGGGACAATAAATATTTATTTTGCTTTAAGATGTATTTTGTACTGGGCCGGGCCTGGTAATGATGTATTGGTTGAAAACCTCAATTGTCCCTGCCTCCAGCTTCCAGAAAGGTCAATCACGGTTTGTTCTCTCTCAAAGTCTCTGGAACGTTCTCTTACGATTGTGATTTTGTTAACGTGATGTTTCTCCTAGTTTGTCGATTGGATATGGTTGTTTTTCTATGTTTTCGTTTGGTATTAATACATCATTAGAACCCTTACTTTATTTTTTGAACCCGTATCTGTTGTGCTTATATAAAAGCATTAATATTAGGTTTCTTTTATGCTTACTATATGTGGCAATTGCATTAATATCCTTATATATGCTTTTATAGATACACAGATTTGCTAATTCTGTGTCACGTAGCATTAATTTATATGATTTGCATAATCTTTCTTTCCACAATTGAAAGCTGCTATGTTTCTATTTATATATTTTGATGATATTTCTCCTTGTTGCAGGGAAGAAAGCTTGAAAATGACACAGTTCCATGGACGGATCTACGTTGCTCAGCAAGGGGGCAACTGCCCCCAGTAAATTCTATAAGTAAATTGAAATACGTTGGATTGTTGAGTATCTTTTACAGCTTAGTTGGTTAAAATCTTCGCTTTTTCCCCACTGAACCAACGTTCGAAAGCCCCATCTGCCGCCTTGCACCATCTATTTTTCTTACTTTTTCTTTACCTTTCTGATTTTTTTTGGCCACGTCTTATGTTTTGTTATTTTCTTCATGTTCATTTTTTTTTGTTCCGCATATTTTTTTGTTCCGCATTTCTTTTCATCCATAAACTATTTTTTAAAATATTCTGAATTTCAGTATTTTTTTATTTTGTTAGTGATGTCTTTTTTCCTTCGTTTAGTTCCTTGTACCCTTTTTCTTATTTTTTTTCTTCTGGCCATGTGTTATGTTTCATTATTTTCCTCACCTTTTATTTTTTGTTCTTCATTTCTTTTCATTCAAAATTTTTTGTTTTAAAATATTTTGAATTCTAGTATTTTTTCCACTTCATTGGTAAAGTCTTTTTGTTTCCTCATTTAGTTTATAGTCATATTATTTTATTATTATTTTTCTTCTGAATTTTCTTCTTATTGAAAAAATTTAGATATATGTAATATTATTAAATAAAAATATTTACTAATAATTAATTTATGCTCCCACTCAAAATATTTTCTAGTTCTGCCACTGACAGTTCGAGACCATTCAACTACATTGTCGGAACCTGGAATCGACAAAGGAACCATTAAGTGTTTTAGTTACTAAAAACATCCTCTTATAATCATTACTTGTACACTTATCATCATCATAATCAGAGAGTTGAATGTTATACGTGTATTGCAAGTTATAGTCTTAACGGATGATTATGATTCTGAAATTTTCATTCAACTTGTTAGAACAGGAGGCAACATCTTGGACCTTTACCCCCTCTGACGCAATCAAGACACTCTGGCTCCGACAAGGATAACTCATCCTCAGTGATTTGGCCAGCGGTATGCTCGTACCAGAGCGACAATCTGTAAGCTAGGATTTCATTGGTGTTGGTTGTATTGGTTTGGTTGCAACCTATTGCAATCTCAGTGTATCGACAACCCTTCATTGATCTCTGGTTTATATTTTCTTCAACTTTGTTTTAAGATTAGGGGTTTATCCAACCTATCATGATCTTGGAGTGGAAATAGACCATGAAACTGCTTCAAACTCTCCATCTCTCTTCTCTTCCCTCGGATCCGCCCCTGTCTCCAGTTTCCCATATCGCCTCTACAATGATCATCCGATACATCATGGACATGGTATCTCGCGTCCAATGAAGCATCTCATCAACCGTTTTGCTCTGGTGGCCCTTTTGGCCACATTGGCATCACTATATATACTTCGAATCTCTCCGTATAACATATAAAACATGAAATCATGGGCTCACCGCCACGGAAGCTCATGATTTCTCTCTCTTGGACACAGTCTACTAACAACATTTGTGTCTTTGAAACAAGCAAAAGCTGTTTGGTATTTTCAAAAGCACTCTCTGCGGCTCATCACAAAGTAATCCTTTCAGTTGTGTCAAAACAAAAACTAATCCTTTAAACTGAAATTTTGAAACTTTATATTGAAAATGACTGAAGAATTTATTTGTTATTTTTTTGTGAGGGAGATATATTCTTTTCCAAAGTAATTACTAATGATTTTTATAGAACTTGTATCCCAGATTATATTGCAAAATAAAATATAGGTTCTATATTTTGTTTACAAGAGAAAATGTCTTTATCATGCTTATTGTCACAATTTTATATTCTTTGATGCAAATTTTTTTTTTCTGTTTTTATAGTTTTGATGTAATTTAAAAATTATATTTTAGTAAAAATAAGAAATTTATCTCTAGATATTTTCAAATTGGTAAGCCACAGTAAATTTTTGTGTTGTTTTTTTTTTGTTACGTTTATTCATATTTTTATCTAAATTATCTTCTTCTCTCAATCTATAATATAATGAGGCAGTTGCCTCATTTCTTAGCCGACACGTCAGCATTTTGATAGGTCCCACTTAAAAAAATGTGAAAAAGTGTCAAACCTGTTGTTCGAACCCGGGTTATTGAGATACAAGCACCAACATTTATACCACTAAACTAAATGATACTTTGTACGTTGATGGCCGAAACTAATATATATTTATGATAGGAGAGTTTACTCTCTCCTTAAGGTGTACACGTATGCATTTTATAAAGACCGTGGGGTCCATGATTCTCGGTTTGGTTTAGTAATTCTGTTCTCGCGTTTGGTTTTTAAATTATATGGTATGATTTGAGTTTTCCCGTTCAATTAATGTTTTATTATGTTATTAAACACATCGTTTTGTCGATTAGGGTTTTTAATTGTTTTTCGTCTCTTTACCTTTGTCGTCTCCGTTCAACTTCTCTGCAAACACCAAACATTAACTTCCCTATTGTTCAACGTATGTCTCTTGATTTACCAATTAATGTTTTCGTCATTTAATTCAGAAGCGATGTCGACCTCTCCGTTTCCTTCACGCCAAACCTATAAATTATAGATGAATCTTCAGAACCTCTCATAGTTAATCTTCTTTATCAAGCGTTCATTGTTGCTCGACTTCCCCCGTTTTTGGAACTCGAAAAACATCAAGAAGCATGGTGAATTCATGGGAACCACTCTACTCAGGTATTGTATCGACAAAAAATTAAGAGATTATTTACTTTCATTTTTTTTTATGCTATATGTTTCAGATTGTCTCTCATCACACTGCATGGAATTATATGAAGTCAAAGAAGGCAAATAAGAAGTTTGATTTCAAGGTGTTCAAGGAGACCGGTCCAAAAACAAGTCTGATTACGGATGGTACACAACAAAGTAAGCGTACAAGTCTGATTTTTTTTTATGAATTAGAATTTCAAGAAGAAAACATCAAAAAGAAACATAAGAATTTTATCTGATTAATTTTCTATATTATATGTTCAAGATAGATGACAGTGACCTTAAGAATAAAGGAGGCAAGCCTATTGTTAGAGTTTCTAACGTTGGCCACGCATTGCATGTCTGGCTCAATGGAGAATACCATGGTAAGATTGAGAAGCTACAACATTTAGATGTTATGTTTAGAGAACTGGAATAATTAATGAATTTGTTCAGGAAACGGACATGGTAGCCATGATGAGAAGAGCCCATGGTCATTGTCATGACCCTGCTTCTGTTACTTTCTCTGTGCTAAGCCTAGCGATGCATTTCCATGGCTGGCTCTCCTTCTTCATTACACTATATAAGTTGCCTCTCAAACAAGATAGGACAGGTTACTATGAATATGTTGGTTTCTGTCCATGAACTCTTGGTTTTGGAGTGCAGTTTTCCACACTCGGTAATCATCTACACATTACTTTTATCATCCACAATCTTCTGGTGATCTGTCTCTATGGTTTCTCAGGGATGTTGACATCACAAAGAGGTTAGGCTACTCATCTGCAATAGCCGTTCTCGGATTCTCACTCATTGTATCCATCATAAGAACCTTTGATGTTCGGGTGGAGGCTGCAAGAGTCATGGTATCCGCTCCAGTACTAGCTTTAGTCACCACCCACGTACTGTACATTAACTTCTACAAACTTTACTATGGTATACAGAGAACTCTTTCCCCTATCTGAAACCAATTCCATTTTTTTCTCTCCACATTCTCTGTGTGTTCAATGTTGTTTACAGGTTGGAACATGATTGTGTGTGTGGCCATGGGAGTCGCTCAGCTTTTCCTATGGGCAAGATGTGCAGCTGTTTCTAGGCATCCTTCTAATTGGAAACTGTGGGTGGTTGTGATAGCTTCAGGTTTAGCTATGCTTTTAGAGATATATGACTTCCCTCCGTATGGAGGCTACTTCGATGCTCATTCTATTTGGCACTTCGCCACAGTTCCTCTAACCATTCTCTGGCGGAGCTTTATTAGAGACGATGCTGAGTTCAGAACTTCCAGTCTTCTCAAGAAATCTAAGACAAAGGCGAAGTAAGTTTACTTACAGATACAGAGGTTTCTTGAGTTTTTTCAATGTCTTTTATTCAGAGATTTGACTTGACCTTGCTTTTGGTCAATTGAGTCTTAAGACTTTTGTCAATCTTTTTGGAGTCTTAAGACTTTTGTTAATATTATGAGAAAATCTTGTGATCTATATATGATTGTGTTAATAAAATTTGATTTTACATAAATTGTGTGAATTGTAGGGTTTAATTTAATTAAACAAAATTAGCTTTAGTGACCATTCATACAAAATCTAAAGTATTTCAATAATTTCATGACACCATATTAACCATTGCGCAAAATCACTTAAAACAATTGCAGCAAGGAACCACAAGTCGAAAGCCTTGGTCAGTTTATATACATTTACTCATGTTTGATACAATAATGTTCCATATTGGAAAAAAAAATATTTCCGGAAGCGCGGGACTACGCTCCTAGATGCCTTTGGCGGAGTGGACGATCATTGGGTTGAATTAATAACTGGAAACTTAGAAGCTCTCCCGACGATGAAAAATAAAACGACCTAACGGTTGAGTTAGAAGCACATAAAACTAATGTTCCAAGGCCCACCAAATTTCAAACCTAAACAATTTAAACCCAGTTTCTTTTCTTGAAACATAAAGTTATACCAATTTCTTTTTTGGTATGCGATTGAATTTTTTTTTTTAAAACCACAAAACCATTTTTATTAAAAAAAATCGCTAAACCTCTATACTAAATAGTTATATAACAATATAAATATATAAATATCTTTACTTATTACTTTAATTTTACAAAAAAGACTACATTTGAGAAGTTTCACAATAAAATCCGTGTAAGCTAAGAAAACTATTTTATTTACCGTACATATACATTTAAAAATTTTAAAATCAAAATTTAAACACTTTTCCTTACACTATTTTAACCGTAACTTAACAACTACAAAAGTTCGGTTATCTTTGATCATTTTTACGCTAGATGTCAATCAAATCTATACCAATATAAGATTAAATAAAATAACAACGAAATGAATACTATGGTTATTGTTAGATCTACCTAATTAACATGTATAACTTTCAATCCTCCATTCGTAGACAATATATAGACAACATGACAAAATTAACTTTTATAAAAAAAAAAAAAAAACAATACAATTACATGCACAAAACAACACAATGCATCGATAATGTACCCAGCTCCGCGCTTGCGCAGGGGCTAAACCCCTAGTTATAACAATATTAGAGTTTAATATGATTGGTTAAATCTTAATTCATAGGTGTAGGTGAAAATATCGATTATAAAATCGGTCTCTTCGATGACTGTGTGGTAATCTTTGCCTTCGCTCAGATTCTCCGGCTAAAGTCACATAATTCAGAGCTTCAGTTCTCCTTGCTCCGTGTCGTAGTGGACGCTAGGTCAAATCAGGTTCTCATCCTCGTCTCACTTGTTTGTATCCATACGGACTGCTCGTGGCTACTCTTAGTTGTTGGAGCAATATAATGACATTCGGGCCTTAACCACAGTACATTTCGACATTGTCTCCACCTCTTCTACTTGTTGGCATCTCTAATCCTGGGGTGTTGGCGAAGCTAGAATATAAATGTAATGGGTGCACTAGTGCTAAAAAGGTATAACAAAAAATATAATAAGGCATCAAACTTGAATTATTACGGGTGCACAGGTAGATTTTTGTCATCTCTTACACCAAAGTTTTAATGATTTTGTATAGAATTTATAAATAGTAAAATTATTATGGGTGCACATGCCCCCACATCTATCAGTCTGCCTTCGCCGCTTGTGTTGATTTTTAGTCTTTGGTCTGTTTTCTGGTTTAATTAAGATAGCCTTGTTGCTGTAGTTTGTTTCTTAGGAATTGAATTTCAATCTGTTAGCTTTTGGCTCCAGAAGTTGTTTACTATCATTTTGATCAAAATCATAAAAATTAAAATCCAAATCCAATGATCACATATATTTTTGAATAATAGGAGAATATAAACATGGTATAACATAGTAAATAAAAATAATACAATAAACATGATTCTTCGTAATTCAAAATTGAAAATATGAAAAAATGATCTGCTAAGCAACACCAAAAATGGAGGTGGCGATTCCAATGGATGAGAAAGTGAACCTAGAAATCTTCATAGTTAACACATATTTATGATGGCTTTAAGAAGATATGACTGATAGATTCTTTAAGTACGTCTACACATTTTCTTATGTCAGAATTTTAGTTATATTCTTGTAATGTTTGATGATTATTTGATGAAACCAAAAGAGAAATTAGAAAGAAAAAATACTTGGAAGTTGAAACTAATATAAGAATCTTAAAATGTAAAGAAAATAAAAATCTTGAACACCAAGTGAAATGAGAAAAACAGAATAAAGTCTTCCATTTAACTATAATCTATATTACACCCTTAATATTCTATGCAACAAATTGATATGATTATCTAAGTAAATATAAATTTTGATGGTTGTTCTATAAAATTTCCCGTCACAGATTTTTTTGGAAAGGTGAAACGTTGTATACTAAATAAAATGTTCTCTTCTGAAGGTTTCAAGAGCTTTCATTTATAAATTGGGAATGGATTTATCCATGTGTTATATGCATCGTGTAAATTAAATTATGTATCATTACTTAATCAATTTATAGCATAATCAAAACTACAATGCTTATTTTTCTTTATCGCTTTTAAGGAATTCTAACTTAAAATTTATCCAAACTAATTGATAATGAATAAATTAACCTAGAT
Source organism: Brassica napus (assembly GCF_020379485.1). Taxonomy (NCBI): domain Eukaryota; kingdom Viridiplantae; phylum Streptophyta; class Magnoliopsida; order Brassicales; family Brassicaceae; genus Brassica; species Brassica napus. The sequence continues at coordinate 73,257,723 of NC_063446.1, forward strand.
CACTAGTATATTACTTTAAATAGTTTCTAATCTAATTCTAGCATATTGCTAACATAATGTTTTGTAAGAAAATTGTAGACTCTACCAAATCTAACACATGATGAAAGAAAGGTAAATCTAACAAGTCTATAACACATGATGAAAAAATCATTGTTAGCAACGAAAATAAAAACAAAATCATTGGCTTTTTCTTACTTTTCTCTTCTCAGATTGAGTAACCTTGTACTTGTAAAACTCCACAATTACTGCAAGAAATCCGATGTAGAAGTTAGTAAATGTTTATGGTTAAGAAAGAAATGAGTAAGAAGAATCTGGATTTTTGCTTACTTTCTAGTGGAAACTTCTATCCTGCTATAGCCCCTTTTGGGCTAAAGAGATACATTCTCGTTGTAGAAAATGCCAACTCGAAATAGAAAACTTTATGCAAATTTTCCTCAGCAGTACTCATGTTATTGGGTGTCAATTTGATCTGAGATTGGAAGCTTGTACCAGAGATTTCTCTCGAGAACATCTGCAGAAAAGTGAACCGTTAAAACAAAGATACATGAAAACTACTTATGTGAGTAAAGAAACCATAAATACCTTGATAAAGCCCTTCTTTTCCAACATTTCCAGGATTCTCACATACACCCGCGTTGTCATATACATTTGCAAGACCGTAACACATATTGTCTCATCATCAATTTTTTGAAATACACATTTGGTTTTGTATCTCCCTTTATCTAGGCGCAAAACTTGTCATTCAAAACCTCTAAACCAAGGCACCACGTGCTTCATGAGTTTAGGTTAATTGTGTTTATATCTAAGTAGGTTTATATTACATAGTAAAAAATAGAAAAAGTTCATATAGTATAGTAAAACGTACATGACATATTTTGTGCATTTGGAAAATAATATGAGAATATATTCATGACAGAAAATTTGGTACTTTCTTAAATATTTAGTAAATTAATATGTGATAGTGCAAATCGTCACTATTCTTTCATTAAAATTTACAAATATTCATAAACATAAAATAACGAATAATACATATGATAATTACACATAAGGTATAAGATAAACTCTACAATAAAACCTTGTTGTAAGGAGAAATGTACATACAAATGATTAAACAATACTATCATTTTGATCAAAATCATAAAAATTAAAATCCAAATCCAATGATCACATATATTTGAGAATAATAGGAGAATATAAACATGGTATAACATAGTAAATAAAAATAATACAATAAACATGATTCTTCGTAATTCAAAATTGGGAAAATCTGAAAAATGATCATAATCAACAAGCTGAATGTTATAATCAAACGAATGATTCTGACTCTGAAAACTTTCTTTCAAGTTGTTAAAACCGGAGGCAACATTTTAGACTTTTTCCCTTCCACCAATTGTTTTGGTATCAGGATGTCCTCAACTGCACCATCTCTCATCACTCGAATTGGGTATGCAACCAAATGGACACCATTCATTTCCACGACCTTGACTCTGCTGTAAATCTCTCACATTTTCCGCAACCCTCGGATGCATTCAAGACTCTCTGGTCCAGACAAGATTAACTCATCCAGTGTGATCTGGCCGTATGCTCGTACCATAGCGATAACTGGTACGCTCGAAATTCATTGGCGTTGGTTATATCGGTTTGGTAGCAACCTATTGCTATCTCACGACAACCAAACAAACCTATCATGATCTTGATTAGGAGTTATAACTAACATATCATGATCTTGGAGTGGACATAGACTATGAATCTCTGGTTCGTCTGCGCGTTCCAATAATGCGTTCTTGGATGCGACGGCGAAACAAATAAATTTAGATAGTCCCTAGGATTCAGCCTGTTTCCAGTTTCCCATATCGCCTTTCTAAATGATCCAATACATTACTGATTGTTTCTCTCTCCGGTGGCCCTTCCGGCCACATTGGCATCACTATGCACACTGCAAATATTTCTCCCTTGCTCGTATCTTAGAGCAACCTTAATTGAGAGTTTTCACCATTGTGTTATCACAAATACATATTTATATATGTATACATAAAGAACACAATGTGAGAACTCTCCATGGAATTGCTCTAAAGCTTTTTCAACCAGTAACAATTTTGTGCATCCGCTGCATATTCTATAATAATAGAAGAAAATGAAAAACAAATCAGTTCAGAATTACGCTATAGAATTTTAAAATAATCGTTCTTTTCCTTTCGTATTAGCATCAATGTTGCTCACACGTGATCTATCGATCACAGAACTTGAACATTCCATTTCCGGTTATATTATTTAGTGGTTGCTGGTCTAGTTCTGTCTACTGTTTTTGATCCCTGAAGTGTTGGCTAACACCGAAGGGTTAGGACTATTTCATCCATCTCAGCTAGAATTTCTTCAAAACATCCCATGCTGCAGCTCCCACTACGCACATGTGCCAGTCAGGGCCGGCCTTGACCTAAAGCAGGTGCAGCTAGGGCTTTAGGCACCAAATTAGAATAAGAATTTAAGGGTATCCAAATTGACAAATGTTACATGTAGTCTAGTGGTTGTGCATTGCTTTTCTGTCTATATAGTGACGGGTTCGATTGCATGAGGGCGCAAATTTTGTTTCTGCTTTAGGCTGCACTTTATATTGGGCCGGGCCTGGTGACAGTCGTTCCATGGCTCTCTCGGTCTGCCTGTTCTTAGCTTAGCTCCCGCGACGCTTATCTGATAAAAATATCAGTGTACTAAAGAGTGAATGCTCCTCTGTGTTATATTTACCATCGCAAACGTTGAAACCGCCGGGGCAGCTCATAATTTTAATTTTTAATTAAAAATTAAAATTTATCCATAGATATAATCAAATGGCGAACCACTATGAACCACTATAAACTTGTGTTACTTTAATACCTTTAGTCGTATATTCTCTCCGTTTCATTTTAATTGTCGTTTTAGACTTGGACACACAGATTAAAATATATATTTAATTTTGTATATTTATTAGATAAAAACATTATTACCAAACACCTAACCACATTTCAACCAATAGAAAAATAGATTGATATTTAAAATCAATAAATTTTGTATTGAAATTATAAAACGACACTTATTTTGAAATGAAAATTTTACCCTACAACGACAACTAATCTGAAACAGATGGAGTATTTTTTTTTGGTAATCACGTTAGTCACATATTTATCTGCATTATCTTCTTCTATAGGTTATAACAATATTAGAGTTCAGTATCACTGGTTAAATGTCAAATTCATATCTTTAGGTGAAAGCCAATATGACACAAATGTATATAAAACATATAACAACAGTTGTGTACTATTTTGAAAATTATATATAGAATTATTGGAGGTGATTGGATGAGTTTTATCTATCTACTTTAGCTTTATTTCTTTTTAAATCATTAAATTTTACCAATCATGTTGTAGCTTTATTTTAAAAAATTAAAAGTCTACATCAATTTCTATTAGTTTTACCAATCATGCTTTAATTTTATTTTTAAAACTACAACAAAAAAAAATAAAGCAAACTTTTTTCTTATGTATTTTAGGTAAAAAAACCTACATCTTCTTTTTATAGGCGGTAGAATCTGTAAAATGAAAAAACTATCTATAATATCAAATAAATTAGATAATAAGAATAATTTTTTTAACTATTTTAATTTAATTTTGTGTGTGTTTTTTTAAATTATTGAAATATTTTAAATAACATACATATTATTTGCATATCACATTTTAAATAATAGTAAACTTTGATAATTTATATAAAAAAAAATATTTAAAACTATTTTGATTGATAAAAATAATTATTTCATATATACATCAAATAGTTCATATATTTTATTTTAAAATATTTACAACTTATAGCTTAGAGCATGATTATCCACGGAAACTCATTAGTGTTTCTTAAGGATTATTTAAATATATAAATGTACTTAAGTGGAGTTAAGAAACTCTGTTAAGAAACTGTTCGATTTTGTGCTTCCAATGGTAGTTTCTTAATTAAGAGTTTTAAAAAAAAAATTATAAATTTTTTTTTAAAGATAAAATTTATTTATTAAATAAAACATATTAAAAGATAAAATTTTCAACATAGATTTTAAAATAAAAACATAAAAACAAATATTAGTAAAATAAATGATATTTGAGTTCAGTTGTCGTCTTCATCACGTCCAAATTTACGCCATACATGTTCAACCAAATCAGTTTTCACTTGTTGATGCATTTGTCTATCACGAATTCTAGTTTGAACACCCATCATATTGGCGATATTTGTAGGGATATCTGTAGAATACGTGAGATCCACATGTGAACTTCCGTTATCCTCGGTTTGTTGGAACTCTGAAATATCAAATTGAGTGTAACAAAAAACAAAGGAAAAAAAAGAAACAAAGAAAGAAAAGATAGAGAGGAAGAAAAAAAGACCCACCTTTCCTAGTTTAGTTGCTGACACGTGTCCCCAGAAACTCTTTTGTAATCGGTCACAAAAGACCCATATTAAGGATCGGTTACAAAATTTTTAATTAGTTATGATTTAATTAAATGGCTCATTATTTTTAAAAACCCAGTGGAGAAACCTCGATAATGGTAGCCTTACAGCTACGACAAATTTAACTACAGCAAAAATTTCTGCAAAAAAAATCTACAGTATAATAACTTGATAGCTACAACTTACAGCTAAGCAGAGAGTTGACGGCTACAACCTACAAGGCTACAACTAAATTTTTACAGCCACTGTCTAACCGATCACCACCGTTATCTTTTGCTTTTTGGGATCGCTGAGAGTTTGTTAGCATTTATGAATTAGTTTGGTTATGTTATCTACTAGTATATTTTTTTTTTTTTTGAAAATATGTTATCTACTAGTATTATGATATTTATTTATATATGACGTTAATGCCATCAAAGAGACGCGTGAACGAAAATGACGAACTACGGCACCATTCCGACGTCGTCTCATCCATCTCCCCCGATTGATCTCGAGTACAACTCACGCGCCAAGCACCGCATCAAATCAGGCATCGCCACGCGCCGCCCCGCCCATGGAAACTAATGTTCGATCGCGAGTCCGTAGCCCTCCCTCACGGTTTCTTGGACGCGATCTCGAGACTCAAGATGAACCTCGTCTACTTCAGAGCTAACTACGCCATCACTGTCCTCGTCATCCTTTTCCTGAGCCTTATCTACCACCCGACCTCGCTCCTCGTCTTGGCCATCTTGGTCGTCTTCTAGATCTTCCTCTACTTCCTCCGCGACGAACCTCTCGTGGTGTTCAACCACCAGATCGATGATCGGACGGTCATGATCTGTCTCTCGGTTTTGACCGTCGTTATGCTTTTGTTCACGCACGGCGAATGTTCTCGGAGCGATGTTGACCGCTGTTGTGTTGGTTCTGGTCCACGCGGGGGTTAGGAGGAGTGATAATCTGTTTCTGGATGAGGAAGCTGTGGCGGCGAGTGAATATTCGGGGCTGACGTCGTACCCTTCGTCATAAAACCAAACACAACTTCTTGTTCTTCTTTTGTATGTTACTTACTGTCTGAAACATGAGAACGTTATTTTACTCTGTTCAGTTTGTTGACAATGTGTTTTGTCGGTTAATTACTTTATTTTAGCCATTAATATCATCATCATTAGTACATGATTGAGAAACATAAGAACACTAGGTTAATTAGAATCATCTTTTAATCTTAATCATTATTAAATGAGATTTTTTACTTATATGATTTTGTAATCATTTATATCATGTCATAACAAAAAATTTAAGCCATGGATCACAAAATTTGAATGTGAAACTTTAAACAGTTTTAGTAATTTATAATCATTTTGCAAAATTCAAAATATAACATATACAGGAAAAACTACAATTTATTATATAATTAATATTTTTGTTTAATTTATTTAGATAGTTTAAAATTAAACAAATATGATAGAAGACATACTAATTTTTATCAAATCTTTATTATTCAAAATCTTTAATTTTCATAAATATTTTATCGACATTAGGCAATTCCATAACTTTTATTTGAGGAAGTAATAAAGAACATTAATAATGAATTTATGGTTAGTTTGATAAAAAGCTTATTATATATTTAGATGGATCAACTTATTTCTCTAAAAATTCTAAGAATCATTCTAGTGATGACATGTAACTACAAAAAAATGTTGCAATGCTTCTCAATTAATATATAAGGGATAATGTTTTCTTTTGTTGGTTTATTACCTTATTTAGTCATATTATTATCATTAGGTTAAGACCATCGCCTTGCACGGAATGAAAATAATACATAATTATTTTATGTATTATATATTTTTACATATTATGAAATAATAAATATACATATTAAATAATTAAAAGTCAGTAACTATTACATATATAATTAAACTGGTGCGAACATATAAATCAATTTTATTAATCCAAATAATTTTTTTTTTCTATTTGATAGGATATATTATTAAATTTAAATGATATTAGCATACATAGTATATTTTTAATATTAATGTCTATTAAATGATATTTTCTACTCATATTGTTTTTTTGATCAGTTGTATTTTGTATAGGAAAAACTTTAAATTATTGATAACAAAATTTTCATTGTGGGATTAATAGTTTTACTAATTTATATTTTTTTTTAAATTAAATTAAGTTGTCAATGTTTGTTCAAAGGTTTTATCAAAAAAACTTGTTCAAAGTAAATTTTGTAATTAAAATATTAATGTATTTTATACGGTATATAGTTTAATTTAAAACGATATATATATATATATATATATATATATATATATATCTTTTAATATATATATCCTTTAATATTAATAATTAATTTAATTAGATTTCTTATTTATATGCTTTTATAATCATTTATTATTTTCATAATAGAAAATTTAAACCATGGATCACAAAATTTGAAAGCGAGACTTTTGACTGTGGTTAGGAGTGATGTGGTTATAGGTGTCCAGCGGTTGATGGCATGAACGAATTGTGGATGCATACAAATTGCCTAGATAAAAGACTGTGGTTTAACTTTGATTGGGATATATTGTAAAACTGAAATGGTTGGGGCAAATTGATTGAACCGTGGTGCACATTTTAAAAGTTGAGATAAATTTATGAATACCCAAAATTTGGAGGACCGGATATGCAAATATGGAGAAACCACCATTGTTATGCTCGATCCTTCTTCTCTTTTGATCTGGTTGATGACGACGGTTCCGGCGGCCACCACGACGGAAGAGCTGACCACGGAGAGGACGAGACCACTTGGACAGAGATAACGTGGTTTTGGTGCCTTCAAATCAATATCGATTTTGTACCACTGCGAAGAAGCTTGAGCCGCGACGGTGAGGCCCAGGACGAACTCGACAGACGGTTGCAGGTAATTGAAGACTCGAGCACGACGTCGAGGTTGGTCTGGTGCTGAGGAAGTTCGGTCAAGATTCAGTCCATGTGTCAAAGGCGTCGGTGTCTAGGGTTTGAATCTGGTGAAAGGGCAGTGAGGAGGTGTTTCGATGAGTTTAAAGTTTACTTTTTGGTGATATTTTTTATTTTAAATGATATAATAGTCTTCACCCTTAACTAAAGAGTTTAACTAAATGTAACTCTTCTGTTTTTAGTTGGCAGGGTAATTTGGACATTTCAATGGGTAAAAGTATATAACATGATGAAAGTATGTGAGAGTGATATAGACTGCGAATAAAGTATGTCTGAGTGTAAAATTTTCTATATTGTTTCAGATATGGAAAATACACTAACGTTTTGTTAAATTTTAAGGTGTTTGAGAACAAGTTTTTTCTTTTTCTTTTAACACAGTTAGAGAACAAGATTAAAGACATAGACAAATCGGAACCGGTTAAGTGTGTTTATTAACACACTTATTTTATTTGTTGGAAACATTAGGATTGCCATGCATACAAGAGTAACGAGAGATCAGACACATAAAAGACTTGGAACATAATCTCAATTGGTAGCTTGACTATGCAGAGACCTATGACTAATCCCACAAGCGAACCAGACGCACATCATTGACTCTCTCTCGGGATCCGCTGCGATGTCTATTACAATATAATATGCGTACTGAAGAATATTTCAATTAAAAAAAAAACAAAAATGTACGTTAGACGTTAGATTATAGAATTAGTCTCCAACTATTTGTTAATGTAAAGAAAAACTTACTGCTGATAGTTCTTTCTTAGTGAATACATTAGAAAAATTAAGCACAATGGGGCCAGGTGCAACAGGGCACGCCGTTATATCACAGAGGGAGTAGCTTTTTGTAGAGACAGGATACATGCCTACAGTAAGGCGGAGTTTTACTGTTGCTCCATCAGGGATGTCTATGCCTGTTCACATCAATATTCATTTTATCAAGAAAACAATACTGGAAGAGTTAATTCGAAACGCGAGAATAAAAATATTCAAGATTTATATATATATTTTTTTAAATCACCACTTATATTAACCCGTATAGGATGTGGGCATTTAACATTTATACCAAAAAAAGATTTAATTTTTTTTTCAAGATTTATACTTTCTTTCTCTGTATACTATTTGCCATTTTTAAATTTAACGTACAAAGGTTAAGCAAAAAAAAATCAAAAAGGGAAATATTTACTTGTAGAACCGGTTATCGTAACGTTTGCATTGGTGCTAGGTTTAACACGCTCTGGGGAGATCTTCACAGTCTTGACATCAACGGGATAGCGATGACCGGCTACCAAAAAAATACCTCATCATAGTTACTCTAGTATTTTTCTATAATTTTATTTGTCTTATTTTACCAAAAATAGAAAAGAAAAAGTAAAATATTAGAGTTAACCGCTACTTACTGTTGCAGGTTTGGAATTTGGTTGCGCCCAAAGCAGCAGGTAAAAGAAAGAGTGATACAATGAGAAGAAGCAAAGGCTGTTCGCGGGATATCGCCATATATTTTAGTTAGCTCTCGATCCTTAGTACTTATATTTGTGTTTGTAGTAAGTGTTAGTTTACAAGCCTGCATTCTATTTTATAGACAGATTTTGCTACTCAATTTTTTTTGCTATATTATAATAATCTCCCACCTTATACGCGATAACCTTCAAATATGGTAATTGTTAAAATATAGTACAAGTTTCCTTCTCTTTTTCCTTGTGCTTACATGCATGCAATCTCCTGAACATTTTTTTTTCATTAACTTATACAGACTCATACAGACTCTGTAAACCAAATCGGGAGATCTTGATCTATGTGAACGACGAAAAACTGGTGCTTCCTGACACTGCGTGCTGGGCTATCCACCGTTGAATTTTGCGTCCTTGGTACATAGATGATCTCTGATCGGAAGAAACTTTCTTTCGGGACCTTAATATCTTCCAAATAACTTGCAAAAGCTGGTCATTCTTCTAGTTCTGAAACAATCTTCACCAACTGAGAACAATCTCCTAAACATTATTTCAGAATTACCACATGTTTTTTTTTACAATCACTTTCACAAAAAATGTGATATAGCTACTAAAATTGATGACATGATTCGATGCAAAACAAAAAAAAAATTGATGACATGATTTATTGTTAAATATGACATGAAAGTTACATTAAATGTTGATTTATATTTTTTGTAAATTTTTAAGAATATTGTAATAATTCATACATTACATTAAATCATTAAAATAAATATATTCAATTATGATATTACAAATTTTGAAATATTATTTAATTCTATTTTTTTATAATTATACAATTTTTCTTACCAAAAGTTTCAAAAATTTATACAATTTTTTAAAAAAATTATATATTTTTTTAAAAACAATTATAAAAATTTTAATCGTAAAATCATTAGTTTCTTTTATATATCTACAAATTTTATAAATACTGTTTAGTTTAAATTTTTGATACCTATAAAATTTTATATCAAATTTCTATTAATTTTATACAAATTGGATTAATATATTTAACCAAAATAAATAGGATAAATATATATCTAAAATTATAATTTTAAATATATACATATATATATATATTCTTAAATATAATTAAAAATAAAAATTATTTTAATATTAATTTTATGTTTAATTACATCAATTTATATTAAAATATTGGTAAGAAAATAATAAAATCTACAACATTAATAATAAAAATTAAATATAATTTAAATTTAAATTTTTTCAATGCACATGATGCAGGAAAACGAGAAACCCATCAATTAAATATCAAACTTTCTCGTTTTCACCAAAAAAAACATGAACTTATCTCTAAACCAAATAAATACTAAACTTACTTTGACTAAGCAATTTTAGTATTATTTTTGGTCAACCTATTTGGCCGTCTATATGACGTCTACTTTTCACGGTGACTGAAACTACGTAGTTTTTAAATTAGAAAACAAAACAAATCTCCAAATCATAATACCTTAAAACCCTAAACGAGAAAACGATTTCCTTTCATCTCTCTTGTATCTTGTCCTTCAAGAATCAAATCCAAACCATCCTTGAATCAATCCTCCAAATATGAGACGAAAAAATTAGATATTTGTCGCCCTATGACAAACGAACCCGAACCTGCTCATGATCCTACTAGTGTCGTTGTTGAGAATGAAGGTGATGGCGGCGAAGAGCATGAAACAATCCCTAGTGATGACTGTGAAGCGATTATTGATGACCCTGGTGATGAAGAAGTGGAAGATAATGATATTGGAGAAGAAGAAGAAGAAGAAGTTCTTGGTATTAGAGTTGAAGAACAAACTTGTGAAGTGTTATCTACACGCATTGGAGATATAGCAATGAATGATGGAGAAAACGATGATGAGAGTGGAGATGACGATTGCTGGAAGGAGGATCAGATTCCCGATCCTATATCATCTGAAGATGATGAAGAGGATGCGAGAAGGCAAGCTAGTGAGGATGGAGCATCAAGTGATGATGTCTTGGTACTTGGAAAGACGTTTTCTTCTGCAGCTGAGTTCAAGCAAGCTCTCTTGAGGTATTCTCTGAAAACAAGATACAATATTAAGCTATACATATCGACACAAATGAGGCTTGCTGCTGTTTGCTCGGATACTGAATATGATTGCCCTTGGAGAGTGTACTGTTCATATGAGAAGAGGAAACATAAACTACAGATCAAGGTGTATATCAATGAACATGCTTGTGTAAGATCTGGTTACTCTAAGATGCTAAAGAGTTCATCAATTGCGCAACTGTTTTCTGAAAGATTGAGAGTGAATCCAAAGCTTACGGCTAAGAAAATTGGTGAAGAGATCAAGCGGTCATACAATTTGACTGTAACAGAAGGTCAATGTCAAAAAGCGAAAACCAAAATCACTAGGGAAAGAAAAGCAAGCCACGAAGCTTACTTTTCACGAATATGGGATTATGATGCCGAGCTTCATAAGACTAATCCAGGCACCATCACAGAGATAGTGACCATTCCAGGAGCTACACCAAGACACAAGCAAAAGTTTGATCGGATCTATGTATGTTTTGAAGCACAACGAGCAGCTTGGAAGTCTACTTGTAGACCAATCATAGGTCTAGATGGAGCGTTTTTAAAATGGGATGTGAAGGGCCAGTTGATTGCTGCGGTTGTATTCTACATGAACTAGCTGAAATTGAAACACTGACTCACCAGTCAGCATAATCAAAGTAATATATCTCTTTTTGTTGTATTTAAAATGTTAAGTTAATGAAACTAAAATGTGTTCCAAAAAGGATAATTGAGGTCAATCTAATCAAATAAATTTTACAATATTAAAAGAATGAAAAATGTTAGATTTATTGTTAAATTTACATTTAATAAAAGTGAAGCTTTCAAGCATTGTATTTTGAGTGAGTTTAACATGTATTGAATTGTCATATTAGTAACCTAGTGGTGTAAATATATTGATTCTCTTGTATGATGTGTTCAAATCATCTTTCTGTAAAGAAAGTTATTCTTATATTGCATTTACTAAATGCTGAGAGATTATGACCACAAAGTTCAAAAAGTATTCAATTAACAAAAAAATAATCTGAATTAAGTATTTTTAAAAATAATTAAAGCATTAATATAGACAAAGTTAAATTATTATTTTTTAAAATATCATAAATATGTAAATATGAATAATGCAATAGTTGTTAGAAGACCATAAGATAAAAATAATATTAAATACAAAAAACATACTGTAAGTTTTTAAAAATAAAAAGATAGGTGACAAAAGTATTAAAAAGGAAATAAAATAATAAAACTATACAAAATTAACCGTAAACAAAAAATCAGTGAAAATTGCAAAACAAAATGATTAATTGAGAAATTATTACAGTTTCTAATTTGGATAAATGAAACTAAAATTTAAATAAATAAAGATTTTAAAATAACATATAAAAAACTAGAAGGATCATAAAATTAGTAAAAGGAAATGCAAGAAAATATGATAATTGAACTGAAAGTTATCTACAACTATAACGCAACCTAAAAAAAAAAGTTATCTACGACGCAAAATAAACAAGATTTATGTGTAGTACGGATCTTCTCTTATTAGAAAGCTAGAATTTTATCCGTGATCTAAAAGCGGAAAATTATTTTTTGCAAATTTATAATTTAGAAGTTATATATATCTCAAGGTGGGAAATCTTAAAGATATGTCAACTCCATTACATCCGGGATCAGATCGTATCGCATGAGTATCCTTATCTTGTTCTAGCATATATATCTTGGAGAAATAAAAAGGAAGCACAATCCTGGAAAAATGGAGTTTCATTAACTTCAACCATGTGATTGGTTCCAGCGTATGATCTCAATTATGTATTATTTATCTTGTAAAGAGCTCTTAGAAATCGTTTTTAAAACCGGACCGGAAAGTGAACCGGAAATTTTTTGGATCACGTTCAATATGGTTCGACCGGATCAAATCTGGTTCAATGATCTGGTTTAATATATTTTGAATGTATAAATTTAGAAGTAATGTTATTAAATATGATACATAATTAAAATATAAATGAATTTAAAACATAAAACATTATAAATATAAACTAATTTAATGTTTATATGGATAGTTTATAGATTTTTAATAGTTTTTATCTGCTTATTAACTCTAAGTTTAGGATTGATCACCCTTCAAACTTAGAGCTTGACTCAATACCTGAAAATAACTAGAATGATCTAACTGACTAGATACAGACGAGAATTGGCTTAGTGAGTTAGAGAATATAAATCAAACCTGTCCGTAAAGCTTTCTGGAAGAAGTATCGATCGACGCAGCGATAGCCCTGTCGATCGATATTTTGAAAGGTGTATCGATCGATATTCACAAAGAATTATCGATCAACACTTTCTCGTGATTAAAATACGAGAGTTGAGATCCGAGATCCAGATTAGATAATCAAATAGATTATACCTTAGTTTGAATTCAAGAATAATTAATATTAATAAACCCATAATTTTCCAAATTAAGTTTTACTTATCATACCTCACAATATACCTGAATCTAGCTCTTGCACCCAACCGTTAAACAACCTCAAAACAATGAATCGAACAATAAACTTGCTCACCAATTCATTTACTGCTTTAAAACTTATAAACCATTAAATCTAGATTTATTTCAAGACCATAATCTATGGTGTAATCCTAGAGTCTCTGTGGATTCGATATCTAAGTACTACATCTGAACCTCTTATTTGAGAGAGTAATTCACTCCTTAGGGAAATTTGAGTGATATCACTCCGCGGAAACTTGACATTTTTTCTGCGGAAACTTATCTTTATATTTATGTTTTTATAAAAAAACATAAACCGCCATAGTATCTACGAGCTCATTCTTAAAGAATCGTAAGTGAGCTTGTGGTCGTGTTTTAGACCTCGTTGGGCCGCCTTTCGACACGAAACGTTTGTTACGATTTTCTTTTCGACAAAAACAAGTTCTTGCGGTTTTTATCGTAAATTTTCAACGGTAACTTTGATCGGAATGATGTGAGAAATGATATGGCTGCGGTACATGGGAGCTAGCATTGAGGAACAGACGAGAATGCACGGATTTGGGTCGTACCCGTTGATCGATGTCCGAGACAATTCGGTCGCTACGTAGCGACCTGGTCCGCGCTGGATCATGAAAGGTTTGGTCGGTCGCTACGTAGCGACCGACCGAATGGCTTGGTCAGTCGCGGGTCGGTCGCTACGTTCGCGGACCGGTCGCTACGTTCGCGGACCGGTCGCTACGTGGCGACCTTGTTTGGATCCTTTTCTGACGTTTTATGAACATGTTCTTGGACTACGGGTGTTTAGTTTCGATGAATCAACCGAGATCAGTGCAAGATTTCACCGCAAAGTTCTTCGTAAAGATTTCTTTATGAAGATTACTTTTCGTAAAAACGTTCATGCTGATTTTTTGACGAATTCCGTCGTGACCGTTTTTGAACCCAACATTCGAGCACTCCTTATTGCTGAGATGATAGACAAAGGAGAAGAGTCTATGGAGGAGGCTTTCACACAAGAATGAAAAAGCTTCAGAGAGTAGACATTGAGACTTGTTTGGAGCATGTTCTCATTCTCATCCGGACTAAATCAGATCTCCAAAGTCAAGCTAATGACTAAAAATAAGCGCTGAGTGGGAGGCAACTCACTATTAGGTTTGCTTTAACTTTGGTTATATTTTCATTTATTACTGATTCTTTGTCTTCTAATGATTTCAGAAAAAAAGTGAACAGTAACGACGGTACTGTAAAAGCGCTGAGCGACACTGTAGCAAGAACATCGAACGATACTGTAGATGTGTACTGTTAACCGATAATTTTTTTTTGTTTTAGATAATTGGTTTTATTATTTACTGACTTTTAGTGTTTTATTTATGTTAGGTAAAAGGATATAGATACGAGGAAGACGAGTTTGCACGATGATCGACGATGGCTGCGCAATATCGATCGACAGAGCATCACAAGCATCGATCGATCGCCACTTCACTGTGATTATTGTCCTTATGATTTATTTCCCACTGATCTTAGACTGTATAACACTAGAGACAGTGTTGTTTAAGTCTGGGGAAGGTTCCACTGATGTTGTATTTTATGATGAGTTCAAAAAAAAAAAAAAAACAAATCCGAGTAGACGTTTCCTTAGCACATCGACCGATGAGACCAGTTCGATATCGATCGACAGCACTTCAGATCCAACGATCCATTGTCTCTTCATTGTGTCGAATGATTGCTCTAGCCATCGGCCGATGAGACCATGTCGACATCAATCGACAGCACTTCATCAACAACGATCGATTGTCTCTTCATTGTGTCGATCGACACTGAGCATGTCATCGTTCTTACTTGTTAAATTATGTACTTATGATTATTTCTCACCATAACTCCGACTAGATATACACTGAGAACAATGTAATTTAAGTCTGGGGGAGGTGTTTATTGATATTTGTGTGTTCATGAGTCTTATCAAAATATTTTCAAAAGAGTTTTATTGAGTCAAAAAGGGGATAATGAACTTATTAGATTTTTGCTTGTTATCTAACCACTCTTTAGCACCATTTTAGACTTACTGATTGCAGATAGTACTAAAGATACTAAAGTGGATCAACATGTCAACTATTCACACTTGCTGAGATTGTTTGAAGGAACCAAAGCTGACCTCCAACACTAAACTTGACACAACTGCTTGTCTTGAGGTTTGGTATACATGAGATCGAATTCTTCAAACAAGTCTGAAAGGTAAAGCATTGTGTAGATTTATCACATTTTCTCTCTCTATTTCGACCCTAGAAGGTAGAGATATTTATTTTCAAAAAAAAAAAGCGAGAAAAAGAAAAGAAAAAGAAAATAAAAAAGAGAAAAGAAAAAAAATAATATATATATAATAGGTGTTATTAGTTAGGTGGAATCCGAACATGACTTGGTGGCTACAACCATTAAAGCTTGCTTCATAAGGATTCCAACAAAAAGAATTCTAACGGGACTTGGTGGCGACAATTATCAATGTTCGATTCACATGAATTCTTGGATATAGGTCAAAAAGTAGTGAACAGGACTTGGTGGCAACCACCATTAAGGCCTGATTCATGGAAGCCTGTCCAATCTTGGTCAATGATCCTGCAATGGAAGCAGACTTCGACTAAAGAGAGAAATTAGTAGAGAGAAAAGATAGGAACTAACTTTTACCTGCAGATCCAGATACTTGTTTGAAAATCCTTGCATCCTGTGATCGATACTCCCAAGGTAAAGCCTGTACTTTTATTTATGCTAAGAAATGAGGTGGTAGAGGGGAATGTCAGACATGATTTTCTAAGTTGTTGGTTAGGAGAATTTGGTTGCTAAGCTAGGATATGGTATAATGTGCTTTTGTGATTATGACTTCTTAGATGTGGATTGCAATATTGCAGAGGTGATGATTCTAAGTTTTAAATCATGTGACTCCCTGCTATTTTCAAGCCTCTTTCAGAGAGACTGTCCGTCTGTTTTGCTTGAGGACGAGCAAAAGGGTAAGTCTGGGAGAGTTGATAGGCCATGGATTTTACCCACTTTTAGCCATGGTTTATAAGTGTTTTAATATATAGTTACTAGGATATAGAGTCTATTTAGAGTATTTACAGGTTCAGAAACGATTTGGAGGAAAGTGGTGATTTTGGTGTCTTTTGGAGCCTTTTGAGTGCAGAGCTGCACAGACGTGTCAGATGTCTAGCTATGGATGGAGACCTTCTCACCGTTAGATTGAGCCCATCTTTTGATACAAGATAGAGCTTTGAGTTAGCTTTCCAATGCCACCGGTTTGAGGTCAATCAGCATCATGTATGCCTAGTTTACCGAAGAGTGGTCAGTCTGCCTCGCGGGAGGAAGTTGTTGAGGAGATGAAGGACTGTCGATCGATGAAACAGCATTGGAGTCGGTCGACAGTAATGCCAGAATATAAGCTGAGCATATTTTATGACCGAGTGAAGCCCAGAAGAAACCACAAATTACCAGAATACCATTGGATGACCATAAACCCTATTTATGTTATTTATAAGCCATTGTTGACGGCTATGCCTATGCTATCTAAGCTTTATTTTATTCTTTGTTATTAGTTAGGACAGAAGGGAGAAACTCCTTCAGAGTTTTCCTGAAACTCCATTGGCTTTGGTTTTAATATCTATTGCTTTTTACATCTATTCATCTATGATTTTCTGTGACAACATCATGTCTGAATAGATCCACCTGTTAGGTTTAGGGTTCAGATAGGTAATGAGGGATTAGCCCCAACTATAGATTGCTAAGTTGTGATATTAATCTTTAGGATTGTCATTAATACATGATTCTAGATTAGCTACCTAGAACTTGCCCTAGGATTGTTAGATATAAGTGATAGCTTTCATCTCATTCTGAAACCTTTCTAATTGAGCTAAGACTTGCTAGAGTAAGGCGAGAGCTGATCTATTGAGCTTAGTGAGCATATTCAATCCACGCATTAACGCTTGACCAATAGCGTCGATCGATATTCAAATAGAATAATCGGTCAACGTTTCGAATAGTGCATCGATCGATATTCAAATAGAATCATCGATCGACACTGGTCAATAGACGAACCTAGAAAGCGAGAGCCTAGTGGTTCGTTTATAAGTGTTGAGCTCTACAATATCATGCATGCAACTTGTTAGGCATCTGTAGGATTATAATCCTGATTACCTGAATAGAAACCCTAGATCTAGCAACCATCCTTCCATCAAACCCCAAATCAATCAATCAATCGAGCAATTAACTTTCTCACAAAACTTGCAACTTTACATTTAATCATTAAATCAACCTAGCTTAATCAATCTGATTAGATTTATTTGGTTCTCTAGTTTCATATGGATTCAATCCCTAAGTACTACAACTCGACCTCTTATTTGAGAGAGTATAAATCACTCCTTAGGGTAATTTGAGTGATATCAGGAGGATCTTATTCTTGATATCCAGAACTGACTGCTTAAGCTCGGCGAGTTCCTGGATGGTTGTAATATCTGGACCGCCGGGAGTTTGGACAGTGTTTGTATCTGTCGTGTTCCCGACACCGGCTGTTTGATAGGTGTCAAACAGCTGTTTTCGAACCGTCGTGGCTGGATCTTCCGAGTTTCCAGCTAAGTGAGCTAAGATGGCAGCGATAGCGACGAGTAGGCCTGGGCAAAATAACTGGAACCGAACCGAAATACCCGAAACTGGAACCGGACTAATACCCTCAAATACCCGAATGGTTCCTGTATTTTTATATCCGAAATAACCGAACCGAACCGAGAACCGAACGGGTACCCGAATATATAAAAATATTAATTATATATACATATAACATTACTAAATATATATTTTTAATTTAAAATTCTATTAAAAGTATCTGAAAATAGTTGAGGATAACTAAATTATTATAAAGTATCCAAACTACCCGAAAGTATCCGAAACTATCCGGATAGTATTATCCGAAATATCCAAAGTAATCCGAAATATCCAAATTTTTTTTATCTAAATCATCCTAATTATTTGATATTTTACCCTAAATAATTGATATTTTATCCTAATTATCCGAACTACCCGAACTATCCGAACCCGAACTATCCGAACCCGAACCGGATCCAAATGAGAACCGAACTTTTTCCGGATATTTTCCGGTTCCTACATTTACTATCCGAACCGAACCGAACCCGAAACTATCCGAACCGAACCGAACCAAAAATATGTCAAGTACTAAATGGATACTCTTGCCCTTATCCAAACTATCCGAAACTCGAAATACCCGAACCGAACCGAACCGATACCTGAAATGCCCAGGCCTAGCGGCGAGTTGCTCGTTCGTCGCCTTCTGAACGGCGTCTTGCTGAGCCATCCTTTCGAGTCTGGTGTCTGCGAAAGCTGCTGCTGTTGGAGCGGCTTCGGTTGGAGGTGACTCGTCGCCGGACGGCGAGTCTGAGTGAGCCATGATCTTGCTGACGCTACTTTTTCTGCCCACGGTGGGCGCCAACGCGGTGGACGCCAACTGTTTGAAAGGAGATCTGTCGATAAACTAGTAAAGAGAGGGGACGAGAACTCATCGGTGGGTCGAGACAAAGACGTTTATTAGATCAAGGAATTGTTCGGTTGTGTTACAAAAGAGGAAAGAAACAGTGAAAAGTAAACCGGCGAAAGCTAGTTCGCCGGAACGTACAAATCGGTGAGAGTAAGATATAAAACCCTAATTTCTAGCCGAAACTATGTGTAGTGGTTTGCGGATCCCCTTATCGTTGCTTCTCATTCCCTATATATAAGTGATCGATCGATGACCTAATTTGTCTTTTCTTATTGGGCCTTTAGTCGATTGGACCGAGCTGTCGGGCCGCTGGTTCGAGTCATCTAGCCGTCCTCTTCCAGTCGCTCGCTCGATCGACTTAAAGTAGTCTTGAGCCGAGTCGACGACTTTCGAGTCGACGAGCCGAATCTTTTCCACGGGGTCATGGCTCAGGGCAGCTATCATGTGGGCCTTTTGGGAGGGTCAGACCCATACTCAACAGTTTTCTAGAGGTTTTGTGAGAGTTGCCTAGATTTCGCATTAGAATGTTGATGAAAATGAATGGCCTGACTGATGGAGAAGTAGTTGTTTTTGATGATGGTTGACTACATTGTGTTGTGTGTGAGAAGAAGAGTACTTTAGAAGTGACTGGACAGGCAGGATTATATTAACCATCATAAGTTTCTTGATGCGGCAAGAGATCTATAGATAAGAAAAAAAAGGCAAAGCTGTTGTAAATGAGAAAGACATAGGATCAGCTCACTCAAGCTTGGAGTTGACAGCTACTGCTCTAGTTATAATAAAAGCAAAGATTTGAAGCTTTAAGGGATCAGCTCACTTAGGTTTGGAGTTGACAGCTACTGCTATATTTTTAAGCTTTGAGGCTTTATTCTGAAATTTTATCGGTGTAGGCTTGCCCAGGATGGAAAGTTGTGTCCGGAGCTTACTTTCTTTGAAGTGTATGACAGATGGAACGAGTTACATCATCAGAAAAGTTTTCTATGCAAATATCAGCATGTTGAGATTGAACAGAGTTGTTATTTTGGATCCACAAGAGCCTTGGTACAGGGCTGTAAAGATTGAAACTTCCAATAGTGAAATCTTTTCTTGGAACGGTACACAGTGCATGAAGGGAGATTTGTTATCGGCCATTTGATGAGCTTGGACACTGATAAGAAAAAAGAGATACTCCATCTTCAATCTCCATACCAGTTTTGCGTCTTATAGGTAAAATTCGGTCTTCTGTGTTATGTAGCATGTATAATCTTTGCATTAATATTCCACTATTGAAAGCTGCTCTATTTCTGTTTATAGTATTTGATGACACGTTTCCTTGTCACGGGTAAGAAAGCTTGAAAAGAACAGGATTCGAGACCATTCATCTACTTTTTGGAACTTGGAACCGACAAAGGAACCAGTAAGTCTTGTTAGTTACTGAAAACATCCTCTCATAATCACTATTTATTATATGCACCTGCCATCATCATAATCAACAAGCTGAATGTTATAATCTAACGAATGATTCTGATTCTGATTCTGATTCTGGTTTTGAAAACTTTCTTTCAGGTTGTTAGAACCGGAGGCAACATCTTAGACTTTTCCCTTTTACCAATTGTTTTGGTATCACGACGTCCTCGACCGCACCATCTCTCGTCACAAGAATTGGGTACGTAACGCAACCAAATGGACACAGTTCTTGTCCACGACCTTGACTCCGCTGTAAATCTTCCACATTGTCCGCAACCCAAGACTCTCTGGCTCAGACAAGGTTAATCCACTGTAATCTGGTCTCCGGTATGCTCGTACCATAACGATAACAGGTACGCTCGAAATTCACTGGGCGTTGGTTATATCGTTTTGGTAGCAACCTATTGCTATCTCACGACAACCAAACCAACCTATCAGGATCTTGGAGTGGACATAGACTATGCGCGTTCCGATAATGTGTTCTTGGATGCGGCTGCTAAACTTCTTCAAACTCTCCGCTTCTCTTCTTTTCTCTGTTTGCGAGACAAAATAAAATTTACATAGTCCCTAGGATGCGACTTGTTTCCAGTTTCCCATATCACCTTTCTGATGATCCAATACATTATTGATCGTTTCTCTCTCTGGTGGCCCTTCCGGCCACATTGGTATCACTATGTACACTGCAGAAATATATCTCTCTTGCTCGTATCTAAGCTGCGATCTTTAACGCTATTAAGTTTGTGCATCCGCTGCATATTCTATAACATTAGAAGAAAATCAAAACGAAACAGTTCAGAATTACGCTATAGAATTTTAAAAACGTCACCATAAAATAATCATTCATAGTCATACTTGTCTTCGTTCTTGTCCTTTCGTATTGGCATCTCTGTTGCTGACACGTGATCTATCGATCTCAGAAATTGAGCATTCCATTTCCGGTTATATTATTCTGATCTCTGAAGTGTTGACTAACACCGAAGGGTTAGGACTTTTTTATCCATATCTGCTCAAAGTTCTTCAAAACTTCCCATGCTGCAGCTCCTACTACGTACACTTGATGACAGTCGTGCCATGGCTCTCTCGGTCCGCCTTTACTTAGCTTAGCTCCCCCCGACGCTTGTCTGATAAAAATCATCCGCCGTGGAAGCTCATAATTTCTCTTTTTTATTACTTTAGAAAATAAATTTTGTTAGTGCAAGACGACACAACAATAGTAATGCAGAAGGTAAATCAAGAGAGACAAAATACACAAGCACACACCAATAACTTTATTAAAAATCGCCTTGTACACTTAATTAGAAGATCCGCTTAATCAGCTTAGCCAGCTTGTTAACACCCTAACAGCTGCTACTGAAAGATTCCTAAGCTACCCGCTTATGTCTCTCTACCGTCAAGTACTTCAGCCCATGCTTCAGCACGAACACTTCCAAGAGCTTCTCTCTCTCTATAAGATCAGCCTCTGTGTCTTTGTCTCTATACAGACGATCCCATAGCTATCTTATAGTTATTCTCCATGTTCTCGAAACCCTAGTCTCCAAGGCAACATGTATGGACATCTTACATAACAATAAGTGCAACTTTCCTTTTCTTGGAATACACTTATTCCTCTTTCTTTAAGTCATAAACTTTCTCCTCAAGTTTATTCCTCTTTCCATATCTCCAAGATACTCCCTTGCTCTCCAATTCTACATGACTCCAGCTCAGCATCTTGACTCCACATGGTCTTCACCACTTAACCCGACGTCTGCTTCAGCAACTACGTCAGCGACTACTTCAGGACAGACATCTTACATCTTCAATCTCCCCCTTTTAGCTTTGTGTGCCGATCAAGCACAACACTCTTCTGGTTCAGAAACCACGTTCCTCACCTGGAAACTTTCATGCCAAATGTGTCTTTCTCCCCCACGAGATGTGCACCACACCATGCTTTTCTCCCCCATGAGATATGCATTCTCTGTACCAGAATATCACCATTCTCCCCCTGCTTGATTGCATACTAAGCTAAAACAGATGCTTAGATGTCAAGCTTTACAGACCTACCGTCTGTTTCTTCATGTATAATCATGACATAGCCCCTGCTGCAGCGGAATAACAAGTACTGCATCACGATCTGACGCACCTGTCGAGCTACCTCTCGACCCACTTCTGTTGAGGACCTGGCTACCTTCATGTGTCGTCTCCTTGACCATGAGCCCTTCCCCATCCGCACCGAGTGCCCTCTGCACTCGTTGCTATTGTCTTGGAGTGATTTCACACCCCTGAAGATCATCTCGCACCACTTCCAGACGCTCTTCGATCTCTTTCCCCTTTGTGTCACAGACAACTCCGTGTCCTGACTCCACGCTTGATGCTTCTTGATCTTCCTGAAGATCACTCCTAACAGAGCTGCATCCATCTTCTGATGTCTCATCCTTGATCTCATCAAGTATACCACTCTTGGCTAAGGACACCTCTTCAACCCTCCTGGGCTTAGTGAACGTCTTGTTCACCTTCTTGGCCATGTTTCTGCTCTTTTCACGAGCAAAACACTCCACCTTCTTGTGTCCAACCTTCCCCCAGAACCAACAGCACATCTGATGTTGCTTCTTGCTTGGCCTGACACAGTTGCTGATGCACCGATCAGTCTCCTTCCTGGTACCAGCTGCACAACCATGCTTCAGAATCTCTTGTCTGACCTTCGTGTTGTTGCACTGATGTACTACTTTTGGCTTGTTACTCACAGCTGCGCGCTGTAGAACTTCCTGCCTTACTCCCAGTCGTACGTCCCGACGTACTTCCTGACAAGCTCCTTTGGCTCCACTTTTTGATGTGCTCCCATGCACGAAATGTGATAGCCCCTTCTGTTGTACTTCCTTAGTACTCTCAGCTCCTCGATATCCCAGTCCCCAATTCGCCTTGGCTGGTTGACCCATCGAGAGTATCTTATCCAACTCTTTGGATCCACTGTTGAGCATCCTGATCTGTTTGCGATTCTCAGCCAAATCACGTTCCAGCCTCATTGCTCTCTCACGTTCATCAATAGCAACCTCCCTCAGTTTGCTAACCTCCTTCTCCAGAGACTCATAATTCTCATTTACAGCAGCAAGTTCTTCAGCAAGATCTTCATACTGCTCACGGCTCTGCACCAGATCGTGTTGCAACCTCATATTCTCATTCTTGAGATTCAACCACTTGTTGAGCATCACGTGATAATCCTCAGAGTCTGTACAGACATCTGAATCCGAGGATTCACTAGATTTCTCTTTGCGTGCACCAAATGCAACCATATTCTTCATCACCTTTCCATCTTCTTCAGACTCTGAATCATCAGACGACTGCAATGGAACTCCTTTTCCCTTCTTTGAGTTTGGACATTCACGCCGTGTGTGTCCAACACCTCCACACTCAGAACACTTAAGTTCTCTTGGCTGTGCTACAGGACAGTCAACTCTTATGTGACCATTGCCTCCACACTCATAGCACCTGAGACTTTCTCTCCTTCTGCCATTGCCACGATCACCTCCCTGGCGACCATACTGATTCCTCCCACTAGAAGAATTCGTCTTACCAAAATTCCTGACCAGCATACCAATGTCATCTTCAATCTTCTGAAACCTATCAGTATCTTTGTCAGCTACAAGCGCCACACTCCTTGGCACACTGCTTGATGTAGAGACTGAACTAATGTGTGTCTCCATCTCTTATGCCTTCAGCATACCCACAAGCTTGTCAAACTTGAGCTCATCTATGTTTGTAGTCATCTGCAAAACCGCCTTGTGAGCTCCAAACTTTGTTGGAAGACAGCGTAGTAACTTCTTTACCAGCTTCTTCTCCTTGTACTTCTTCCCAAGTACAAATGCTTCATGCGCCATAGCACTGAGTTTGGCACTGAAGCTCGCCACAGAATCATTATCAGACCACCTGAGATTCTCAAACTGCGACCCAAGATGATCTAGACGTGTCCTCTTGACACTCTCATCTTCTTCAAACGAATTCAGCAGGATCTCCCACGCCTCTTTAGCCGAAGTACTCCCCTAAATCAGCTGAAACTGCTCTGCTTCAACAGCTCCAAAAATTACCGACAACGCCTTTGCATTAAATTTTGATGCATTGTGTTCTGCCTCTGACCAATCCTCTTTTGGCTTAGGCTTCTTCTCACCTCCTGTGACTATGGTAGGCTCCTCCCAACCAATCTCCACAGCTGTCCACGCATCTTCATTGATTCCTCGAATCATCTGCTTCATGCGAGCCTTCCAATGACCATACTGGTCCGCATTCAACACGATCGCCTTCTGCACAGAGATAATCGTGTCCATCTTCACCTGCAAGATCACACCAGTAACTTAGGTGACCCGCTCTGATACCACTTGTTAGTGCAAGATGACACAACAATAGTAATGCAGAAGGTAAATCAAGAGAGACAAAATACACAAGCACACACCAATAACTTTATTAGAAATCGCCTTGTACACTCAATTAAAAGATCTGCTTAATCAGCTTAGCCAGCCTGTTAACACCCTAACAGCTGCTACTGAAAGATTCCTAAGCTACCCGCTTATGTCTCTCTACCGTCAAGTACTTCAGCCCCTGCTTCAGCACGACCCAGAACACTTCCAAGAGTTTCTCTCTCTCTATAAGATCAGCTTATGTGTCTATGTCTCTATACAGACGACCCCATAGCTATCTTATAGTTATTCTCCATGTTCCCGAAACCCTAGTCTCCAAGGCAACATGTATGGACATCTTCCATAACAATAAGTGCAACTTTCCTTTTCTTCGAATGCATTTATTCCTCTTTCTTTAAGTCATAAACTTGCTCCTCAAGTTTATTCCTCTTTCCATATTTCCAAGATACTCCCTTGCTCTCCAAGTCTACACAACTCCAGCTCAGCATCTTGACTCCACATGGTCTTCACCACTTAACCCGACGTCTGCTTCAGCAACTACGTCAGCGACTACTTGAAGGCACACATCTTACATTTTCAAATTTTATCTTTAGATGTAATCATATTGGCGAAACACTATAAACTTTTGTGTTACTTTACTACGCTTAGTCATATATTTGTCTGCATTATCTTCTCCTATCAGTTATAACAATATTAGAGTTCGATATCATTGGTTAAATGTTAAATCATAGCTTTAGGTGAAAACCAATATTACACAAATGTATAGTTATAAAACATATAACAACAGTTCTGTACTAGTTTGAAAAAGCAAATTATATATGGACTTATTTTTTTGCTTTTTCCTGATGGAGGAGAGTTTGTTAGAATTTATGAATTAGTTTGGATATGGTTATCTACTTTTATGAGTACTAGAGATTTTTCCGGGCTACGCCCGGATTTGTTCATATATATTTTTATCAAACTCCTATGTATTTTAATTAAATTTAGATTATTTTAGAGTTTATATAATATTTTGTATACTTAGACAATAAATTATTAGACATAACTATTCTTTTCTGTTGTTTTTGGTGACTACAAATTGGATATTATTCAAATTCACATCTTTCTTTTCAAAATATAAAAAATACATATCAGCTGGTAAACAAATTTATAAAAAGTAAACTGAATCTTAGTTAAAGTTTTGTTATTCTTTTCTCTTTTACTTGAGTTTTTTATGAAAATATGGGAAACATGTTAACCAAATAGCATGATTAAGGAAAAAAAATTAATTTGGGAAACTTCTACTCAAAAGTACCTTAAGGTCAATTAGTCATCACTCATCAGAGTTTTTGTGTTTCCTTTTAGAGTTCAAGTAGAAAGTTGTCTTATGATTCAAAAAGGTAGTGATGATGGAACCAGTTTGGCCTCACACAGACCGAGGACAACATCATGGAAGAACTACCAAGCCCAAAATTATTAATATCACGATAGAACCAAGGTCTCCGATTGTGATACCTCTCGAGTTTGGTGAGATCACCATTCCTGCAAGAGTCTAAACCTCGAACAGAAGATACTACAAAAACAGACTCTCTTGCCCTTAACTCAACAAACACAGCGTCAGTCCGGTGGTTAAATAGAAACCCGCATAGTTCCATAACCATAACAAAACAAAGTATCCCTCAGCCATAACCACCGAACCCATTTTCCCACCGCTTTCACATATTTGATAAGTAGTTGTGATTAAATAAAAAGGATGGTTCTTCTTTCTTCAGAGATCCAAGTATAAGAAAGAACAACCATCGTCCGTCTCAATTGTCTCCATGAAAGCTTCACGCCAAGTATATCCCATGTTGTCTTACTCTAACCAGAGAAAGCAGACATTTTCGGCCATACCTCTTGAAATCGTTTCTTCTATGTATTAATACGGCAATTCACGTCCATTGATTCAGAAATCTCTGCAAATATTATGTCTTAGTATGAAGATTGTTGCAGTGAACTAAAGAGTACTGATTTTCTTTGCATAGACTGAGTAATTGTGTGACCTTTATTGAGTGAATTATAAGTAGTGAGTCGGAAAGAAATTATAACTTACTTGTGTAGCAGCCGGTCCATTCCCAAGTTCCGTTTCCAACAGCAAATTCCTTTTCTTATCTCACTCTTACTCTAGCAGGTTTTCTCTCTCCAGCTTCTCACTTTTCTCTCTCTTGTACCTTTTCTTCTTCTTCTTCTCTTGCGCTTCCTCTCTGCCTCAATAGCTCCCTCAAAAAACGCTTCTCCTCTTCCTGTCCATGGTTTGTGGAAGCTTAGCTGTCAAACAAAAGAAGCAAGGATTGAATGGAATATTTTAATGGAAAATTACCCGTGACCGTGAGGGGAAGAATATGGAAAAAATCAACATGAAAGATTTGCATGCAAAGTGGAGCTGTCCCCCGAATTCTCATTTTGAATTTTGGAATTGGTAATCATGGTTTGACCAGAAATAACACAATTTCCTTTAATACATACACTTTTCATTGCCAAACCACCATTTGCAAGAGTAGAGGCAGTCACAATTTCATACCTAAGCATCAGCAATATTCTCTGGACTGAATCACACCGACCACAATGGAGCAAAACACTCGGTATTCTCAGAGCTGTGGAGAGCTTCCTGAAGAAATCAACAGTGATGTAACTGCACTCCATGTCCACCAGCTGCAGTGTTGCGTTCTTACTTCCCTCCCACTTCTTGTTCACTGACTCTATGGCTGTATTTTTCATCGCCGCACTCAGAGTTTGGTATTGGTTCAATCCTTACACATGTTCAAGCCGTCTATAACACTGAGCCAAAGTAAATAAGTCTTAAGATCGTATATATAGTATACAAACAGAAGAACAGAACGTACCGTCTCATTCACAGACTTGTGAACCAGATCCATCAAGGTCGCATGAACCTGGTAGTAAAATAAGCACACAAAGAAAGATGAAAGATGGTTATTGTATGTTTTGTTTTGTTGCTGATTCACTTTATATTGGTTAAGAGTTATAGGAACTCAATTACTATAACAACTCATGGTTTAAATTTATAAATATTAGCAGCAAAAGTGGCAAAGACATACACTCCATCAACACACTTCTTGAATATTTGATCGAAAAGTAATAACTTTCCCTGCACCATAACAGTAATCAAACCCTTTTTTTAACAGTAATCAAATCTTAATATCTAAAAATAAAAATTAAAGATAAAAAAATACACAATTTTACCCCAGTTTCAGATGGTGGCGGCTTTCCATGACTACTAAGTTTATATTCCAGCTCTCACATTTTCTGTTAATAATCATATGGACGCCTAGAAAGGTTGGCTTGATCACATGTTCTAGATGTTGTACAAACAACAAAAGATAAATTTACAAACAACAAAGAACGGGAAAAAAATATGAACCAATGCTTTTTCCTCTATGAGTATAAGGTAGTCTTACCCGAATTGGTGGATTTGAAAACCAAAGCGGCTTGCTCCCAAAGTTCGAGGTTTGGTTTCCACTCGAAAGAGAATAACAGTATATAAAGGAGGAGGAGAAGAGCAAACGGAAAGGAACTCATCAAGAAGAATTGATGGATCGAGATGTCGTGGGGTACTGATTGTAGAGATGTGGATCGAGAGATCTGTTACGATGAAGAGCAAAGGGAGAAGACGAAGAGATGGAGGCGCAAAGCATCGGGGTTTCCGTCTCGTGTTGTTTTTTTTTTTAATATCTATCCTATAAGAGACCAAGCCCAGTAAACCATGTTCTAAATATTTGGTGCCTTATAATTATTTTGTTATATAGAATTTAAGTGAAACTAGATTATGACCCGCCCTTGAAAGGGCGGGTATATATATATTGAAAACTATTTTTGTAATCATATTTGTGTTTAATATTAATTTAATTTAATATAATTTTTTATAACTATATTAAATAGTCAAGTTACATAATTATACACTTATGCCATATGCATTTCAGAAATTATTTTTAAACTTTATTTCTAAAGTGTGCAACATATTATATTTTTTAGTAGTTACCTAACATAATTAGTCAAGAATATTCATACTTAAAAAACTCAACTCGGAATCGACCAAAAAATTAAAGTTTCATACTCTATTAGATCTGGCCTATATACTCGAATGGTTCTTAAAAAATTATATCCGGAAATCAATATTAAATCCAACCCGCACCGAAAATAATAATTTGTAATATATTATGTTATATATATATGTATGTGTGTGTGTGTGTATTTGTGTAAATAGATTAATATGGTCTTCATTAACTTTAAGTAAAATCACATTTAATAAATGTTAATTTTTAATCAAATAAATTTTTAAAAACTCTTTTAGTTAAAACCCATAAAATATATCTTTATAAATAGTGCTTCCATAATAATATCAAATACACATTTAAAATATACTCAGAATTTAAATTAGATATTGGCCATTTAATTAGGTACCAAATAGAAGATGACAGAAACCTTTAAGTATAGATCGGAGAAAAATGGTGGTTACATCCACGATATAATGTTTATATTTAGTTCTATGCAATGGTGCGATTATTATGCTGAAGTAAACATGGCCTGCCCGATTATTATGCTGGTGGTTCCACAATATATAATTTTATGCAGTTAGTATGGTTGAAAATAATTAATTGGACATAACCTATATTAATGGGTCACACAGTTGTTTTAATATAATAGATTGTTAATTATTTATTTTTAAACCTGTTGATATTTTTAATATTTTGTGACCAGATTATATTAACTGATCAGGTTTCGATTTAGCTAAATATTTGCATACATGATACAATTAACTGCTTTACCACACGTGGTTATAGAGTGACTTCAATTTTCTGGGTACCCGAGTTTGAATCTACGTTGCACGGAAGCTTCATCGGACGTACGCTTCCCGCTTCGGAACCGGAATCGGAATCGGAATCTTGTGGAAGCTTACGGAATCTTGCTTCCAAAACGCTTCTAAAATATTCTCTTAAAAAACACGTTGGAAGCTTACGATTCCGTTTTGGAATCATGCTTCCATTCTTTAAAAAAAACACAATATCTTATATCAATAAAAATATAAAATTTTAATTTTAATTTATATAAAATCTAAATTTTAATAGTATTGAATAGATTGAATAGAAATATAAAACAATTAAAATTAATACTATAAATTATCTTTATGCATTGAGATATTTATTAAAGATAAATCATATATTCAAATATATTATGTCAATTAATTATAAAGTAATAAAAATAATTAATATAATAATTTAATTTATGTGTATTTCACAGTTTTAATATGAAATCATATAATTATCATAAATATAAATGATTTATTTTAAATTTAAATAATATAATTTTTAGTTCTAGATTTTTTTAAAAAATTCTTATATATGTATATATATATACGCTTCCAATACGTACCCGCTTCCTAATTTTTTTTAAAATCTCGCTTCTGCGCTTCCATACGCTTCCGCTTCCACGTACCCGCTCCCGTTTCCATGTAACATAGGTTTGAATCCCCTCTCTTTATTTTTCGTCTGCTTCATTTTTTATTTTATTTTAATAAAGAATAAAACTGTACTTTCCCTTTCATCTCCTTCTTTTTAACCTATTGTTTTTTTTCTGAAACTTGAGTCGACGCCTCCTGTTTTTTTTCCATTGATTTCACTCAATTGTCATCATATTTTACTCAGTTCTATGCTTATTTCAGTAGATTAAACTAAAATAAATTAATTTTAACATAGATTCAACCAAAAATTGAATCGGGTATAGACGTATAGTTCTTCTCTTTATCGGGTTGGTTGCAGAGAGGTTCAAAGTTGTAGCAATTTATTAATCAACATTAACGGAGAGAAAAAAAACATAGATTCAACCAAAATTAAGTTTATTTAAGTTTCTGATTTCAAATCATTTAGATAATTGAAGGTGGTTTGACGAAGAAAGTGGTTATCGAATTTTACTCTCAAAAAGTGGTTATCGAGGACATGATGTATTTAGATAATAATCATTTAGATGCAGTTATAAAAATAGTTGGACTGAACCTTTATCAATGGGTCACACTGCTGTTTTAATAGAATAGATTCGTCCATTATATATGCGTCAGACTATGTTCTAGGTACATGCAAAATCAATACTTACCTATAGGTATTCGTATAATTATTAAAAATGCATATGAGATCTATAATTATTAAAAATGCATATGAGATCCACCTTGTATTAACCAATAAAGCCCAGTTCACAATCGTAATCGAAGCCCAGTTCACAGTCGCTATATCCGTCTCGGGTGTGGGTTTTTATTATTAAACCGATAAAGACGAATCCAGTAAACCAAAAACAAACGCCTCCGGTATCCTACGTGTATTAATCAAATGATTTGATTGGGGGAATATATTTGCTTACGTGGATAGGCTTAAATCACTCTATATCTTCCTTTTAGTATAGGATAGATTAATCTACATATGACATTAATGCCTGCACCATTACCTAATAATCTATAGGGAGACTCAGCAATAAATCTTTTCTTTTCTTTTTCCAGCAATCTCAGAGAGACGCGTGAACGAAAATGACGAACTACGGCACCATTCCAACGTCGTCTCATCCATCTCCGCCGATTGATCTCGAGTACGTCTCACGCGCCAAGCACCGCATCAAATCAGGAGCGATGTTGACCGCTGTTGTGTTGGTTCTGGTCCATGCGGCGGTTAGGAGGAGTGATAATCTGTTTCTCGATGAGGAAGCTGTGGCGGCGAGTGAATATTCGGGGCTGACGTCGTACCCTTCCTCGTAAAACCAAACACGAACTTGTTGTTCTTCTTTTGCATGTTACTACTGTCTGAAACATGAGAACGTTCTTTTACTCTGTTCAGTTTGTTGACAATGTGTTTCGTTGGTTAATTACTTTATTTAGTCATAATATCATTATAAATACATAATTATCTCACTTATCTCTGACTTCTCTCACTCAATAATCTTCCTTTAAACGGTGTTTTTAATGGAAACACAGAACCTAAATAGTTTTGTGTGATTGAGAAACATAGAACAGTTTGTTGAGAATGTTTTTTTTGTTGGTTAATTATGGTTATGTTAGTCATTAATATCATCATTATTACAAAACTATCTCACTAATCTCTGATTTCTATCTCACTAATCTCTGATTTCTCTCGGTCGATAGTTTTCCACATGTGTTTGGTGGAAACACAAAACATAACTAGTTTTGTGTTATTGAGAAACATAAGAAGAGTTTAGAGACAATGTGTTTTTGTTGGTTAATTATTATTTTAATCATTAACATCATCATTAGTACAAGATTATCACTAATCTCTGACTTATCTCACTCGATGATAACATAAATAGTTTTGTGCGACTGAGAGACATAAGAACAGTTTATTGACAACGTGTTTTGTTGGTTAATTACATTATTTAGTCATTAACATCATCACTAGTACATAACTATCTCACTGATCTCTGACTTCTCTCAGTCGATAATCTTCCACTAAACCTCTCATTCACTACCATATCTCCTTCCAGTAAACGCAGTACCTTCAACAAACATACACTCTGTCTGAGATAGAGTGTTTGACTACGAATGAAATCATGTTTCAAGAGTGTGTTTGATATGCTTTACCTGAGACATACGAGGACGCAAATGTGGATCTCTGCGTATACACAATGAAGCAGTATAAATCATACAAATGATTTCTGTTTCTGAATATCTCTTCTCCAGCTTTGGATCAACCAGCTCTTCAACCGCATACTCTTCTAATCTAGACCTAGCCTGCTCACCAAACCCTAAAATGAGCTTAAAGAAAACTCGAGAAACAAGATACCTTTTCAGCTTTGCGTTTTTTACCCATTCACTTAAACATTGTTGTCCTTTTGGTCTGGAGATATCCATGGCTTTACGACCCGTGATTAGCTCGATTAGTACAACCCCAAATGAGTAAACATCAGCTTTCTCTGTGATCTGTCCACTTTGAGTATACTCTGGAGCTAAGTAACTGAACAAACCAAACAAAAGTAAGTGATGGAAGACTTGTAGAACTCTTAAAATAGAGAATGTTGATTTAGTTTTTACCCGAAAGTTCCTATTATGCGTGTGTCTACACCGAGCTCTCCATCAGGTTGCCACCGCGCTAAACCAAAGTCTCCAACCTTACAAACAAAAAGAAACTAGAATCAAGCAACTATATGAAACTTAAGTGTTAGCTTTGTTGGTGTTACCAGTGGTTCGTAGTCATGAGTGATTAGTATATTGTTAGGCCTTAAGTCTCTGTGAACAATGCATCCCACTCTACACTCTTCATGAAGATATCTAAGACCTCTAGCCGCTCCAACCGCTATTTTCTGCCTTGCAGGCCACTCCAAAGTATCCTTATGGCGACCTGAATCAACATTGAGTTAAGTGTTTGTCAAGTTAACTAGCTCATGAACTCTGGTTTAAGAGGTTTTACCGTATAGATGACCGTCTAATGATCCATTGCATATGTATTCATAAACTAATAGTCTTCTGCTTTCTTCAATGCAGAAACCAATTAGCATAACCACGTTTCTGTGCTGAGCACAGCTCAAAACCTCTACTTCAGAGCAGAACTCTACATCTCCTTGAGTACTAGCTAGTTTGTGTTGCTTTACCGCTACAATCTGGCCTTCAGGTAACACACCTCTATGAACAGATCCAAACCCTCCTTCTGCCAAGAAGTTAGACTGTGAAAAACCTTTTGTTGCAAGCTCTAACTCTTTGTAAGAGAAAAACCTCGGTGGTTTTCCAAATACAGGTGCTTTGTGCTGACAGATAGAGCAGAGAGGAGGTGGAACAGGAGGAGCATTTCGTGATAGCGAAACTGCTCCTCTTATGTTTCCACTAGTCTCAGAATCACTCCTACTTGAAATCTTGGTTTCTTGAGCAGCATTAGCATCATCTTTTTTCACTTCCACTGTGAAAATAGGCGATGATGTTCCAAGGTCAGAGCTAGCCACTGATGAAGTCCCAGCTTCTGTACCAGTGAATGGTGTGCCAACCTCAGGACTGCTAAAAGGAGTTGTAACTACTGCTCCAACAGAACCTAACAACCTGCTTTTGTTCTCTTTCACTGCATCTTTTGTTGTTGGTGAACCGACCAAGTTGAACCGCAGAACTTTTGCTTGAGAACGCTTTATGGCCACAATGTTACATTGTAGCTCATCAATGCACCGCTTCACTTCTTGCTTAAGGTGCCTGTAAAACAGTAAAAGAACCATTTCAACCACACAAAGAGAGAGTAAAAACTAAACAAATGAACAATGAAATGATTATTTATGTACTTACTTATCCAGAACTACCCAAGTTGCTTGTGATTCCTTGGCCTCAGATGCAACAGCTCCACATGGTGATCCAGAAACAATTTTGATCCTAACATTAACCTTCCAAAAAAAAAACATGAGAATAACTGCTTTTTTAATGTTTTGGTAATGGGCTAAGTTAGTAACCTTGTTTGGGTCATAGACATCATGAAGCTGGAGAATCATTTGAGAACAAGTATCAGTGAGGTCACTTTTTATCTCAGGGATTGCATCAGAATGTGGTTTCCTATGACCACTTGCACAGTCTCCAGCAAACTTAGGGAGAGTCCAAAGCTTTCGACCTAAACAAACAAGACAATGGATTAAAACATAGGTAAGTACATCTCCATGACTTAGTACCAAAGAAGAGAAAGTAGTACCAGCATTGTGAGAAGTGACAACAACAACAAGAGTTATGCAGTCTCCAGGATGAACAATATGTGTCAAAGCCCAAACCAATGCTGTCTTTGAAATCTCCCTAGATGCTTTAACAGCAACAAGAACCTTCTCAGTCCCATTAGAACTTGGTATCTTCTCCCGCTTTCTTCTGATCATTTTAAAACTCAAATGAAATAACTATTCTCTAGATTCCTCTCTCTCTCTTTCAAGAAGATTGATTTCTACTGAAACCTGTAGAGATTTTGTAATGATGAATGCATTATTAAGGCAAGTTGGACATCAAGACAAGACCAAACCAAACACACAGCTTGAGTTGCAGATGGATACAAAACTTGTAGACATGACAAGACCTCTCACTCACCACTTCCTTCTCACTGAATCACATTAACTTCAAAACATAAAAACAAAGCCCTCAGCCACAAAACTCCCTCTTTTGAGATTCCACACCAGCTTTTTGAAGCTATATGAATCCAAAACTCATTGTAGGCTTTCAATAATTTAGGCTGAAATCTCCAAAGGATCCAAAGAGATACACTTTTTCCTCTCTTTCCAATAACTCTAACCTATCCTTCTTTTTGTCAAATCACTGAGTCAATGTTTCTCAAGAAACAGACAGAGGAAATGAAGCCTCTTCCACTTGTGGATCTAACCCTTTCCACAAGAGAAAGGGCAACAAAAAAAAAATCAAATATCTCTGCTTCAGTCCACTTTCAACAGTATCTGCCAAATCTTCAAGATCACACCTACAGTAAGAGAAAGAAATGGATGATTTTTTTTTTGAAACGGAAGATTTAAAGAAACTGCCAAAATAACTGTACTTTAGACTAGACTTGCAAAAATAATGGATAGCTATGGAAATAGATGAATAAATTAAATTAAATCCTTTCTTGAATACACAAAAAAAAAGCATCAAGAATCGGATATATAAACTATGTGTATACATTATGTACAACCTGCATCACACAGACACTATTATTTATTGTTTCATAATTTCTCACCAAGCTAAGCATTCATATATTTCACCGCATGAAAACAAGCAATGGTTTCGCTATGTTTATTATCTCACTTGAAGAAGACAGAAGATTATATTTTAGCAAAAAAAAAAAAGACAGAAGATTATTAATTAGTAGTAGTATTCAGTTGAAGCATTGATGTTGCTATGTTTTGTCTGACTTGAAATTTTTCTGCTTTTACCATCAGAAGCACTTTTATAGAGATGGAAACAAGACAGTGTAGAAAATCTAGAGAGCAGGCAGCATAAATGCTGCTCAGGTAGAAACAAGGAGAAAAAGCGCGAAAATATGAAATCAGCTTTTATGGTTTCTTCTTTATTTGTCAAAACAGTCTGTGATTTAAAAACATCCTTGAAATTTTGAAATTTAAACCAATGAGTGCGTTAGTGTTATAGAAGCACATTCAAATAACACTAACCAACGTTTTATTATAAAAAATTAATATAAGGAAAAATTCTAAAAATATAATTTTAGTAAATATTTCTAATATTTATATTTAGTGTATAGTTGGTTATTAGATTTTATGATTTAATATTTATAAGATTGATATTAGAGTAAGGTTTAAAATTTGGAGTAATTTAGCCATATCATTTTTTAATAAATATTCCATATGTCTCGTCTCATAAAACGGTTATTAATTACTTTTCTTGTTATACAAAGAATGTCAACTTAGAATTTTAATGAAATTTATACATATTTTAAGATAAATATAAATTACAAAATATTTTAATTTATAAATAATTTTAGTTATCTCAATTAATAAATGTGTCTATTAAAACATAAATGTATTTTAATCACTTTCTTATTCTATGTAAAATATCAAAATTACACTTTCATGAAACAGAAGAAATACTCTTTTAAGAAAATTTTCCATTTGAATATTATTAAGTGTAAAGCAATAATATATATATATATATATATATATATGATTTAAAAAGCATTTTAATAAACATCATCAACGTGTATAAAACTTAAAATAACTAAATCATAAAGTAGCAAACACGTAACACTTCATCATTCTATATCTACTTTCAAATTTGAATAATCGCAAAGAAACAAATGCTAAAAGAAGTTTTGATAAACCAAAAAAGTCATTAATTAACAAAAAAAAAATCTTGAGTAAATTAGCCCATAATACTGTAAGGGCATAATTAACCCTACCACCCCAAATGGGATACTTATTTATTTTATTTATTTTTTGGTTTTTGTCTGATTAAAAAAAAAAAATGAACCAATCGGAGACTGCTACGTGTCAGTGGAGCCCGCGAACAGGGGGAACAACCGACGCTTACTGCGCTTGTTCGCATTACCGCTTACTTTTTTTATTTTTTTCTTTTTTTTAAAAAAAAATGGCTAAGCACCAGGGTAAGCACCCCAGTTAACGGTGGTCTAGGAAGCCAAAAAATAAGGATCTGCCTTATACAGTATAAATATAGGTCCAATAGTGATTCATGTGTAAGTGAAAATACCGATAGGCCCTTTTGTGAATAAATGATTATCGTATATTGGTGTGTATTTCTAGATTTGGTTTAGATTTATCCAATGTTTGCTGAGATTTTGTTTCCTTACCGAGGTGGTTAACAATGCTTGTATCCGACGAAGGCAAATCTGAGCTGTATAATACCTGACACAAACGGCGCTTTGGATCGCCCAAAGCAAACATCCTCTCCGGTATTGTTCTCGAAGACTCCACATCTGTTCGATTTTCTATTACCATCGTTGGTAACGATGTCATCAATCAAAGAAGATGGGCGAAAAGCTTAAGGAGAGAGTTTCCAGATTTGAGACAAGTTTTACGGACGAAGTTGATTTGAGATATGATTTTGAATTTTGAATTTCAAAATTGAAATTAAAAAAAAGATATATTTTTGAAGATTTGGGTATTCTGACACAAGATACGAAGGATACACAAATCTTTAAAAATCTGAAGGATACGCAAATCTTTAAAAATCTTAACCTACAGATTACATAATCTTTTAGGATATAGACGGAGGGGTGATATCGCTAGGGGTATCGGCGTCTTTATTATATGATGAACAATTCAAATAAGTATGATTTGGTATATGTCTAAATACGCTATACCTTCCTCTGAGTGAATATGTGGAAGTACGCTATGATGATCCAGAGAAACGTGTGGTTTCTGAACCCATTGAGATGACCCCCATAAGACGAGCAAGACTAAAGAAAGAGAAGATCGGTCCTCGTCCACTCGGAAAGCTTTTTCTCATCATAGGGGGACGGAGACATTCCAATTTAGATAACCCTGATTAGAAACACACTTGACCGTTTTATAGCTTGAACCAGAACAAACATTAAACTCTTGATACCATGTGAGTGTTCATGGGCTTCTAACTCAAAACCAATTGGCAATGAGGGCCTCCCCTGGCTCTTCCACCGTCTGGGATCCCTTTCCCCCTATGCTCACAGAAATCAAACACCCAGCCCTATTAGATAATCATTCATATTTGCCTTTTTGAATAGATCTTTCTGCTACTTCTGTTTGTTGTTCTAGTACCTCTACCCGCATCTCTAAGTGCTCGCATCACTTCCATATGGAGAAAAATAAGCTTACCAAGTTCCATCAATAGCACCTAATCTATGCCGGTTTTGGTGGACCGTGCTCCACCCCGGTGAACTCGCGTGGTTCCGAAGTGCCCAGAGGCCAGAGGCGAAATCCGTTCACGGTCTGTAGGACCAACACCATTCAAA
Source organism: Brassica napus (assembly GCF_020379485.1). NCBI lineage: Eukaryota > Viridiplantae > Streptophyta > Magnoliopsida > Brassicales > Brassicaceae > Brassica > Brassica napus. The sequence goes on from NC_063446.1 coordinate 73,295,901, forward strand.
GGGGACTTATGCAACGGGCTATGCCACCCAAACCAACTGAGGGAAGTCGCATCCGTCCATCGGCTGGATGTTGCTCCAGCCTACTACGAGGATCCCGTATCCAACAACCCAACCTATAAAAAGGACATAAAAACCCCTTGTATAGGTTGGAGCTATGAAGCTTTCCTGGAGGAAATGGGCTTGGGGAAAAGATGCTATGCTTGAGCCAGCGGAAATGGTTAAGTTGTCACTGTATACTCCCCCGGGTCGGAAGGCGGAGGGGGAGGGAGGAGGACACTGGGCGGGATCTATCAGCAGTGAATTCCCCGTAAAGATAGAGGCACCTATAAAAAAGATACTCTGAAGGCTTCGGGATTGAGGTATCAAAACCAATGCAAGCATTAGTTCCACAACGAATCGGCTTATAGTCATTCCTAGCACTCGGCGCATGTCTTTGATCAACCTCGGTTCCGTCGTCCAAACAGGCCTAGAAAAACAGGTACGATCTCGCTTTCCAAAAAATTATAGAGGAAGATGAAATACCAGCTGATTCCCCTATTGATTAACCTCCACCCAAATATTAGCAACGCGGATAAGATCTCAGCTCCTTCTCGAACGAAAGAGATTTATTAACTAGATAACCGGAGTGAAATGAGTTCTATAGGCCTTAGCCAAAAAAGCAAGAGGAGCACACTAGTAGAAGTTACGTCTTAGCGCTGTAGCTTTCTTTCAATGTCGAGATGAGGAGCGTAGCCTATCTTCTTTTTCTCTTCCGCTATTGGTGGACTGTTGCATAGAAAGATGAATCCCCACGCAACGACATAGTTTGTGCGCCCTTTACCGTTCTCGCTCGGGGTGAAAGGCCAACCAAGATCGGATATAGCTGGTTTTCCGCGAAATCTATTTCAGTAGAGCGTCTTCAACTTTATGATGGAGCTCTTACAGCTAAAGTGATCTTTTATAAAAAAAAATATCCTAAATGTTCTATACCCCATTTTATCCTTCCGCTTTAGGATTAGCCCAGCTTGATGAGGGGTCGAGTTACTGTGTTCCTAACCCAACTCGGGGCGGGGTTGCGCGCGAGCCGAGTGACGTAGATGACGAAGTAATTTTTAGCACCGGAACTCTCACGTTGAAAGTTCTTATAATATTAACTTTTTTAAGAAAGAAGATAATTCTTATATATTGTGTTGTTATCTTAAAAGATATTTTTCAATTATAAAATTTAAAAATAAAATATAAAACAATTATAATGAATTTAGTGGTTAAAGTTAATGTTATCTTTAATAAATTTTATTTAAACATATATATTTAATTATATTTTTTTCATATATATATATATATATATATATATATATGTTTGATTTAATTTTTTTGAAAACATAAATAATAAGTTATTATGCTGGTTTTTGAAATAATAAAGTTAAACTAATAAATATTTGTAAAACGATTAAGCCTACATATGCGGACAAGACACCTAGTAACATAATAACTAATAAGAATTTATTAAAGAAATATCTTCTAATAGTAAACAAATAATAAAACGATAAAAATAAATTTCACTAAAGAGAAAAGACATATATCTCTTGAATAAATTAATTTGTATATTTAAGGTTTAGATTTTGAGGAGGAAATAGTTTAGGGTTTGGAGATAAGATTTATGGCGTAGAATTTAGAATTTAGTACGTAAAAATTAAAATAATGATAAAAATATTTGTTTTAAAAAAAAATTATTTATATCAAATGTATTATTCATCAAGGAAAACTTAGTCTTTTGTTTTTTAATAAAATTTATTCGAATCATTTTCTTCTTTATGCTATTTTTGTTACAAAAAAAAAAGAAGATTTGTCCAATTTATTACTATCTATTTTGAGTTTAGGAAACATGTCACCATCGCTGGGCCATTTGATGCTGAGTTTCTCCGACCAGTCCGTCGGCTCCGGATGCTGAACAGTTACGGCTGTTATCACAGTATCGTCTTGTCACACTCTTTTTAAATGGAATTTTTTTACAAAAAACAATCGGGCTGAATAAAAGTTTTAGTAGTGTTCTAAAAACGTTTTAAATGCCCCTCTTAAATACTTATGTTTTAGACCCCTTAAAAATGATGACAAATTCTTTCTAAGTCTCTCAGACAAATACAATATTAAAAATAAAAAATATAATAACATTATTTATAAATGATAATAATTATTATAGTACAAAATCTTATGAAAAATTCATACTATAAATTTTTTATTTTTGAATAATGATATTTAATATAAATTAGAATATAAAATTAATATATTATAATTTATAAATGTCTAAACCGCTTAATTAAAATTATAGGTATTTGATTAAGTGTTCTAGGTGTTGGTTGTTAAGTTATGCTCCGTTTGCTACTGGCAACACTGAATTAAATAAGATACAAAGTGTAACTGTATAAGTAAGAAGAAACTACTCAATAGTCATGATAATCGACAGATGAGATCGTTATAAAAAATTTCGCAACAAAATAATAATTTCTTTTATCAACCAATCACTCAAAATGTTGGCACCACTCAAAAAATAACACTAATCAAAGTAAGTGTCAGCACTATTGATACAGTAGAACACACATAAACACTAAACAAGCATCATTTGCTATAAATACCCCCAATTTTCACTTTTTGATATCATGCGGTTTTTAGTTTTTAAAGTTTTTAAAATCTACTCTTATATCAATATAGTATTTTAATCTAAAATCAAAAAATTAAATTTTAATCAAATATTGTTTACATTTTCGTTTTCAAGTTTACAATATAAACAAAATTACAATAGCCTAAATTGCCAATATAAGAATAATAACCAGAGTGCAGACAAAAAAAAAAAGAATAACAACCAGATTTTTTTTTTTTTCTGGTAAAATGTTAAATTGATTATACCAAATTTTCTGTTTTTGACAGAAATTACATGAAAATACAAGTAGCGGAGAAATTGAAATGCAATCTAAACACCATTGTTATACTCAACAAACTAAGCAAAGTAAAAGACTAGAAACAAGGCTAATAGAGATGGAAGCCAACAAAGCAAGCTCGAACCAAGGGAAATGGTAAGGACCGCACGACAAACAGGTTGCCACGAGAAGAAGAGAGATGGGCGCCCTCAAACCCTGATGCTACAACTTCCTACAGCTTCCGGAGCGCCTACAGAACACTCACCACCCCAAGAATCACAAGCACAAACATACAAACCAGCACGAGATCAACATATCCTGGCAGCACGAGGCAGAGAAACCATCCGACGATGCCGTCGTTCGGTCGAGACTTAGAGATTGCCGCCTCCAAACCTCTTAACCGGGACCGTTACACCCGTTGAACCGAGAGCTCATATAGAGCAAGCGGACCGGACAGGACCCCCACCTCCAGAGCAGCTTCACCGAGTGAGAGAGCAGCTTGAGCGCCCAACTGAAGACCTGTCTCCAACCAACCAATACTCCATTGCTTCGACCGAAGCTAAGAAACGTTGAGCAATCGCACAAAGGAGGGGAGGATAGCGACGATGAACGCCACACCACCGGAAAATCCAAGCTTTGAGGAGAGCAAACCCGCAAGACACCTCGAACACGAGGCTGAGTTAACACATCTCCATGCGCCGCCACCAGAGCTGGCTCCTAGCAGGAGAGGAAACTCACCACCAAGGAAGAGCTCCATGCGCAACCACCTCAGACCATGGAAGATACAAAGCTTGGACAAAGAATTGAGTTATAAAACCCAGATCCGAGACCTAGAGAGCCTCACCGACGGACCACGCGCCGCTAACCGAGAACACGTCGAGATCTGCGGAGAAAATCTCCCGACCAAAAGCACTGAAACAGATCTGAGTCGAAACCACAGAGAGGGGTACATGCCGTCCTCTAGCAACTCCATCTCACTGGGACCAGCGCAGATCTACTCAAGATACTTCAGATCTGAATCGGGAAGAGACCTTGACGCTTCACCTCCGCCGCAACCAGAAAAAAGACCACAAAGAGAACAAGAAAAGCAGAGAGAAGGGAAACAAAGGGGTGGGTTCCGACGACCGCTAGAAGGACGGCAGTCGCCGGAGCCGAAACGGCTTACGGAAAAGAGGGAACTTTAGAGAGAAGGAAGAGGAAAAGTTTTTAGAGAGATAGGACCTTAAGAAAAGTCTTCACAACCAGAGACTTATAAAGTAGATAGTATCAGAGAGCCTAGCCAAAACGATCATTCAAGTTTTAGTAGCGGCTGTCTGATTGAGCAATGTACCATCCCACCGAGCAATTGTACACGTTAGTTAGTCGATAACCAAGTCACTATGATACACTTTTAACTTTTCTTCTGGTTAATATTCGATGCGACATCGTTCGTTAATCTGCCTTATTTTGGATAGTTGGGTTGACCCGACCCGTAATTATCCCCAGCAATCTTAAACCCTAAAAAGTCAAGTCCAATCTCAATCAATCTGACTTTTCACCTCACTCCGTGCCGATGGCGTCCTCTAAAGTCTGCAGATTATCATCGAAGATACACTCTTTAACCCAGAGGCTTAGCAAGACGACGAATGTTCACGCCTCGTCCATACCCTCTCCCATCAAATCTTCATTACCATCGGCAGCAACTTCCCGTATCAACCAATCTTTCAGGTCAGTGCTAATGGAGTAAACCCGTCTCCTTCCTAATAACGAAACTCTGGTTTTGTCATAATCTTAGTTGGCAATCAATAAGCTTTCATTGGTAAACCTTTTGACAATGTAATGGTGTGAATTTTGGATTTGATTATGTAACAGAAGATTACCAGTGGAGCTGAGTAGCTGTGTGTCGCTGTTTCCGCTACACAGTGCAGTAGCATCTGCGAGATTGGTATCAAGCTTGTCTGCTGAATCTGTGAGCTGGGGTTTAGTTCCTCAAGGTTTGTCCTTTTCCACCTCTCTCTCTCTCTCTCCCTATCTGTATTGATGTTATCTTGTTTCTTTTTTATCCTTGGATGATGTTGCTTTCTTCTTGTGTCATTGCTTAGACATTTGTTGGGGGTTATATGATAGGGAGAGTACATAGTGTGTTCTCAGCTGATTAATTTAGCAGCACCTGATAGATTATGTTGGCTTTGCTTATATCATCGGATGAACTTGGCTAAATGATTTAGTAGCTTCATGACTACTATCTGGTTCCCTGTTTATAGTACTTTGCGCATACTCGTAGTAATTAGTAATTGGTTTATTAGTATTTGGGCGCTTTATTTGATATGGACATGTTGTTTCCTTAGCTCAATGTCTTTATAACATTTTCCATATTATGAAACTGCAGGTATTTCAATGCCTTTATGACAGTCTTTCATCTTACAACAAGTTTCACTAGGGCGATAAAAGACATGAGAACAAAACTCTGGGATGTATCGTTTCTTTTTTTTTTTAATCTCTTATTGAATCCGAAAGATCCTGAATTTTGGACAGGTTTATCCTCAAAACTCTGCTTCAAGTCTCGAGCTATCTTTTTTGCCTAATATACAATTCATGGTTATCAACAATTGAGTGTGTATCAGTGTCATTTTATTTGGCAAGATTGTAGTTTTCATGCAAATGTCTGATCTTAGTCCACCACCATTGTGAAAAGCAGATTTTCATTTCTGTTTTTGTTTCTGCGGCTAAGTCAAATAATTCTGAAGTTGCAAAGAATTGTTCATGGAAATAGACACCAAATGATCTTATGAGAGGAGAGGGGGAAGCTTCTACTTCTTGGAGACTAAAGCTACCAAATGAGAACCGCTGATTGAACGAGAGAGTTGGAAGCTAAAGGATATATTACGTCAGAACGCTTAAAAAGCTCACAAACATGACAGCGTTTATCAATATTTCCTTCCACGTGTACGGAACAAACTTGACGTTTTAGATTTATGTGCACATATTAATATAATAAAATATTTAATTTTGTATAATTTCTAAACAAAAAGATCATTAACTATTAAATTGACTATATTCCAGTTAATAGAAAAACAAATAGCAGAATATAAACAATTATATAACATAAATTCAGTAAAATTTACATTGAAATTTGAAACAATATTGTAAACATTTTAAAAGAACTAAGCATAATTAATTTGTAATATTAAAATTATCGTGATATTATATTTAAATACTTTAAAATAATAAAATATAACTTATTTATACTATTAAATTTAACCACTTAAAAAAAAATATAACTAATTTAAATTTGAAAACTTTAAAGAATTAAATCAACTGGAAATAAACAAGTGATATGGTGTTTTATAGATTTTAGTGTAGTTTTAGTTGAATATTTCTTCATTCTCTAATTCATTTTTTATATCATACTATTTTTAATACTAGCAATAGAGTTGCTCTTTCCTTTTGTTTCCTCAAAATGATTATATATCAGTAGTATAAATTATTGTTTTACTTTTTTTTTGGTGTAAATTATTGTTTTACTTATTATGCCAAATCATTATGTGTCCTTCATTGGATCTCTTTGCTGGCCACATCAGGTTGTCGGTCCGAAACCATAAACAACATATTTAAAATGAAATTTAAAACTGAAATATATCATCATTTTCTTTCCAAAATAATCGTGGAGATTCTTTTGCAAATAGAAAAAAGCTCCTTGCATATGAATAAATATTATTACATCATTTAAGTTGAAATAAGCGAACCTACTCCAACACAAATCCACCACACACACGGACACCACATGCAAAAAAATGAGAATTAGTACACAAACATCATTAACATCAATAATGCAAAACATAACAACTGTACTCAACAATAGCATCATGGGCATTTCGGGTATCGGTTCGGTTCGGTTCGGGTATTTCGGGTTTTGGGTAGTTCGAATAAGGGCTAGAGGATCCATTTAGTACTTGACCTATTTTCGGTTCGGTTCGGTTCGAATAGTTTCGGGTTCGGTTCGGTTCGGATAGTAAATGTAGGAACCGGAAAATATCCGGAAAAAATTCGGTTCTCATTTGGATCCGGTTCGGGTTCGGATAGTTCAGATAGTTCGGATAATTTGGATAAAATATCGGTTATTTAGGGTAAAATATCAAATAATTAGGATGATTTAGATAAAAAATTTGGAGATTTCGGATTACTTTGGATATTTTGGATAAAACTATCCGGATAGTTTCGGATACTTTCGGGTAGTTTGGATACTTTATAATAATTTAGTTATCCTCAACTATTTTCAGATACTTTTAATAGAATTTTAAATTAAAAATATATATTTAGTGATGTTATATATATATATATATATATATATATATAAAATTAATATTTTTATATATTCGGGTACCCGTTCGGTTCTCGGTTCGGTTCCGGTTTGGTTCGGTTATTTCAGATATAAAAATATAGGAACCGTTCGGGTATTTGAAGGTATTGGTCCGGTTCCGGTTTCAGGTATTTCGGTTCGGTTCCGGTTCGCTTCTTCGGTTCCGGTTATTTTGCCCAGGCCTAGCATCACCGTTCTTTAGGTTAAGCAGTTTTGTACGAGCCTCAACATAGCCTCTAGCAAACCGGAAAAGCCCACTTCCTCCGACTATAGGCATTTCTCTAACCTTCGACAACACGGGGTTCCGACCAAGAATCGTGATCGTGCTTCCGTTGTATTTTCCAGTCTTAAAAGCAAAATTCATCCCCACTAAAAAACTAAACTCTTTCTGAGCCGCTCCGGCGTAAAACCCTTGAGCCTGGCCCAACAACGTGGAGTTTATTTGAACTGTTGTCGTCAAAGCGTTGTCGAACATAGTGACTCCTCCGAAGTATGAGGTAGAGTTTGTAACCGGTGGCTTGATTCTGATGGAGCTTGGCTTTGGACCGCTTAAGATGTCGTGCCAATACACTTTGAAATGTGTTAGTTTCTCTTTCTTGTGAAGACCGAGGATTTTACGGTCTATGGTTCTGGCGAAGTCTTCCCCGTCGTCTCCGGCGGAAGATACGGCAGCGAGGAAGATAATTTGGACGGCGAGGAAGAAAATGAGTTTAGCCATGTGTTTTGTTTGTGTTATTATGGTGTACAAACAAGGTGTGTGTGTGTTGTTATTTATACTAGCGGAAGTACACCTTGAGACATGCTCAAATATGCTTGAAGATATGGACCTCTTCAAAGCAAACTCCGCCTTGGCATTCTTCCGTGTCCACTCCTTTGTCGCTTCCGGGGTTGCAGCATTTTCCCTTGGTGGTGTTGTGTTGTTACCAACGACGACATCCCATAAGTCTTCACTCACCAGGTATGACTCCATGCATGACTTCCATAACCGGTAGTTAGATTGGTTTAGGATTTCTATTCCCAATCCAACAACACGACCCGTTGATTCCATACTTGGAATAGACCCGAGCTCTCTTTAAAAAACCGATCTTGATGAGCACAAGATTAGCTTGGCTCTGATACCATGTAAAGAAACCACCCTTGATAGTGCTTAGCACTAGCCCAAGACCGTAATACCCGAGAACCCGAAAGAAACAAGAAAACTTCCAAGTATGAAGAATAATATGGAAGAACTCTCAAAGAGATTTAGAGAACTTTGAGTAGAACACTCTTTCTTTAAGAAAACTTTCTTATATTTTACTTGTTCAACTTCTTTTTTTTTTTACAAATGAGAGGATGAAGAGGTATTTATAGCCTCCTAAACTCTATTACAAATACTAGGATGTGGACCCCCCCGCGAGATCGCGGGAGGAAAATAAATGTTAAGTTTTCAATATTATTTTAAAATGATTATACATCAAATGTTTAAAATAAATTAAAATTATTTTTTATTGATATAACTTAAAAAACTAAAGATAAAAAATAATATTCTAAATACCGTATTATAAAAAATATTGAAAATACTAATTCTAAAGTGACGCAACGCTTCAAAAGTATTAGGTTTAATAATCAATATTACTTTTAAATATTATTTTAGAAATGATTATATATTAAATGTTTTAAAATGATAATATATAAATTTTTGTTAATATATATATATATATATATATATATATATATAATAGTTAAAAATTAAAAAGATTGAAGATGAAAAATGAGATTATACGAATTTGATTTTAGATAAAATATATTAACTAATGTCAAAGTGGCAATTGGTGTGATTTCTTTGGTCAAACAATTGTTGTATATAAATGATTTATTAAAGTGATGCTATTGGTGTATATATAAATATACTAAAATACTAATGTCAAAGTGATGCTTTTTTTTAAAGATATTAATATACTAATGTCAAAGTGACGCCATTAGTGTATATTATATATTTAATATATAAAAAATATTACTTTTATTGCATTTGACATTCTATGTCCACCTGCTGGTAAAACATTGCAGCACGTGCATGTCTAATAAAGTTTTACAACAATATTAATATTCTCAAAACTTTTATAGTATTTTATATAACTGAATTTTATTTTTTGGCAATATTTTTATAATTGATTAATATTCAAAGATTAAATAACCCGAAGCGTGAATTTGTTGGTTAATGAGTAATAAACATTTTCTGAGTATTTTCACCATTGTAAATCATTGAGTTATACAAATCCTCTTGGAACCAAAAACCCATTGCCCCACGTGAAACCATTAGCCTTTGTTTCATTCCAGTCATCTCATTTCACCCAAAACGTTTGTTTATGTTTAATGCTAATACAGACTTCACCATCGCTCTCTCCCATCTACTCTTCATCTATTGGCTTTTTTTTGGTTGAGGAAGAACAACCGTTGTTGTCGTCACCGGACACAACTACCGGAAGAAGCAGCCGTGCCATCAAAATCCAACGAAATGGATCCAAATGATGGAGACGTGGAGGAGACAACACGGAGATCAAAATGAGACCTGCAATCTGATTTATTTTACAATGGAAATTGCATATAAAAAAATAATAAATCTGAGACTGGAGTTACTCTACCTTTTAAAATGAGACTTGCAATCTGATTTTAGAATCCTAACGTCCTGGCGACAACAACAAAGGTCGCTTGCGATAGTTTATGCAATAGTGGTTTTGTATTAACTGATCTTAAACAAATGGAATGAAAGGCTCTGAAGAAAAAACAAATGAATCAGATATTTCTTTCATACAACACGGAAATTAAATGTATAAATCGCAAGTTACGTCGTTAATTATTCAGTCGAAATATCTCTCAAATCCCTGATTTCCACTCACTGTCTGACCCCTATATTTAGTGACTTTATAATGAGTGTCGTCTTGTGTATTTTCTTATACAAATACTAATGATTTTCTGTAATACAAACTTCCCCATGCGAAACTCGTGATACGTTAACGATATTTATTTAAAAGTAGTAAGGCTTTGATCTCTACTTCTTAAAAACCATCAAAACCTAGTGGTAACTCTCACCGTAAACAGATCAACTATTCAATAATGACTGTGACTTAAAAGGAAGGAGAAGATGACATACCTTGACAGAGATCAAAAACAAATACAGAAAATGAAATAGAAGATGAATAACCAAGTATATTTTTAATAGATTTTTGCTGTAAAAAGTTCAATATATAGATCATGAAAAGGTACATCAAGGACAACTCTAGAAGGTGTGTGTTTTTTCAGATGAAAAGTCTTCAGAAAAAGTTGCGATACGACTTAAGAAATACACCAAAATAATTTTGGACCATTAGATAATTAAACAAACAATCACGGCCGTCGGATTGTATCTCTTCAGATTTTTTTGAAAAATTATTTTAATTAGGAAAATTTATGTTGCTAAGGGATGCATTGTTTTAAATAATAATGAAAACGTATGTTTGTTAAGGGATGTGTTGCTTCGATATATAAAAAATACTTAAAATTAGGAAAAATTATGTTTGTGAAAGGACACATTAATTAAATAAATAAAGAAAGTTTTGTCAAATATAATTTTTTGGCTGACAATAGTGAATTCAACGAAAGTGTTTTATGTCTTTTAGATGATAAAAACAAATAATTCTGACTATTGGGTTGAATGTTTAAATAAATTATGAAAATGTATGTTGGTTAAAGGATGTGTTGTTTAGATGAAAATGTATGATTTGGGTTTTTAAAAAGATGTGTTGTTTCAAATAGATGACGGTTGAAAGAAGAGTTGCCATTGTGTCTCTTAAAAAGATGTGTTGTTTAAAATAGATGTCTGTTGATAGAAGAGTTGCCAAAAAAATTGATGACATCATCATCTATAGAAAGAGTGTTTTATATCCATAAGATCATAAAATATGAAAAATGTTGACCATTGGATCAAACTTTTTTTTTCCTATAAAAAATTGATGACGTCAGCTGTTAACACAAAATTGGTTTGCTATTATATATAGATATGCTGAGTTTTAGAGATGTTTGGAGAGTAATGATTTCGTATTATTTTATTTGTAGATTTTTTTTTTTAAATGTGGATCTATTTTAGGGAACAGTGATTCTCGTGAATGGAAGAATTTGGGTCCAAATTGTGACATAGGAAATTGAGTGGAGTACGTAGTCAAATCCTATCCATTCTTTGGAAATTATACTATTTATAGAAAATTTTCGTTAGAAAAATATTTCTTATCAAAATTGATATAGAACAAAAAAAAAATAAATATTCATTTTCATTCATTTCATTTTGTTCCTATTCATTCTTTTTGTTTTCATTTTTATTTCTATTTTAATGATGACCGGTTAGATTATATCTTTTTATTTACAACAATTTAAATGTAAAATATACGAGGAAGGTTATGTATGGGGTGAAGGGTGTGAAACTGTGAGGTACTAGTTATCAAATTATCATAATCATTGCATCATCGACTAGTATGATTTTCTTTGCATCATTGACTAGTATGCTTTAAGGCGAAGTCATAATAGAACTTTTTTGTTGTCATTTTTCTCAAAACAAAATCTGAAAATAAACCAAATCATTTATTTGGTCAACAAATTAAATTACGGATAAATAGTTGAGTGAATGAGATTGGTAGTATTATTAATTCATATACAGCTTTTGTTTTCATTTTTTGAAGACAAATCTTGAAAATAAAGAAATACTTGCAAATTAATATTTTTAATTATGTCGACAACTAGTGTTGTCGACACTCGACACGATGTGAAAATCTCTATATATACTTAGATTTGGCCAACTATTATGTATTTTGACTTTTAAATTATAAACATATTTAGAACATTTATTATCAAACGATTACCCCATTATTAAATTAACAATGTTATATTAATATTTTTCTGTAGTGGACAACAATCCCCACCAGCATATACATACATGGTCATCATGGGTGTCGTTTTCTGTGCAGTATTTTTCACGCTTCTGCTTTATTCGCTTTCTCTTGTTCTCTTCGAAAAGTTTTCATTCCTTTTTGCTATATAACGAAATTTTAATGACATTCTTGAGACAGCTTTCGTCAAATTATGAACCGTTTAATACGTAATTCGAATTTAAAACAATTTAAAACCTTTGCAGAGTTATTGAGCTTGTCGTGGTTACCTACCAGCAACGTGGCAAGTATGGACAGGAGGTGCATCCATTCGTTTATTCCATTCCGAGTTATATACATATTTAGTCCACAAAAATTGGAAACTCTAAAATACAGTTATTGTTGATCATAAAGCAAAGATAAGTAAACTTATGAATGTAAATTGTTGTAAATGTAAAATGAGGTTGCTTGGTGAGTGGAGTATTATGCCCACATATCATGCACTATCATTTCTTTATTTGGTTAGTGTATGAGAGCCTCTCCTTAGTGCAAGGGAGCCTCACTTAGTGCAAGGGAGCCTCACTTAGTGCATGAGAGCCTCTTTGTTTTGGCTCCCCATTTGATGTATATATAGGTACTCTTGATACATGAAACAATCAAGCAATTCAATTCCTCCTTCCTCATTATCTTTCAAGAAAGTCTCTCATTATTTTCTATGTTCTTCATTTAATTTCTCTTATCTTTCTTAATTCTCATAAATTCTCATGGTATCAGAGCAACAAGCTCTTGAACCCTAAGTCTTCCGCAATCTTTCAATCTTTCACTCTGTTTCTATTTACCTTGAAAAAAAAAAAAAAAATTGTTCTTCTCATTGTGCTTGAACTGTTCTTAATGGATTCTGGAGGAAATTCAAAGATGGTTGTGATTCCAGTTACTCTCAAGGGAGCTAACTACTTACTTTGGGCAAGGTTAACTAAGACAGCTCTTGGAGGCAGAGGTCTCTGGGAAATTGTTGAAGAAGGCAGAGGCCTTAAGAAGAAGACTATCCTAAGAGAGGATGGTAAGGAGATAGTGGTGGCTGAAGCGGGTGATAAGAAAAGAGTTCAAGAAGATCTCATGGTGTTATCTATCATCCACAACAGTCTTGAACCCTCAATCTTGGAAGCTTACTCCTACTGTGAAACTTCTAAAGATCTGTGGGATACACTTCAAAAGGTGTTTGGAAATGTCTCCAACACCAGTAGAGTGTTTGAAGTCAAGAGGGCTATCAACAACTTGTGTCAAGAGGATACTGAGTTTGATAGACACTTTGGAAAGTTTAGGTCTTTGTGGGCTGAACTAGAGATGTTGAGGCCAAGTACTTTGGATCCTGAAGTACTGAACCAGAGAAGAGAGCAAGATAAGGTCTTTGCGCTTCTCTTCACTCTCAACCCTGGGTATAATGACTTGATCAAACACATCCTAAGAGGACAGGAGCTCCCATCTCTAGATGAAGTGTGCTCTCAGATCCAAAAGGAGCAAGGATCAGTTGGGCTCTTTGGGAGAAAGGGAGAGCTCATCATGGTAAATCAAGCTGAAGTGGTAGAGACCAAACCAGAAGGCGTAGCTAACAAGGGGTACTACAAACCAGAAGATAAGAAGATTTGGGTGTGTGATCACTGTAAGAAGAAGGGTCATGGCAAAGACAAATGTTGGATCCTCCATCCACACCTTAAACCTCAGAAATTTCGGACTCCATATGCAGATGCAAGGGCAAACTTCTCTGGTGAAGTAGGAGAGCCATCTACTCCTAAGCGCACTAATAGTGCTAGTGAAGGAAAGACAATGTCTTTCAGCGGCTGCTCAGCTGTGAGAACTACACAAGATGAATCTATCAAGAAGTCAGACCTAGAGGCTCTCATCAAAGCTCTAAAAGAGTCTGGTAACACACTTGGTATTTCCCTTAGTGCATCATATAAACCGCCTAGAGTTCTGGTTACTTCTCTACATGCATCTCATTCATCTAGTGGTATTAAACCTTTAGTCATAGACTCAGGAGCCTCTCACCACATGATTAGTGATGCTAGGTTGATTAGTAATGTAGAACCAGTATTAGGTAATGTAATGATTGCAAATGGAGACAAAATACCAATTAAAGGTGTAGGAACTCTTAAGCTATTTGAAAAAGATACAAAAGCATTTTACATGCCATCATTTGCATCAAATTTATTATCTGTCAAAAGAGCTACCACTGATTTAAATTGTAATGTGATTTTCAGTCCTAATGAGGTTGTTTTTCAGGATATTGAGACTCTTAAGTTGATTGGAAAAGGTGTTACAAAGGATGACTTGTACCTACTTGAAGACACCAATACTGTTTCAAATTTATCTTCAGCTTTCAGTTCAATTCCTGCTTTAGATAAAAGTGTTTTATGGCATGCTAGGCTAGGTCATCCCCATTCTCGTGCACTAAACCTGCTGCTTCCTGATATTTCCTTTAAAAATGATGACTGTGAAGCATGTATCCTAGGCAAACATTGCAAGACTGTGTTTCCTAAGTCATCTACTATCTATGAAAACTGCTTTGATCTTATACACTCTGATGTTTGGACTGCACCATGCATATCTAGGGAGAATCATAGATATTTTGTCACTTTTATTGATCAAAAATCAAAATATACTTGGCTAACTATGATTCAAACTAAAGATAGAGTGCTAGATGCTTTTATTAATTTCCATAACCACATAACTAACCAATTTCATGTTAAGATCAAAGTATTCAGGTCAGATAATGGGGGGGAGTATACAAGCAACTCTTTCAAAAATTACCTAGCCAAGAATGGGATCATACATCAAACCAGTTGTCCATACACACCACAACAAAATGGTGTAGCGGAGAGGAAGAACAGACACCTCATGGAAGTGGCAAGATCTATGATGTTCCAGACTAATGTACCTAAGCAGTTCTGGAGTGATGCGGTCATGACAGCATGCTACCTCATCAACAGAACACCAACAAGGGTGCTAGATGATCTCACGCCATATGAGGTACTAAACAATAGAAAACCATCTATTGATCACTTTCGTGTGTTTGGTTGCTTGTGTTATGTTTTGCAGCCAATGGAGCAAAGAAATAAGCTTGAGGCTAGAAGTATTAAGGCTGTGTTCCTTGGTTACTCTTCAACCCAAAAAGGCTACAAGTGCTATGACCCAGACATGAGAAGGGTATTGGTCTCGAGAGATGTAAAGTTTGTGGAATCAAGGGGATATTATGAAGAGAAAAGTTGGGATAAGCTCAAGGACATCTCTCAATCATCTACTGATAGGGCAAACAATCTGAGGCGTATAATGGAGAGTCTTGGCATCAATATGGCTCAACCATCAGAGACTGGAACTGATCAAGAGGATACACAGGTTCCAAGGACTGTAATTGAAGTGGTTGATCACACTGGAGACAATCCCCATCCTGATCCTGATGGGGGGAGACAAGATGATACACATACTGGTCAGGATCATGATCAGGATGAGAGACAACAAGAAGAGACAGTGGAGGAGCCGCACACTGAAGTAACTGAGGTACATTCAGGTGGAGATGAACATGAGCAGCATGTTACTGAAGAAGTCCAGCCACTTAGGAGAAGTACAAGGGAGAGAAAGCCTGCCTCAAACTGGATCAAAAAAAAATTTTACTTCAACAGCCAAGCAGTAGCTCATCCTATACAAGCAGTATGTTCTCTTGCTCACTATCCCACAGAGCATCAAGCTTTCATCGCCAACATAGATCAAGAGTACATTCCAAGGTCTTATGAAGAAGCAATGGTAGATGATGAATGGAGAGCATCCGTCGAAGATGAGGTCAATGCCATGATCAGAAATGACACTTGGTATGAAACTGAACTCCCCAAAGGCAAGAGAGCAGTGACAAGCCGCATGATACACACTATCAAGTACTTAGCAAATGGAAAACCAGAAAGAAAGAAGACAAGGCTAGTAGCAAGGGGATATACTCAGGTGTATGGAGAGGATTATTTGGATACTTTTGCACCAGTAGCCAAGCTTCACACCATAAGGATCATTCTCTCATTGGCTGTCAACCTAGAGTGGGACTTATGGCAGATGGATGTGAAGAATGCCTTTCTTCAAGGAGAATTGGAGGATGAAGTCTACATGAGACCACCACCAGGGCTTGAAAACCTTGTCAAACCAGGGAATGTGCTGAGGCTAAAGAAAGCAATATATGGGTTAAAGCAATCACCAAGAGCATGGTACCACAAGCTGAGTACAACTCTTAATGGAAGAGGATTCATCAAGTCTGAAGCTGATCACACTCTATTCACCCTCACATCTCAGCGTGGGATTGTAGTCATATTGATCTATGTGGATGACATTATCATTACCGGAAGTGATAAGGAAGGTATCATCTTAACTAAAGCTTTTCTTAAATCCTCTTTTGATATTAAAGATTTGGGTGAGCTAAAGTACTTTTTAGGGATTGAGATATGCCGATCTAAAGAGGGGTTATTCCTATCTCAAAGAAAGTACACACTTGATTTGTTGAGTGAGGCAGGTGATCTTGGAGAAAAGAAAGCAAAGACCCCACTGGAAGATGGTTACAAAGTGTTGCGACAGGGGGAGTTTGAGAATAAGCCCTTTGGAGATGAGAAGCAGTACAGAAGAATGGTGGGAAAGCTCATCTACCTCACAATTACAAGACCTGATATTTGCTTTGCTGTGAACCAAGTAAGCCAGCAGATGCAGGCGCCAAAAATTCACCATTGGAACATGGTGGAAAGGATATTAAGGTACCTAAGAGAGGCACCAGGCCAAGGAGTTTGGATGGGATGCAACAAGAGTACTGAAATAGTGGGATATTGTGATGCTGATTGGGCAGGAGATAGAGTTGATAGAAGATCAACCACTGGATATTGCACATTTATTGGTGGCAACCTTGTGACTTGGAAGAGCAAGAAGCAGAAAGTAGTGTCATGCTCAAGTGCTGAAGCAGAATATAGAGCTATGAGAAAACTCACAAGTGAACTGATATGGATCAAGGGGCTGCTTAAAGACTTGGGGATTGAGACTACAACACCAATCACTATGCATTGTGATAATCAAGCTGCCATACACATCGCTAGCAACTCAGTCTTTCATGAGAGGACTAAACACATTGAAGTAGATTGTCACAAGGTGAGGCAAGCTGTGGAACAGAAAATCATCTTCCCTTGTTACACAAGAAGTGAAGATCAGCTGGCTGACATCTTTACCAAGGGTGCAACCACTAAGGTTTGTGAATTCATACATTCTAAGTTGGGACTCGTGGATCTCCCATCACACTGATCCTTAGCCATGAAGTGTTTTACTCTTTTTCCTTAGCTTGGTTTTTATCCCATGTGGTTTTTCCAAGCTAAAGGTTTTAATGAGGGAATGCTTCATGGTTTCCAAGCTTGATACCTACCTGTGTCAAGCTTGAGGGGGAGTGTTGATCATAAAGCAAAGATAAGTAAACTTATGAATGTAAATTGTTGTAAATGTAAAATGAGGTTGCTTGGTGAGTGGAGTATTATGCCCACATATCATGCACTATCATTTCTTTATTTGGTTAGTGTATGAGAGCCTCTCCTTAGTGCAAGGGAGCCTCACTTAGTGCAAGGGAGCCTCACTTAGTGCATGAGAGCCTCTTTGTTTTGGCTCCCCATTTGATGTATATATAGGTACTCTTGATACATGAAACAATCAAGCAATTCAATTCCTCCTTCCTCATTATCTTTCAAGAAAGTCTCTCATTATTTTCTATGTTCTTCATTTAATTTCTCTTATCTTTCTTAATTCTCATAAATTCTCAGTTATTAAGGTTCAAAAAAAAGTAAAGTATAAATATAGATTATATTATTATTTAACAAAGCTAAAAGTATATCTCCACATATTTTTCTCATTGTACATCTAATAGCTAAATGATTAGGAATATCACTATCCAAAATATTCAGAAACATTTCCTATAGATGATTTCTTCAAAAAATACACTAGTGCATTATACCTTAGCAGACTTTTCAACTATGGACCTGTCATGTTTAACGACCATATTTTCTCCACAGTAGGCTGAAGAATGTTTGGTAACACTTGGATCCTGTATTTGGTTCAATAAGATTCATGATGAACCTTGGTGTAGGATGCTCTTTTGAAAAGAAATGTTAAATTAGCTGTTTTAATAAGTTATTAAAAATGTATTCCGATTATTTGGATTTATATGAACCTATTGACTTTAGAGATTCTTAAAAACTTCAAAATAAACGATATTATTGATGCCGATCGAGCTTGTTATCTCCGCCTGCTAATTTGTTTCGTATTTTTAAGTCCTTCACGTGAGATCACTCTTGATAGAGCTACATATATTTGGTTATGGCTGAATACTCTTCGAGGTAGATAGAGGGCAACTTGTTTAAGACTTTTCCCTTGAATTTTATTGACTGTTGTTGCATAGGACAACCGTAAAGGTATTAGTGCCTGCATAACATTAATGGATGGGTGTTTCCGTTGGGTGACAATTGAATCTTCAGAATGAGAACTTTGTTTCCGACATGTATATCTGTCATGATTTCAACCTTTAATGATATTGTTCCCAAGTCGTGTAACAACTAACCTTGTTCCACTTCATAGACCGTTTTCAGTTTTATATTCCGTTAAAATCATCTAAGGTGCTCCAACTCTCGACATGACTTGTGGTTTGGCAGTCCGATGAATTTGAGAAAGTTAAGATACTCTTGGATATAGTTTGACGTCCAATCTCCATCAGATGTTGACTCATTTGCAATAGTATCAGAGCTAAAGTATTCTTTCTCATAAGGCACCATTGAAACTTGAAAGCATGTAATTGTTAATTTCTGTCGGTGTTACGTCGTTGCCGCCGAAAAATCGTGGCTAAAACAAAAAAAAAAAACCAAGGTTTAGCCACAATCTAGCTACAATTCAAAAATAGCCACGACTACAGAAAAAAAAAACGTAGCTCAATCGTGGTTCAAATAGCCACAATATGGTTAGGTAATAAAATATGGTTACATTTACCATGGTTTTTAGCTACAAAATAATATTGACTATATATCTAGTCACGCTTTTGCCACGCTATTTCATTGGCTAGTGTATTAGCCACAAAATTTAAGGTTTAGGATTAACGGTCACAATTTTGCCACATAATTTTTTTGGCTATATTAGTTTTTTCTATACTCTAAATCTCAATCTTAAATTATATATATACTAATACTAAATCCAATGTCCAAATATTATATTTTAAAATTTTAAGCTCAAATATTACACTTAAACTCTAAATCTAATTTTTTACCCAAACTATATACCTCACAAACACTATACAAACCCTAACAATAATACTTTTTACATTTAAATTCTAAATCGTAAACATAAACCTTAAACTTAATCTTTTTCAAAACTTAATCTCAAACTACATACTGCAGCAGTTAATTATGTTTCCATTCAATACCCTAGTTTGTTTTCATTACCTAACAACAAAACCCATAGAACATGTATGTAAATAGCCGTTGGAATTGGAAACCACAATATCAAAACTTCTTTAAAAAAAATGAAGAAAAGCATTCTAATTTGAAAAAGGGAATAAAAGAGTCAGAGGTAATACGACATTGACTGCAGTGCTTTCTCTTTCCTATGTCTAACGGCTCCATCGCCTCTACGTTGGGAAATTTTCAAAAAAATTGCTCTTCTCACTGTTCCATTTTTCTATCAAAATAAATTAAATTCAAGTTTGATTCTGAATCACTCACTCTGGGGTTCAGACTCATCTTTATAGCAAATGGGTTGTTGTCTCAGCAAGAAACCTTCTCCGATCCCTCTCTCCAGTGGTGATGTTAAATCCCCAGACCCAGTCAAACCCGATGTTAATAAACCCACTAAACCGGTGATTGAGCTGCCGGTTAAACCGGCGATCGAGAGTCCTTATCCAGCAGTGGAAGAAGCCAAACCAATTATATCCGAGAAGGTAGAGAAAGAAGAAGAGAATGCTACAAGTAAGGATGTTTCAGCTTCTGTAGCGGTGGAGAAGTCATCCGTGAGGACCTCAAGCTGTACGAAAGAAGAAGTTGACGCGATACTGATCCAATGCGGGAAGCTAAGTCGGAGCAACTCCAAAACAAGAAGATACTCTGGCTCAAAGAGAAGCTTCGATTTTGACCAGAACGAGAGGACACGTGGCGGCGGCGGCGGAGAAGTGGAAGGGGAGGAGGAGAGAAGGAAGACGACGCCTCAAAGGAATCGTGACCGTGGAGGAGTAGAGCGAGCGAACGGTTCGCCTCGCGAGAGGAGAAGACGAACTCCAAGCAGAGAAAGAGAAAGAGGCGGCGCCGCCGGTGGAAGCAGACGGGTGAGCAGGTCTCCCGCAAAACGATCAGAGGCGATAAACCCTAGTGGCAATTTAGTAATTTCGAGCAACATTAAGTTTGTTACAGTTCCCGCCACGGACCCCTCGAGTAAACGAGTCACTGTTAAGAGGAGCATCGGAGAAGCTTGTAGAACCGCTGCGATGAGTAATGTTCAGCCTCCTCCTCGGAGAAAGCCACTGGGAGTAATCGATCAGAACGCGACAAAAGGAGACAAGAAGAAGAAGATGATAAAGAGAGAGAACGAAGATAAGAGACCACAAGTGATAAGCAGAAGCAGATCGCTGAGGAGATCACGGGACTTCGATCTCAGTCCAGAGACATTGTTGTTGCAATCAAGCGAAGAAGACAAGAGCAGTTACACCGCGCTGTTGCTGAAAGACATTAAGGATTTCCATGGGAAGAGTAGTAATGATGATGATGATGAGGAGGAGGAGGATCCGTTTAGTCGTCTTCCGTCTTGTGTTACTAAAGCTTGCTCCATTGTCGAAGCAGTGGCGGATCTTAACTCCACCAGCTCTGACTTGAACCGGTTTAGATTCACATCTACTGTGAAGAAAGTGGATTTGGTAGAACCGAGATTTGAGAAGTATGTGACTGTGAAGAGAGGTTGTTGTTCGTTGGAGAAGCAAGAATCATGTGGTAGCAACAATCTTACGTGACCAGAGTTCGATTTCTCAGGCAACAACTCTACTACTCTCTGTGTTGTTGCAGTTTCAAGCTTTAGTTTAATTCTTTTTGTTTATTGTATTGCCCCTCCCCCCATGTTTTCATTCACTTCAATCGAATCTTTTCTTCAACATTATGTTGAGATAAAATGGTACTAACATTAAATAGTTAGAAACTTACTGTGAGCGTGTACTACGTATGCAGTACACTGTGATATGGTGGCACAAAAAATATATGTACAGAGATCAGAACCAAATCAGTCAGGGTATTTCCAATTTTGGTAAGTGTCAAAGGTGCCAGTGATGAAAAAAGGAGAGCTTGGTTAGGAATTTGAGAAATATCATTGATGTCAAAGTGCATTAGAGCTTTTGATATAAAGCATAAAAACAGTTGTTGGTTGGCTTCTGTACTGGCACAAGAGATAATTATAAATCCCAGACAGAATAAAAAGCCTTAATTAGATCATTCATCATACAGACAAGTAGCCGCAGATAGTACTCATGTTCAGTCACTTCATGTATCTGTGGAAGTCACTCCTTATTATTGTATCATTGATGAAGCGCTTAGGTGGCTTTCATTTTCGCCACGAGTCTGATTCTTGAATACCACATCATCATCCCACCTGAAAAGACCAAGAAACTATTCTCATTATCTGCCTCCAACAATTGACATAATAATCACAAGATTCATGAAGAAACAGGATATAACAAAATCCTAACCTCCTTTTAAACACTAAGACCAACATTATCGCAGGGTCCTTACTGGGTTTTTAAGGGAAATGGCCCATTTAAATAATTCAACAGAAAATAAATCAGTCATTACCGATCCTTAAGTAGGTGTTTTTGGCATCGATTTTTAAGTGGGGTTATATACCACGTGTCAAGACGTAAACTATTGTTATTTTTATTTTATTTTTTATTTTCTTTCTTTCTATCTTTTGTTTGCCCTCTTCTTATTCATCGAAGACGCATGCGATGGAAATACCCTAGGATAGCATTAAAAATTTTTTATCACAAATATAGACTCTAAGAATCAAAATGACCAAAATATTTCATTAAAAAGATAAATATACACTTGAACTCCTAAGGTTAACTAATCCAAACCTTAAGGTTTAGAGTTAAGCGGTGGAGATTTGGGTTTGAAGTTTAAAATTTTATAAAATAGAAAATAAATATTAAAAATTTGAAAATAGAAATTTTAAAAATAGTTTCAAAAAGTATTTTCGAATTACAAAAAGAAAATTTGAAAAAAAAAATCGTAAAAAAAAATTCAAAAAAAAATTATAAAAAAGTTCAAATTTGAAACATTTTGGTCATTTTCTTATTTTTTTATTTTTATTTTTTTTATTTTTATATATCTAGGATATTAGTGTCATTTTACCAATTAAATGAAACATTTTGGTCATTTTTTTTGTGATCTATTTTTTGTGACCAAAACTTGAAAATTGTCTATTATGAGAATTGCCCTTTTATTTAATAAATAAATTTTATTTAAAAAAAATTTAATTTTTTTTTTAAGAACCTCTAATTAAGAAACTCCCATTGGATCGCTAAAAATGGGAGTTTGTTAACTAAAGTTCTTAACACCACTTAAATACATTTAAACTATTAAATAATCATTAAGGATCTCACTTAAGGATCATGTCATGCTCTAAATGAGGTTGGAGAGTGGGTTTCCTTCGAGAATACCTCGTCAATCAAGATGCAGTTAAAACAGAGAAACAAAAGGAAGAATCTCCAGTGAAAAATACTTCAAAATATATGGTTTACATTTAGTAGCAGCTTTAGTCTCATGATTACCATCTGGTTCCGAGTTGATAATACTTTGGCATACTCACAGTAATTGGTAACTGGTTTATGGTATCAGCGTCACTATTACAATGGAACGCTTTATTTGATATGGACTTGTTGTTGTTCACTTGTTTCCTTAGCTCAATGTCTTTATAACATTTTGTATTATGAATCTGCAGGTATTTCATATGCCTTTATGACAGTCTTTCATCTTAAAACAAGTTTCACCAGGAATGTAAAAAACATGAGAACAAAAGTCTGGGATGTATCGTTTCTTTTTTTAAGACTCTTGTTCATCCTCAAAACTATATGCTTAAGTTCTTCAAGTTTCGAGTTATCCTTTTGGCGTAATATACAGTTCACGGTTATCAACAGTTGAGTGTATCAGTGTCATTTTGCTGGCAAGATGGTAGTTTTCATGCAAATGTCTGATCTTAATCATATGGGTCTCTTAGATCATCATTTCTGTTTTCTTCAAAAACTCCTCTCAGAGATTCTTTTAGTAACGAGAAAAAAGTTCCTTGTGATAAAACAAATATTAATATATCAGTAAATTGTAAAAGGAGAAGTTGTTGAGAAGTCTTTTTCTCTCTAGGAACCCCAAGTGGGTATGAGTTGTATCCAGTAAACTAAAGGGTGAGTGCATCGATAAGTGAGATTTAAAAGTCTAAACACGTTTGATTAAAGATTTCTTAACCACTTTCATTGGTTTTCGAGTGCTTCCGCTTGCTTTTAACAAAAGAAAAGGTGTTTTTTATCTCTGTTCTTAGAGAGTAAGAAGGTTTTGGTGGTGGAAAAATTTATTTCGAAGTTCCTGTGCCCATTTAAGCCATGTCGTTAGCCATGGACAGAGCCTTAATGGCTTTGTCGTTAGATGAAGAAGATACCCCGTTTGAGATGCCAGATCTACCAGATTTCACCTCTGCTGAAGAAAATAAACTCAGCCTGATGGGAAGGCTCTTAAACCCAGAGCGACAAAGGATGTCTAATCTCATTATCCAAATGCCCAGAAAATGGCAAAAAGAAGGTAAAGTCAGAGGTATAGCCCTGTCTCAAGAGAAGTTCCAGTTCATCTTCAACTCCGAACACGACCTTCAAGATGTTCTGGACAAGGGAGTTCAGACACATTACGAGTGGGTCATAGTCTTAGAGCGATGGATGGAAAACCCACCGGAAGATTATCTGCAGTACATCCCGCTCTGGGTCAGAATAAGTAACATTCCGGAGACTTTTTACACGGTGGAGGCGATAGGAAAGCTAGGTGACTTTGTGGGAAAGGTTGAACTAGTAGCTTTCGACCCCTCCAAGCCGGTCACGCAGAACTACATCAGGGTGCTGGTGAAATTCAACGTGGCTAACCCTCTAAGGATGTCTAAAGCTCTCACTTACAAAGGCAAATCTTTTGTTATCCACTACAACTATGAGAATGTGCAGAAAAGATGCTTTGAATGCTTCAGACTGAATCATGAGAAGGACTACTGTCCCTTAGTAGTCAGGAAAAGACAAGAAGAAGCGGCCGAAAGGAGAAGTAAAGTCTCCCCCCAGTCTACCCCGCTGCAACCCTTTTTCAAAGAAGGTGATCCACTCAAAGGTGTGCTTGCTGATTACCAAGTCGGTATCAACCCAATGAATGGCAGACCTAAAATTTCAAAAGAGGTTCTTGAAGAGTTGCGAAGATATCTGCTTGCTGACACTGGGGAAAACAGAGAGATAAAGGAGTATAAAATCAAACAATCTGTCAGTCTTGCTGAAAAAGATCCAGTGGCTCAAAAGCTGTGTCTACAGCTGGAGGCTCCACCTCAAGTGACCAAAGAACTCAACAAAGGAAAAGGGCTAGTCTTCGACTACTCCAAGAAATCAGAAACAGAGCAGTCCGGTGCAAGGAGAGAACCAGCTGAGAAACTGATGGCAGCCTCGATCAAAGCCCACTCTTCTCTGATCCTCAAAAGAGACAATGAAGTCTTGCTGTTGCGTGACAAAGAAGAGAGTGATGGTGGGTATTTCTCTTCGCGTTCTGATGAACCTACGGGCTTCAGTGCTGGATTCTATGACTCTGGTTCTGCCGGGTTTGTCAAAAAGCGCTCTTACCAGAGGAAAAGACCCCCCAAAGCTAGAAGAATGCAAAGGAAGTTCACAGAGAAAGAAAGGGGAGAGATACTGGAAGGTCACAGGAGAGAAGGAAAACAAGAGGTGGGATGCAAGAAAAAGAAGTGGGAAGGTGAAGGGGAGAGGAGTAGGTCAATCAGCAAGGCACCTTGCATTAAGGTGATCCCAAATGAGGGATCGCCCAAGCTTTAATGAGTATTTTGAGCTGGAATTGTCAAGGCTTGGGGCGGCCTCAAGGTTTGACGATTCAGAGACTCCGGGAGATGCGTCAATACCATTTTCCGGAAATTTTATTTCTTATGGAAACGAAAAACTGTCGGAATGTTGTGGAAGATTTAAAAGTTTGGTTGGGTTATGATCGATACCATATTGTAAGTCCAAGAGGCCTCAGTGGTGGATTGGCAATTTTGTGGAAGAAATCGGTTTCTCTAGATATTAAATTTTCAGACAGAAATGTTATCGACTGTCTTGTAAATTATGGAGATTTCTCCTTTTTTCTCTCTTGCATCTATGGGGAGCCTTCGGCGGTAGGGAAAGATGTGATTTGGGAAAGATTGAATCGCATTGGAGTGCTGAGGAAGGAACCGTGGTGTCTAGTGGGAGACTTTAATGAAATTCAAAATAATGATGAAAAATCGGGAGGCCCCTCGAGACCGGTGGAGTCTTTCTTATCTTTCACTTCCATGCTCAAGATCTGTGGGATGGAGGAACTGGATGCGAAAGGAGATCGCTTCACATGGAGTGGCAAGAGAGGCAATCACTGGGTTCAATGCTGTTTGGACCGCTGTTTTGGAAATAAGGAATGGTTCAAATTATTTCCGTCTTCGAATCAAACTTTCATGGACAAAAGGGGATCAGATCACAGGCCAGTGTGGGTCAAGTTCCGTGCAATGCAAGATAGATTCAGAGGGCAGTTCCGCTTTGATAAAAGGCTGATGCTCAGTATGGAAGTCAAAAAGGAAGTGGAGGGTGCCTGGTCTTGTGCTCGGGGAGATGGGTCTTTATCCTCCAAGATCACAAACTGCAGGAAAGTTCTCTGTGGCTGGAAGAAGAAGCGCATCTTTAATGCAAAAGATAAAATCAACCTCTTACAACAACGGCTGGAGTGGTTCGAATCGAAACCGTACCAATGTCGCTTCATGGTCAATAATCTAAAGAAGGAGTTGATTAGGGCATACAAAGAAGAGGAGATGTTCTGGTGGCAAAAAAGCAGAGATAAATGGCTTACTAGAGGAGATAGAAACACAGATTTCTTCCACAATTCAGTCAAGGTAAGACGCTCTTCAAATTAACTCACAAAGCTAAAGACATGAGAACAAAACTCTGGGATGTATTGTTTTTTTTTTTTTTTAATCTCTTATTGAATCCGAAAGATCCTGAATTTGGACAGGTTTATCCTCAAAACTCTGCTTCAAGTCTCGAGCTATCTTTTTTGCCTAATATACAATTCATGGTTATCAACAATTGAGTGTGTATCAGTGTCATTTTATTTGGCAAGATTGTAGTTTTCATGCAAATGTCTGATCTTAGTCCACCACCATTGTGAAAAGCAGATTTTCATTTCTGTTTTTGTTTCTGCGGCTAAGTCAAATAATTCTGAAGTTGCAAAGAATTGTTCATGGAAATAGACACCAAATGATCTTATGAGAGGAGAGGGGGAAGCTTCTACTTCTTGGAGACTAAAGCTACCAAATGAGAACCGCTGATTGAACGAGAGAGTTGGAAGCTAAAGGATATATTACGTCAGAACGCTTAAAAAGCTCACAAACATGACAGCGTTTATCAATATTCCTTCCACGTGTACGGAACAAACTTGACGTTTTGGATTTATGTGCACATATTAATATAATAAAATATTTAATTTTGTATAATTTCTAAACAAAAAGATCATTAACTATTAAATTGACTATATTCCAGTTAATAGAAAAACAAATAGCAGAATATAAACAATTATATAACATAAATTCAGTAAAATTTACATTGAAATTTGAAACAATATTGTAAACATTTTAAAAGAACTAAGCATAATTAATTTGTAATATTAAAATTATCGTGATATTATATTTAAATACTTTAAAATAATAAAATATAACTTATTATACTATTAAATTTAACCACTTAAAAAAAATATAACTAATTTAAATTTGAAAACTTTAAAGAATTAAATCAACTGGAAATAAACAAGTGATATGGTGTTTTATAGATTTTAGTGTAGTTTTAGTTGAATATTTCTTCATTCTCTAATTCATTTTTTATATCATACTATTTTTAATACTAGCAATAGAGTTGCTCTTTCCTTTTGTTTCCTCAAAATGATTATATATCAGTAGTATAAATTATTGTTTTACTTTTTTTTGGTGTAAATTATTGTTTTACTTATTATGCCAAATCATATGTGTCCTTCATTGGATCTCTTTGCTGGCCACATCAGGTTGTCGGTCCGAAACCATAAACAACATATTTAAAATGAAATTTAAAACTGAAATATATCATCATTTTCTTTCCAAAATAATCGTGGAGATTCTTTTGCAAATAGAAAAAAGCTCCTTGCATATGAATAAATTATTACATCATTTAAGTTGAAATAAGCGAACCTACTCCAACACAAATCCACCACACACACGGACACCACATGCAAAAAAATGAGAATTAGTACACAAACATCATTAACATCAATAATGCAAAACATAACAACTGTACTCAACAATAGCATCACCTAGGCCTGGGCATTTCGGGTATCGGTTCGGTTCGGTTCGGGTATTTCGGGTTTTGGGTAGTTCGAATAAGGGCTAGATGATCCATTTAGTACTTGACCTATTTTCGGTTCGGTTCGGTTCGAATAGTTTCGGGTTCGGTTCGGTTCGGATAGTAAATGTAGGAACCGGAAAATATCCGGAAAAAATTCGGTTCTCATTTGGATCCGGTTCGGGTTCGGATAGTTCAGATAGTTCGGATCATTTGGATAAAATATCGGTTATTTAGGGTAAAATATCAAATAATTAGGATGATTTAGATAAAAAATTTGGAGATTTCGGATTACTTTGGATATTTTGGATAAAACTATCCGGATAGTTTCGGATACTTTCGGGTAGTTTGGATACTTTATAATAATTAGTTATCCTCAACTATTTTCAGATACTTTTAATAGAATTTTAAATTAAAAATATATATTTAGTGATGTTATATATATATATATATAAAATTAATATTTTTATATATTCGGGTACCCGTTCGGTTCTCGGTTCGGTTCCGGTTCGGTTCGGTTATTTCAGATATAAAAATATAGGAACCGTTCGGGTATTTGAAGGTATTGGTCCGGTTCCGGTTTCAGGTATTTCGGTTCGGTTCCGGTTCGCTTCTTCGGTTCCGGTTATTTGCCCAGGCCTAGCATCACCGTTCTTTAGGTTAAGCAGTTTTGTACGAGCCTCAACATAGCCTCTAGCAAACCGGAAAAGCCCACTTCCTCCGACTATAGGCATTTCTCTAACCTTCGACAACACGGGGTTCCGACCAAGAATCGTGATCGTGCTTCCGTTGTATTTTCCAGTCTTAAAAGCAAAATTCATCCCCACTAAAAAACTAAACTCTTTCTGAGCCGCTCCGGCGTAAAACCCTTGAGCCTGGCCCAACAACGTGGAGTTTATTTGAACTGTTGTCGTCAAAGCGTTGTCGAACATAGTGACTCCTCCGAAGTATGAGGTAGAGTTTGTAACCGGTGGCTTGATTCTGATGGAGCTTGGCTTTGGACCGCTTAAGATGTCGTGCCAATACACTTTGAAATGTGTTAGTTTTTCTTTCTTGTGAAGACCGAGGATTTACGGTCTATGGTTCTGGCGAAGTCTTCCCCGTCGTCTCCGGCGGAAGATACGGCAGCGAGGAAGATAATTTGGACGGCGAGGAAGAAAATGAGTTTAGCCATGTGTTTTGTTTGTGTTATTATGGTGTACAAACAAGGTGTGTGTGTGTTGTTATTTATACTAGCGGAAGTACACCTTGAGACATGCTCAAATATGCTTGAAGATATGGACCTCTTCAAAGCAAACTCCGCCTTGGCATTCTTCCGTGTCCACTCCTTTGTCGCTTCCGGGGTTGCAGCATTTCCCCTTGGTGGTGTTGTGTTGTTACCAACGACGACATCCCATAAGTCCTCACTCACCAGGTATGACTCCATGCATGACTTCCATAACCGGTAGTTAGATTGGTTTAGGATTTCTATTCCCAATCCAACAACACGACCCGTTGATTCCATACTTGGAATAGACCCGAGCTCTCTTTAAAAAACCGATCTTGATGAGCACAAGATTAGCTTGGCTCTGATACCATGTAAAGAAACCACCTTTGATAGTGCTTAGCACTAGCCCAAGACCGTAATACCCGAGAACCCGAAAGAAACAAGAAAACTTCCAAGTATGAAGAATAATATGGAAGAACTCTCAAAGAGATTTAGAGAACTTTGAGTAGAACACTCTTTCTTTAAGAAAACTTTCTTATATTTTACTTGTTCAACTTCTTTTTTTTTTTACAAATGAGAGGATGAAGAGGTATTTATAGCCTCCTAAACTCTATTCCAAATACTAGGATGTGGACCCCCCCCGCGAGATCGCGGGAGGAAAATAAATGTTAAGTTTTCAATATATTTTTAAAATGATTATACATCAAATGTTTAAAATAAATTAAAATATTTTTATTGATATAACTTAAAAAACTAAAGATAAAAATAATATTCTAAATACCGTATTATAAAAAATATTGAAAATACTAATTCTAAAGTGACGCAACGCTTCAAAAGTATTAGGTTTAATAATCAATATTACTTTTAAATATTATTTTAGAAATGATTATATATTAATGTTTTAAAATGATAATATATAAATTTTTGTTAATATATATATATATATATATATATATATATATAATATAGTTAAAAATTAAAAAGATTGAAGATGAAAAATAAGATTATACGAATTTGATTTTAGATAAAATATATTAACTAATGTCAAAGTGGCAATTGGTGTGATTTCTTTGGTCAAACAATTGTTGTATATAAATGATTTATTAAAGTGATGCCATTGGTGTATATATAAATATACTAAAATACTAATGTCAAAGTGATGCTTTTTTTTAAAGATATTAATATACTAATGTCAAAGTGACGCCATTAGTGTATATTATATATTTAATATATAAAAAATATTACTTTTATTGCATTTGACATTCTATGTCCACCTGTTGGTAAAACATTGCAGCACGTGCATGTCTAATAAAGTTTTACAACAATATTAATATTCTCAAAACTTTTATAGTATTTTATATAACTGAATTTTTTTTTTGGCAATTTTTTAATGATTAATATTCAAAGATTAAATAACCCGAAGCGTGAATTTGTTGGTTAATGAGTAATAAACATTTTCTGAGTATTTTCACCATTGTAAATCATTGAGTTATACAAATCCTTTGGAACCAAAAACCCATTGCCCCACGTGAAACCATTAGCCTTTGTTTCATTCCAGTCATCTCATTTCACCCAAAACGTTTGTTTATGTTTAATGCTAATACAGACTTCACCATCGCTCTCTCCCATCTACTCTTCATCTATTGGCTTTTTTTTTGGTTGAGGAAGAACAACCGTTGTTGTCGTCACCGGACACAACTACCGGAAGAAGCAGCCGTGCCATCAAAATCCAACGAAATGGATCCAAATGATGGAGACGTGGAGGAGACAACACGGAGATCAAAATGAGACCTGCAATCTGATTTATTTTACAATGGAAATTGCATATAAAAAAATAATAAATCTGAGACTGGAGTTACTCTACCTTTTAAATGAGACTTGCAATCTGATTTTAGAATCCTAACGTCCTGGCGACAAAACAACAAGGTCGCTTGCGATAGTTTATGCAATAGTGGTTTTGTATTAACTGATCTTAAACAAATGGAATGAAAGGCTCTGAAGAAAAAACAAATGAATCAGATATTTCTTTCATACAACACGGAAATTAAATGTATAAATCGCAAGTTACGTCGTTAATTATTCAGTCGAAATATCTCTCAAATCCCTGATTTCCACTCACTGTCTGACCCCTATATTTAGTGACTTTATAATGAGTGTCGTCTTGTGTATTTTCTTATACAAATACTAATGATTTTCTGTAATACAAACTTCCCCATGCGAAACTCGTGATACGTTAACGATATTTATTTAAAAGTAGTAAGGCTTTGATCTCTACTTCTTAAAAACCATCAAACCTAGTGGTAACTCTCACCGTAAACAGATCAACTATTCAATAATGACTGTGACTTAAAAGGAAGGAGAAGATGACATACCTTGACAGAGATCAAAAACAAATACAGAAAATGAAATAGAAGATGAATAACCAAGTATATTTTTAATAGATTTTTGCTGTAAAAAGTTCAATATATAGATCATGAAAAGGTACATCAAGGACAACTCTAGAAGGTGTGTTTTTTTCAGATGAAAAGTCTTCAGAAAAAGTTGCGATACGACTTAAGAAATACACCAAAATAATTTGGACCATTAGATAATTAAACAAACAATTACGGCCGTCGGATTGTATCTCTTCAGATTTTTTGAAAAATTATTTTAATTAGGAAATTTATGTTGCTAAGGGATGCATTGTTTTAAATAATAATGAAAACGTATGTTTGTTAAGGGATGTGTTGCTTCGATATATAAAAAATACTTAAAATTAGGAAAATTATGTTTGTGAAAGGACACATTAATTAAATAAATAAAGAAAGTTTGTCAAATATAATTTTTTGGCTGACAATAGTGAATTCAACGAAAGTGTTTTATGTCTTTTAGATGATAAAAACAAATAATTCTGACTATTGGGTGAATGTTTAAATAAATTATGAAAATGTATGTTGGTTAAAGATGTGTTGTTTAGATGAAAATGTATGATTGGGTTTTTTAAAAAGATGTGTTGTTTCAAATAGATGACGTTGAAAGAAGAGTTGCCATTGTGTCTCTTAAAAAGATGTGTTGTTTAAAATAGATGTCTGTTGATAGAAGAGTTGCCAAAAAAATTGATGACATCATCATCTATAGAAAGAGTGTTTTTATATCCATAAGATCATAAAATATGAAAAATGTTGACCATTGGATCAAACTTTTTTTTTTCCTATAAAAAATTGATGACGTCAGCTGTTAACACAAAATTGGTTTGCTATTATATATAGATATGCTGAGTTTTAGAGATGTTTGGAGAGTAATGATTTCGTATTATTTTATTTGTAGATTTTTTTTTTTAAATGTGGATCTATTTTAGGGAACAGTGATTCTCGTGAATGGAAGAATTTGGGTCCAAATTGTGACATAGGGAATTGAGTGGAGTACGTAGTCAAATCCTATCCATTCTTTGGAAATTATACTATTTATAGAAAATTTTCGTTAGAAAAAATTTCTTATCAAAATTGATATAGAACAAAAAAAAATAAATATTCATTTTCATTCATTTCATTTTGTTCCTATTCATTCTTTTTGTTTTCATTTTTATTTCTATTTTAATGATGACCGGTTAGATTATATCTTTTTATTTACAACAATTTAAATGTAAAAATATACGAGGAAGGTTATGTATGGGGTGAAGGGTGTGAAACTGTGAGGTACTAGTTATCAATTATCATAATCATTGCATCATCGACTAGTATGATTTTCTTTGCATCATTGACTAGTATGCTTTAAGGCGAAGTCATAATAGAACTTTTTTGTTGTCATTTTTCTCAAAACAAAATCTGAAAATAAACCAAATCATTTATTTGGTCAACAAATTAAATTACGGATAAATAGTTGAGTGAATGAGATGGTAGTATTATTAATTCATATACAGCTTTTGTTTTCATTTTTTGAAGACAAATCTTGAAAATAAAGAAATACTTGCAAATTAATATTTTAATTATGTCGACAACTAGTGTTGTCGACACTCGACACAATGTGAAAATCTCTATATATACTTAGATTTGGCCAACTATTATGTATTTTGACTTTTAAATTATAAACATATTTAGAACATTTATTATCAAACGATTACCCCATTATTAAATTAACAATGTTATATAATATTTTTCTGTAGTGGACAACAATCCCACCAGCATATACATACATGGTCATCATGGGTGTCGTTTTCTGTGCAGTATTTTTCACGCTTCTGCTTATTCGCTTTCTCTTGTTCTCTTCGAAAAGTTTTCATTCCTTTTTGCTATATAACGAAATTTAATGACATTCTTGAGACAGCTTTCGTCAAATTATGAACCGTTTAATACGTAATTCGAATTTAAAACAATTTAAAACCTTTGCAGAGTTATTGAGCTTGTCGTGGTTACCTACCAGCAACGTGGCAAGTATGGACAGGAGGTGCATCCATTCGTTTATTCCATTCCGAGTTATATACATATTTAGTCCACAAAAATTGGAAACTCTAAAATACAGTTATTAAGGTTCAAAAAAAAGTAAAGTATAAATATAGATTATATTATTATTTAACAAAGCTAAAAGTATATCTCCACATATTTTTCTCATTGTACATCTAATAGCTAAATGATTAGGAATATCACTATCCAAAATATTCAGAAACATTTCCTATAGATGATTTCTTCAAAAAATACACTAGTGCATTATACCTTAGCAGACTTTTCAACTATGGACCTGTCATGTTTAACGACCATATTTCTCCACAGTAGGCTGAAGAATGTTTGGTAACACTTGAATCCTGTATTTGGTTCAATAAGATTCATGATGAACCTTGGTGTAGGATGCTCTTTTGAAAAGAAATGTTAAATTAGCTGTTTTAATAAGTTATTAAAAAATGTATTCCGATTATTTGGATTTATATGAACCTATTGACTTTAGAGATTCTTAAAAACTTCAAAATAAACGATATTATTGATGCCGATCGAGCTTGTTATCTCCGCCTGCTAATTTGTTTCGTATTTTAAGTCCTTCACGTGAGATCACTCTTGATAGAGCTACATATATTTGGTTATGGCTGAATACTCTTCGAGGTAGATAGAGGGCAACTTGTTTAAGACTTTTCCCTTGAATTTTATTGACTGTTGTTGCATAGGACAACCGTAAAGGTATTAGTGCCTGCATAACATTAATGGATGGGTGTTTCCGTTGGGTGACAATTGAATCTTCAGAATGAGAACTTTGTTTCCGACATGTATATCTGTCATGATTTCAACCTTTAATGATATTGTTCCCAAGTCGTGTAACAACTAACTTGTTCCACTTCATAGACCGTTTTCAGTTTTATATTCCGTTAAAATCATCTAAGGTGCTCCAAATCTCGACATGACTTGTGGTTTGGCAGTCCGATGAATTTGAGAAAGTTAAGATACTCTTGGATATAGTTTGACGTCCAATCTCCATCAGATGTTGACTCATTTGCAATAGTATCAGAGCTAAAGTATTCTTTCTCATAAGGCACCATTGAAACTTGAAAGCATGTAATGTAATTGTTAATTCTGTCGGTGTTACGTCGTTGCCGCCGAAAAATCGTGGCTAAAACAAAAAAAAAAAACCAAGGTTTAGCCACAATCTAGCTACAATTCAAAATAGCCACGACTACAGAAAAAAAAACGTAGCTCAATCGTGGTTCAAATAGCCACAATATGGTTAGGTAATAAAATATGGTTACATTTACCATGGTTTTAGCTACAAAATAATATTGACTATATATCTAGTCACGCTTTTGCCACGCTATTTCATTGGCTAGTGTATTAGCCACAAAATTTAAGGTTTAGGATTAACGGTCACAATTTTGCCACATAATTTTTTTGGCTATATTAGTTTTTTCTATACTCTAAATCTCAATCTTAAATTATATATATACTAATACTAAATCCAATGTCCAAATATGATATTTTAAAATTTTAAGCTCAAATATACACTTAAACTCTAAATCTAATTTTTTACCCAAACTATATACCTCACAAACACTATACAAACCCTAACAATAATACTTTTTACATTTAAATTCTAAATCGTAAACATAAACCTAAACTTAATTTTTTCAAAACTTAATCTCAAACTACATACTGCAGCAGTTAATTATGTTTCCATTCAATACCCTAGTTTGTTTTCATTACCTAACAACAAAAACCCATAGAACATGTATGTAAATAGCCGTTGGAATTGGAAACCACAATATCAAAACTTCTTTAAAAAAAATGAAGAAAAGCATTCTAATTTGAAAAAGGGAATAAAAGAGTCAGAGGTAATACGACATTGACTGCAGTGCTTTCTCTTTCCTATGTCTAACGGCTCCATCGCCTCTACGTTGGGAAATTTTCAAAAAAATTGCTCTTCTCACTGTTCCATTTTTCTATCAAAATAAATTAAATTCAAGTTTGATTCTGAATCACTCACTCTGGGGTTCAGACTCATCTTTATAGCAAATGGGTTGTTGTCTCAGCAAGAAACCTTCTCCGATCCCTCTCTCCAGTGGTGATGTTAAATCCCCAGACCCAGTCAAACCCGATGTTAATAAACCCACTAAACCGGTGATTGAGCTGCCGGTTAAACCGGCGATCGAGAGTCCTTATCCAGCAGTGGAAGAAGCCAAAACAATTATATCCGAGAAGGTAGAGAGAAAGAAGAAGAGAATGCTACAAGTAAGGATGTTTCAGCTTCTGTAGCGGTGGGAGAAGTCATCCGTGAGGACCTCAAGCTGTACGAAAGAAGAAGTTGACGCGATACTGATCCAATGCGGGAAGCTAAGTCGGAGCAACTCCAAAACAAGAAGATACTCTGGCTCAAAGAGAAGCTTCGATTTTGACCAGAACGAGAGGACACGTGGCGGCGGCGGCGGAGAGAAGTGGAAGGGGAGGAGGAGAGAAGGAAGACGACGCCTCAAAGGAATCGTGACCGTGGAGGAGTAGAGCGAGCGAACGGTTCGCCTCGCGAGAGGAGAAGACGAACTCCAAGCAGAGAAAGAGAAAGAGGCGGCGCCGCCGGGTGGAGCAGACGGGTGAGCAGGTCTCCCGCAAAACGATCAGAGGCGATAAACCCTAGTGGCAATTTAGTAATTTCGAGCAACATTAAGTTTGTTACAGTTCCCGCCACGGACCCCTCGAGTAAACGAGTCACTGTTAAGAGGAGCATCGGAGAAGCTTGTAGAACCGCTGCGATGAGTAATGTTCAGCCTCCCTCCTCGGAGAAAGCCACTGGGAGTAATCGATCAGAACGCGACAAAAGGAGACAAGAAGAAGAAGATGATAAAGAGAGAGAACGAAGATAAGAGACCACAAGTGATAAGCAGAAGCAGATCGCTGAGGAGATCACGGGACTTCGATCTCAGTCCAGAGACATTGTTGTTGCAATCAAGCGAAGAAGACAAGAGCAGTTACACCGCGCTGTTGCTGAAAGACATTAAGGATTTCCATGGGAAGAGTAGTAATGATGATGATGATGAGGAGGAGGAGGATCCGTTTAGTCGTCTTCCGTCTTGTGTTACTAAAGCTTGCTCCATTGTCGAAGCAGTGGCGGATCTTAACTCCACCAGCTCTGACTTGAACCGGTTTAGATTCACATCTACTGTGAAGAAAGTGGATTTGGTAGAACCGAGATTTGAGAAGTATGTGACTGTGAAGAGAGGTTGTGTTCGTTGGAGAAGCAAGAATCATGTGGTAGCAACAATCTTACGTGACCAGAGTTCGATTTCTCAGGCAACAACTCTACTACTCTTGTGTTGTTGCAGTTTCAAGCTTTAGTTTAATTCTTTTTGTTTATTGTATTGCCCCTCCCCCATGTTTTCATTCACTTCAATCGAATCTTTTCTTCAACATTATGTTGAGATAAAATGGTACTAACATTAAATAGTTAGAAACTTACTGTGAGCGTGTACTACGTATGCAGTACACTGTGATATGGTGGCACAAAAAATATATGTACAGAGATCAGAACCAAATCAGTCAGGGTATTTCCAATTTTGGTAAGTGTCAAAGGTGCCAGTGATGAAAAAAGGAGAGCTTGGTTAGGAATTTGAGAAATATCATTGATGTCAAAGTGCATTAGAGCTTTGATATAAAGCATAAAAACAGTTGTTGGTTGGCTTCTGTACTGGCACAAGAGATAATTATAAATCCCAGACAGAATAAAAAGCCTTAATTAGATCATTCATATACAGACAAGTAGCCGCAGATAGTACTCATGTTCAGTCACTTCATGTATCTGTGGAAGTCACTCCTTATTATTGTATCATTGATGAAGCGCTTAGGTGGCTTTCATTTTCGCCACGAGTCTGATTCTTGAATACCACATCATCATCCCACCTGAAAAGACCAAGAAACTATTCTCATTATCTGCCTCCAACAATTGACATAATAATCACAAGATTCATGAAGAAGAAACAGGATATAACAAAATCCTAACCTCCTTTTAAACACTAAGACCAACATTATCGCAGGGTCTTTACTGGGTTTTTAGGGAAATGGCCCATTTAAATAATTCAACAGAAAATAAATCAGTCATTACCGATCCTTAAGTAGGTGTTTTTGGCATCGATTTTTAAGTGGGGTTATATACCACGTGTCAAGACGTAAACTATTGTTATTTTTATTTATTTTTTATTTTCTTTCTTTCTATCTTTTGTTTGCCCTCTTCTTATTCATCGAAGACGCATGCGATGGAAATACCCTAGGATAGCATTAAAAATTTTTTTATCACAAATATAGACTCTAAGAATCAAAATGACCAAAATATTCATTAAAAAGATAAATATACACTTGAACTCCTAAGGTTAACTAATCCAAACCTTAAGGTTTAGAGTTAAGCGGTGGAGATTTGGGTTTGAAGTTTAAATTTTATAAAATAGAAAATAAATATTAAAAATTTGAAAATAGAAATTTTAAAATAGTTTCAAAAAGTATTTTCGAATTACAAAAAGAAAATTAAAAAAAAAAATCGTAAAAAAAAATTCAAAAAAAATTATAAAAAAGTTCAAATTTGAAACATTTTGGTCATTTTCTTATTTTTTTATTTTTTATTTTTTTTATTTTTATATATCTAGGATATTAGTGTCATTTTACCAATTAAATGAAACATTTGGTCATTTTTTTTTGTGATCTATTTTTTGTGACCAAAACTTGAAAATTGTCTATTATGAGAATTGCCCTTTTATTTAATAAATAAATTTTATTTAAAAAAATTTAATTTTTTTTTAAGAACCTCTAATTAAGAAACTCCCATTGGATCGCTAAAAATGGGAGGTTGTTAACTAAAGTTCTTAACACCACTTAAATACATTAAACTATTAAATAATCATTAAGGATCTCACTTAAGGATCATGTCATGCTCTAAATGAGGTTGGAGAGTGGGTGGGTTTCCTTCGAGAATACCTCGTCAATCAAGATGCAGTTAAAACAGAGAAACAAAAGGAAGAATCTCCAGTGAAAAATACTTCAAAATATATGGTTTACATTTAGTAGCAGCTTAGTCTCATGATTACCATCTGGTTCCGAGTTGATAATACTTTGGCATACTCACAGTAATTGGTAACTGGTTTATGGTATCAGCGTCACTATTACAATGGAACGCTTTATTGATATGGACTTGTTGTTGTTCACTTGTTTCCTTAGCTCAATGTCTTTATAACATTTTGTATTATGAATCTGCAGGTATTTCATATGCCTTTATGACAGTCTTTCATCTTAAAACAAGTTTCACCAGGAATGTAAAAAAAATGAGAACAAAAGTCTGGGATGATCGTTTCTTTTTTTAAGACTCTTGTTTCATCCTCAAAACTATATGCTTAAGCTTCAAGTTCGAGTTATCCTTTTGGCGTAATACAGTTCACGGTTATCAACAGTGAGTGTATCAGTGTCATTTTGCTGGCAAGATGGTAGTTTTCATGCAAATGTCTGATCTTAATCATATGGGTCTCTTAGATCATCATTTCTGTTTTCTTCAAAAACTCCTCTCAGAGATTTTTAGTAACGAGAAAAAAGTTCCTTGTGATAAAACAAATATTAATATATCAGTAATTGTAAAAGGAGAAGTTGTTGAGAAGTCTTTTTCTCTCTAGGAACCCCAAGTGGGTATGAGTTGTATCCAGTAAACTAAAGGGGGAGTGCATCGATAAGTGAGATTAAAAGTCTAAACACGTTTGATTAAAGATTTCTTAACCACTTTCATTGGTTTCGAGTGCTTCCGCTTGCTTTAACAAAAGAAAAGGTGTTTCTTATCTCTGTTCTTAGAGATAAGAGGTTTTGGTGGTGGAAAAATTTATTTCGAAGTTCCTGTGCCCATTTAAGCCATGTCGTTAGCCATGGACAGAGCCTTAATGGCTTTGTCGTTAGATGAAGAAGATACCCCGTTTGAGATGCCAGATCTACCAGATTTCACCTCTGCTGAAGAAAATAAACTCAGCCTGATGGGAAGGCTCTTAAACCCAGAGCGACAAAGGATGTCTAATCTCATTATCCAATGCCCAGAAAATGGCAAAAAGAAGGTAAAGTCAGAGGTATAGCCCTGTCTCAAGAGAAGTTCCAGTTCATCTTCAACTCCGAACACGACCTTCAAGATGTTCTGGACAAGGAGTTCAGACACATTACGAGTGGGTCATAGTCTTAGAGCGATGGATGGAAAACCCACCGGAAGATTATCTGCAGTAAGTATCATCCGCTCTGGTCAGAATAAGTAACATTCCGGAGACTTTTTACACGGTGGAGGCGATAGGAAAGCTAGGGACTTTGTGGGAAAGGTTGAACTAGTAGCTTTCGACCCCTCCAAGCCGGTCACGCAGAACTACTCAGGGTGATGGTGAAATTCAACGTGGTTAACCCTCTAAGGATGTCTAAAGCTCTCACTTACAAAAGGCAAATTTTTGTTATCCACTACAACTATGAGAATGTGCAGAAAAGATGCTTTGAATGCTTCAGACTGAATCATGAGAAGGACTACTGTCCCTTAGTAGTCAGGAAAAGACAAGAAGAAGCGGCCGAAAGGAGAAGTAAAGTCTCCCCCCAGTCTACCCCGCTGTGCAACCCTGTTTCAAAGAAGGTGAGCCACTCAAAGGTGTGCTTGCGATTACCAGTCGGTATCAACCCAATGAATGGCAGACCTAAAATTTCAAAAGAGGTTCTTGAAGAGTTGCGAAGATATCTGCTTGCTGAC